>NW_023425404.1:106479746-107079746 GCF_014108245.1 Pipistrellus kuhlii | reverse complement strand
GATCAGGCGTGGAGTGGGGAGACTTATGTGCATAGCCCATGGACACAGATGATAGTGTGGTGAAGGCCTGGAAGGGACAGGTGTGGGGTGGAGGGAGTCAATGGGAAAACAAACAAACAAACAAACGAGACATCTGTAATACTTTCAGCAATAAAGATAAATTAGAAAACAATAAATTGGGAAATATTGAAAACATACATTTATTCATCCAGCATGTTATTATTGAGTGGTTTCTTTGTCAGTTACTGTGCTGGGGATGCAGCAATAACAGGACAATTATGTTCTTTTCATCTAGAGATTACGGTTTACTGGGAAATACTGATGCTATACAGGTAAAAAAGGAATTTAAAAATCATATATGATGCTCATGTAAGAATAAACCTATTGAGGACTTAGACTGTATCTTTTCAATATTAATTCTACACATACCCATGAATATTATAATAAATTATAGCTTTCTGTTTTCACTTGAAATATCTTGAATTTTTTCAAAGCCAGAAGTGTAACATCTTCTAGTCTTTGTCTCTGACCTCTCCTTCCCTCATTACATCTACTTCTCTGACTTTAATCCTTGTCCATCCTTCTTGTGATTACATTATGCCTATCTGTGTAACTCAGGAAAATCTCTTTTTAGGATCCTTAATCATATTTTCAAAGTCCCTATTGTCATGTAAGTTCTGCCTACCACATCTAAGGATATGTGCCCAAATATAGACTTATAAGTCTAAAACATGTGGTACTTGAATCATCTCAGCACTGCATCACAATTATAACTAAATAACAGAGCAACTATTATTCAGACCCATCTGAAATCTAGCTGAATGGAAGTTTTACAACTAAGATATAAAGAAGAAGCCATGCCCTAGCTGGTTTGGCTCAGTGGATAGAGCATCAGCCTTTGGACTGAAGGTTCATTTCCCAGGTTCATTTCCAGTCAAGGGCATTATGTGTGGGTTGCAGGATTGATCCTTATTAGGGGTTGTGCAGGAGGCAGCCCATCAATTATTTCTTATCATTGATGTTTCTCTCTCTCGCTCTCTCTTCCTCTCTAAAATCAATATATATATATATATTGTATTTTAAAAGAAGACGAAGAAGCCACATTGAGACTGATAGGAGGGGCAGAGACTTGGAATGACCTAGTCCCACATCCACATATATTGGATAAAAATTAGGAGGGAAGTCAGCTATAGAGGTCTTCCTTGAGATACAAGTGGTCCCAGCCCCACACCAGGCCCAGGATCCTCATAACTTCTGGCTGTAAAAACCAGCAGGAAGTGTGGCTGAGTGAGTTGGAGGTCAGCTGGAAGCCCAAGCAGTTACTCGGCTCCCTCTCAGCTCCAGCAATAGAGCAGCAGTTCAAAAGGCATCAGGGACATACAAGCAGGAACTGAATTGTCTGACTTCAGGGCAAGAGCTGGTGGAGGGGGACAGCTTTCGCCAGAGTGTTGGCAGAGCCCATGGTTCCTTTTTTGAGACCCCCTGAACCCAAAGACCTGGCAGATGGTCACCACGTCCAAGTCTCCATCAACCTGGCTATCACTGTTCATCCTGCCCTTGGGATTCTTTTAGGCCTCGCCCCACCCACCTGGTGGGCCCAACCAAACTGTTTCTATTATCTTTTTCATATGAATGGCCTGACTGAGCCCATGTTTCAGACTTTCCTAAAATCTCTCAAACAAGCAGCATCTGTCCTCAGTGTGTCCTGTACCTCTGCTACATGACCTCTGGCCCTAGCAGCAGCCGGCCTTGGTTCATGGCTTGGCCTCACCTGGGCACATCCAAGCTCCACACAAGTAGCAGCCATATGTAGATTACTTGTAGTACATGCCAGGTGGCTCTGGGTGAAACATAGGCAGTGGCTGACCTTGGCTTGCACCTCCTGGGAGACCCCAGAGCCAGCACACCCAGTGGACATCTTCAGACCATGGAGAAGCACAACCCCAATCACCTCCATAAGCAACACACTCAATGGGAAGACTCAGTGGGCACCAGAACCGCACTGAAGTAAGTCCTGTTCCATGGGGTAGGCTCCTGCACAGCTGATCCTCCACAGTGATAGGTAGTCCCAGCTAGTCCCTGCAGCCAATAGTCTGGAGGTAACTTCCTCTCAGTGTTGTGCCAACAGCATTCAAGACTCAGCTACAACCGGAGGTGTACACAGACACAGGCCACATGGTTGGAGGTGGTGTCACACCTAGAGTGCCCAGTTCTGGAATGATTGGGGATTCTGTGCCACTGGATACCATGGAGCACTTACTACGTGAGGCCACTCTACCAAGCCTGGGAGACATAGCAGCTCTAATACATAGAAACAAGCATGGGGGTGGGAGGGGTACCAAAATGAGAAAACAAAGAAACATGGCCTAAATGAAAGAACAGAACAAAAATCCAGAAAAAAATAAACAAAATGGAAGGAAGCAATCTGTTAGATGCATAATTCAAAACACTGGTTTTAAGGATGCTCATTGAACTTAGTGAGATCTTGAACAGCATGAAAAAAAACATGGAAACCATAAAATAAAAAAAAAGCAGTGAGAAATGAAAGTTACACTAACGAATGATTATAGGGAATTAAGAATTAAGAGTAGAGTTGATAAAGCTGAGAATCAAATTAGCAATTTGGGATATAAGGAAGCAAAACCCACATAATCAAAACGGCAAAAAGAAAAAAAATTTGTTTTACAATGATACCTTGTCCAATTAGCTCAGCTGGTTAGAGCATCATTCCGATATGCTAAAGTTTTGGGTTCAATTACCCCGTCGGCACATAGAAGAATCAACCTTTGAATGCACAAATAAGTGGAATAACAAATCAGTGCTTCTCCCTTTTCTTTCTTCTCTCCAAAATCAATCAAATAAATTTTAAAAAATAAGTATAGCATAAGGAACCTCTGGGACAACTTCAGTCATACCAAAATTTGCATCATGGTGGTGCTGGAAGGAGAAGAAACAGAGCAAGAAATTG
The DNA here is from genome assembly GCF_014108245.1 of Pipistrellus kuhlii. Taxonomy (NCBI): domain Eukaryota; kingdom Metazoa; phylum Chordata; class Mammalia; order Chiroptera; family Vespertilionidae; genus Pipistrellus; species Pipistrellus kuhlii. The sequence continues at coordinate 107,076,778 of NW_023425404.1, read as the reverse complement.
AAAACCTATTTGAAAAAAAGATAATGACAGAATACTTCCCTAACCTGAATAGGAAAATGGGCATACAAGTGCAGGAAGTGCAGAGAGTCCAAAACAAATAAACCCAGAGGCCCATACCAGGACACATCATAAATAAAATGCAAAAGGTCAAAGACAGAGAATTTTAAAAGCTGCAAGAGAAAAGCAGTTACCTACAGGGAACTCCCATAAGACTCAATTGATTTCTTTTTCTTTTTTTTAATATTTCTTTTTTTAAAAATTTTATTGATTTTACACAGAGAGGAATTGAGAGGGACAGAGAGTTAGAAACGATGAGAGAGAAACATCAACCAGCTGCCTCCTGCACCCCTCCCCCCCCACTGGGGATGTGCCCACAACCAAGGTACATACCCTTGACTGGAATTGAACCCGGGACCTTTTAGTCTGCAGGCCGACGCTCTATTCACTGAGCCAAACCGGTCCCAGCTCAGTTGATTTCTTAACGAAACTTTGCAGGCCTGAAGGGAGTGACAAGAAATATTCAAAGTGATGAAAAGTAAAAACTTACTGCCAACATTACCTAGCAAAGTTCTCATTTAGAATTGAGGGTCAGATAGAGATTCACAAACAAGAAAAAGCTAAAGGAGTTCATCACTATCAAACCAGGATTGGCTTTAAGAAAAGACAAAAAATATAGATAATAACATGACAATAAATATGTATCAAGCATTGACACTAAACCCCAAAAAACTAACAAGCAGAATAGAAACAGACTTAGATACAGAGAACATTTTGACAGTTGCCAGATGGGAGGGGATTTGGGGAATGGATGAAAAAGGTGAAGGGATTAAGAAGTACAAATTGGCCCTAACTGATTTGGCTCAGTGGATAGAGCTTCGGCCTGTGGACTCAAGGATCCCAGGTTCGATTCCAGTCAAGGGCATGTACCTTGGTTGAGGGCACATCCCCGGTGGGGGGTGTGCAGGAGACAGCTAATTGATATTTCTCATCAATGTTTCTAACTCTCTTCCCCTCTCCCTTCCTCTCTGATAATATATATATATATATCAAATTGGTTGTTACAGAATAGTCATAAGAATGTAAAGCACAGCATGGGGAATCCTATATAATAAAGATTGTTAAAGATTTATTGAGTGATTGGCCAGCAGAAATGTAAGAACTTTAAATACATTCATAATGTAATCCTCAGAAAACCATTTGAATAGGTACTTTATTATCTCTATTTTACAGCTAAAGACACTGAGACATAATGAGGTCAAGTAAACTGCATAAGCTACACAGTTGGAAATGGTGGCACTAAATTCAAGCACAGGCAGAGAAATAGCTAGATAACTAGATATTCATATCCTAAATTTTCCTCTTCAGCACATATGAAAATATTTTCTCTAAAAGATCTCTGTAGTGTGTGCCCATGACAGTCTTGATTTTAAAAATCATAGGTTATATTTGTTGAATGCTACATGGACAAGGTTTGCAGAGAAATATTTAGGTGTTTTACACATGCTTTCATAGAAACTGGGGGTGGAGAATTTGGGGCTGTCTGAACCACTTTAAAAAATAGTAAGTTAAGATCCCCAAAGAAAATCTGGGACTACTGGCAAAGCAGAACACAATGTCCACTAGTCTTGTTTTCTGAGTACCTAGAAGCCTGCCCAGGACATAATAGGTACTATCATAAATACTAACTGCCTGACAGCATCACTATTGCTGCTGGATTTAAGATATTTCTAAGATAAATAGAATTTATCTTAATTTTAAGATATTTCTAAGATAAATAGAATTTATCTTAATTTTGTTTCCAAGGTAAAAATTTGACCTAAATGTCAATCTACTTAAAAATGAACTTTGAAGAAGTCATAGATAATCACATAAGTACAAGCTTATTAAAGTTTATTTAAGCTAGTCCTGTTCTTAGGATTAGGACAATGAAGACTGTAATTAACAGTAATTACGAGTTGATTTTAAGGCCAGTAGGTACCATTTGTGGTAGTTCCTGGGTGCTGCAAGTGCCCAGGTGCATGAGACATGGCCTGAGTTCTGTCAGATAGCATAGTCTAGTGAGAGAGAGACAGTGTCCTGGTATAAAAGCAGAACTTTCCTGCTGAGAGCTTCATGGAGGAGTCATGCCTGAGCTGAATGAGTCCTGAGGAACCAATAAGAATGATCCAGTACAAGAGAGCTGGTGTTAGTGGTTGGGCAGCATAGGATAGGTCTTGTAACTATATGCAGTGATACTAGGTTTGAGAAATTATGGCCCATTTGGGGCATGGTAGTAGTTTGCTATTACCCGAAGGAAAAGTATATGTGTATGAGTGTGACAAGTGTGAATTGGAAGAGAATGTGGGGATTGTCAAGGGATAATGCTGAGAGAGAATTCTGTATGAGTACACAGGGTCCAGATTACGCTAAGAACTTCGGATTTTAACAGGAAGGAGTTTGGTGAAGTACTAAACTTGTAAGCAGTAAACGATTTGGCTAGAGTCCAGAAAGAATCCTGGAGAACCGCAGGAGTGTAAATTTACTGATATGAGTTCAGAAAAAGAACATTTGAAGCTTTCATATTTTTTAAAAAATTGACCTATGTGTATTTTATAAATAAAATGTCCACATAGAACACTGATCATCTCCCTTTGTAAGGTCTCTAAAATAAGAAAAAAAATAAAATAAAGGTTTATTTTCCCTTTAAACAAAAGGGAATTTTAAAATAAGCAATCTCATATCACTTTCTAAGTGATTTTATCTTAAAAATTATTAAAACTTGATGTAAGGAGTGATTTCTTAATTTTAGTACAATAAATTATTTTAAACACCAAACACCTTTTGTAAAAAGAGCTGTGGAGTAGTAATCATTCAAAGAGCTGTTAAATGAAAGTCTGAAAGATCAAAGAAATTAAGGTTTATTTTATTATTAGTAATCATTATCAACATTTAGAAAACTTAGCACAATCTTACAGTAAATAAACAACTCAAAGATCTAATATGAATGACATTAATAGCAATACCAATATTAATAACTACACTATGTTATACTCAAAATATCAGAAGCAAAAGTGTTGGAATTTTGGCACAATGATAACCTCACATTATTTTCTTTCCTCAGTAATCTCTAGATAAATATTTTTGCATGGCCAGACTTATTTACATTATTTTTATCATAACATTGGCTATTAGAAAGAGATAGAACAGCTATCATTAAATAAGCTCTGTTTTCCCCTTAGAATGCTGCTGCTTTGATTGTTACCTAACAATTAAAAGATAAAAAGGAAAATTTTTCCTTTAGGTAATGCTGATCTCTTGGGATTCAAATTTACTAGTCTATTTTCTCTTAGTGTTTTATAGTAGAGATTGGAACCATCTAGTTACTGGGTTTTGTAAAAGACGATCTCTTCTTCTTATGTCACTCTAAAATATTTCAGAATATTTTCCCTGAAATTTGTCATCCAAATAAACAGTTCTAACTTGTTTTCTCACTGTATAATTTTTTAGTTTTAATAAAATAATTATTATTTTGTCTATATATATAAAACCCTAATATGCAAATAGACCAAATGGTAGAACAACTGAACAACTGGTCACTATGACATCTACTGACCACCAGGGGGTATGTGTGGAGTGTGATGGGCATTGGCTGTGGCAGGATGGTGGAGCAGGTGAGCGGGAGTGCCAGACCAAAACGAGGTGCCAGTTGCTGTTATAAGGGCGAGCCTCTGGTGGTTACTGAAAATTCTTTGCTCCTACATGCCACAGTCCTTCCCAGTGCTCACACCTGCTGCAGGCGCCAGCCCTGCTCACACCTGCTGCCAGTGTTGGAGCCGCGATTCCTACCCAGTGCCGACCCCAATTGCTGGGTGCCATCAGTGTGTGCGTGTGGCAACTGTTGGCCCTGATCACCCTTCAGGGCTTCTCAACCTCTCCCTGCTCCTGAGGCATTAGGGCTGGCAGCTGCCTCTCACACCTGCTGCTGGCACCGGCCCCAATCGCTCTGCGCCATCAGCGGGTGTGAATGGGGCTGGTACTGTCAGTGTGTGGGAGCAGCGGCAGTAGGAGTGGGGCTGCCAGCAGAAAGCGGACCAAGGGCCATGGTGGGAGGGGCCGGGCAGGGGCATGGACGGTGGGGCTGATACTTGCCCCTGTGCCCACTGCTGCCTTGATGCTCACAGTTCCTTTCAAGGTGCACAAACTTGTGTACTGGGCCCCTAGTTTTATCTATAATATCTATAACTTTTATCCAGTTAGAAGTCAGGCAATGAGAAATCAGGCAATGAAAAGGAATTTTAATAATTATTGAAAATCACTATATACTAGGTGTTTTACATATTTCATTTACTTTTTATAGCAGCTCTTTGTGGGAACTGCTATTACCGTATTTTTCTGTGTATAAGATGCCCCCATGTGTAAGATGCCCCCCACTTTTCCAACCTAAAATTAAGAAATCAATATTTTAAATATAAAAGAGAAAACATTTTTATTTAGTAACTAGAGGCCTGATGCATGAAATTTATGCAAGGATAGGCGTTCCTTCCCCTGTCTGCTGGCTTCACAGCCCTGTCCCCTCACCCACACCCACCTTGGCCTGGTGCTGCCCACGTTCACTGTCACACCCCCTGGTTCCGCGGAGCCCCCTGATTAATCGTCCCATAGAGGGTGGCCTGCGCCTCCCTTGTGGGGCAGTCATGGGGCAATGGCAGGGCCCCCCGACCAATCGTATTGCACCGGCCTTGGCTGGCCTGGTGCCAGTGTGTGTCACAGCATGGTCATCTGGATGGTCATTCTGCTGTTCTGTCGTTCAATCAATTTGCATATTACACTTTTCTTAATATAGATTACTGCAGGAATGTTTGCATACTAGTACTATGATATTATGCAGCATATCAGTTTATTCAGCCTCTGTTGCATCACTGTTCTCTTCTTCATCACTGTTAGTTCCAGACATATCAATTTCTTCAACTTCTATTGAATCACTGCTGTCTTCTGAATCACTGTCTATGTATGTGAGATCATGCTCAAAACCTGGTGGCATTTTCTGAGCTAACTTTTTTTATGTTCTCATGGCCAACCCTTCTTTCTTCATGAATTTAAAGCACCATTTTGCCTTTCCTGTAAAATCAGCAATGTTCATTTTGTTTGCAAACATTCTTGCCTGAGATTGAATAAGCTTGGTTGATACTCATGAGCCACTCTGGTGCTGCTCCATAATCCAAGTCTCCTCCAATTTGCCAATTTTGTTGGTTTTCTTCTTAAGGCCTTCTTTTTTGGCATCTTAAGGAGTTGTTCTTCCTGTTTTCTTCACTGTCTGATCATACATTCAGTAGGAAGAGGTCCAAACTGTCTCTCCGCAGCTCTATTTCCATGCTCTTTTGCATGGCTGATCACATCCAGGTTGAATTTTGCAGAGTAAGACAATTGCTTACTGGTATTTGTCTTTTTTATTTTTTTGACGTATTTATGGGCTCAGAAGGCTCTGGGCCCTATTGCATCTGTACACTCTCCATCTCCACCTCCAATTACAGCTTCAGCTGACATCAGTAACAATGAGGCTTGTGATTGGAGGGGGCCTGTTTGACAAGGTATGGGCAGCTATGCACCTGTGCTGCTCCCTCCTCTGCTGACTTCCTTGTATAAGATGCCTCTTGATTTTCAGTCTAACGATTTTAGAAAAAAAAAAAACAACAAAAAACAGCATCTTATACACAGAAAAATACTGTATGTCCACTTCATTGATAGGAAATTGAGGCTTAGGGGCTACGTAACTAATAAGTGTCAGATCCAGAATTTGAACATGAGTTCTCTGACTCCATAGGTTGTCATGGCATGATACCCACTCTATATAAGGCTTTCTATGCAGAACAACTGATGAAAGCAATACCAATGAGTATAGAGAGAGCTGTGCTGTCCGGTATGGTAGCCACAACCATATGTAGCTATGGGGATTTAAATTAATTAAAATTAAATGAAATGAAAAAATCAGTTCCTTAGTTGCACTAGCCACATTTTAAGCACTTAGTAATCACATATGGCTAGTGACTATCATATTGCACAGCACAGATACACAACATTTTCATCATTACAGTTCATCACTGAGGAATAAAACAGTTATAGAGTTTCAAGTTAACTCTAATTTCAACTGCCTATTAAACTTTCCTTTAGGAACCAGATTTTGTCCTTGGAAATTGAGGCTTCCTGCGTGCCCAAGGCTAAGTATGATGCAGGGTTGTGCAGGATTGTGTGGCCTCTACCAAACTGCTTTTTTCTTGCTTTGCTTCTGCACAGGGAAGCTTAAGGTATGACAAGAAAGTGAATGCAAGGGAGGAAAAGAGGAAGAGAGAAATAAGGAAAGCAGTAGCTGTATGAACTACCTCAGTATACCAACATCATTTTAAGTGGACTTTTCTAGAGACTCACTGGAAAAATTTCTTACAGCTTAATTTTTTTTCCCCAAGGTCCTCTTCAAGATTCATTTCCTCCTTTTCTCTTTATAGCATCTGTCATAGCATCTTTATTTCCTTTCCAAATGAACTCCCTCAATGTGCCTTTTTTAAAACATTAATTTAGCACCTCACTTCCTCATGTGCAGTCTGTACACAAATCTCAAACAGTTCCATCCACTTTCTGATTGATGGGCCATTATATTTAGTCAGATTTATGTAGCAATGATCTAAAAGCAGGAGTGGGGTCCTAGCTGGTGTTGCTCAGTGGATAGAATCTCTGAAGGGTCCTGGCTTTGATTTCTGTCAAGGGCACATGGCCGGGTTGTAAGGCTTGATCCCCAGTAAGGGGTGTGTTGGCAGCAGCAAATCAGTGCTTCTCTCTCATTGATGTTTTTGTATCTCCCTCTCCCTTCATCTCTGAAATCAATAAAAATATATTTAAAAATAATAAAACAATAAAGACAGGGATGGGGAAAGGCCATTGGATATTTATAACATCATTTGCGGGCCATACAAAATATCAACCTAAAAATTAGCTTGCTCTATTTGGTCAAGCATTTAATTAACTCACCCCTAATACCTTGGCAGGGCCAGACCAAATGATTTTGAGGCCTTGTATGGACCACGGCCAGATGTTCCCCTCCCCTGCGTATGTCTTAACCCAAAATAAATTGGTTTTGGTTGACTACTAGTTAAACTTCTAAGGATCAAAAAAAATTTTTTTCACTTATTTTTCATTTTATTTTACAGAAATAATTTGTGATTTTTGAAATGCAAAAATATTCAAAACAAAACAAGAAATGTACTTTGCTATTAGTGATAAAATGTTTGGCAATGACTTTAAATTTAGAGTCCTTGCAGGTCTTGTTTTACTTAGTACTTTTATTCTTATTGAAGCTATTACTTTAAATGAAAGGAAACAGACATTGGATGTATTCATTTGATCTTCCATTTCACAACTAGATGTCAGTGTTAACATACCTGATTAGATATCTCAGGTGTGCTTTTAAGGAGGCAATTCAAATAATCACTCACCTATATGAGATGTAGATCAGAAAATAAATTATAAAGAAGGCAAAGAAGAAAAGAAATATACCTTTTCACTACTACTAAGCAGTGGCTCTTTCCCCACAACTTTTCCAGAAAGAGTGATCAGAAAAAGAGGGAACATTATTGCTATTTAAATGCTGTGTGTGTGTGTGTGTGTGTGTGTGTGTGTGTGTATGTGTGCGCGCGCGCGCACTTGTGTGTGTGTGATTCTTGCTTGCTTAAATAATTGTATTAACCAACTCCAGGTACTTTCAGTTTGTTGCATATATTGCAAATTACATCTTTTTATTTATCAAAACAATTAAATTGTTCAGTGAAGTTTATTTAATTCTGAGTTCTTATAATGGTTAATTCTTAACCTGAATTATAATATTCAATACCACAGTGTGTTTCCGTTTTTCAAATCTCTTTTACTCCCATGTGGGTCATGCAGTCTTCTTGTAAGGTTTATTTCTTGGTGTTTATAACTCTTATGTTGTTACTATACATAGAAACTTTATTCTATTATATTTTCTAACATACTTTGCTTACATAGAGTAAGTTGCTGGCTATCATATCTTTGTAACCAGCCTGTTTATTTATTTATTTTTTTTTTAATTTTTTTAAAATGATTTTCTTACAGAGAGGAAGGGAGAGAGATAGAGAGCTAGAAACATTGATGAGAGAGAAACATCGACCAGCTGCCTCCTGCACCCCCCCCACCGGGGATATGCCCGCAACCAATGTACATGCCCTTGACCAGAATCGAACCCAGGACCCTTCAGTCCGCTGACCGACACTCAACCAGTGAGCCAAACCGGTTTCGGCTATTTATTGCATTGATTAAGGTGACATTGGTTAATAAAATTATACAAGTTTCAGGTATTCAACTCTACAATGCATCATTTGAATGTACTGTGTGTTCATCACCTCAAGTCTCCTTCCATCATGAGTAATCCTCCCTTTGCCTTCTTCTACCTCCCCCCACACCCTGCTCCCCACTGGCAATCACCATACTGTTGTCTGTGTCATGCGTCTTCCTTTTTTTTTTTTTCTTCATTGCTTAATCCCTTCATCCTTCTCACCTAGGCCCGAAACCCGGCCCCTCTGATAGATGTCAGTTTCTTCTCTATATCCATGAGTCTGTTTTCACACTGTTAGTTTATTTTGTTGATTAGATTCTACATGTAAGTGAAATTATATGGCACTTGTCTTTCTCTACTCAGCCTCCTCATTAAGTACAACAATTGTTCCCATACTATTTTTTACTTACTATTAAATATACTAATAGCTCCTGTGCTATTTTTAGCACAATACATTTTGTGTTTCCCAAGCATATACAATTATTCTTTGGAATCCTCCTTAGCATTTATATACTACTAGAGGCCTGGTGCATGAAATTCATGCATGGGAGGAATGGGGTCTCTCAGCTTGGCCTGCACTCTCTCCAATCCGGAATCCCTCAGAAGATGTCCAACTGCCTCTCAAAATCTGGGACTGCTGGCTCCTAACCACTTACCTGCCTGCTTGCCTGATTGCCCCTAAACACCTCTGCCTATTTGCCTGATCACCCCTAACTTCCTCAGCCTCGCCCCACACCCAGGACACAGAAAATCATCCAGTCTAATTAGCAATTACACTTTTATTATTATAGATTATTACTATAGATACCTACTTCATGAACCCTAGCTACTCACATCCTATTTATTTATTTAATTATTTTTTGATACTTGGGCTATCTAAGCTATTAACAGCAAATGGGTATTAAAGAAATGGCTATTTGAAGCTATTATGTACTTTTGTATTTTCCCTAATGGTTTTTCTAAGAGGTCTTAGGTACTATTATTTTTAAAACCCTCCAATTTTTCCCTTAACTTGGAACAGGGTAAACACATAGTGTGTTTTGGGCATAAAGGATGGCAATTGAAAAATATAACAGCAGCTACTCTTACATAGTTCAAATTTTGATTGCCATTTAAAGACTATGGTAAAATTTTCTGAATCTGAAAGCATTTTCAACATGCTTTTTTTTTTTTTTTTTTTTTTTTTTTTTTTTTTTTTTAGCAGCAAGACAGTTGAAGGTATGCCTTTGTAATTATTTTTCTTTGTAATATATTTTTTGCCAATCTGACAAAAAAAATAGGTATAATTTTGATTCATTCACACTGGACAGCTGTTGTGTTAATTGTTGTCATTTTTTTATTTGACAATCTAAGGAAAAAGAATCAATGCCCCTGATTAAATAGCCAGATATTGCATGTTTTAAAAATTCTTGTGGCACAGTTGTTGAAAATCACTGAACTAGATAATTGAAGAAGTGAGGAAATGTATTACATTTCTTTATTTTGACTTCTCTGTAATGAAAAAGTTGATGTTAAGGACTTTACATTTTAAGCTATTCCATTTCTCATTACAGAAAGCGGTATACCTGCACATGTGGTGGCTGCCATTGATGTGAACGATGTTGCTAATGAAGTATACAAATATAATTTTCCTCAAACACAGTTATTAGCCAAGACAATTGAAGTGAGTAGCTATTATTATTGTTTTAATAAGCATACAGCTAGGAGAATGTGATTGAAAAACACTGCAAGATACTATTATCTTAATTCACTGATAAGTTACCCTATATAATAAAGCCCAGTGTCTGAATGATGGAACGACCAGAATGACCATTCGACCAGACACTCAACGCAGGAGCCGCTCCCTGGTGGTCAGTGCACGGGGCTTTCCCAGCGGGCTGATCCCTGCAGGTTGCCCCCTACAGGCTGCCCCCCACCAGTGCACGAATCGCAGCACTAAAAGCTGGCGGTCACTAAGCACTGTCCTTGTGCCAGGTGAAGGCCTTGTGTTCTCCACGGAATCTCAGATAATCCCAGAACCCACCTCACAGGGTTGAACTAAGGGTTTCTATTCATAGCTTTAAGAATGGAATGAGATCATCAGCTTTTAAGTAGTTGAGGGAAAACACACACTCCTCTTTTTTCATTCTCTTCCTCCCACCTTCTTGTGAGAAAAGGAACAACTCACTACCACGGCCCTGCCCTGAGCTCTGAGCGGAGAGCTCTGAGCGGAGAGCTCACCGGCCCTTGGCTCCAACTGAGTCTGCCTTCCAATGGCCTTTACACCTAACACTGTTACTCACCCCGTATCACTGGCTGGGCACCCACCCTGTCCTAGGCACGCCCAGGTGCTCTCAGAGCAGCAGGGAGCCAGCACCCCTGTCCTACTGAGCATGCATTCCTCCAGGACAGGATGGGGGTACGGGGAGGAAACAGCCTCAGACAGATGTGAGGTGCAGCCGTTAGAGGGCATGGGCACCATGAAAACTTGGGACTGAAGCCACATAGGGGATCTGAGAGGGAGGGGCAAAGGGAGGCTCACTGAGGCAAAAAAGAGCCCTGGCTGGGCGACTTCGTTGATAGGAGTGTTGTCCCATACACCAAAGGGTTACAGGTAGAATTCCTGGTCACGGCACATACCTACGTTTCGGTTTCAATCCCTGGTTAGCATACGGGAGGCAATCAATGGATGATGAATGTTTCTCTTTCACCTCAGTGTTTCTCTTTCTCTCTCTCTCAAATCATTAAAAACATCTTCAGGTGAGGATTTGAAAATAAAAAGTCAAATTACAGTTGGCTCTTGAACAACATGGGAGCAGGGGCACCAGCACCGACCCCTGTGCATCAAAAATCCATGTTCAACCCTTTTTCCTCCCTCCTGTGTTCCCCCATTCAATCTTGGTAGGAATGAGTTGGAATTATATTTATTTTTTGTCATATCAGCAAAAACTATATTATTTGGTGGGCTGCAGAATTTTAGTAATTATTTTTCATGTACCACGAGAGATGAAAAAGGTTGAAAATTGCTGTTGTAGATCAATGCATATGGTCAGCCCTCCACATCTGTGGACTCCCAGCTATAATTTGGAAATAGTACAGGTATTTCTTCTAAAAAATTCATGAATAAGTGGACCCATACAGTTCATACCCATATTGTTCAAGGGTTAACTGTATTAAAAATAATTTGTGTATTTCCATTACTTGAATCCCAACACATTTATTGATTTAGAATACCAGGTTAAATAAAGTTGTGAAAAGTGTGAGTTATTTTTTGTATAACTGCTCTATCATTTGAATTGCACTATAAAAAATCACTGGTGGCTGATGTGGATCAGTGGTTGGAGTGTCAGCCATGAGCACCCAAAGGCCACAGATTCAATTCCTCACCAAGTGCATATACCTGGGTTGCAGGTTTGATCCCTGACCCCAGTCAAGGCACATGCTATAGGCAACCAATCACTGTGTCTCTCTCACATCGATGTTTCTCTCTCTTTCTCTCCGCATCCCTCCTTTTCACTCTCTGAAAAATCAATAGAAAAAATATCCTCCGTTGTGGATTAATTTTTTTAAAAATCACTACATATTTTCAAGATTCTTTTAAAATTGCAATTTTTCATGCCTTACTGTATTGGACATATTAACTCTGTTTACTTCCTCTAGATTCTAGACATGGGATATTTCTGATATAAAACATTTTATTTTTACTTCAGTTTTAAGAATTTCATTTTAATTCACATTTTAGTTGTGAAATCTGTAAGTTGCTTGCCACATGGCCCTGTGCTGGCACCATTATCTACTTGTATTGCCTTGCCTCGTTTTCTGACAGACTGGTCATTGTATGATTTTCTTCAGCATTTGTATTTACCGTATTTTTCGGACCATAAGACGCACTTTTTTCCCCCCAGAAGTGGGGGGGAAAAGTCCCTGCGTCTTATAGTCCAAATATAGCCTACACATATACTTTAAAAAAAAAGTTTTTTTACTTGCCCGGCTCTGTGTGTTCTCTGTGTGCTTGCCCGGCTCTAAAATGGTTCTAAATGCTGCTGTTTACTTTACAGGGTTGATTACATGTGTTTATGACTGTGATGTTGGGTTTTAATGCACATAAAATATTTTAGGACACTATTTGTTTCAGAATCTTTTTTTCTTCATTTCCCTTCTCTAAAAACTGGTGCGTCTTATGGTCCGGTGCGTCTTATGGTCCGAAAAATACGGTAATTTCAATTTCATTTTACACATATATCCTGAGCTACTTAAAAGCCTGAGATTTAAATATGATGTACACTTAAATTTAAATCTGATGTACATTTAAACTTTTAATACGATAGAGACAACTGGTTAACTCAGTCTTTACAGAATTCAGAATAAAGTTTTTTCTGCTGTATTTATATACTTAAACTTTTTAGAAATGTGTCATAATTAGGAATGTTGTGTTTCTAGGCTTGTCGCTTTAAATTTCTGATTAAGAGTGCACATTAAGAGGGCTTCATGAGTGTCAAACCCATGGATTTATGGTTCTCTATATTTTATCTTCTGCTATATAAAACAGAAGCAAAATAACACATTTTCCAACTATTTAGTCTAGTAGGGATTATTTCACTTAATCTTATCTACAACCTTTTGAAGTTCTTTGCTTACATACACCTATAAAACAATATAATATTGTGCATAATTGAAAAATGGGATGTTTTTCCATTTGGTGGCATATTAACAGAGACATACATGAAAGGGATGGCTACTGGTCAGTACATCACATTTTCTAAAATAAAAAATATTGTTAGAGAGGTATTTAAAAATTTCTTAGAACCTAGGCTGAAAATCACTGGTTATATAATTCTCCATGTTTGACTCTGGAAAATACAACAATGTTAAACTTGAGGTGCTGTGGATCAGGGAAGGAGTGTGACAGCTCTGCTTTGGCTGGCAATGGGACTTGGGACAGTCACTTAATTTTTCATAACTTTGGTTCCATCACAAGATTCCTTTGAAAAATTAGTCTACTGAAGTTGATTTAAAAAGTATTGTATTATATAAATTTTTAAGTATTGTAACTAAAACTATTAACTGGTATAATTTTTGATATATTTAGTTATAATTAGCATTTTTCTCCTTTCCCATTCTACCCATTTTTTTTTTTTTTTTTTTTTTTTTTTTTTTACATTTCTTTCTTATTGTTCTATCCTTAGGGCATTACATTAGAAGAGTTTGACAGATTATCTTTCAATATGATTTTAATGAGCCCTCCTTGTCAGCCATTCACAAGGTATGTATAATAAATATTTCTCTGTTGAGAAAGAACTTTTAAAGAACTTATTAAATCAAATCATACTATAGTTTTTAGTATGGATACTTTGAATTCTATAATATCAGCTGTATTTTTATAGTTTTGAATTTTTTATAAAGAATTTCCTTTATCTACTCATCCTGTATAAGGCTAATATGCAAATTGACCCCCTTGATCGGGAGTTTGACTGGGAGTTCAACCAGGGGCTGGGGCCAGCCTGCCAACTGCCTGAGGCCCCTCCCACTGACCAGCTTGCCCAATCAACCCTGATCAGGGCAGGCGGCCGAACCCCACCTGTGCACAAATTTGTGCACTGGACTTTTAGTTTATTTATAATTTAGTATTAATTATTAAAGAAATAGCAATTACTGCCACAAGAGCAAAGTAATTTGGTCAGTGGTAGATATCCAGTGACTATGACAGAGCTCTTCTATACCTACCTGAGAAGATATAATCATGCACCACTTAACTATGGGGATACATTCTGAGAAAAGTATAGTCAATTGCATCATCGGGCAAACATGATAGGGTGCACCTACATAAACTTAGACAGTGTTGCCTACTACATAGCTAGACTGACTACATGGCATAGACTTGCTCCCAGGCCACAACCCTGTACAGCATATTCCCATATAGAATGCTGTAGGCAATTGTAGCACAATGGTAGTATTTACATATATAAACATAGAAAAGGTACAGTAAAAATCTGGTATGAAAGATAAAAAATGGTACACCTGTGTGAGTATTTACCATGAATGGAACTTGCAGGACAGAAAATTGTTCTGGGTGAGTCAATAAATAAATGTGAGTGAATGTGTAGACCTAGGGTATTATTGTACACTACTATAGGCTTTATATCCACTGTACACTTAGGATACACTGAACTTATGCAACAACATGAGATTAAATCAAATAAGACAAAATGATATTAAAGACATGGCAAAAATTACATATATACAATATATGTATATATGTATGTATATATTTTACACACACACACACACACACACACACATATATATAATATATATATATATAAAATCCTAATATGCAAATTGACCAAGCAGCAGAACAACCAAACAACTGAACAACTGGTGATGCCCAGGGAGTGCTCGCGGGACATGGTAGGCACCAGCAGCAGGTGGCAAAGTGCGGAACATGGTGGCTGTCGGCCATGGTGGGATAGTGGAGGAGGTGAGTGGGGCACCAGACCAAGGTGGGGCGCCAGTCACAGTCATCAGGAGGAGCCTCTGGTGGTTACTGAAAATTCTTTATTCCTTCATGCTGCGGTTCTGCCCAGGGCTCGCATCTACTGCCAGCGCCCGAGCTGCCACTCATACCCAGCGCTGGACCTGATTGCTCAGCACTGTCAGTGGGTGCAAGGGGTGGCCTCCAGCTTCAATCACCCCTCAGGGCTTCTCTACCTCCTGCTGCTCCAGAGGGGTGATAGGGGCTGGCATCTGCCTCTCGCACCTGCTGTCCGTACCTGGAACTGGTCACAATTGCTCAGCACCATCAGTGAGTGTGAGTGGTGGTTGCCAGTCCTGATTGCCCCTGAGAGCTTCTCCATGCCCCCTCCATTCCTGAGAAGTGATTGAGGCAGCAGCCACCACTCGCACCCACTGATGGCACTGTCCCCAATTGCTCTGCGCCATCAGCAGGTGCGAGTGGGGCCAGTGCCATCAGCATGTGGAAGCGGTGGTGGCAGGAGTGGGGCTGCTGACAGAAAGAGGACTGCGACCCGCAGTGGGAGGGGGTGGGTAGAGTATGGAGTATGGGCCAAGACCTGCTCTATGCCCACCACAGCCTCATGGCCCACAGTTCCTTTCAAATTTGTGCACTGGGCCCCTAGTATCTACACTAATAAAAAAGTAAGATGCAAATTGACTATACCTTCATCACACCCACCAGCCAATCAGGAGTGGGTATGCAAATTAACCAACAAAGATGGTGGGTTAATTTGCATACGCAGGTGCTGAGCTACACTGCCCCAGCCGCTCCGGACCTCTGGGCAGCGTAGGAAGGCAAAAAGGTGGCTTCAGCCAGAGTGAAGGCGGTGGGATAGTGGGGAAGGAAGGCCTATGCTTGAATGAATCTTCGTGCATCAGGCCAATAGTGTATATATATATATGTATATATACAATATATGTCTGTTGCCAATGTAATCTGGCATACCATTTTATAGCAAACTTATTTTAGTAAGTAGAAGAGTACTCCCTAAAATAATGATAAAAAATGTATTATAGTAAATACATAAACCATTATTTAACCAACATAGTCGATTATTATCATTATCAAGTATTATGTACTATACATAATTATATGTGCTATACTTTCATAGGACAGCAGCACAGTATGTTTGTTTATGTCAGTGTCATCACAAATAAGTGAGCAATGCATTGTACTGTATATGTAGTTATGATGGTTACAGTGTTTCTAGGTGAAGGTAATTTTTCAGCTCCATTATATGGTCTTATGCTGCTGGCAGCAGTAATTGACTCTGTAGTACTGTCACCAGTTAGAATGCGGAAAGGAAAGGGCAGAATGAGAGGACCAAGGTTTCTGAGTCATCTATTCAAGTACACTAATTTACCATGGATCCTCAAGTTCATTGATGGTTTTGGCCCTGCTGTCAGGTATGAATGAGGAAACTGATGCATGATATTATGTTACTTATGTAAGATTATGAAGCTGGTAAGTAGTAAGGTGCTCTCTTTCTACACCTGAGGCCCAATCCAAGTCTTACTTTCTGTTTGATAATTTAAATCTTTTTTAAAAAAAGTTTTTAATTATAATTGACATTCTATATTATTTTACACTGGAGGCCTAGTGCACAAAATTTGTGCATGGGGGTGTGTGTCCCTGCCCAGCTAGCACCATCTCCAATCTGGAACCCATCAAGGGATGTCCAGCTGCCCATTGGGATCAGGCCTAAACAGGCTTTGGACATCCCTCTCACAATCCAGGACTGCTGGCTCCCAACTGCTCACCCTTCTCTGCTGCCCTGCTTGCTTGTTTCTCCGCATCTTTGCTCCCTTCTGCAGCACTTGGCGTCTTTCTACGCTATCTTGATACGCAAATTAACTGCCATCTTGGTTGGGTTAATTTACATGTTTTCCCTGATTGGCTGGTGGGCGTGGCTTGGGTGTGGCAAATGTGTGGTCAATTTGCATATTACTCTTTTATTAGGGTTAGTTTTAGGTGTATAGCATAATGGTCACATAATTATATTGAATCTTATTTGTAAGAAATAAATGCTAGTCCAACGACTGCCTGTTTATGTGATGTTTTGATCTTATTAGTGTAACCAAGTTACAACTCCTGCTTATAGAATCAAGCCTTTAGCTTAACTTTCTCCTTTTTACATTGGACGAGATTGTTTTATTGTTAGCAACTATTCTGATCTGCTTAGATGGTGATAAGACATCAATGCTCTCAGCTCTTTGTTGCCTTACTACCCAACCAGCTCATTCATTGGAACTTTTGTCCCATCTGGACAGAGTAAATGGTGCCATCAACAATTGTGTGTGTGTATCTTTCCCAATCCAAGCTATATTAGGAGAGGAATTGATTTTATTCTTCATTGGCTTTTTCTTCTTCTTTGTCTCATGTAAGTTGTTTGGCATTTTGTTTTGTAAAAATAAATTTTAAGTTTGTTTATTAGATAGGCAAGGCTTTAAAAAAAAAAAAAAAAAGAAGTGCATTTTGTCCTCTGTGCAACACAGATGATCATATTTATTGTGAAGACCAATTAATTTTAATGCATTTGGTTGTGACTTTTTAAAAGAGAATTGATATCTTTATATAACATTTTTTATAAACTTACTTGTGCTTTCTCAATCCCTTTAGAATTGGTCTGCAAGGTGATGTGACTGATCCAAGGACGAATAGCTTCTTATATATTCTAAATATTCTCCCAAGGTAAAAACCTTAAGATTTCTGTACAAGTTTACCTTGAATTTAAAACTGTAGATCTGGCAGAATGTGATGTTGGACATTTTATAGAGATTAGTAGTTTATACATGCTGCCTGCAGATACTGTGCATGCCATTTATCTTCTTCTGTCATGAATAATAAGATAACTGCAAATGTTTGCTGATTCCACAGTTGCCATTACAGCGAGTGTCAGGGAATTACAGCCTAATAGCTAAACTCTGTTGCCTTTGCTCATAGTATTAATGCAGATGAAGCATATGTTAGTGAATGCTGTTGTTTATGGCTGGAAGCCTGTGCTAGCCCTGTGTAAATGGCAGCCATTGAGTTGCATCAGAGGCTCTGTGTGGACCCATGTTTTGAGATAAACTCAATGGAAATTAACAATTTAAATGTTAACTTTATCAGGTGTGCCATGATTATAGGGAAAATGAATAAAATATGAGTTGTATTCATCCCTTATGAAATTCTTATATAAAAAAAGGAGAGTTCAGAAAATTGCTTACCTCATATTTCCCAAAAATAAGGAATTTCTTTATTTTGTTCTTAACAATGAGATTTTTGGAATTCTATTAGTTTTGTTTTTGTATTTTTTGTATTTTTTTTTAGGTTACAAGCATTACCGAAGTATATTCTTTTAGAAAATGTTAAAGGTTTTGAAGTATCTTCTGCAAGGTAAAACATGTATTTGTTTTGTGTTAATCTTAGCTGTTGTGAAATAAAGACCTTAAAAAATAAACATGTACATTCTGACATTTTATATGTTATATATTTTATTCATTAATATTGATTTTGAAAAGCATCGGAAAGTTAAGTTAAACTGATTCTCTCCCATTCTGATGTTCGAAATTTTCCAGAATGAGCAATTATTTTAATAAGATTGGTATCTCTCAATTTTAGCTGCTTATATTGGTGCTTAGTTCTTTAGAAGTAGATATGTTTTTAGTAAGAATTGGCCCTTAAGATCCATCTATATTGTCATAAATGGCAGTATTTATCTTTTCTATGGTTGAGTAGTGTTACATTATGTATGTATACCATATTTTCTTTATCCAGTTATCTGTTAAAGAATCTTTAGAATATCATGTTAAGTAAAGTAAGTCAGACATAAAAGGTTAAGAACCATATGATTTCACTCATATGTGGAATACAAAACTGAAAGTAACCATGAACAAATAAGCGAAGCAAGCAAATAAGAACTCATAGACACGGACAACAGTATGATTGGTGGTTACCAGAGGGAAGGGCGGTGTGGGGGAGAAATAAAGGGTAAAGGGGGTCAAATATATGGTGACAGAAGGAGACTTGACTTTAGGTGATGGACACACAGTGCAACATACGGATCATGTATCATAGAATTGTATACTTGAAACCTATATAATTTTATTAACTCATGTCACCGCAATAAATTTAATTTAAAAAGAAAAGAAAAAAAGAATTGGTCCTGTGGACAGGCTTTTTCTGTCACACAATCAGACAGAGGAAGAAAGCCATGTATTGGGGCCCTTTCAGATGGTAACCCAGCTGGAGAGAAAGCAAGCACACTTTTTATTTAGCTGCTGTCTTTAGCAGTATTCTCCCATCTGACTTACTACAGATAATTCCATTTCCCATAGCAAATTTAGCATCATTCGGTTTAGCAATTCTATCACTCATCAGTTTGGATAAATTATTTGATAGCTGTATTTATTTAAAATAGAAATTATCATTGTCTTTTTTTGAGAAATGTAATTTCTCAAATACTGCACTTAATGAAGACCTAGGATCACTCTCCTTCTAAACAACTTGAGTGTAGGAACAGTTTTCAGTTAAAATGAAATTTTATGTATAATATTCTATATAAGATCCAACTTTAATGAAAGCATTTCATTTTCATTTCCATTTATTTTTGTCTTTTCAGAGACCTGTTAATAAAAACAATAGAAAATTGTGGCTTTCAGTACCAAGAATTTCTATTATCACCAACCTCTGTAGGTACCGCAGTTATAAACTCATATAAATTTTCTCAAAGATAATTTGAATCTGTAAGAAGAATAGATATATTTGGATAATATTATAGGTAAATCTTAAAATTACTTCAGACATGGGTTTTACTTTCTAAAGACTATAGTGCAGGCTTATATATTCATTTATACTTATTTTATGAAAAATATATAACTTGAGGTTCATAGAGAATATATTTTTCTTTCCACACAGAAAAAATAAGTGTGTTTTGAAATTATGTGCTATATGGTATTTCCACAATGGGTGTGCTGTAGTTTAGTAATGCTTCAGAATAAAAAAAAAAAAAAAGAACATATCATAATATTTTAATTTCTTTTATTGGGACATTTCATTAATATGCAAACAGTGCTTCTATTTCTAAATTTTAAAGTTAAAAAGCAATAAATATTAAAAGAAAACCCATTTCAAAAATTAGATGTCCATGGTTTTGTTTTCATTTTCTGTTGCTCTTATTGAATTTAAGTGTATCCTAAGATTACAAAGCAAGTACATTAAAAAGTCTTATCATTCACAATGACTTCTCTTTGGACCAGGGTTTATCGTAAATTACTCCATAGTCAACCCAAATAGCAAGGGGAAAAATAGATGCAGTAGTTAATAAGGGAATTGTAACCTTTATCCATCTTACTCCTTTCAGTTTGCTCATTTATTCAATAAATCTTTATTGAATGAACATTTGCTTTGCAGGCGAACTGTTATTTATGGACTGTGTAAACCAATATTACACTTTAAACTTAAAAAGAAATGAATACCAATAAAAAAGTTAGATGTGAAAATTGAAAATCTATCTAATCTCTAATTTTAATATTTATTGCTTTTTAACTTTAAAATTTAGTAAATTATTTTTTTAATAAAATGAGGTAACAAATACCCAAGAATAACTATATTTTATAGTTACTATATTATCAATGAATGTAAAAATGTCTATATAACTTCTTATATAAAAATATAAAATTAAAGTGACCCATAGACATATGATTTATCAGATTCAATCTTTATTTAATTCAAATAAATGTACAAAGCAGCAGTTTAAAGGGTTTAAGGATAATGCAAAGTAGTCTTTCACACCTCAGTAACATATTATAATTTTTTATGGCAGAGGCTAAATGTATACCTGTATGAACTTCTTTGCTAGGTGCTAACAGTTGATAGAGATCTCTTTCATTTCCAGCTTGGCATTCCAAATTCAAGGCTACGGTATTTCCTTATTGCAAAGCTTCAGGCAGAGCCATTACCTTTTCAAGCCCCTGGTCAGGTATTATTATAATGGTTGTTATCATCATCATATATATGTGTGTGTGTGTGTGTGTGTGTGTGTGTGTGTGTGTGTGTATATATTGTAAATATATTCAGTCTGCTCATTTATTTCAGGAACTACTTTGCAGAGGCTTCTATGTATCTCATTGCATCTATAATAAACCATGCATGGGTCTATCCCCTAGGCCAGTGGTCAGCAAACTCATTAGTCACAGAGCCAAATATCAACAGTACAAACATTGAAATTTCTTTTGAGAGCCAAAATTTTTTAAACTTAAACTTCTTTTAACACCACTTCTTCAAAATAGACTCGCCCAGGCTGTGGTATTTTGTGGAAGAGCCACACTCAAGGGGCCAAAGGGACAGATGTGGCTCGCGAGCCGCGGTTTGCCGACCACTGCCCTAAGCCTTTTCTTCTCCTGGTGACACATTTATTGCCTTAAACAAAATAAAAATTTTCTTTCATCATTAGAAAAAAACATGAATTAAAAGTTTAAAAAATTACCATTAGTGCAGTTACCCTTTTTTCCCTCAACAAAATCCATTGGTTCTGTTTTCATGGAAGTCAATGCTATTTAGCTTTAATTGATTAAAATGTAGTAATGAGTAGTACAAACTAGAATAAAATGTTTAGTTGCTATAGATAGAATATCTGATTATTCAAGTAGTTATACATCCTTCTCTCAGCAATTGGTCTGAATAATATAGTTTCAGTGGTTCAGTGAAGCTCTCCATAACTATCACAGGTGAGAACTTAAAAGTCATGTCCTACTAACAGGGGCTCAATAGTGTCATTTTAGTCCCCTGCGGTACAGTATCAATATATCTCCCTTCCCTTAGTGGGCAATTCCAAAAAGAATGTATAAAGCATTTTAACAAAGACTTCATTAAAAATTCCTGGAACTTTGTTTGTTTTGAAAAATAGGACATTATACAAGGTTACATGTTTTGCAGGAACAAGTTTTTCCTATGGGACTCAGGAGTAGAAATAACCTTTCAGGGTGAAAAGTGCTTTTCTTTTTTTAGTTACTAGTTTTCCTTTAGATTATGGTTCTGTTCCAGTTTTCTTTTTTGATGAAGTAGATATCAAACTCAAATCCAAAGTACATTTTCTAGAAATGTTAATGTTGCTTCTAAACTTTTTTCAAAGATATGATACTCTACATTTATTCAACGTATTTCCTGTTACTTTGTTGGATATTTTTATTAATGAAATGAATAATCTGCAGTCAGATGATACTATACCTATATGAAGAATAACTTGTGATAATTTGTATAAATACAAATAAACCACAGTTTTTATCTTTCAAATGACAATTTTATAAAGGCTAAAATAATTTTTGCATAATGTTGACTGGATATTATTAATTTATTTTATTTTTAATAAAGCTTTGGAAAATATGTATCATTTTGTTTAATGCCAGGTACTGATGGAGTTTCCCAAAATGGAATCTGAACATCCTCAACAACATGCAAAAGATGCAGTAAATAAAATTGAAGAAAAGAAAGTTGAACCAAATGTTTGCTTTGATAGCAGCAGACAGTGTTTAGGAAAAGAAGCCATTCTTTTTAAACTTGAAACTGCAGAGGAAATTGACCGGAAGTATCAACAGGACAGTGATCTCTCTGTACAAATGCTAAAAGATTTTCTTGAAGATGATATTGACATGAATCAATACTTTTTACCACCAAAGTCATTGCTGCGTTATGCTCTTTTGTTTGACATTGTTAAGCCCACTTGCAGAAGGTCCATGTGCTTTACAAAAGGGTAGGTTTTAAAGAGAGTATATTCATGGGATATCCAAAATAACCAGGTTTTTATACTGTTGTCTCTTTTAGTTCTTCTCAAAACAAGGAGCATTTTATAAAATGTTTCTGCTAGAATTTTTTCCCCACCCTTAATTGCCTGCTTTCATGTTCCAATAGAATACCTGAGTGAAAATTCCTTCTGGCAGAACAATGTGTACTCAACCCATAAAAGTGCTCGTAAAAGACAATGCCATTTGTTTAGTGACCTCCATGGGAGCTTAAAATATGGTTTATATATGGGGTAAATTACTAATTTTTTAGCACCTTTCATTTTATGCTACATCAGACCTCAAAAGTTTATGTTTTCTCTCATGATCAATATATAAGAAGAAATTAAATTTTAGTATCAAAATACAAAATTGAATAATCTGGCTCATGTTAGAGTACATTTTAAATTTTATTCTGTTTTTTAAGTAATAATAAATTCTCCTAGTTCAAATTACAAAAGGCACTAACATTTTAAGACTCCCTTCTACTCTGTGTCTTGTCCATTCAGTTTTCCTCACTACACGTAACCAGTGATTTCAGTTTACGGTCTAATCTTCCAGAGGTATCATGTGTGAAGGTGCATTTAAATACACATGTATATTTTGCCCCCTCCTTTAAAAAGTAGTAATATATCATATCTATTTTTACACATGTGCCCCCCCTTTTTTTTTGCACAATATAAATTGGATACTATTGCATATAAGTACATAAAGAACTTTTCTATTCTCGTTTTATGGGTATATCTTAATTTTTTTTTACTGGTTACCTTTGGGTTATTTCTTGAATGTTAATATATATTTTCACCAATATTTTAAAACCTAAAAAGAAGTAAAATGTAGGTCTTTCCAGAAAATGTGAAAGATCCTTGATTCAGCTTTATTAATGCTATTCAACTTCATTTGATACGTAGTCTTCTCTTTTTACTTACTAGCTAGCTGTCCTGCACAAGACACTATGTTCATGATATAGTCATACCAGATTCATTCTGATTTCATCATAATTTGCCCCTGTACTTTCAGGACAACAGGTTTATTGCTTTTCATTACCTAAAAAGACTTCACTCAGCTGCTGTCTATTTCCAAGTCCAATAGGTTTTTTTTTAGTATTCTAATAAAAGAAGACATCAATTTTATAATAAAAAATATCCTTGAATTTTTTTGTAGCTATAAAAATGATATAAAAGAAGCCTTACTGTAAAAGGTTGTTTTAGAGTGGATAATACAAATATACATATATAATATGTGAGAAAACAATTTGAGAACAATTTTTCCATGCTGTGACTTTCTTTAATTTATACTTTAAATTGATCTATTAGGAAAAATAATAATGATAATATATTGAACAAACAGCTTGGCAATGATCTTAGGGGAAGAAATATTACTAGTTCCTTGCAGTAGTCTCATTTTTGTATGAAAAGAGTAAAAAAGTACTGCGTTACAGTAAGAGGCAGATACATATTGAGTGGGCCATGTTCGTCATGATACTGGAGAGTAGGACCTTGTGTTCATGAGAAGAAATGATAGTCTGGCATTATAAAAAGAGCAGCAATTTATTTTTACCTGCCTAACATTTGGTTTAAAGTAGAAGGGATATAAATTTGAATAGTATTTAGATATAAAATTGGAACAAGTTCATACTTATAAGTGACAAACATTTTAAAAATGACAATACAAAGAAATGGCAATTGATAATACATAATTCAAAAGAGTATTTACACAACTCAAAATACTGCCAAATTTAGTGCCTGAGAAGCTTAAATAAAATCATCTTATATCTCTCATCCAGTTATTTTTAAATCATTAAGCCTATGTATATGATGATATCAGAATATTACAGAAGGATAGAATTATGTAGATTGATTAATTTATTCAGGAAATATTTAAGAAATTTTGCATTAACAAATACATTAGATAATATTTGTGTTAATTTTTCAGTTATGGGAGGTACATAGAAGGGACAGGATCTGTATTACAGACTGCAGAGGATGTGCAGGTACTGTGGATGCTTTAGAACTTAATTATTTGAAAATCATTTTAAATAACATTATTTTTAATACTTAAAATTTGAAAATGTCAAAATAATTTTACATGTTCTATTGGAAATGGACATATATTAATATTATACATATTTATATTCAGATATTGTATTAATAATTCTTTACTATAGAAAATGTTCTTGCTGCATAAGTTTATGTAAAAAGAATATTTTGTTTTTCTTTTCTTTTCTTTTTTTTTTTACCTTCTGTATTTTTTACTCCACAAAGAGGAAATTGGCATTCAGTGTGCAACAGTTAATTTCTCTAAAATTTTGTACAAATACCTTAAAATTGGGGACTTCTTTTGGAGCACATACTATGATTTTTAGGGAAAGAAGTCCATGTTTTAGCAAAGCATTTTGTTAATATTTCAATTATAAACTCTTTATGGTATCACGGTTGAATATAAGTTTGATATTTTGCAAATTTTATACTTTTGAATATGTTTGAAATGAGATCACATTATCTTCTTTTATAATGATTTAAACTCACTATTAATAAGATCTACCCATTAAAATCCTATCAGAGGCAACTGAATATCTGTATTTGAGAAATCATATTTATTAAATATATTTTATTATTTTAAGAAAATGTTATGAAATTGATAATAAACAGTAAACATTTCAATGATGTATCTGTTAAACATAAAATTGACCTCATTGATCAAGTTTTTTTTAATATTTTCCTCTATTTTTTGTTATATTGTCTTTTATCATTTATATTCTAATTTAATTTTGAGAAATCAAAAATGACAGATACATTGCAAGTATCCTGATCTGTTGAACATTGAGCTTTTGTTCATTTTCGAAGTTTATATTGCCATTGATGAGCCAATTATGTAGTTTATTGAAGAGACATTTTGTCCTGTGCTGTTCATGTGTTATAGCAGACATTCTATCGTTTTTAAACTGTCTCACAAAAGGTGATCTTTTCTTCTTTCCTTCTTTTTTTTTTTTTGTAAGCAGAAAGAACTTATTATTTATTTTATTGTTTAAGGTATTATAAATAGTAGTACATGTCTTTTTTTTTTTATCCCCATTGACCTTCCCCCCTCCACACACACACACACACACACACACACACACACACCGCCTTCCCACTATAGTTTGAAAGTCTGTCTTAACAAATCTAATTGCAGTATACTTTATCAGTTATCTTGGGGCTTTTCTTACAGATTGAGAATATCTACAAATCTCTTACCAATTTGTCACAAGAAGAAAAGATAACAAAATTGTTAATGCTTAAACTTCGATATTTTACTCCTAAAGAAATTGCAAATCTTCTTGGATTTCCTCCAGAATTTGGTATGTGGGATACATGCAAATATCAGCTTTTGTTAAAGATCCCCAAATTCATTAGGGACTCATATGTGTATTTTATGAAGAAATCTTTGCTTAGACAGATGAATGTAAGAAACCTTATTTCTTTCCTGATTGTGCCATTATTGACATATTTCTTTCCTCGCCTTTCATGTTCATTTATAGCCTGCTTCAGACCAGTCCCTTTAGACATGTGTCCCTTCCCCTTCCCTCCGGTTATGGTCCTGAGTGATTTTCAGGAACAGGGAGCCAAATCAGCAATTTCCTGCCTCCTTCATGGATGGATGTTAATAGTATCTTTCTCCAGCTTATTTTCTTGCTCCCAGTGGTCCTGTTTTAATAATAACCCAACATTAGATTGTGTGAAAAAAATGCCTAGAATTGTCTTTTTTATGAAGAAATTAAAAGGAGGTTGATGAATTTATTTATTATTTTTGCATTCAAAGATCCATTCTTATCACTCATGCGCTTATGTCCTTTCCTACAAAGTTTAAGTGGAGAAAAGAGAAGGTGGAGAAGCATCCAGAAGGAGCTGTCCTAATGGAAAGAAAGGGTGACTCAGGACACAGGTGCCAGAAGCTATGAAAATTAGGGGATCTGATGCAAGGAATCGCAGGAATAAAACTAAAATAGATACAGCTGTAGAGGAAGACAAAGTCCTAACTCTTCGCAGTCTGGGAGTTCTAGGGGCTGTTGCTATTAAGAGATGGGGACACATTGCCTTTACTTCTTAGAGAAGCCCTTTCTCTTCCTGGTCCTTCTTCCTGTGCCCTCTGCTGTATGAATGGCATGTCTGAGGCTGTGGCACCTGTGCTCTGCCCTGCATGGATGGCATGTCTGAGGCTGGGGTGGCTGTGCTCCCAGTACCTGGCTCTCGTGAAGGGGGAAGACAGACCTCCTTAATGTGCTTCCAGGGCTATCCCAGGAGGGAATGTGTTTTGATGGCTCTGAAGTTTGAATGCAGAGAAGCATTGCTAAATCTAACATTATAATAATAATACAGTACTATTCTTGAAGCACAAAATGGGATAAATAGATCATGTTTTAAATTCTAAATAATGGATTTACAGATGAAGTTTTAGAGCACATCCTCTTGTGCAGAGTAACAAACTGCTAGTGCAGTTTGACTACCCTCTTGGTAATTGATTTTCTGAGCATAGTCACAGCAACCAGGTTTATTTTGTAGTCCACTTTTTTCTCGGTGATCTCATTCAGTCACAAATGTCCTGGGGAGTGTTGTTTAAGAAAAACATAGACTTTCCTGTCTTAGTTTATGTCACAAAATGAATGAGAACATCATAAAACAAAGAGCTGAGAGCTAAACTCAAGAATTCCCAGTCTGCTCTCCTTGTTATTTCTTTCTTTCTTTCTTTCTTTTTTTTTTTTACAATGAACAATCAAAGGTATTTTCAACAGTACTAAAGGGAGAAAAGAGATTTATTATGTAATAACAAATAATTCCTGTTTTATTTGAGAGCTTTTTAAAATAATACTCATCAGTTTTATACTATTGAAACTAATCATGTACCCCAGTGTCTGAGTTTGAATCTAGCTGTACCTTAATTACTCTCTGCCTTAGTTTACACATCTATAAAATGGGGATAATTGCAGCACCAAATTCATAGGGTTGTTGTGACAAGTTAGTATCTGTAAAATGTTTACACCCTGACACATAATATAAAATTTTTAAGTATCAGCCTTTATTTATTTATTTATTTATTTATTTATTAAATATATTTTTTATTGTTTTTTATAGAGAGGAAGGGAGAGAGATAATGAGGTAGAAACATCAATGAGAGAATCAGCTGCCTCTTGCACACCCCCCACTGGGGATGTGCCCACAACCAAGGGACATGCCCCTGACCGGAATCGAACTTGGGACCTTTCAGTCCGCAGGCTGACACTCTTATCAACTGAGCCAAACCGGTTTCGGCCAGCCTTTATTTTTTAAATCATCAACATTTTATTTTTTATAGCCTTTACTTTGTAAAGATTTTTTTCTCTTTATTCAAAAATTTTAGATGGGTAAAATTAGATTTTTTTTCATAGTTCTTCGGAAATATATTTATAGGATACATAAAAAACAAAAGCCTTTTTCATTGGTTAACTTTTTTTCAAATATGTGATCTGTTTGTATAGTCAGACTTGCCTTGATGTCACCACTGAGCAGCACTATGACAGAACTGTCCTTCCCATGCGCTTTTGACTTTATTGACTCTGGGTCCAAAATGGGTACTGTGTGAGCTGCCTGTCCTCTGGCAATGATGGATGTGCATTGACTTTTCCGTACATTTGTCCTGGTTCTCTTTGTGACTGACTAGGGGTATGCATTTGTGAGAGAGCAGGCTTTGGAAGAGGGGAACACTCATCTACACTTAGTAAAGGAAAGCTGCTAACTTGACCTCATTCTATTCTTTTTTTTTTTTTTAATATTTTTTGTCTATGAGGATTATTATTTTTAATGCATCTAAGTTTTTTGAAAGACACCTTTTAAAAATTATGTAATCTTTCCATAGCTAGCTTAGATTTTAATATCTAAATTTAGATATAAAATACACAGACATATATAATTTTTACAAATCTGACTTGTTCTCAAATTTATATTGCAAAAGATCATCCTTACAATATTTTAAAAGTCTGTTTTTAGGTATATTTGTACCTCTGAATACTTTGAACTTACTAATTTTTGAGATGACTAATATACTTGACTAAGACATATTATCTTTATAATAGCAATTTTATTATTATGCTCAATTGCAAATATAGTTTTACTATGGCAATCAATGTTATTTTATTGTAGTAAATATAATGTCAAGTGTTGATGAAGCAACTTTACCCTAATCAGATCTACCCACCTTTTGGTCCTCACAAATATATGAAATGCTGCTATCCTTTTTTTATTGTATTTTCTATTGATTTTTTTTATATAATTTTTTTAAAAAGTTATCTTTATTGTTGAAAGTATTACAGATGTCTCCTTTGTTTTCTTTTTCTTTTTCTTTTCTTTTTCCCATGGACCAACTCCACACTGGCGCCTCCCAGGCCTTCACCATGGACTATGCATATGTGCATATAAATTCTCTGGTTAATCTCTAATCTCTACTCCCCACCCTGCCTCCCTTAATTTTATTATATACTTGCTTTACTTTGATATAATTCCGATGCCAAAAGCTACTGAATGTGAATTTCTAACATTGTAACTAACATGCTCTATACTCTGAGGCATATATAATCTTTTATGTTGATACTCACAAGGCTTTGTTCCAGCAAATGTAGTACCCGCGGGCCATTTTGTTTTGAAAAAGAATGTAGCAAATAGAAGTTCACATAAGAAAGTTCATTTGTGGAAGCACAATATAAAAAAATCATCTGTGAGGAACTTGTATCCTAAATATATATAAAGAACTCTTACAACTCAACTATAAAAAGAAAAATAATCAAATTTTAAAATGGACAAAGGATTTGAGTAGATATTTCTCTGAAAAAGGTAGACAAATGGCCAATAAGCACATGAAAAGATGTTCAACATCATTAGTTATAAGGGAAATGTAAATCAAAACTATAATAGATACCATTTCACAAAAAAGTCAGTAACAGTGCTGAAAAAGACGAGGAGAAATCGGATCACTTGCATATTGCTGATGGGAATATCAATGGCACAGCCACTTTGGAAAAACAGTCTGACACTTTCTCAGATGTTACACATAGAGTTTTTGTTTGACCCAGCAATTTCACCCCTATAGGTATCCAAGAGAAGGAAAAATAAATGTCCACGCAAATGTGTATACTTAAAAGTTCATAACCGCTTTATTTATAATAATTAAAAAGGGGGAAAAAAACAACTTCTATCAACAGAATGAATGGATAAATAAAATGTAGTATATCCATACAACAGAATGTTACTTGGCTATAGAAGGGGAATGAAGTATTACATTCTGTAACATAAATGAATCTTGAAAACATTTTGCTGAGTGAAAGAAGCCAGACACAAAAGCAGCACATTGTATGGTTCCATTTATATGAAACTAGAGGCCCGTGTGGCCTGTGCGGATTGTGCCCTCTCGCAGTCTGGGACCCCTCGCTCCTTACCCCCTGCCTGCTCGCTGCTCCTTGCTCCTTGGCTTTCTGCTCCTTAGCGCTGATGCTGAGGCGAGAGAGGCTCCTGCCACCACCACTGCACTCGCCAGCCGTGAGCCTGGCTTCTGGTTGAACAGTGCTTCCCCTGTGGGAGTGCACTGATCACCAGGGATAGCTCCTGCATTGGGCATCTGATCGCCCACAACTGCCTTCCCCTGCTTGATCCCTCCCAACTGCCCTCCCCTTGCTGGCCATTTTGTGGCAGCCATCTTGTGTACACATGGGGGTGGCCACCTTGTGTGTTGGAGTGATGGTCAATTTGTATATTACTCTTTTATTAGATAGGACTAGAGGCCCGGTACACAAAATTCTTGGGGGGAGGGGGGCGGAGGAAGGGGGTGTCCCTCAGCCCTGCCTGCACCCTCTCCAATCTAGGACTCCTTGAGGGCTGTCCAACTGCGTGTTTAGGCCTGATCCTACTGGGATGGAATGATTAAAATGTTCTGGAATTGATGATTAAAATGTTCAGGAATTGCCCTGGCAAGTGTTCTCAGATGTTAGAGCATCTGCCCATGCATGAAAAGGTCACATTTCCAGTCAAGGGCATGCACTTAAGTTGCAGGTTCAATCCCCAGCCCTGGCTTAGGCTCAGTTGGGAGGTAACTCATCTATGTGTTTCTCTCATATCAATGTTTTCTCACCCCCACCCCCTGCATCTTTCTCTCTGTCCCCCTCTGTGCCTCCCACTCTCTAAAACTCAATGGAAAAAATATCCTCAGGTGAAGATTAACAACAAGAGGTTCTAGAATTATAATGGAGATGTGTGCAAAATTTGTGACTATACTAAAAACCATTGAATTGTACACTTTAAAAGGGTGACTTTTATAGAATGTGAATTGTATCTTCAAAAACCTGTTATTAAATAAGACATTGTGAAATAATGTTAGCCACTGTTTTTCCTAAAATATACTAATATCCAAATATCTAGGAGTACTGTGGATGTTATATATATGTGTGTGGGCACAGCGCATAGTATGATATGGGATATTACAACATCACATTGTGTGTACAAGGTACTCTTACATATGTTTTTAGCTCTAAATCTCTAAATTCTCATTTGTTAATTGAACTTTGTGGAGACCTTAAGAACTTATTTATGTAAATGATCACTGTACTCTTACTAAAGGATATATCCTTTTATCTCTGAAGTTAATACAAATGATTGTGTTACAAATTGTTATCTCTCTTTTCTAGGATTTCCTGAGAATATAACAGTGAAACAGCGTTATCGACTACTTGGAAATAGTCTCAACGTACATGTAGTAGCTAAACTAATCAAAGTACTATATGGATAATCTTAAATAACTTTGAAAGATGGTCACAATATTCCTTCATATCCAGACGGTAATTCTGAAATTCTAGTTTAATTAATTTTGACAAAATTTAACCAAATTAACTTAATCTCTCATAATAATTTTGAATGTATCACAAAAATGCCAATTTGTTTCCTTACATTTATATTACTGTCTTTTGTAAAGTGAAATTATTGTTATTCTTTAGGTGAATATATTTTCATACGAAGTCATTAAATATAATATTTTTTATAATATGGTATGATATAACTTTAGGAATATTAGAATTTTAATGTTTACATCAATCCTATATAATTTGCAAATTGACTATCACACTCTTACACAAGATGTCCAACCCCATGTGGT
The DNA here is from genome assembly GCF_014108245.1 of Pipistrellus kuhlii. NCBI lineage: Eukaryota > Metazoa > Chordata > Mammalia > Chiroptera > Vespertilionidae > Pipistrellus > Pipistrellus kuhlii. Next base: position 107,045,055 of record NW_023425404.1, on the reverse strand, counting down.
CACAAGATGGCCAGCAAGGGAGGGCAATTGTGTGTGACCAGTCCAGCAGGGGAGGGCAGTTAGAGGTGACCAGGACTACAGGAGAGAGCAGTTGGGATGACCAGGCTGGCAAGGGAAGGCAGTTAGGGGTGACCAGGCCAGCAGGGAGGGCAGGTAGGGGTGAACGGGCTGGCAGGGGAGGGCAGTTGGGGGCTATCGGACAATTAGGACGGCAGAGGAGCAGTTAGGCTGGAAGGGGAGTGGTTAGGGGTGATTCAACTGGCAGGCAGAAGTGGTTAGGGTATGGTGACCAGGTTTTAACATTGGTAAAGCAGGGCATCATTGACCTGGGGGTGGGGAGGTTCTTTTTAAAAATATATATATTTTATTGATTTTTTACAGAGAGAAAGGGAGAGAGAGAGCTAGAAACGTTGATGAGAGAGAAACATCAACCAGCTGCCTCTTGCACACCCCCCACTGGGGATGTGCCTGCAACTCAGATACATGCCCTTGACGGGAATCGAACCCGGAACCTTTCAGTCCGCAGACCAACGCTCTACCACTGAGCCAAACTGGTGTCGGCATGGGGGGGGGGGTTCTTGATTAAAAATTTGATCTATTTGGAGCAACAAAAATTTTCATAGAATGCAAAAATAGTATTGTAATATATTTTTTAAAATTTCAACATAAGTACAATTTACAAATATAATAAATAAAAAGATTATGTATAGTTGTGTCACTTCAAGGCGGGCACTAGACTTTTGCCACCACTATAAAATATAAATAATACAAGTACTGTCTGCTAAATTCAAGAAAATTTATGTATTTATGAAATAAATAAATAAGTTACTTATCTAAATTATCCGAATAGCTGATTTTTAATGATATCACTTGTTTAACTAGATTAATAGCAAGCAGTACAATGTGTATCGTCTGAGAGACAGTTACAAAATGTTTTTGTCATTGCCAATCCCCAAAAATGCCATTGTTCGTTAAGTCCAAACAATGGTGGTCGAATTCTAACAACTGACCAACAATGTGAACTTTGATAAGCAGTTCTCCATAATCAGTTCTCAACAATTATTTGTTATTATTAAAGTTTAACATTATAAAATTAACAAAAATAATATAAAACTCATATCCTGGCTAAATAGCCACATGGCCTCCGAAAACCGTATATTCCCTTCCTGTTCTCCCGCTGTTCCCTAGTTTGTCGTGCATTCTTTCCAAAAATCGGGATTTTTTAAAAACGCTGCGGAACTTGGGACAAATTGTTAAAAATCGGGACTTTCCCATCAAAAGTGGGACATCTGGTCACCTTAGGGGCAATCAGGCAGGCAGGTAGGTAGGCAAGCAGTTGGGAGCTAATAGTCCTCGATTGTGAGAAGGATGTCCGACTGCCAGTTTAGGATCCATCTAGGGATTGGTCCTAAACCGGCAGTCAGACATCCCCCAAGGGATGGGAGATAATCATTGATTCGCTTCCTCCGGCACACTGCCTACTGGAGACTGAGCCTGCAACCCAGGCATGTACTCTGACTGGTAATTGAATCATAACTTCCTGGTTCTTAAGTCAGTGCTCAACCACTAAGCCACACCAGCCAGGCACATATAGGTTTTTTATTTTATTTTTATTTTTTTCTTTATTGATTAAGATATTATAATACATATGTGTCCTTATTTCCCTATTCACCCCACCCCCACCCACCCATGCCCTCACCTCCCTGTTGTCTGTGTCCATTGGTTAGGCTTATATGCATGCATAAAAGTCCTTTGGTTGGTCTCTACCCCTTACCTCTCCCCTCCCCTACCTTCCCTCTGAGGTTTGAAGGTCTGATTGATGCTTCTCTGTCTCTGGATCTGTTTTTGTTCATAAGTTTATGTTGTTCATCATATTCCACAAATGAGCAAGATCATGTGATATTTCTCTTTTTCTGACTGGCTTATTTCACTTAGCATAATACTTTCCACGTCCATCCATGCTGTTGCAAATGGTAAGAATTCCTTCTTTTTTTTTTTTTTTTTTTACCACAGTGTAGTATTCCATTGTGTAGATGTACCACAGTTGTTTTTGTTAATATATTTTATTGATTTTTTTACAAAAGAGAAAGAGAGAGGGATAGTCAGAAACACCGATGAGAGAGAATCATCAATCAGCTGCCTCTTGAACACCCCCCACTGGGGATGTGCCCGCAACATGCCCTTGACTGGAATCAAACCTGGGACCCTTCAGTCTGTAGGCCGACACTCTATCCACTGAACCAAAACAGTTTCGGCTGTTCCAGTTTTTTAATCCACTCATCTGCTGATAGGCATTTAGGCTGTTTCCAAATCTTAGCTATAGTGAATTGTGCTGCTATGAACATAAGGGTTCATATATCCTTTCTGATTGATGTTTCTAGTTTCTTGGGATATATTCCTAGAAGTGGATCATGGGTCAAATGGGAGCTTCATTTTTAGTTTTCTGAGGAAACTCCATACTGTTCTCCACAGTGGCTGCACCGGTCTGCATTCCCACCAGCAGTGCAGGAGGGTTCCTTTTTCTCCACATCCTCACCAGCACTTGTCAATTTGTTGATAATAGCCATTCTGACAGGTGTGAGATGGTACTGCATTGTCATTTTGATTTGTATTTCTCAGATGTTTAGTAACTTAGTGTGTTTTTATATGTCGCTTGGTCTTCCTTATGTCCTCTTTCCCAAAGTATTTAGGTCCATTGCCCATTTTTGATTGGGTTGTTTATCTTTCTTTTGCTAAGTTGACAAATAGGTTTTTATTAATTTGTTTGGTGTCAGTATACTTTCACTTTCTCAGGAAACTTCATTATTGTTTCTTCTTCCTCATAAATATTCAAATTCACCATCTCAATCATTCATAGCATTTCCTGTGTTCAAGTCTCTTCTATATTAAAAACAATCACAACAGGTAGAAACCTCCCGAGATTCTCGTCTTTTTTTCATCACTTCCCTTTCATAGCCAAACATCTTAGAAAGGTAATCTATATCTTATCTCTACTTAATCACTCCTCTAACTCTTCCACTGCTCCAATATACCTTTGGCCTTGGTCAAACTGCCAAAAGAGCATTTATAATACTATCATGATCAAGGATCTATGTGTGCCTGAGTTTTTCAGTCCTTATCTTCCCTGACTTAACAACAGTCTAAACTCTGTTTCTGGACACAGGTTTTCCCTTTGTCTAACATGGCATTGCATTCATTTTTTTAAAATTTAAAATATAGTTGACATTCAATATTATATTAGTTTCAAGTGTGCAACATAGTGATTCAACATTTATAAATCCTAATCCTTAGTGTTAGGCAGTAGAGCCAAAAGGCAGATAGGAAGATGTGAGTCGCCCTGAGCGATCCCCTTCAGAGCACCCTGAACATTGTGTCTGGCTAATAAGTCAGATCTGCACAGTGGGCACTGCCCTGTGGCTTACAGAGTGAGAAAATATCTATATCAACCAATTTGCTCTTTTTCATAGGATAGAACCTTTTAAAAAGTCAAAAAACAATTTTTGAAATTGTGAAAGTTGAGGGACTACCCAGCACTTTAAAAAATAATAAGAGTAGTGGGTAGGATTCCTTCACAAAAACCACAGTCTGTCTTTTGCTCCAGTTTCAACCTAATTCAGGTCAGAAAGTTATTAAATTGAAGGCTTGTGAGAATAGAGAAATGAAGCTGAGAACAAATTAAAGTGGTTTAATTCTAGCCATTGCAGTACAGAATAAAGAGAATAGACAGACAGCTGTCAGAGGGAGGGGACTTGGGGGGCTGGGTGAAAAAGGTGAAGGAATAGCAAAAAGAGAAAAACAGAACAGTGTGGTGGTTACCACAAGGAAAGGGGAGGGAAGGTAGTAGTAAAGGGAAAAACAGGGATAAATGGTGAAGGAAGAGACTTTGACAATACACCGATGATATAGCATTGGACACTTGAAACCCATATAATTTTATGAACCATTGTCACCCCAATAAGTTCAATAAAAAAAAAAAATTATAAACAGCTACTATGTCAGCCAACTGTAAGCACATACTAAAGGGCCTGGTCTGCAGGCCAGCTGTTGTGTCTGCACCCAAAGTAAAATAGTTCTGATTGTTCTTTTTGTTTTGATAACTTCATTATTAAAACCAAAATTTAGAATCAAGGAGTTCCCAAATAAGCTAAGATAACACAATAAGGATCTATTAATAATTTTAAACCCATATAGATGAAATAGTTAAAAATGTATTTTCCTGAGTTGATTATGTTATTGAACAGGTTAACTTTTCATAATTTGGTCTTCAGCTTGGAACTATGTCTATTAAGGCTACCAGTTATACACTCACAAATAACTTTGGACTTTGAAATTGAGTGAGGGTCAGATGGTCTCAGCAATTTTTTCATAGTCTGTGATTGAGCCCATTGTGTAATTTTTCAAGGATAGCCTTTGAACCTTCCTGTACTTAGAACTCTCTTCCTCTCAACTTCTAATGTCAAAGTGTGCTGCATACAACTACCAGGTCAACTTCTTAACATGCATTTTTGATCCACCTCCAATCTTGCCTCTTCATTCATCATACTCAACAAGATATGTAGTTATGCCCATAATATTTCACTTTATTAGAAGGCAGTCAGAATTCTAAACATGTTCTTCAAAGTCAGTCTGTACCAGTGAACTTGTCTGCACCCTTCTCTTTCTCCTGTCATTCCTTCACTTTGCTACTAAAATTTTAAAATGTCAGGTTTTAAAAAATTTATTTTCCTAGCCACTCTGTCTGTCTTTAGGACTTCTAGGAACATCTTACAATAAGATACTTGTACTCTTCAAAAATCTTGTGAAACCATGACCCAAAAACTGCATTACTATTTTTGTCTTGATTTGTGAGATTATTCCTTTTTACGTTTATTTTTTCAATAAATATGAGCATATGCAAATAACTTTGACTTCTTACTCCCCAAGTTCTCAAATAAATTATTTTATACTTGCCATAGGTAAATATGGGTTCTGAGTCTTATTTTCAGTTATATCCAATACTTACAGCTCTCCCTCGAGTACACTATATTTGACTCCTAAAGCTTTCAAAATCTAATTAAAAATATATAAATCTAGATAGAAATTTTCATAAAAACTAAAACATAGGAAATAAATTTTTTCGTAGAACTCTTCTTTATAGCCTTAGGTAGTCCTCATTTCTCTGCTTGAACATACTATGGTTTCATTGTTTACTGCAAGCATTTGCCCAGTATTTTGTTTGCATCTTTATATCTATTCATATCAGAGAAGATTTAAATTAAAGGCTGTAAATAGGGAACATGTTTATTTAGCCAAGTCAGCTCTATAATCAGATGAGATCACAATCTAAAGTCTAAAGACTCAGAGAGAGAGATCACAGAGGTTTGGAGCTGAACTCTTAATTATTGCTAAAGATTCAGTCCTCAGGATTCTACCCTTCATGTCCAACCTTTTTTTCTTAAGAGATTTCGCTTTTTCCTACGTCAACCATTTTGCCCAGGACACCCAGAGGACTCCAGATATTTTGCCTATGCCTTATTCTAAAATTTTCATGCAAGAAGACTTTTAACTTGAATATCTTCCTGTCACATCAAATTTAGTATATTTGAAAACATATCAATTTTTCTCCATTATAACATCAGTTCTATAAATGACCAACTTTAATATTTTTCTTTGTGGTACTGCTTCTCTCCCAGTCTCCTAAGTTCAAACCCCTCCAGCCAAAATCATCTTCACCTTCTTTCTCCTCTATTTCTTTCCATTTATAAGCGTCTGTTAATAAAGTAGTCTTTCTAAGATGGCCTTTCCTGAACCATTATTTTAGGAAAACAGCAAAAGTCATTTTAAAATTCTGAAAATATACCTCTATGTTTGCAACCAGATTTGTATGCTTGGCTAAACATGTGGACATTTAACAGATTTCAGCCTCCTGAATTTAATATATCATGGATATAATTTTTACTAAAATAGTTATTTTGCTCACTTAGCTAATTCCTTACACAAATACAGATACATTTTTATACACACAAATTATTGAAAATACCTAGTGGAATGTGATATTTCTTGTGCAGTATATATATAAGTTGAGTGGTCTATGTAAGAACCTATCCTATGATGAATAGACAATATGCTGGATAGTTGCTATGATTTGAATTGGCTTTAAATTAAAAAAAAAATTCCTTGTTTTAGAGAATGTAAACTTCCTGGAAGGCAGAGATTTAAGGTATTTTTCAGTGCTGCCTTTTCAGTGATTACAATACCTGGCTCATAGTCACAATAAATATTTGTTAAATGAGTGAATATAGTTACCATATGGATTGACAAACAAGCTGTATAAAGTCATCACATCATGAAGTTTATACTGCCTTTAAGTCATTCTCCTGAAAACTATTTAATTTGTGTTATTGGCGCTTTGCACACACAGGAAGAGCCAAATTTACTCAATGTGATTTAAACAATAATTCTAGGATAGTACTTGCACCTTGGCTTTAGAGAAAGTTGTGGCAGATAGAAAAAATTTTAAATGTTGTATTCTGACTTCTTGTCTGGACAAGAGCACAGACTCATTTCTTCTTGTCCCTCTCTGATAAGCATAATCATGGTAGGTAGTTAGACAAGAGCAGAGTAAGACAATAGACCACATGCAGAGGGTCACCAGGGTAGAGAGCCCCTGGTGCCTAGCAATGGACAAAACTACAAGCTCTTGCACCACCTCTCCCTTAAGATTTATCTCTGAAGATGACATCTAGGCTTCAGTTGTGTTTCAGCTCCAGGCCCAGAGAAGCAGCAAAATCAGATGGAGCAGCGCCATGGCTGACATCAGGACCAGCTGTGATGACTAATGACCCCTGCCCTGGCGTTGGCCAATTAGTGGAGACCACTACCCTGAGGGGGCGCACCTGGGAAACTGATGAATATTCTATTGAGATCCTTCCCTGGAACTTCCAGAGAAAAGCCTTTAAGACAGGAACCCCAGGCAAAAGTACTCTCTCTTTTTCTAGAGCATGCCCACATCTTTCCTCCCTCTTTCATCTCTCAAGACAAGCCTCCCTCCTCTCTCCCTCCCACCCCCACTATAACTAATTTCCTGAACACATTTCTTCTATTATTTAGTTCTACCTCTGTGACTTCCTAAATAAAGTTATTCTTATAATTTGAGTCTTGACTCTAAATTCTTTCTTAGCCAGAACTCAAGTACCAAGGTTGTTGAACTGAGTTCTAACACCTAGTGCTATTTCACTGCCAACGTAATGATCATTTCTGGATAAGTACAATTACAAGTTAATGCAAGAGGTATCAGAAAAAGAACCCTGAAAGATGGGATGAGGAAAACAAACTAGGTAGGTACTCCTAGGACTGGAGGGGAAACATAGTTGCAGCATGGGTATCTTACGACCTCTCACCCAACAAAATAAGGTAAACAGGCGTGGTGTTCCCCACCCCCAACCTAGCAACATAAAGGAGCCCAGAATGACTCATTTCCACCCCAGATGGGACTGGAGTCCTGTTGACAAAACCGGGTGAGTCTGATACCACCAGCAAGGGCAGTATATAGGAATCCCCACTGACAAGTGTCCAAGGGAAGCATTCTACTTCCCTGCCAGGCCTGAGACCTCTCTTGCTGAGAGATTTGGGCAACCAGAGGACACCAGCAAGGAGGATCCCACCACAAAAGTGCCTGATCCAGGAAGCCTTTTCATCCCATGGGCAGGTGACCTGGCCTAGAGTAGCACCCTCAAGGACCATTGGGAGCCCTAGCAGCACCAGAAAAACTGAGCAGACCAAAATAACTGTGCAAAGGCGCTGACAATGAACTGTTACTGGAATCACAAGCCAAAAGGTAGGCCTGAAGCTGCATGCTAACCATAAACACACTGACCGATGGACTGCTAAAATAAAAGATTAATATAGGGTGCAGAGAGTCCTAATGTAATAGACAAGATACCCAGGATAAAATCCTAAAATCACTTGTTATACCAAGAACCAAAAACATCACATTTTTGAGTCCTAGCTGGGTTGCCTCAATGGATTGAACATTGGCCTGTGGACTAAAGGGTCCCAGCTTTGATTCAAGTGCTTAAAGAAAAGAACTTTTAGTTGCAAATTCTGTATTAGTCCAAACCATTCTTCAGAAATAAAGGGGGAAATGAAGCAAAACTAAAAAGCATTTGTTGTTAGCAATCCTATCCACAAAGAATGGCTAATAGAAGTTCTTAAAAAAAAAAAAAATGATAAAATAAGACATCATGGAGTATCAGGAAGGAAGGCAGAATAATGGAAAGAGCAGAAATATGGATAAATACAAAAAACTATGCTTCTCATGAATTTTATAAATCACATTTGATGATTGAAATAAGAATTATAGCATCTGATGCTCAAGACAATAATATTTAAAAGTGGGGAAGGTAAGGGGGCCTAAATAGAAGTGAGATTTCATTTCACTCCAAGTGTTAAAATGCTGAGACCAGTTAACTGAGAAATTATGTATATATATATTGTAATGCTCAGAGCAACCACTGCAAAAAGTATACAAAGAAGTACAGGCAAAACCACTATGAATAAATCAAGATGGAATATTAAACGTGTTCACATAACCCATAAGAAGGCTAGAAAAGAGATAAAGAAAAGTAAGAAGCAGAAAACAAATGACTAAATGCCACACAAGCTCTACCATGTCAACAATTATTTTAAATATAATTGGTTGAAATACACTAATTAGAATACAGAGATTAGCAGAATAGATTAAAAACATGACTTAATTATGTGTCATTTATAAGAAACTTCAAATAACTTGATGTAGGTAGGCTGAAAGTAAGGCTGGTAAAAATAAGACCAACAAGGAAATCTGCCTTAATGATATATAAAAATGACAAAAAGTTATAGGAATGAAGATAGAAGCTGGGAGCAGATTAAACATTCTACAATTAGACTATGGTGAAGCCAATCAATAAAACCTTATGCATTATGGCAGCCCCTTTGAAAAAATGGGCAGTTCTTCAAAAAGTTGAGTCACCATATAACCCAGTAATTCTACTACTGGGCATATACTGAGGAGACCTGAAAACATATATCTACAGACAAATTTGTACACCCATGTTCATAGCACCATTACCCATATTAGCCAAAAAGTAGAAAAAGTTATTATGTTTATCAATTGATGGATGCATAAACAAAATGTGTATATCCATACAATGGATTCATCATAAAAAGGAATGAAGTAGTGATACTTGCTATAATGGGTGAACCTTAAAAGCATTACGCTAAGTGAAAGAAGCCAGATACAAAAGAACACATTCAATTTTATTTTATATGAACTGTCCAGAATAGACATGGTAGATTAGTGATTTTAGGGAAGAGGAAAGAGGGGAATTCAGAAAAGTATATAATTTCTTTTAGGGATAATGAAAGTATTATGGAACTAGATTGTACTGATGATGGTACAACTCAGCTCTGAATATACTAAAAAAGCATTTATTTGTACACTTAAATAGAATGAACTTTATAGTATACTAGAGGCCAGGTGCATAAAATCCATGCATGAGGGATGTGTCCCTCAGCCCAACCTGCACCCTTTCCAATCTGGGACACTTCAAGGGATGTCCAACTGCCTGTTTAGGCCAGATCCAGGTAGGATTGGGCCTAAACGGGCAGTTGGACATCCCTCTCACAATTCAGGACTGCTGGCTCCCAACTGCTTGCCTTCCTGATTGCCCCTAATCGCTTCTGCCTACCAGCCTGATCACTCCTTAACCATTTCCTTGCCAGCCTTATTGCCCATAACTTCCCTACCCTGAAGGCCTGGTCAATCCTAACTGCCCTCCCCTGCAAGCCTGGTGCCCTCTAACTGTTCTCCCCTATAGGCCTGGGTCTCTCCCTTCCACCCCCAACTACCTTTCTCCGTGGGTCCAGTCACCCCCAACTTCCCACCTCTGCCAGCCTGATCACCCCTAACTGCCCTTCTTTGCAGACCTGGTCCCTCCCAACTACTTCCCCTGGTGGCCATCTTGTGGAAGCCATCTTGTGTCCACATAGGGGCAGCCATCTTGTGTGTTGGAGTAATGGTCAATTTGCATATTATTCTTTTATTAGATAGGATAGAGGCCTGGTACATGGGTGAGGGCCAGCTGGTTTGCCCTGAAGGGAATCCTGGATCAGGGTTGGGCTTCCCTTGGGGTGTAGGATGACCTGAGTGAGGGGCCTGTGGTGGTTTGCAGGCCAGCCACACCCCCAGTGACCCAAGTGGAGGCCCTGGTATTGGGTTTATCTTCTATAATTGAAACTTTGTAGCCTTGAGTGGAGTCAAGCCACCTGCTCACTCTATGGTGTGGCTATAGCCATTTTTGTTGGGTTTTATTTATCTTCTATAACTTAAACTTTGTAGTGGAGGCCAAGGCAGTCCAGGGCTGTGGAGGCTTGGCTTATTCCATCACCAAGGGCAACTCAAGCCTCCTGCTCTCTCCAGCTCTGTGGCTACCATCATTTTTGCTGGGATTTATTTATCTTTTATAATTGTAACTTTGTAGCCTTGAGTGTAGGACTGGACTGATGAGGATAGCAAGGAAAGTTGGCTTCCTCCATTGCCAGGGAGACCCAAGCTTCCTGCTTGCTGCAGCTCCATGGCCACAGCCATCTTGTTTGGGTTAATTTACATACTTGCTCCTGATTGGCTGTTGGGCATGGCTTGTGGGTATAGCAGAGGTATAGTCACTTTGCATATTACTTTTTTATTAGCTGGACTAGAAGCCTGATGCATAAAGATTCATGCAAGAATGGGCCTTCCTTCCCCAGGCTGCCAGCACCATCTTCACTCTGGCCAGAGCCACCTTTGTTCCCACCTGGAGCTGCCTTTCTATTTTCCCATGCTACCCAGAGGTCTGGAGTGGCTGGGCAGTGCAGAATACCTGAGTTGTCATCACGGCAATGATGTAAGTATCCTGCCCTGCCCCTGGTCACTTGGCACCTGTGTATGCAAATTAGCCCACCATTTTTATTGAGTTGATTTGCATACTCACTCCTGATTTGCTGGTGGGTGTGGCAAAGATATGGTCAATTTGCATCTTTCTCTTTCATAGTGTAGATGAATTGTATCTGTCTGTATCTTTCTGTGTGTATCTCCATGCGTCTGCATGCATATAACACCTTGTACAACTTTTTACAGTTATTGTTAAAGGAGAACCAGTGGTGACATTGAATTAGGCTCAGGTGAAATAAAACAAAGAAGAGAAGAAAGGACACAGATTTGTCCATGTATATTCTGCGATTATAACTCTGAAATTATTCATCTGAAAATAGATTGGAATAACATAATAAAAATTATGTTAGAGTAATTGAATTCTAAGTCTCCCTGTTTATGTTTTGCAAATTGAATGTAGTATAGTTACATTACTTTTATAGTTAAAAACAATTTTTTATTCAAAATCAATACTCTCTACCATTGAGTCTGATCATTGAAAACTAGCTTTCAAGTCAGTAGTTCATTTGCATTCTGATGTTTTATAATGCAGTCTCCTCCACAGACTCTTTTCCTGCAAGACAGACTCTATCTTACCCAGTTCAGTCTCTTTAGCGCCTGCCTCATGATGACAAATTGTGGGTATCTAATATATAATTGTCCAGTTAACCTGACTTAAATATATGTATGCTGAGTACTATAACAGAATCATTATGGTCTTTCATGACTTGCTGGAATAATTATTTTAATCAACCTAAACAAGAATTACACATTACTAGTAGATATTAAAGGAAAAATATTTAATACTAGAATTGTGTAGAACTTCTAGGGGATTGTTTATGTCTGCTCTAAATATAGTCTAGGAATTGTTGACAAAGACTGATCTAGCAGTACTTCTGTAATAAATATAGTCCAAGCCACTGTAAAAGAAAACTTATAAAAGGACAAAGGTTTTGGTTTTTATAGATCTTAGAATAATGGCACTAAATAGCTGAGAGGTGAGGTCATCTCATCTTTCTTCCTGCTCTTGATGGCAACACCTTATATCTTCCCACAGATCTGTGTGGCACTTCAATGGAAAAATCCCCTGGGAGTGGTGGCCCTTTGTAAAACATCAACCTTGTTAAATCACTCCTCCCCTCATAAATCACATCAATGGAGCAAAATCTCCTATCACCAGATAAAGATGCCTCTGTACTGCTTCCATTTGTATCCTTCCAATTAAAAATGCAGGAGGCAGAGTTCTATAGTGCCAAGTATCCCTAAACTCTTCTTTCTCCCTTTCCCTCAGCGATGACACATCTACCTCACTGGCTCTCTTCCTCTCATCAAACCCAAAACACATGGTGATAAAAATTTATTTCCCTCTTTTCAAAAGATCCGATTCAATATAGTAAGTTGCAATTATTTACCACCTACAATCCTACCATCAATCACATTGAAGTGTTAATGTAATTTCTTTTCATTTTAGTATAAATGGTGTCTAAATCTCTCACTTTATTGCCTTATTCAAGGAATTGTAGGAGTCACCAAGTAGAAAACCTATTTTGTTCTTTTTAGGCTACCTTGGAAAGGGATGCCAGGAACCAGGAACATTTATCCCTGGTAAGCTCACACTGGGATTAATGCAGTGGATGTTGAAATTCTGGTGACCAGAGCTGCTGGAGGTAGAGCAAGCTGTGTTTGTTTCCACATTGGTTTTTGGAGCTATTGATCCTTGCAATTTCTATTTCCACCGCTCTGTGTATTACCTCTAGCCAGTCTCTGTCTCATAAGACCTCCCAGTATATTTTTTATGTTTTCTACAACTTGAGTAGATACACTATATGTGGATGTGTGTGTGTAACATGTGCCATTAGCATACCCATGGTCCTTATCTAAAGACTTATTTCCTTATTACAGTTCTTCTTCTGGATATAAATTTTTTGGTTATATTCTCTTGTTTATTTTTGTATTTTAGAAAAATATCTGAGGGGGTGGGGGGAAGCAGAAAAGTCCTCCAACTCCTCAATAATGTGTAACAATCTACCTTCTCAGGAAAATCTCTGCCAAACCTGAATTATTCAAATGGTAATGACTAACTCAACATTCCTTTTCATGATACTCAAGGGTAATTGCAATCAGTGCAGTAATGAACATGGAGAACAAATACGCGGATTATGTTCCCTGAATCAAGACCACACTGCATTCAAAGAGATCAGTTCATCGCAGTAGTGGATTAGGTGATTTCCTAGAAGGTAATGCATTTCCCAGGAATCAGTGTTGTGGGGTCAAACCCTGGAGTCAAAAATAAGACCACCAGAGGCTGTTAACTGATTTAAAAAAAGCAGGCAAGGATTTATTGAACTGGCCAGGATGGCCGGGAGAGCACCACACACAGGTGGAGTCCACACTCACAACCACGCCATTCCAGGTATAGGCAGTCCTTTTAAAGGTCTAAACCACAAAAATTTTCCTTTGTTTTAAATTCTAAATTCTAAATAGAAATTATGTGTCTGGGAACAGCCCGCAGGGTCGTTCCCAGCCACATCCTGCTTGACGTTGGAATGTGAACCTATCTTGCAATAGCAGATAGTACAGAAGTAGAGCTGAGCAAACTTAATCTCTAAAGGTTATCTGCAGTTTGAACTCCTGGAGCTACTGAGTCAATGGGAATCAATCTCCTGTGGTCCTGGTCCACAGGCATAGAAGTTATTTTTGTGAGTGAAGAAGTCAGAATAGCAGGGTTAAAATTCAAACAGCAGTTTTTACCTAAGTATGATTGCTACCATACTTCATCAGAAAATGAAGTTTTACTAGTAAACTTCCATGAACTTCCATAATTATTTGGTGCAATGCTTCATGAAAAATAAGTAGAAAATTGGAGCAATATTATATTGCCCAGAAAATTTATAGAAAATCATAAAACTGGCATAAGTAAATACACTATTTAAACAATGTTATGTCCCTGTGTTATAGAGAACTAGAGTAATCAAGTCATGCTCAGAGTGTTTGAAGTTATACTTTATTATGCACTGGTCCAGAGAAAAATGTCTCTCAAATTCTGAGCCCCATCATGGAGGCGTTTTCCCAACTTATATGTTTTTACCTTCTTTGTCTCCCAACTACAGGGTGTTTCCAGCCTCCTTTGCAAGTACTTAAAGAGCCCCTATGTGCTGGGGTCTTGAGACCTCAACCAAAGGCTTGGCTTGGTGCCAGCACTGATAACTTTGTCCGGTGAAGGTTTAATGGCCTCTGTGAACTGGGAGTAGTCTTATTTTCCTTATTATTTAAGCAAGCACACATTTAAGAAGCCAAATAGCAGGGTTAAAATTTCAAACAGCAGTTTTTATATAAGATGGATGCTTCACCTGAAATAGAGAATGAATTATCATAAGGTTAAAATAATACTATATTCACAAATGCTTTTATTAATACTAAAGACACAGATTAATTCTACAGTGTTTTGTTATAAACTGATATGAAAATGAAGAGACTAAAGAAAGCACCAAATCCAGAGTGAAACTGTGGAATGAGGCAGGAGCTAAAATATAGGGTATGGGAATCTTGCCATTCTTCCTCCCAAATGTCTCTCTCCATTTCAACCCTCTCTTCTCATTCTCATAACTGCCATACTGATCCATCCCTCCAGGTAAATTCCGTGGGCTTACCAGAAATATCACTAAGGATTATTTCACTCCAGATATATGAGCAGTAGCCTATTTTCAACCTACCACTTAAGGCCCATAATCAATTGAAACAGGAATTTTTAGGGGTGAAAAAGACAGGCTTAGGAAATTTTAGAAATTAAGAGGACCACAGAAGAAGCACAGGGCTGCAGAGGGGAACTGAATAGGGGAGCTGAAAAGCTGCAACAGGTACATTTCCATAGAATTAGAGAGCTAGAAACAGCAGTAGGTCTATATTTACAAAATAAAGGAAAGCCATTCAGCCAGAAGGAGAAGAAACCCCAAAGGACATAGGAAAACAATAAGAAAGGAGGGACATGTGAGGTTAGACCTTTGAGTCAGAAGTTACTATAGTAACCAGTCTAAGGGAATAGTGATATCAGAGGGGATATCAAGGCACAAGTATCTACAGCCTTTATTGAAAGGTGAGACAGAGGGCTGAAAACCAGGACACTGGCTTTATTAGAGAAGGACCCCTGCGGGCTGCCCCACAAGGGGAAGTAGCAACACCTGCAGAGGGGAGCAAGCCTTTTGAAGGGAGGATTGGGAAGGGATGGGGCTTAGGGTACTTGGTGGTTTTATATAAGGCACATGACTAGGCACTTAGGTACTTAGGAATCGGGGTTTAGGATATTTGGCAGGCGTTGATTGGTGGTGCAATGCACAGTCCATAAAAGATGCCTGGTTAGGTGCTCAGGAACGTCCAGGCGCCGGTGCAGTTTACTGATACTCTGTCCATCAGTTGGGGGAAGGGAGGATCTATCATTTATAAGTCATAGGGAAAAGGAACTCAGTGGGACTCTCTCGCCCCTCCCCACGTGGGGAGTCTGTACTTGTTCTTCAATAAAATTTCCACCTTTGCTATACCACCTTCCACCCATGGATTCCTTCTTTGACTCCATCGGACAAAGAATCCAGGGAACCATCCTGCCCAGGGGAACACTGCGCATTCCAGTCCAAAAAAATCCTGCTTCACGATCACTTTTCTCCAAAATGACCTCTGGACTTGCAGAACCACTGTGCCAGTAGTCTGCCCAAACTGGGTTAGGATCTCTTTTTCAGTTTGATACATGCTGTTTTCCTAACAGTGTATTGGTATATATTTTGTCCAATGTTGTCACCCCCATCTTGATAATATTGCTTTATTACAGCTTTTTAGATTTATACAGATGCCTTTATTGCAAACCAGAAAAGGTCATGACCTTTATTTCTTTTGAATTTCCCTAATTGTTGTGGGCATCATATGTCTGCAATAAATGCTTAGTAAGACTATGAAACAATGGAATTTGGATGAATCTAGTAAATTAAAAACAAACTTTGGTGTGTATATATAATAGTTATAGAAATTATATTCATATAGTAATGGAATATTCTAAGAATCTGGAGAAAAGATAAAAAACAAAGGGCTAAATAAAGTCTTCACATTAAGCAATAAAATTTTCTAGGAAACTTTCCTCATCAAGGTAGAAAACTGAAGGATTTTTTATCTGAGCAAAATAAATATGCCTAGGAGGAGAAAATATCTTAAAAATTGACATTTGGAGCTCCCCAACGAAATTGCCGGATTGACATTGAATCACCCCATGATAAAGCCTACTAGTTATTATTATCAGCCATGCTTAGAACATCATCCACTCTTTAGTGTCTTATTCTTCAATTTAAATGCACACATAGGATCAATAGGAAGTGATGGAGTGGACTTTGAACCCAGATGAACTCCAGAGCCCATGTCCTTAATCCTTCAACTATATGGTCTTCCTTAGACATGACTTTAGCTGAAAAAATCTGCAATTTACTCCTTTTTGTGTTGTCATTTTTCAGCATGTGTAATACATAAAGGGCACATGCGGAATATTTGTGAATGCATTCTGGGAATTGGAGCTCTTCTAGGTAATAAAGGACAGGATTTCAGGTCTTTAGAATATACCTTGGGGGAAGGGAGAAGGGAGATTATTCACTTTCTAAAACTGAAGGTCCCAAAACTATTTTAATCTGTTTGCTGAAGAAATTCCAAATAAGGCATGTAAACAGAATGGGTGAAAATGCTGCAGAAACAGTAATTGATTTTTATATTGCTTTCATGGAGTCATCATATGCAGATGGTCTGACATGGAGGGTGAGTAGGTGAGTGGATGTAAAATTCCCTAATTCATCACCAATGATCAGTCAGATCTTGAAAGAATGTTTTTCTTTTCTTTCACTCATGAGGAACAATTAGGTATGCCTAGAATGGGAGCAGAGAAATTATCTTTGTTGTTGTTGTTGTTGTTGTTGTTGTTTAATAATAAATGCAGCCCTAGGCAGTATGGCTAAGTGGTTAGAGCATTGTAGGTTCAGTTCCAGTCAAGGGCATGTATCTTGGTTGCAGGCTTAATCTCTAGCCCCATTGGGGTGCATACAGGAGGCAACCAATTGATGTGCTTCCCTCACACTAATGTTTCTCTCTGTCTCTTCTCTTCCCTCCCACTCTCTCTAAAAATCAATGAAAAAAAAAATAGATCTTCCAGTGAGGATGAACAACAAAGAATAATAAACACATTAGTAAAGAGGAAAATCCAGGAAAAAAGGATGTTCAAAAGGAGATCATGCTGAAAACCTTTTCTATTTCACTAAAAGATTTGCTAGGTGCAGTGATCTTTAAAAAAATATAATCCTGAACATAACTATGTTCTGAGCTGAGAGAGTTAAAATTGTCCTGTGTTGGGAGATTCTAACGTATTCTGTTTTATCCTAAAGTTGACAAATAGTTTATAAGGTCAAGCTTTTCTCCTACCCCTAACCGAAGTTGTTAAGCTTTTAAACAAACCTTGGACTGATATAACTTTAAAGAAATGCATTCAACTTGAAATGCCATTTTTTGTTATTACACTTAAAACAACAAAATAAGAAAAAATAAAAATAAACTCATCACTTGACCCCAGTACCACCTTGCATAAACAACAACTTGCCAGCTATTTTTGCTATTTTTGTTGTTGAGGCTGTATAGATGTAAAACAGTGTTACATTTCTCTGTCATATTAAATTGTGCCACATTATTTAAGGGGGCAATTTTATATAGATGCTATCTAAAATTTACACAGACTATTTAAAAAATTTTAAAGCCAAGGTGTCTTCGTACAAAAGCACCCTTTTATTTCTTAAGAAAGTTTCTATAGTAACCAATTCTTATCCCATCTTCTTAATTCCAGTTTCAAGTTTTAAAAGTTATAAAGTACATATAACATAAAATTTTCATTTTGTTAATTTTAAAAATTTAGTGGCATTACTTATATTCACACTCTTGTGCAATTGTTATAATTATTCATCTTTAGAATTTGTTTTCATTTTTGGAAGTGAAATTCTATACCCATTAAACAATAACTCCCATTGTCCCTTCCCCAGCCATAGAAAACACCATTTTACCTTCTGTCTCAATGATTTTGACTAGTTTAGGTTCCTTTATAGGTGGAATCATAGAGTCTTTGTCTTTTTGTGCCTGGCTTATTTTACTTAGCATAGTATCATCCATGTCGTAGCATGTTTAAGAATTTCCTTCTTTTCTAAAGCTGAGTAATATTTCATTGTATGTAATACATTTTGTTTTTCCATTTATATCTGTCAGTGGTCACTTGGGTTGTTTCTACCTTTTAGCCACTGTGAATAATGCTGCTATGAACATGATTGTACAAATTCATTTTTGAGTCCCTGTTTTCAATTCTATTGGCTATATGCCCAGGCATTGTGAGACTATATGGTGATTCTGTGTTTAATATTTTAAGGAGCCATCATACCGTTTTATAGTGGTTGCATCATTTTACCAACAATGTTACAGAAGATCAAAGAAATACCAAGCATGCTTCCTAGAGAAAGGGAGGGACCTGGTTTATTAACACTAGTGGACTCCAGGAATAATTTCCAAATCAGAGCGAAGAAACATGCAGAGAGCCTATTTATATATATATATCCCCCGCTAGGGTCTTTGTTTTGCAGATATGGTTCCTCCCCATTTCCTGGGTTTACAGGAAAGCCCCCAGATGTCAGACCACATCCCATGGTCGCATGACAACCCTCCCCCTCAGGACAGTGCATTGTTCACAGTTCCATGGCCTCTGCATTAGATAACAAGTTCTGCAAGATGAGTTTCTTCCTCAACAGTGCACAAGGTTTTAATTTCTATACACCCTCACCAACAACTTGGTGTTTTTTTTCTGTTTTTTTGATAGTGGCCATCCTAATGGGTGTGAAGTGGTATCTCATTGCCATTTTGATTTGTACAATATTTTCCTAATGATTAATGATGTCGAGCATCTTTTCATGTGCTTTTTGGCTATTTGTATATCTTCATTGGGTTTACAAATTCCTTTGCCAATTGGATTATTTGTTTTTTGTTCTCCAATTAAGAATTCTCCATATATTCTGAATATTAACCTCTTATCATATATACTAGAGCAGTGTTTTTCAACCTTTTTTGGGCAAAGGCACACTTGTTTCATGAAAAAAATCACGAGGCACACCACCATTAGAAAATGTTAAAAAATTTAACTCTGTGCCTATATTGTCTATATATAAAGTAATTCTCTTGAATAGGAATCAAATAAACACAAAGAAAGTATTTTATAATTACTTTATTATGAAATATTAAGTAAACAAAATAGTGAAAAATTATAAAATTCTTGTCTTGTCTGCACCTACGGCACACCAGGCAACATGTGCCGCGGAACAGCGGTTGAAAAACGCTGTACTAGAGGGCTGATGCATGAAGATTTGTGCAAGAATGGGCCTTCCTGCCCCTGGCTGCTGGCACTGCCTTGGCTCCAGCCTGGAGCTGCCTCTCTGCCTTTGCTCTGGCCCGGAGCTGCCTTTCGGCCTTCCCAGAGAGGCTAGGGTGGTGCAAACGCCTGTGCATGCAAATTAACCCACCTTATGTGTTGGGTTAATTTGCATACTTACTCCTGATTGGCTGGTGGGTGTCACAAAGGTACAGTCAATTTGCGTATTTATCTTTTATTAGTGTAGACGATTTGTAAATATCGGTTACCAGAGAATGAGTTGCCTTTGCACTCTGTTGATGTTGTCCTTTGATACACAAATTTTTCACTTTGAAATAGTCCAATTTATTTTTTTTTGTTTGTTTTCTGTTCTTTCTTTCATATCCAAGAAATCATTGCCAAATCCAATGCCACGAATCTTTCCCGCTATGTGTTCTTCTAAGAATGTTGTAGTTTTAGCTCCTATACCTTAGGTATTTGATTCATTTTGAGTTCATCTTTATGTGTGCTGGAGTGTAAGGGTCTTGCCTGTGGATATCATGCAAAAATTTTCCCAGCACCATTTGTTTAAAGGTAGGCACTTTTTTTTAAAAAAAAATATTTTTATTGATTTCAGAGAGGAAGGGAGAGGTAGAGCGAGAGATAGAAATATCAATGATAAGAGAGAATCACTGATTGGCTGCCTCCTGTATGCCCCCCACCTGGGACAGACCCCACAACCTGGGTGTGTGCCCTTGAGCAGAATCCAACCCAGGACCCTTCAGTCAATAGGCTGAAGCTCTATCCACTGAGCAAAACCGGCTGGGGCAAAAAGTAGCTACTTCTTAAACAAGGATTGTTTTAGTGGGTGTTTCCAAAGCAGTGTGTTACCATTTCAAAGGTCAAATAGATAATGATTAAATTGCACATCACTTAAAGGTTGAAGAGTACAGAAGAGCTAAGATCATTTACATCCCCTCAGGAGGGGAAAAAAAAAACAACAACAACAACCAACTTAGCCTTCTAGGGCAAAGAAGAAAGAATTAAAAAGTTGCAGGACATTCCAAAGGTCAAAGTACACCTGCCTGGTCTGCTTTCTCCAAACTCCCACACTCAGTTGGAGTGGCCTCCCTCTTACCCTACAACCTAGGAGGGTTGGCGGGGAACATGTCCTTATCTTTTCTTTGGAGTGCGGTCATTTTATTGACATTTACAGAATCAGATGGTGAAACTGGACAGCTTGAGTTGCAGAGGCAAAAAAGGATTGCTGACCTCCAACAGTAAGTAGATCCATGGATTATTTCTGCTGATAGACTAGGGTTGTTCCTCATCCATTTTCTCAAATAGCCAGAAAAGCAAAGGAGTAATTTTTCTTGAGAAAAATAATAGTATTAAAAACAAATAGGAAAAAATATATGTGGAATTATCTTCAAAACAAATAATTTATTTATCATTTTGCAAATAGAGCAGATTTGCAGAGAAATAAATGGCATATGAACAGAGAATTTACTCTGTTCATATGCCATTTATTTACTCTGTTCATATGCCATTTATCAAAAGTGAAGTTATATGCAGTCTATAAATATTCAGTGAGAAACTTTCTTTTTGGGATTTAAAAATTATATGTTCTGCCTGGCCGGCATAGCTCAGTGGTTGAGCATTGACCTATGAATCCGGAGCTTACTGTTCAATTCTTGGTCAGGGCACATGTCTGGGTTGTATGCTCAATCTCCAGTGTGGGGTGTGTAGAAAGCAGCTGATCAATGATTCTGTCTCATCATTGATTTTTCTTTCTCTTCCTGCCTCTCTGAAATCAGTAAAGATATAATTTAAAAAATTATGTCCTAATTACTGATGCATTCTCTGGTTTGTATTATATAGGCCTCGAATAGCTACAGAGAGAGGAAATTTAGTATTTCTTACTGGGTCTGCACAAAACATTGAATTTAAAACTGGATCCCTGGGGAAAATTAAATTAAATGATGAAGACCTTGGCGAATGCTTACAACAGGTAATACATTGGAAATATATTGAAGTAATTTTGTATATCCATATATGGTACGGTCACTTAATTGAACGGTTATTTATTAATCTGTACCTTGAATCTTTAGCACAGGGGACATAATTGGAGGGGCACAAGTCCGTGTAAAGAGCAATGCCCTCGGGTTAATGATGGGCAGAGAGGAGTACAGCTGCTATGGAGCAAGGAAGGAGGGGCACTAGAGAGAGTAGAAGTGACCAGTTCACTTTTACCACAGAACAGAATTGGCCAACTGTATTCCTTCTCCTTGAGTGTTTTCAGCGCTCCTTCTTAGCTGCATCATGCTGGTGTGTCAGCCAGGGTGTTAGCGGCTGCCATTACTTAGAGCTGGCTGTGGGCTAGCCACTGTGCTCTGCACTCCGTGTGCATTATCTCTTCTAACAGCCCAGCTGCCCATGGAGATGGCTGACTGTGACCCCGTTTATAGGGGGTAAAGGAACCCTGCAGCAGTTCCGTCACCTGCCTAAGGGCACACACAGAAAGCCTGGGTCAGGATTTGAAACCTGAACAGTCTGATTCCAAGCCAGGCCTTTTACCAGCACTCTACACTGTTATTATGGGAGAAAACTGCGAATGGAAAATACTTTGAGAGATTGTTGCTGAAAATAGTAAATGGGATTATGCCATGACTATTTTAGTCTGAAGTTTATTATACATGGCAGTGTTTTGGTTTTTATAATAATGGGCAAGATTCTAGTGCTTAAAATAAAATAATACTCAAATTTTAAGATTTTGTTCCTATAATGCATACAAACATTTTTCGCTCGCATTTTCTTCTTCCTCCTCTTTCCCTCCTTATCCTCCTCATTCTTATTCTTCTCCATCTTTTTAAAAATAGATCCAGAAAAACAAAGATGATATTACGGATTTAAAAAGGAGTGCAGTTGGTCTGCCTCAAAATATTTCTAGTCAAATAAATCAGCTTAATTCTAAGGTAAGTGTGGTCATCTACACCATTAAAGCAAGGGAGGTCTTCTCAACTCACCTTCATAAGCAACCGTTTGGCAGGAGACATATCAGCGTTGTGTATTCTGTAGAAAATTAACATTGCAATCATGGACGTTTTGATTAAAGGACACAGCTCTAATAGAGGATGTAGAGGTGATGTGGTGACGGGCAGAATGCTGGAAATACTACAGCAAGAACTTGTTGCACAAGTAGCCTTGCTCATGTTCTGGTAACAACCTTCTATTGGAGAAGTGGATGAATCCTTGTCATTGTAAAAATTCCTGGAGTCTTGTGTACAGAGAAGCATTGAATTAATTCATCAGTGGGTTTTTAAAAAAATCTATGTAATGGAAGAGAGTAGAAAGAAAAGGAAGCTTGGAGGGGAGAGGAATGATGAGGGGGATGGCACTAAAAGAAGAAACAGATAAAGTGAGGGCATTAGGAAAGCATGTCAAGGGGATAACATTTTATGTAAAATGCCTTTAAATCAGGTAACTTATGCTCTTTCCTCCCCACTTCTAGTTTGTGGATCTTGAGAGAAAAGTTCAAAGCTTACAGCAGGTAAGTCCCATAAGTACTACATATCTAACATCTTTTACTTAAAACAAACTAGAATCATTGATGAATCTAGTGTTCTTAAGGTGGATGAATGATTTATATCAAGGACTTTGATTTTTGCTCTAGTTTAATTCTCATCATACTTCATGCTTCCCCGGATAGAGATGAGGAGCTTGCATCTCAGAGAGATGAAGTGACTAGCCCAAGGTCACCGGGCATGTGAGCATCTGAGCATTGAGGCCTCTGACTCGCTCAGCAGTCCATGTGCTCTTCCTTTTACACCGTCAGCCTTCAGTGGTGATTTGGTGGACTTATCTGCTCAGCCACTGACCACCCAACTTGCTGATTCTGGCATCAGGGACTAAGTTTTGAAGGCCATTTGTTCCCTCTAACATTAAATTAAGAAGTCTGAGGTGTATCACAAAAATATTCCAAACTTCCTTAAAAGCAAGCTTGCTGATAACTGAATTTGAACAATCTCTTAGGACAAGCATGCCAAACTCATAGCCCACAGGTTCTATGGCTCTTTTATTTAGCCCGTGTTAGCCTTTGAGTTTGCCATGCTTGTCTTAGGGTATACCTTTCATTATTGTACTACAGGCTTATGAACTAGTCCTTGTCATAAGGACTACCCTTTTAAAACACCACCCTTTTAAAAAGGGATTTAAAAGAAGTCCTTTTTCTTCTTTTAAATCCCTTTTTAAAAGGGTGGTGTTTTTGAGAGTTTCATGGAAGTCATAACCTTCTACCCAAAGAAATGCAGAGTGACCCATATTTAAACTTTTAAATAAAAGGCAGCAAATTCCAGATTAATAAGCTCTGCCCTAATGTTCTTGATCTGTTTCGAGTATGCTTCAAATGATGTCTTCTGCTTTGGTGCTTCATATTTGGCAAACAAGTTTATTTATTCCTTTTCCTGACTTAGATAATAAATTGTACGCTTAGTCTTGATCTTTTAAAGGAGTAACTAAGTGAATGAAAATGAGCAATGAATCACACCTCTGGAGCAAGACCCAGCACTAGAGTTTTCCATCTCATGGAGTGCTTCATTATTTCTACCAAACTTCTAGAACTGGATGCCAGGTTCAAATTAGCTCAGACTGCCCTTGGTATCCCCCAGAAAGAATTTTTAATGATGTTCGAATGTAAGTGCCTTTATGCCTTCAGACAGGGCAGGTGCTCTCTGGGCACGACAGTCTCCCCTGTTCCCCATTGTCTTCCTCCCGAGGGCTCGGTGATTCCATTTCCTGTTGGGTCCCCACAGGCTTATTTGTTTCTGTTCCCCAGACAAAGTTGCTTTTGTACACCAGGAAAACGTTTAAAGAGAATGTGGTTAACTTTCTCAATACTGTCCTTTGATGGACAGGGCTAATTGTGGTACTGGCACAAAGACAGGCAAATAGAATAGCGGGAGAAAACATAGTCCAGAAAGAATATGACTTATCGCAAAGGTGAAGTGAGAATGGGCTTTGCAATAAATGGTGCTGAGACATTTGGTTGGCTGTCCTACGGCTCCCAGTTTCCTCTGTAGAATGAAAGCAACAGGCCTTGATTTTCTTTGTGAGTTGCTGAATGTTAAAAAGGAATATAGTGCATACTTTACTCCTATTTTCTTTTTTTAAAACATAGAATTAGAGCTATGCTTAGGTGAAATTAATAGCATACCTGTCCTTACCTAATCACTTGTCCTCTCTAAAGAAGTCTTCTCTGCCCCATCCTGCTCCCAACCATAACAAATCTTACAACATTGGAACTGCTAACTGACGTATTCCCCAGGCTGTGTAGACAAAGGCGATCTGTCTGTGAATGGAGTTTGAAAGTAGTCATGTGAGCATGAGAGTGGAGGGTGTATCTAAGGGGGTCACATTGCAAACAAAGGGGCTTGGATGAAAAGAGTTCAGTCATCTTGACCTTTGGAGGAGGGGTGACGGCAAAAGATGATCCCATTTCAAATGCTTATCTGGAGGGACTAAAGATAACAGTACAGCAAAAGAACCGGTATTTCCATTTTATTTTCTTAGCACAATAGGAATGCCTATTATTATTTCCACACCTGAAATCTTTACGCTTGTCTACCAACATATATTTCTCTGGTGAAAAATGCTTTCCCAAAGAGTAGAGTGAGAATTATCTCTCCTCATACTTCATCCCATCCATGGTTAAATGTATGCAAATAGTGAAGGAACATGAAATAGGACCTATTGTATATGAAACATGTATTTTTTTTCACAAGAGCATTGATTTGAAGAATTTAAGTAACAGATTTAACATCTGGAAGAAGGCCTTCAGGGACTGGGGTAAAATGTAGCTTTACATACACACCTGCACTGAGACAGGCCTTTTATTGATGCTAACAGCAAGTACCACTCTCTCTCTGACTGCCCTGTCTTTGTTTCAGACAGTTGACAAAAAGGTTTGCAGCAGCAATCCCTGCCAGAACGGTGGGACCTGCCTCAGTCTTCATGATTCCTTTTTCTGTATCTGTCCTTCACAGTGGAAGGTGAGTCACTTGGTCTTTGGTTGAAAATGGTGGTGAGTCAGCATCTGTGGTTTCCTTGGAGTCATTTAGACATATGTATTTAATTTTCCATCCAAAGTTTTTAGAATTCTGCGGTCTTCTGAATCAGAATGAATTATACTATGTCTAATCCAAACAATGGCAGGCATGCATATATAACCCACTAAATGCTCAGTCATCGTAAATAGGGGTTCACTGGAGTGGATAACTACATGGAAGAGTATAATGTTTAGCTAACTTTCATTTAAATGCTTTAGCATCAAATGTACTAAAGAAATCTGACATAGCCATGTACATTTTCTTGTTTTTCCTATTCATGATGAAAATGTACCTGACTTGCTTATTAAAATAAAATTGGTGCCCTAGCTGGTTTGGCTCAGTGGATAGAGAGTTGGCCTGCAGACTCAAGGGTACCAGGTTTGATTCTGGTCAGGGGCATGTACCTTGGTTTCGGGCACATCCCCAGTAGGGGGTGTGCAGGAGGCAGCTGATGGATGTTTCTCTCTCATCAATGTTCCTGACTCCCTCTCCCTCTCCATTCCTCTCTGTAAAAAAATCAGTAAAACATATTTTTTAAAATAAAATAAAATAAAATAATAAAATAGGTAAGTATTCCCAGGTGCAGAGCCATAGTGAAATGAGAATTAGTTTGCATAGGCTCCTTCTTGTGTGACTGGTGCTTTCCTATTAGGTGAAATCTGAGTTCCAGAGGAAGGATAACCAGAGATTAATATTAGTGCTACTATTATTGTAAGTGCTACCATTATTGTAGTTGGCTTGACTGTCTTTACTGTGTGTGTGTTAATCCTTAAAGGTCTCATTGGAACATGGGCCTCAGATGCCTCTGTAACCTGTGGCACCTGACTTTGTTCTTTATACAAACACAGGGTCCTCTGTGCTCAGCGGATGTTAATGAATGTGAGATCTACGCAGGAACACCTTTCGGCTGCCAGAATGGAGCCACGTGTGCTAATACAGTAGGGAGCTACAGGTAACGGGTCCATTTTCCTTTAAACAGCAAGCTTTACTTTCCTGAGTCAGTAGGTTGGCTGCTGTGCTTAGGTGTGGTCTGGGTGTCTTGTGATTGGTCTGGGGCCTGAGGAGCGGCAGCCTCCTGAGGAACGCCTTTCTCACGGCTGGGGTCAACAGCCCCCAGAGGGACGATCAGAAACATGTAAAGACTCTTAAAGCTTTGGGTACAACAATCACTTTTGCATATTTAAAAATGCATATTGCCACGGCCGGTGTGCCTCGGGTGGTTGGGCGTCGCCCCACGCACCAGGAAGTTGCCAGATCAATCTCAGTCAAGGGCACTTGCCTGGATTCCGGACTCAGTCCCCAGCGGGGCTGTGCAGGAGGCAGCTGGTCAGTGTTTCTCTCTCTCTCCTCTTCTACCCTTCTCTCTCTAAAAAAAAGCCATGATATATATCATATCATATATATTAAGGTGTGTTTTTGAAGGATTAAAACATCCCATAGTTAAAAGCATCCAAGATTGGATGTATTGGCAGCAAAATTAGGTGCTCTATGGGGGAATATGTGGCTCTATTTAAACTTTACACACAACTATTTACTTAGAGCAAGAAAAGCTGTGCATCCTCAACTCTCACCCCACAGGGAATTCCTTTCTCTAGAGGCCCCGAGGAACTGGAGGAGGGCTGCTGTGTCTGGCATAGAGAGTACGGAGAACATGATGCAAGATGAGGCTGAGGGTTAGTAACACTCAGAGGTCAAAGGAGCAGCCATCCAAGATCTTTAAATAGAAGCAAGTATAGATGGAAAAGGGATGCCCAGGAAAGTAACCTCTCAGGGTGATCTGATCACAAATTCCAAAGTGGGCAGGTCATGGTGGGTAGTCAGGCACATAACTTCTTTAGTAAAAGGCTTATCTTTGCCTTCAGCAAGCCCTGTCCGTTGTTTCTGTGCATCTCGGTTAACACACCTTTGAAATGTCCCCTTTGGAGCCCTCCTTCTGAAACCTGACCACCTTCATAACAGTACATAACGGTAACTATGCTGTAAGCCAAGTCTTGCCTTCCTTTCTTCCACCTTCATGCAATCTTCCTTAGGTTCTCTCCTGAATCTCAAATGCAAAAAACAAACAAACAAACAAAGAAACAAAAAACAAAAACAAAACAAAAAACAAACTGAAAACTGTTATTCTTATGAGCTTTTTTTCTCAGCCTGCTGAGATCTTGCTTCTAGGAACATCCTGATTTGAGTCCAATAAATTGTTATGAAAATTCTCCACAGGTTTGGATATTCTTACATCATCAAGGGCTACCCCACCATAGCAATAGATTTAGTGAGGATGTCTTCATTCAAGTCCTATGCAACATGTTAACCATAATAAAAACCAGAGATTGAACTGAGGTTTTTTTCCAATAGTTAACTCTCACTGACTTTCTTCAATTAGCTACAAGGCCCCTCACGACAAATCATGCAGCCTCTATCTTCTGACTGACCCTGCCAAATGGCTTTTCTACAGCTCAGGCCCCACCCTCTCCAGGAAAACTTCCCTTTCCTTGCTAAGAGTTAAGCATCACTCCATGTTCCCATCAAACTCTTGGAAGACTGGCTGACACATTATCTTTTTGAATAATTAAGTCCAAATTTTATGGCAGATCAACCTCAAACTTATTTCTGTATGGTTTCTTACAATCACTTTCTAAAATACATTATCTTTCTCCCTATATTGGTTGGTAGCTTGCACTCTGTGATTATTAAAAGATAAAGAAGTTGGTCTTGTCGTGCATGAATACACTAGAATGTAATCTCACCAGAGTGAAGAGCAATTATTTGCTCTCTTACTATCCTGTCTACTATCTTGTCCTTCAATTCCCTCACAACGATATTCATTCTGATCTTTCCACCAAAAATAAATACAGTAGCCCTAGCTGGTTTGGCTCAGTGGATAGAGCATCAGCCTGTGGACTAAAGGGTCCCAGGTTCGATTCCGGTCAAGGGCATGTACCTTGGTTTCGGGCACATCCCCAGTGGGGAGTGTACAGAAGGCACCTGATCAATGTGTCTCTCTCATCAATGTTTCTAACTTTCTATCCCTCTCCCTTCCTCTCTGTAAAAAAACAATAAAATATATTAAAAAAAAATAGGTACAGTAATTTTATTTTTTCTTTCCTGGTCATCTGTAAACACACTATATTGTTTCAAAAAGCAGTCAGCTTTCTCTTTTTCATTTAATTTATTCGTTTGTTCTTTTGATCTGATCTTAATTTTTTTTCTCATTCTAAGTTATAAGCTTTAACTCATTGTAACTCCTGATAGATACATCAATGAGTTAATAATTGGTTTAAAACCATAATTAACCACCTCTAACTTAAATTAAATATTATGCTATTAAAGAGCTTTTGCTATTAGGATTTTGTTTCACACTTATATGACCCTCCCCCTTTTCTGCTTTTATAAACAGTCAAGCTTGGGTTAGATCCAGAATGTGGGTCTAATCTTTCATTCTCTTGAAAGCATTATCTCCTGTTATGTGATTATGGGCATTTATCAAGGAGAATTGCTGCTTATAGATATTAGGTGGCAAATGTCCCAACTCCTAGCACTAATACTTTATTGCCTTCCTGACATCTAGGATTGTCCTGGAAATAACATCTCACTCTGGTCTTTCTTTATCTTCACTGTCTTCTGGAGTCTAGCAAAGCAACAGAATATCAAGGTGTGCAAGTGGGATGACATCCATAGACCAAAGCAAAATTGTAATTTCCCCCAGCACAACTCTCCCCCCTTTCCCTGCAAATAGAATAGAAAAACTGACACAACTATTTGCTACATGCCAGGGGTGAAAATTCTTTGTCCAGAGACAAATGAGGGGCAGGGATAATGTTAGAGATTTCTTCCAGTTGAGAGCTACGCAACAGCGGACTCAAACTTTAAGAGCAATGCCGCATTCTTTCTTGCACCCATTTTAAAAGAAAGCCCAAGACTCTCTGTGCTGACTCGGGGAAATAGTTCTGGTTTCTAATCTCTGCCTTTAGGATTTGCTGAAGGCTGAGAGCAGAACATTTAATTCTCGGTTCTTTTTTTTTTGATATGGGGATATTTTATGAAGTCTCAGGAATTCCACTTCATTTCCTACAATATAAACACTCTAATTCAGGCATATAATAGAGACTTAAAAAACCATTTTTATTTATTTCAGAGAGAAAGAAAGTGGGAGAGAGAGAGAAACATCAATGATGAGAGAGAATATTGATCAGCAGCTGCCTCCTGCACGCCCTCCACTGGGGATGGAGCGTGCAACCTGGGCATGTGCCCTGAAAGGGAGTCAAACCATGACCTCCTGGTTCATAGTCGACACTCAACCACTGAGCCACACTGGCTGGACATAAGGGAGATTTTTGAAGGAATAAAAGTTCATAGGAAAATGTGCATGAGTGTAAGATTAAATTCTTGCTCTGTGGAGTCTATGTAAGGAAACAGCAATCACGTGGAGGCTTCCTTGAAGTCTATTAAGTGAGGTTAAATCCTTGTTAATCAGTAACTTCTCTGAGACTAGTTACCCCTTCAGGAAACTTCAGACATTTGCTAAAATTAAACTTGAGAGGCTGTTGGATAATCTGGAGCTGCTGAATAGGGTGGGCAGTTTGCTCTGCTTTGGGGGCCTCCTTCAGCCTCTAACTCTGGGAACCCAGTGACTTGGGGAGACAAAGGAGTCTTTATTTAAGGGGATTATAATTCCGACTTTGAAAGATAAATCATTATGCAAACGCTAATTAATCAAAAGCCCTATTTCACAAGAAAGTTTTTGGTTAAAATTATTTTTTAGAGTTACTGAAAGCAGAGCAAGGAATACCACTCATTGTCTGTTTCTGCCTCAGAGGTCTTGTGTTTCCAGGGCTTGCCCTCAACTGCTTCAAGCAGCTAACAGCTAATATTTTGACACAATGCTGCTATTGCATCTTTGTTTTGAAGAATTGATTCTTATTATTCCCCTGTTTACATGGATTAAGACAGCCCTAGGGGTCTAAATTTGCCAAGCATGGGTGGTGTATATTATACACTTTAGGCTCAGATTGAGAAGGTTTCTAGGGGGAAAAAAAAAGAAAGGTCAAGTTTTTGTTGTTGTTGTTGTTGTTTGTTTTTCTTTCTTTCTTTGTTTTCCTTTCTTTAGGAACACAAGGATGATTAGCAGGTTTTATTTTATTTATCTCCATTCTTAACACTGGTGGATTTTAAACCCTGAAGATGGTCTGGTTTTAGCTCAGATAGTAGTTAGGTATTAAGCTCATTACCTCTTTCAGTTAGTCATTTACATTAAAATTGAACCATGGGCTCTAAAACAAGTTAAACTATGACTATGAAGTGCCCTTGACCTCTTCCAATTGCCGACAGCACTTGCATTGCTTTTGAAGACTGAAAAATCTAGTCATTACAAAAGTGATATCTGCAGAGAGGTTAACAATTCATTACTCTTTTTCTTTAAAGGCCATATCCAGATACTTTAAGAATACATTTTACATACAAACACTGTTATTTTAAAAAGACATAAAAAGGGCAAGTCTTCAACTAACTTTAGCTTTCTGGATGTGGGAATGTGATCTAGAAAAAACCATGGGGCATCCTAGTTGATGTGGCTCAATTAGTTGAGTGTCATCTGTGCACTGAAAGGTTGCCTGTTCGATTCCCAGTGAGGGGTGTGCAGGATTCACGTTGATATTTCTCTCTCTCCCTCTCTCTTCTCTCTCTGAAAATCAATTTTAAAAATCTAAAAAAAAAAAAAAAAAAAAAAAAAGAGAGAGAGAGAGAGAGATAGAAAAAACTATCTTGCTGGTATAACACAGATATAAATTTCTGTGGGCAATGTGTACCTCACTCATAAAATGGAATTAATAATACTTGTCTTTGAGAATCACAGCAAGGGAGATCCACTGGCTTCTTCCTCCCCACTTCTTTCTTATCATGAAAGAAGTGTACTCTGTAGCTGTGTGGAGGAGAATGTAGGATTAAAATGAATTCATCTCCAACTGATAAGAGCAAGGAGAGAGAGAGATAAAATGAGAGGACTCAACACTTTTTAACCCACTCATTTGCTGATGGGCACTTAAGCTGTTTCCGAATCTTAGCTATGGTGAATTGTGCTGCTATGAACATAGAGGTGCATATATCCTTTCTGATTGGTGTTTCTGTTATATATATATATATATATATATATATATATATATATATATATATATATATATATTCCTAGAAGTGGGATCACTGGGTCAAATGGAAGTTCCATTTTTAGTTTTTTGAGGAAACGCCATACTGTTCTCCACAGTGGCTGCATAAGTCTGTATACCCACCAGCAGTGCACAAGGGTTTCTTTTCTCCTTATGCTTGCCAGCATTTGTCATTTGTTCATTAGTTGATGATAGCCATTCTAAAAAGTGTGAGATGGTACCAAATTGTCGTTTTGATTTACATCTCTCAGGTGATTAGTGACTTTGAGCATGTATTCATATGCCCCTTGGCCTTCCTTCTGTCTTCTTTCAAAAAGTTTCTATTTAGGTCCATTGTCCATTTTTTGATTGAGTTGTTTATCTTCCTTTTGTTAAGTTGTATGAGTTCCCTGTAAATGTTGGAGATTAAACCCTTATTGGTGATAACATTGGCAAATATGTTCTCCCAAGCAGTGGACTTTCTTGTTTTGTTGATGGTTTCTTTTGCTGTGAAAAGGCTTTTTATTTTGATGTAGTCCCATTTGTTTATTTTCTCATTAGTTTCCATTGCCCAAGGAGCAATATCAGTGAAGAAATTGCTTTGGCATATGTCTGAGATTTTGCTGCCTGTGGATTCCTCCAGTATTTTTATGGTTTTCGGTCTTATGTTTAAATCCTTTATCCATTTTGAGTTTATTTTTGTGTATGGTGTATGTTGATGGTTTAGTTTCATTTTTTTTTACATGTATCTGTCGAATTTTCCCAAAACTAGGTATTTATGGAAGAGACTGTCTTGACTCCTTTGTATGCTGATGCCTCTTTTGATGAATATTAATTGAGCATAGTGATTTTGGTTGATTTCTGAGTTCTCTATTCTATTCCATTGATCTACATGTCTGTTCTTGTGCCATACCAGGCTGTTTTGAAAACAGTGGCTTTGTAATACAGCTTAATATCTGTATTTAGATCCCACCTATTTTATTCTTCTTTCTCAGGATTGCTGCAGCTATTTGGGGTCTTTTTTTTATTCTAGATAAATTTTTGGAGAATTCTTTCTAGGTCTACAAAATATGCCATTGGCATTTTACTGGAGAGTGCGTTGAATTTATAAATTGCTTTGGGAAGTATGGACATTTTTATGATGTTGATTCTACCAATCCATGAACACAGTATGTTCTTCCATCTGTTTACGGTATGTCTTCTCTATTTCTTTTTTCAGTGTCCTTTAGTTTTCTGCGAATCAGTCTTTTATCTCCTTAGTTAAGTTTATTCCTAGGTATCTTAATTTTTTGGTGCAATGGTAAATGGAATTGCTTTTTTAGTCTCTCTTTCTGTAAGCTCACTATTGGTGTATAGAAATGCCATATATTTCTTGGTGTTAATTTTGTATCCTGCTACATTGCCAAATTCAATTATTAAATCTACAATAATAATTTTTTGTGGAGTCTTTAGGGTTTTCTATGTATAGTATCATGTCATCTGTGAATTAGGACAGTTTTACTTCTTCTTTTCCAATTTGGATGCCTTTTATTTCTTCTTCTTGTCTGATCACAATGGCTAATACTTCCAGTACTATGTCAAACAGGAGTTGTGAGAGTGGGCATCCCTCTCTTATTCCTATTCTTAGTGGAAATGGTTTTAGTTTTCACCCATTGATTATAATGTTGGCTGTGTGTTTGTCATATATGGATTTTATTATGTTGAGATATGATCCTTCCATTTCCACCTTGCTGCTAACTCAGCTGTTTTAAAAATTATACCAAGCTTAAAGAAAATTTAAAATAACTTTGCTTATTGTTGAACTGAAATGTTCTTGTAAGAAAGCATTCACCACCAGCTTAGGTGTTATGTAATAACTAGAGACCTGGTGCATGAAATTCATGCATGGGTGGGGTCCCAAGTCCTGGCCAGAGATCAGGGCTGATCAGGTTCCCCGCCTCCTCCTTCCCTTACCACCCACATCTGCTGCCACCTACTCCTGGTTCCCCATTTAAGCCTGGAAGCTTGGCCCCAGTCAAGCAATCGGGGCCTACTGGCAGGGAAGTGATGGGGGGGGGGGTGGGACTGGGAAGGTGGCTGACAGGCCCCATGGCAATTAGGGCCTGCAAGCTGGGGGCAGCTCCTGTGTTGAACGTCTGACCCCTGGTGGTCAGTGTGCATTCTAGTGACCGGTTGTTCTGGTCATTCTGTCATAATGATCACTAGGTATATATATTGTCTCTGCTCACCTGACACACACACACACACACACACACACACACACACACACACGTATATGATTTCTTCTTGTGAATTAAAATGTGGCTATTAAAGTCATGTTACTATGTTAAGTGCATCTTATGGATAGAAGAAGTATTGCCCTTTGTAATAGAATAAGAATTATCGTAGATGTGGATATGATGTTGCTCGTGGGGTTATGCAGTCCTAGAGAACATTCAGGAACTTGTCTGCTCAGTGGATCACCTGGCTTATCAGGGGGTTCAGCTTGTCAAAGAATGGACTTGAGAGCTCTCTCTGGACCATCTTGAACAAACTCTTACAGGTGTCTGTCTTCTGAAAGGTGTGATGATGTGATAGCAGAAAAATGCACAGTGGCAGTCATGCCCCAGGTAGCGAGTCGTGCCCTCTCCCACTAGTTGAGACGAAGATGCATTTGCTGATAGCACTACTTGAAGCAGAGCAGAGTGGTCTTCCCCCACCTCACCCAGCAAATCTAGTTTGCAGGTCTTTGCTTCCACATGAACATCATTGACCAGCAGTTGGAATCATTATTTTTTTATTGATGCTAAGAAAGAAGCACAAGCCCTGACATTGTGTTCTGTGTAACCAACAGTTGTCTCTGCTCCCCTGAGACACATGGCCCCCAGTGTGCATCCAAATACAATGACTGTGAAGAAGGCTCCAAGGCACTCTGTGTCCATGGCATCTGTGAGGATCAAGTCCGCACCCAGGCTGGACAGGTGGGTCCTTTCGGACTGTGACTCCTTGGAGGGAGTCAGGGTCCTTAGTCTGTCATCCTGCATGACTGTGTACAGGCATAGCCCTGTGAGGCTCCAGAGGGGAAGCCACTTCCTGCCCTTAGGCAGGGTGCAGGCGAGGAAGGGGATGAGAGGTGTCCATAAATAAGCAGAAAACTTGAACCAGAAGTTAAGTTTTCATTATATAAATGACTAACATTTTATTATTCCTTCATGAATTTCTCTGTGAGATATGACTTCCTTTTGGCCAAGTGAGTTCTAACAGTGACAAGACATGGAAACACAAAAGACCCCATCTTGCCAGCAACATGCAGTTGTAAGGAGGCTGGGTTTCTCTGGCCCCTATGACTGCTGCAGACCCTGAGCCCACTTCCCTGAGGCTCTGGGTCCTGACAACCTGGGCTCCTGACCCGCAGGGTTCCCCAGTGCCTGCTGCTTGGCTTTGCAGGAGACCTTCAGGTCTTTATTTTTTACTTCTGTTTTTTCCTACTTACGTGATGGAAAATGGTTCCCTTCCAGTGATGGTGGATGGGAAGGAAGGAAAGACTTGCAAAAGGGAAACAAACAGAATTGCTTTTCTGAGGTCTGTGCCCACATGGGTGTTTTTCCCTCTAAAAGCATAGCAGGCTGAGTTGATTGACTTTAATTATATTGACTTACAGTTCTTGATTGTTGTTGCTCTTTCCCTGGCATCTTTGGGGGCAAATTATAGGTTTCCCTTACTCTGAAATAAAGATGTTTCTCTTTATGGTTGGTCTGGTCTAAATGCTTAATCATTGGGAGGGAAAAAAAAAAAAGTCACTCCATTACCTTATGGAGATGAACATTAGGGGATAAACAGTTGGGGGCTGGTGAGATTTTCAAAGGTTTTCCTGCTCATTTTGACTTTCTTTCTTCACACTCCTGTCCTCCTGCCAGCCCAAGTACAGCTGCATCTGCGATGCCGGATGGACCTCCCCACAGAACAGCTCTGCCTGCACACAGGACCGAGATGAGTGCAACCTCTCGCCTGCGCCTTGTTCAACGCTTGTGAAGTGTTTCAACACTCCAGGCTCTTTCTATTGTGGGGCCTGTCCCACAGGTATGTGGGCATGTCTACGCCAGCCAGAGGCACCGTGCTGGGTTCTGCCTGCCAGCCAGGCATGGCACCCAAACCAGTTTCCTTCTGCTGCCCAAGGAGAAGAAGCCCGTGCTTAGGAGGCGCTCCAATCCCGCTTCATGTCCTGTTTCACTAACTCCTACTCCAGACCGTCTTCCTGCTGTGACAGTTGAACAGCAGACATGAGAGGCTTGTCTCAAGCTGTGCTCGAGGCAAACGCTGGGAGCAGGGCTAGCCATAGTTTGCGAGGTAAACGTTCTGTGTTGCCCTCAACTCACTAGACTTGAGACCAAAGGACATGGGCTCTAGTTCTGCCTTACTTACTAGCCAGATGTTTGTAAACTTGGGAAATTATGGATGTCTTCTCTTGTCCAGTAGTTCTCATCTGGGTGTGGCATTAGGAGGTCTGATGGCCTTGCTGTGAATGTGGATATCCAGCTCCATCACAGACGTGCAGGGACCAAATCTCCAGGGGAGGTCAAATGTGGAGTCATTAGAAATGTGGACTCTGGACTCAGAGAGTGCCTGGGTTTGAGTCCAGCTTCATCCCTTATCATATAGGATCATCATCATCCATATAATGATGATGCATGTCCACCTACCATGACAAAGCACCGTGCTGGGTGCACTGGGAAGAAGGCACCAGGTCTCAGAGAGTTTACGAGGCTGCACTCCATGGATGCTCTTAGAAAGTGGAGCACAAAGACAACATCATAATAGCAGCTATTCTTTTATGGAAATGTCATGAAGGCTTGTGCTAGGCAATTTTTAATTCTTGCAACTAACCAAAACAAGAATGCCAGCAATGAGTATTCTTCCCATTTTAAAATATAAGGGCTTGAGGCTTAGAGCAGGCAAATAACTTACTCAAGATCACTCAGTGTATCAGCACCAGCGTTCACACAGGGGCCTGCCTGCCTCTGATCTGAGCTGTGCTGCTGAAGACTGTTCTTCTGAGTCACCAAAGACCCCACCCCCCTATTGCCTTGTTTAGTGACTTTTGATTTAGTGAACTCATTGCAAAAGGTTTGAGACATCCTTATAGTTTTGATCATTCAAATTCTGAGTAATAAAACTCAATAATTGACTAAAACAGAAATGTTTAAAGTAAAACTAGCATTCCTTTTCTGTCACGTCGGTCTCCTTCTAATGAGACCACTGTTACAATTTGTTCTTGCTCCTCTTCTACCTTTTCTTTCACTCTTACAAACACATAGACACATATGCAGATTAAAAAAAATTTCCCCACATTGGGATCACATTCTACATAAAATTTTGTATTTTCATTTGTTCCTTCCTATATGTGTGTACACGTTATTAAAAATAGTTTGTAAAGAGACCAATCAAAGGACTTGTATGCATGCATGTAAGCATACCAATGGACACAGACACCAGGAGGGTGAGGGTATGAGTGGGGGAGGAGGGCAATGGGGAGATAAGGGCACATATGTAACACCAGTACCTTAATCAATAAAGAAAAAAATTTAAAAATAGTTCATAGAATTCAATGGAATAGATGAGTCATAATGTAATCAGCTATGCCTCTATTGACCACAAGAGTTTTTCTCCCATTTAATGATGCTGCAATAGACATGTGCTTGCCTATTCCTTTATTTTATTCTTGCCTATTTCTCTATATACTGCCAGTTTTATCACTGTAGAATACATTTGAAGAAGTGAAATTGGTAGTTTAAAGATATGTATTTTAAGAAATGCAACGAATACTGCTAGATCTCTTTTCAAATGGGTTTTATTAATTTAAATTCTGATTAACAGCATATAAGTGTACTCCTATTTGCCAAATTTGATTCTAAAAATTTAAAACAATTTTTGCCAACATGATAGGTAGAGTATATCTCATTTAAATCTATAGTTCCTTATAGCTAAGCAGGTTTTTATATGTTTTTTGACTATTTGCTTTTCTTCTTTGTTGACTCATCTATAGAGCTAACTTTTCAAATCTTATTTTTCTAGGCTGGAAAGGAAATGGATATGTTTGCGAAGATATCAATGAATGTGAGATAAATAATGGCGGTTGCTCTGTGGCTCCGCCTGTTGATTGTGTGAACACACCTGGGTCTTCCCACTGTCAAGCCTGTCCACCAGGTACTACACTAATTTTCTGATTCCATTACAGGCAAACCATACATTTAAAAACAGGATTTCTCCCCCCCCCCCCCCCCTCTATTTTAAATATGGCTTCTGTCCAAGGAGATAAACTGAACAGTCTGGAAACATTTACTTAATTTTCGGATTCAGGGCACATTAGTACCAGCTGTATTATAAGAAAGAAGGGAAAAAACGTTGGATATCAAAGGACAACAAGCCTTCATTAAAAACTGAAATAGCTTACTGAGGTAATGCAGAATTTGTAAAGATTTCTCCGGAAATCACAGACCTATAGCTCCATTATTCCCACAAATAATTTATTTCTATAATGTATACAGGAAGTATTTTACATATAAAGTTCACTAAACAACAGGCCCGATGGAAGGCATGTAATACATGTTAGTTTTTTTTCTCTTCTGGAAAGGAGTCATTATTGCTATTCTCTAATCTAAATTGAGTTATTATCCAGGAAGTTCAATGAGTTTAAGGGATTAACTGCAACACTGTGTGTTTCATTAACAGAAAACAATAGTACTTTGGACTCTAAAATAATTTAGCTCTAGGATCATCAAGTCATTGTAATTAAAAAGTGTCAACTTTTTTAGTGTCAGCACTAAGTGTACCTTTTTAATTTTTTTTATTTTGTAATTAGAAACAACCAAGAACAATGTTTATGAAACCAGGTTCCTAATTCTTGTCCTTTTTCTTAATTATTGAATTTTGTTTATGACACTTTACATTCTCTGGTTAGTCTGTTCATGATATTTGATTCTCAGATTGGGAATCTTCTTCTTGAATAGTCTTAACGCTGTTTGTCGTGCCCCTGCTCTTGCTGTGATCAGGGTACCAGGGCGACGGAAGAGTGTGCACACTCATAGACATCTGCTCGGTTAATAATGGAGGCTGCCACCCACAGGCGTCTTGCTCCTCAGGCCCAGGTAATGACTTAGCGCTCTCTCTACTTCTGGGTATTTTAATATAACCTTATAAAACAAATCGAGTTTTTTAAAATCATTTTTTTAAATCTTGAAACAAAAAATTAATTCATGTTACAAAACTGTACACTGAGATTTTAAAAAACGCAATAGACTGTGTTCTTTTTTGATTGGTTCTAATTTAGCAATTATTTTTCAAAATAATTAAGTCAGCTACTTAATTCGTAATTGTATTCCAGCAAGCAGGAAGGAGAAAAGAAGGAAGGTGGACAGGTCTACTTCTTTTAAGGATAGTTTTATATATTTTTTTAATTATTGATTTTTTATATAGGGAGGAAGGGAGAGGGATAGAGAGCTAGAAACATCGATCAGCTGCTTTCTGCACACCCTCTACTGGGAATGTGCCCAAAACTGAGGGATATGCCCTTGACTGGAATCGAACCCAGAACCCTCTATCCACTGAGCCAAATCAGTCAGGGCAGGATAGTTTTATTTCTATGCTGTTGGCCAGGGCTGAACCTGGTGGCTAATTCTGGCTGCAAGGAAGGCTGAAATATGTAGTTTTTATTTCAGGTGCCTATACCCTCAATTAAAATAACAAGTAAAGAATGAAAAAATGGAGCTAGAAAAAAAATACCAATAGCATCTGCAATGCTGCTTAAAAGAAACTTAACTCTATAATTTTTTGAAATATATATTGCTAAACTTTCAGAAATGTTGAATCAAAATATAATATATGTTCACCAACAGTGTATGAAAATATACACTTACCCCACCCTTAGCAACAATTAATACTATTGTTATTTTTAATTCTAGTCAATTTTATAGGCAAATTTTGCCTTCCCATTATTTTAATTTTGTTTAAATAAAAATTAAGATTTTGATTATTAACAATTGATAATTAATGCTTTTCACATAGTACTGGCCATTGTTTCTATT
The DNA here is from genome assembly GCF_014108245.1 of Pipistrellus kuhlii. Classification (NCBI taxonomy): domain Eukaryota; kingdom Metazoa; phylum Chordata; class Mammalia; order Chiroptera; family Vespertilionidae; genus Pipistrellus; species Pipistrellus kuhlii. Next base: position 107,005,438 of record NW_023425404.1, on the reverse strand, counting down.
TGTTCATCACTTATTGATTTATAAAATTTCATTATGTAATGACAATATTACCTCATTCTTTGTCTCATATTTTACATGTATTTTTCTTGGCATGTTGTTTTTATTTTTTTCATTTTGTGGGTGGAATTTTCTATTTAGAAGTTTAAAAGTTTTATGTAGTCAAAATGGTAAAATATTTTCTTTAAAATTTTCCCCCTTGGAATTTGTCCTTCCCTACCAAACAAACCTTTTGAAAATATTCAAGTACATGTTCTTTTATAGTTTTATTTATTTTAAACATTAAGATTTTTTATCTTTTTAGGATTTATTCTTATCTATAGCATCAAATAGAGATCTACCTTGATATTATTGTTCAAATGGGTGGCTGGCCCCAACTCCATTTATTGAATAATTTTATCATATCTTTTGCTATTTCAACATATCACTTATTTTTATTAACATGTCATATATGTGCACATGTATAAAAGAATATGTATGATATATATATATATATTTGTGATTATCAAAGAGTTTATTAATTGATTAACAGCATACTAAAGTGGTTAAAAGCAAGAGTTCTAGAAAAAGTCTACTGGGATTTTGATTTTTCCCTTGACTCCACCATATCCTAGCTTTGTCTTCATCTATAAATGGGGATAATAATAATACCCATTTGAGAGGATTATGAGTCAATATATGTAAAATGCTTGCAATAGATATGATCATCCTAAGAATACTTGTTTCTGCTGTCAACCCCTCCATGTTGGGAAACTTCCCTTTTCCTTTGCGTATCTCACCCTTGCGTACAACTCGGGATCATGACATTACAAGTCAGTGTCATCGTATATAAAGTATTGAAAACATGTATTGCCTTCCTTATCTTTAAGGTAAAAATAGGAAAATAAAGATTTCAGGGTATTCTCCTTACACCTTGTCTTGCCTGCCCCTAGAGACCTGCACACTTGAGTTGGAGGATTTCTTGTCTAGACAACAGAGCCTGAGTTTTGTTGCTGGGTCTGAGTTGAGCAGACCTGTATTTACACTTTCACTGTTATTTCTGAACAGGTTCCTTACCTTACTGTATGTGTCTCCCGGGATACACTGGAAATGGTTTTGGCCCAAATGGATGTGTGCAACTCAGTAATATTTGCCTGAGTCGCCCATGTTTAAATGGACAATGCATCGTGAGTTCTTTATTCTTCCTGATTATACTTGAGAATAATTTTAGTTTCATATCTATGCAATAAGTTTTCTATGACATTACTTTTAAGATAATGATGAAACTTAAGATAAGAAACTGTCAATAACTCTGAGGTTAAAGGTAAATACTAATTTTAGTTCCCAGGAAAAAATAATGAGTTAATTTTTCTTACTTAGTGATTTACAAAGAAGTAAAACAATGCTTGCAGTTTGCTCCATTAGATATAACTTATACTTAGCAATCACCATTTAAATGAATGAATGCAAGTTAGACCACTGGAAGCTGCTTGTGACTCAACATCTGCTGCATACATCATGTTGTTTCACTTTTCTCTATTATTTGGGTTGACTCGAGTTTATTGTCTATCCATTTGTTCTATGGCATTATGTTGTTTCTTTCCTTAGGATACAGTGTCTGGTTATCTTTGTAAGTGTGAATCCGGTTGGGCTGGTATCAACTGCACAGAAAACATCAATGAGTGCCTGAGCAACCCCTGTTTGAATGGGGGAACCTGTGTTGATGGCATTAATGCCTTCACTTGTGAATGCACACGTTTCTGGACTGGATTTCTCTGCCAAATTCCCCAGCAAGGTATGCTCAGCATTTCTTACACCTCAGATGCTCACAGCTTAAATTTATCATCGTTTAATGAGTCCTACTGCAGGTTCTTTCTTGTCTAATTGCTCCAATGCTTAGAACTAAGTGTTTCCTTGCAGAAATTGTATAGAATCGACAAGGTGAATCTATATCTTAATTTAAGCCAGAAGTGCCTTTTCCTCAAAGGAAAATTTTTCTGTTTGCATTATGCCCATTCTGAAAACAAAATATGCTCCGATATTTATAGTTTTCTAAGAATAGGTTTTCTCTAAAGCAGTCTTTTAATTTCCCTAGAATATCCCACTTAATCATGTCAGTCTTCTCTCTAGAATACTATACTGGGTTCCCCATTGCCTGTTAAATAAATATTGGGACTGTTTTTCAATTCTCCTCTATACCCAGGCCTCATCCTATACCTATACTTTTCATTAGTTCTCTAAAAGGTCTCCTTTTAAGACAGACATTTTTCCTTACCTGACCCCATGCACTGGATAAATATCTCTGCCTTGTTCTTTATTCTAAATAGTCCTCTCTCAAATCTTTCCAAATTCTTTATTTTCTTCCCAATGAAATGCATGTCATAATCAACCTTCACCAGAAAACCTCTTATAACTTCTCCCTCCCTCCCTTAGTACTCCTTATTCTGAATCAGCATGTCTACCAAGGCTTCTCTGTATGTTCAGAATGGTGGTAGACCCCATGAAGAAATAAAAAAAAGCATAAAATACTGTCAACACATATAATTTGCTTATCTTCCAGTTGAGGAGACAAGACTAATACAAAATGGCAGATGATAAACAAGAACCAAAGATAAAAACTAAATTGTGTGGAGCCAAGTCAAAGGTCACAAAGGTAGAATGGGAGGCAGTGAGCATAGAAAGGACAGGGAACTTCATGGTGGAGATGAGGAGATGTGAACTAGACTTTGAACAAGAAAAGGGATTTGGGTGGCTGCCCAAGGAAAAGGGGACATGGGCGGAGAATGGTAGGACTTCTGTCTCTAATGTTAGTTACTCAGACTCTTCTAAATGTTCCAGCAGGTTAGAGTTGCCTAGCCTCTTCCTCCACAGAGTCTCTGAAAAGCACAGTTCACCTTCTTTTCCTTTGCAGTCTGTGGAGGGTCCCTCTCAGGGGTGAACGGGAGCTTCAGCTATAAGAGCCCTGACGTTGGCTATGTTCATGACGTTAACTGCTTCTGGGTTATCCGAACCGAAGAGAGAAAGGTAACTGTAGTGTCTCCTGTCTAATGTAGATTTCATTTATATATAGGCATATATGTTACATAAAATACGTATGGTGATAATTTATTAACCATATATTGAGGATTTACTAAATGTTGGGTTTTGGGCTAGGCAATTTAATTGACTTTCTCTAACCTTACAGTAACTCTTTGAAATAAGGAGTAATATCTTCATTTTATATATGAGATAATGAAAACTAAGAAAAGCTAGTTAGTATTTTTAAACACTCCTCAGCTGGTAATTGGACTAGTCAGATTTCAGTCAAGTTTTTCTGTTTCCAAAGTCCCCGTTTGCCCACTATGGATTATGCTCTACATGGGTTGGCTGACTGCAAGTCCGTGATTTGTAAAGGCATGTTCTTACTGAGACAGCCGTGTCTGAAGATCATCACTCAATAAAGTTGATTATTATACAAAAATGGGAACTTCCATTAAGATGATTTTCTTGCCTGACCAATATGTCCCAGTGGTTGAGCACTGACCTATGAGCCAGAAGTCACAGTTCCATTCCTGGTCAGGGTACATGCCTGGGTTGCAGACTTGATCCCCAGTAAGGGCCATGCATGAGGCAGCTGATCAATGATTCTCTCTCATCATGGATGTTTCTATCTCTCTCCTTCTCCCTTCCTCTCCGAAATAAATAAAAATACATATATTGTTTAAAAATATGATTTCCTTATTAGTGTTTTCTCTGGGCCACTGCATGTGCCAGGGATCTATGCTAATTGTTCCACAGATTATATCATCAACTCTCATAACCCAAACTAATTACATATATATCCTCATTTTACACATAATGAAATGGAGCCTAGAACAGTTGAGAAATTTGCCCAGGGGCATGTTGCTTTAAATGGCATGCAGTCACTTGAATTCAGGCCATTCAACATCAATGACTCTGAACATGAACCACTGCAAGAACAATCTTCAAATTAAAATCTGAGCCTGAGGTGTTTAGTGCTTTTATCTCCAGTATTTATTGTTCAACTTTTCCAAATACTTATTCTTCAACCAACTCATAGGCTCATTGAAATAAAGTTATACTTCTGAATAGAGGTTTCCCTTAAAATCCCATTAACTTTCCAGCAATATTATAGAGGTCATTGTATAAGGTCAGAAAACATCCCCCACCCCCACCCCCAGGAAGAAGACCTGCTAACTCACAATAGAATAAACTCCAAAATCAATTTCCCAGTGAGTGTTTGATATGATTTTCTTCTTCCATTTAGTTTTCATGAATTATATTTTCTGACATTGAAAACATATTTGTGAAAAATTTTGATACTTTTATTTTCAATCTGTAAGAATATTTATGTTGCTTTCTTAATTATTGTGATTCTCTCTATCTATCTATCTATCTATCTATCTATCTATCTATCTATATATTCTCCAATACAATTTACACAAAGGACTAGAAAATTATGTATGAATCAAGGACATTTATTTTATTTTTATTGAAAGAAAGAGAGAGAGAGAGAGAGAGAGAGAGAGAGAGAGAGAGAGAGAGAGAGAGAGAGGAAAGTTTTAGGAGGTGTTGGATATGTCTATTACATTGATTGTTGTAATGATATCATAGTTGTTTGCACATGTCCAAACTCATGAAATTTTACATTAAATATGTGCAGTTCTTAGTGTATCAATTATACCTCAATGAAGTTGTGAAATTATGTAATTAACATTAAGATTTTGGCATAGTTGTTATGTATGTGGGGGGGGGGGGAGATGGAATTTTACTTCACACCAAAAAAAAAAAAAAAAGATTTTTTATGTATGTTGCTATTAGTTGAAGTTTCACAAGTCATTTAACAAATAGATTTTTCATATGTATTTGTAGATAAATGTGAAATTTTAGATATATATCTTAAAAGTGACTCACTGTAAATGCTTCCTAATTAGTGGGAGATTAACACTCTAGAATTAACACAGAAATGAGGAATAATATCTTGTGAACTTTATATTTTTTAGGTGCTGCGTATCACTTTCACTTTTTTCCAGTTAGAATCAGTGAGCAACTGTCCACATGAGTTTCTTCAGATTCATGATGGAGATTCCTCTGCAGCATTGCAGCTTGGAAGGTTCTGTGGCTCCAACACCCCACATGAACTCCTCAGCAGTGACAATGCTCTCTACTTTCATTTCTATTCTGAACATTTAAGACATGAGAGAGGCTTTACAATAAGATGGGAAACACAGCAACCAGGTAAGTGTAAATATGGAGGACAATAAAGCAAAATCTTGAGGTTATTAATTTTTTAATTAATATTAATCTTTTTGATTTATTAAATATTTGGAGACCCAGTGTTATATAATACTAGAGGCATGGTGCATGAATTTGTGCATCAGTGGGGTCCCTGGGCCTGGCCTGTGCCCTCTGGCAATCTGAGGGGGATGTTGGAGAACCAGTTTTGCCTCAATCCCTGCAGACCAGGCCCAAAGACCCCACTGGTGTACAAATCCATGCACTGGGCCTCTAGTATGCATACAAGACCTTTGATTAATCTTTTCCTGCTCTCTCCCCTCCCGCTTCCCTCTAAGATTCATCAATCTGTTCCAAGTTTCCATGCTTGTGCACTGAGTGTCTGCCACCTGGTGGTCAGTGTGTGTCATAGCTATTGGTTGAACAGTCACTTAGGCTTTTATGTATATAGATTTTTATAATTACTTTTATATCAAATAAATCTACATGAATTTGTATTTGATTTTGTTTTCAGAGATAATGAAATATGGATGAAATGGAAGAATTTAAAAAACATTAGTCTTAATGAGTCCCTTCTGAAATTACTGAACAGTATATTTATAAACTCAACTAGTAAATTATTGCAAAGATGTTAGTGAGGACACTGACCTCTCCTTCATTGAGTATTCCTTGTCTTAATGACTATTTGGTAATTTGTTTTTGTTGCATTTTTGTTTTAGTGTTGTATTTTAAAAATTTACTGAGATTTTTTATTTTTATTTATTTATTTATTTATTTTAATTTAATTTTATTTTTTTAATTTTTTTTATTTTTTATTTGAGATTTTTTAAACATACAAAAAAATAGAAAAAACATTATACCAAAACTCCAATTCATTTATCAGTAAGTCTGTGGACTATTTCTGGAATTTCTCAGTTTTTCTATTGGTCTATTTATCTACCCTAGTGCTACACTGGCTGAGTTACTGAAGCTTGAAGTCTGGTTGTGTAAATCCTCTAACTTTGTTCTTTTAAAATATGCTAAGTTCTTTACATTTCCATATAAATGCTAGCATCAATTTTCCCCAAAGTCTGTTGGAATTTTGTTGGCATTGCATTGAATCTATAATGATTTGGGAAAGTAATGACTTTTAAAAAATTCATATCCTATCAATTCATGAACTTGGTCTATATATTTGTTTAGTTTTATTTTAATTTGTCTTAGTAGTGGTTTATGATTTGAGTGTTTACTTATTTCACATCTTTTGTTATTTCATCCTATATATTTGATATTTTATTATGTTAAATGACATTATTTTTCTAAGATTTCATTTTCCATTTGTTGATAGTATATTTGTTTTTTTCCCTTATTATGAATGAGGTTGAATATCTTTTCATATATAATTTTAAAGGGTATTTGAATTTTTTCAGTGAACTCTATTTATATCACAATTTTTATAGAAGCTCTTCAGATATTAGGATTAATTTTTTATATTATATATTGCATTTTTCCAGTTTCCCATTAACATTTCACTCTGCTTATGATGTTTTAATTTTTTTACCTATATGAGAATGTTTTAAGTGCTAAGTATTGAAAAAAATCTTTCTCTGAGCAATGTGATGTTTTCTCATTAGAAACGAGAATCATGTAACTTATTTGTTTCTTTTTGTCTGCGAAGCAAATTTTTTGTCTGAATAACCTGCATAACTATGTAAATCTCATATGTTGCATATCTAAAATGTCATCTTCATTTTTTATTTTCTAATTTTTATTTATGGCAGTAGAGATTTTTACTTGGTGTTTTTATTTTTATTTCGTAGTAGCACTTTTCATAAGCCACCATAGGTTTTCTGTTAAATAAATGTGGGTATTAATAAAGAAAAGATTCCTCCCGTCATTGATAAAGACTTTATGGAGCTGATGGGGTTTAGTGCTGATGGTGAAGTGGGTGTCAGAAAGCCTGGCCCAGACCTTCACTCACTCCATCCCTGAGCAAGTGGATCAACCACTATAGATATTTGAATTTCTCTATTTTAAAAAATATATATTTTAATTGATTTCATAGAGGAAGGGAGAGGGAAAGAGAGATAGAAACATCAATGATGAGAGAGAATCATTGATTGGCTGCCTCCTGCATGCCCCCTAAGGGGTTGAACCTGCAATCTGAGCATGTGGCCTTGACCAGAATTGAACGTGGCACCCTTCAGTCTACAGGCCGACACTCTATACACTGAGCCAAACCAGCTAGGGTGATATTTGATTTTCTTCACTTATAAAATTAATATTTAAATAAACTATATCATAATGCTAGGAAACCTCATATGAAAATTATATAGTGCTTAACTATTCTAACGTATAAAATGATCTGGTTTGTAGAAAGACATAGGAACTGACAGAATTTCCAGAAGTTGAAGGGTTAAAGTGAACTTAGCCAATTATTTGTCCTTCAGACAGTGTAACACTGTGTTTTAAACCATATAGCACCATATGATGGTTGGTAAGTGTAAAGCTCAATACATGGATGATTTGTTTATTTATAAATTGGTACTTCTAGGTTTATAACTTTATCAAACTGGAAAACCAAAAGTCTTGTTTACTTTAAGGGGGTGTCTGAAACTATACATAGTTATTTAAATGAAGCTTGGTTTCCCCTAGCAAGGACTATGGTAATTCTACATGAATTATAACTTGTACACAAATGTAAAGTTATTTTTTCTCCTTATTTTAGAATGTGGAGGTATACTGACTGGTACTTACGGTTCTATTAAGTCTCCCGGGTATCCTGGAAACTATCCCCCAGGAAGAGATTGTGTCTGGAGAGTTATAACCAGTCCTGGCCTTCTAATAACATTTGCTTTTGGAACCTTAAGTCTGGAGCACCATGATGATTGCAGTAAAGATTATCTTGAGGTAAACAATTGTATTTAGATAGGAGTTCTTATGGTATAATTAGGACCCAAGAAACTATAGTTTGGTGATGCCCGTGGATGACCACAATTTATTAGCAGCAGTTGGATGTGTTTTTCAATAGGCAGCCAATGCCAAAGTCTTGCTAAGTCTTTATTATTAATTGTGCCAGGTTGTTACTTCTTCTAAGTCCCAGTTGAATCTGGGAAAGAGACTGCCTTCCTTGCTCCTGTCATTTACTAGTAGCCCAGTGCCCATGGGGATAGCAGAATTAATGAACTAATCACTAAGTAATGGCTATCTTCTCCAATGCAGATTCCTATCTTCAGTTGTTTGTGGTAAACTGTTAAGGTATTTCACAAATTAACCATAGTGTTCCATGAATAAATTTAATCGTGTTGAAATGAAATGATAGAGGATGAGCCTTGCTAGAATAATATAGTTATTGGGAAGAACAGAGTCAGTGTGTGTCCCTTCTGTTTACCATTAGTAAAAGATTAATATATGGAAAAAGAAAAGGCTATTATAGTTCAATGCAATATGCATATAAGTACATAAAAATATGTGCTCTCTACTGTAGACTGAAATATCATTGAGGAGATTTTGTTCTTATGTTGTTTCTGTCTTATCAACATAAGTCTCAGTACCTTTTGCTGTAGTGATAAAATATAATATGCTTTTCCAAGTCCATTAGAGGAGAATGTAACACTATGGAATTATTCATAAAGGACTGAAGGGTGTGGATGTCAAACAGGGATCTCCACAAGTTAAAGTCATTAGTAATTTAGTTGTTGTAATGGATTTGAAACCTAAGAATGACTGGAAGATCTACCTACCTCTCCCTGGAAAATTTCATCAAGACAATCTTTTGAATATTGACATTAAAGAGAACTTTCTTGAAATTAGTTTTCAATAAATTCCATCAAATTAATATTAGAAGCATTTTTTCACTTCTACATATTAATTCAGATATAAAGTTAATAGAAAGCATCAATTACTGACAACATTTAAATGTTTCTAATTTCTCAACAAGCAATAATATTTAAAGAATGAATTAAATATAGGAATAAAGTCATGCTGCCCTATAATTTTGCTGACAATAGTAAAAGTAATTTGAATGGACAAAATTACATTGTACCTAGATGAGAATTCTCCTTTGATACCTTGGTATTCTATGTAGTATAGAATTTGCAATTGAAATACATGATATTTAATATGTTAAAAACCAACAATTAAAATTGTTTGATTTCTAAGCCCACATAGTCATTGTTATGCTACTTACTAGTAATCACTATTAAAGTTGCACTTTTTAAATTTCATTAACCCATCTTTCTGTTGTGTCTAATCTGACTGTACTTCCTTTCCCCTTCTGATTCTCCCAGATACCTAGACCAAGCTGTAAGTTAACTGACACTGCTGGTATTCTTTCTCCTATTTTCTCTTTTCTCTGTATATTTATTTCATTTTTCTAGATTACTAGGGGCTCATAATTTCCAAAGGAATAGCTATCGAGAAAACGTAGTAAAGAAAACATTGAGATTAGTAACATCATGAGAAAAATTCAAAGTGTAAGTCCAGCCTCTGAATTGAAATTGAGACAGAAGATAAGGCATCAGGGATAATGGGAGAAGGAGACTACCCTTTACTGATTCCCACGCTGTGCTAGCTATGTATGTGAACAGAGAGTGTTATGCTAGGAGAATAAGCCAGTCAGAGAAAGATAAGTTATCATACAATCTCACTCATATGTGGAATCTAATGAACAAAATAGATCCAGAGATCTAGAAGCATGGAACAAACTGACAAATCTCTGAGGGAAGGTGGGGGGCGGAAGGGGGAGGTAGCGGGGAAAGATTACCGTATTTTCTGTCGTATAAGACGACTTTTGAAATGGAAAAAAAGTCAACAGAAAATCGGGGGCAAAAGACCAAAATTGTACAAAAATTACCTGCAGATCTTGACGGCAAAGTAAGTCTTTTCTTTGAAGTGGGGTATAGTCAGCGAATATAGGCCTAAACCTACTATGTTTTAACTGTAAAATTTGGGGGTAACCAAAGAATGCGTATGCACATATGCATAACCCATAGACAAAGACAATAATGTGGGGAAGGCCTGGGGGGAGGGCAGTGGTGGAATCAATGGGGAAAAACGGGGACATCTGTAATACTTTCAACAATAAATGTAAATTAAAAATAAAATAAAATAAAATAAAATGCAAAAGGTTGAAACAAATAAAAATAAAAACACCTCCCAGAGCCATTACCTTTAAACGATGGATTATCTGAAATTAATGTTCAAAATGATTTGGTTTGTTAGAAGATGACCATTAGAGCTTAATGATTAGTTTTGTTGTGGTTTTAGATCCGAGATGGCCCTTTGAGTCAGGATCCTGTTCTTGGGAAATTCTGCACCACTCTGTCTGCCCCTCCACTCCAGACGTCAGGTCCCTTTGCCAGAGTTCACTTTCATTCCGACGACCAGGTTAATGACCAAGGCTTCTATGTCACCTATGTAACAGCACCTGGTAAGTAGCCTGATAATTGGGAGCTTAATATGACTGTGAAGGACATGTTATGCTTATAGCTGCTTGTTTTTGTGTTGCTGTTTTTTGTGTTTTTTTTTTGTTTTGTTTTTTAGTGTGATACTGCAGATGACTTACTTTCTTACACTAATAATATGTGTTTATAAACATTTCTGTCATAGTTTCAGAATTTTCTTTATCTTCCCAATGTTCTATTATTTTTATTTTTATTTTTTTATAAAAGAGTTAATGTTCTTTTTTATTTTTTTATTTTTTTATTTTATTGATTTTGTACAGAGAGGAAGGGAGACATCGATGAGAGAGAGTCATCGATCAGCTGCCTCTTGCATACCCCCTACTGGGGATATGCCCACAACCAAGGTACATGCCCTTGATCAGAATCGAACCCGGGACCCTTCAGTCCCCAAGCCGATGCTCTATCCATTGAGCCAAACTGGTTTTGGCCCAATGTTCTATTATTAATGCTACAATACCTATCGATTCCTAAATTATGGGGTCCATATCATGGTAACTATGTGTCAGGCACCTAAAATTAAATAATTTACATTTGAGTTCTCTATTAATCAGATTTGTTGTGAGATGTTGTTCATGAAATGCAGTTTATCTTGAATTATGTCAGGTTTATAGCTAGTATGCCTTTAATTTGCATTGCTACCTTAACACCCTGGTCGGCAAACTGTGGCTCGAGAGCCACATGTGGCTCTTTGGCCCCTTGAGTTTTTAGCCAAGGCCAGCTTAGGAGTACCCTAATTAAGTTAATAACAATGTCCCTACCTATATAGTTTAAGTTTAAAAAATTATCCTCTCAAAAGAAATTTCAATCATACTGTTGATATTTGGCTCTGAGTTTGTCAACCACTGCCTTAACACAAAGCAACAAGCCAACAAAAAACAATTAAATGCTCTATGATTTTTATTTGAGGGCTGTAGAGGATTTTGTTCTTTTAAAATTATTATTGATTTCAGAGAGAAGAAGGGAAAGGACAGGGAGATAGAAACATCAAAGATGAGCTCACAACCCGGGCATGTGCACTGACCGAGAAGTGAACCATGTCCTCCTGGTTCATGTGTCAATTATCAACCACTGAGCTGCACTGGCTGGACAAGGATTTTGTTCTTAAGATACATCATGTGCCTTGATGAGAATTCACAGGAAAAACATTGTTTAGGTCTCAGTATCAGGAAACTAACAATGACCATCTTTTTGCTGGTCCCCTTTCTCCATTTACTTTGTTTCAGGCAGAATGTGCAGCTGTCCTTCTGTAATATCAGTGGTCCATCTATTTCTATGCCTATCAACCTTCCCTGACCACATCTTGCTATTCTGTAGTCCTTTAATCTGATTCATTTTTCTAGTTACATATTTATGTTGTTACATGTATTTTATACACTGCCTCAGATCTTTTTGGAATGGAGATTATAAATGTATTTAAAAAACAATTTGTAGAAGAAGATGTTAGATTGGAATTTATATCACACATCTAGACATTTATTTTCTTGATTGTCCCACAAACACGTCAATTGGAAATCTCACAATCAGATGAGGTATTATATATAAATATACCAGAGACCCCGATGCACGAAATTCATGCAAGAGTAGGCCTTCCTTCCCCCTGGAACCCAGAACCCAGGCTTTTTTTCCCGGAAGGTCGTCCAGAAGGATGTCTGGTCTAATTAGCATATTATGCTTTTATTATTATAGGTAAACCTGTACAGGGTGAATAAAGTTGGTATGTGACTGCTTGTGTATGTGTAAGTTTTTGAAAATTGTATCTAGTTCCTGGGAGCCAGAGGAATGGCCATCCACATGACTTTTTCCTTCTTCTTTGCTTTAGCGGATCCACCTTGCGGAGGGAACTACACTGACCCAGAGGGTGCTATCACCCTTGAATTGAATGGACCTTTCACTCAGAACAAACAATGCATCTATATCATACAGCAGCCCCAGGAAGAACAAATACAGGTCAACTTCACCCACGTGGAGCTGGAAGGCCAGAGTGGCTGTTCTCCCAGTTACATTGAGGTGATTTTTACGACTATGGCCTTAGATGATGTTTTTTTTCAATGTTTTTCTGTTCCTTAGAGCTGTTGCCTTCAAATGATTGTTGTGTAACCAGACAATCAAGGGGTTTAGGCTGCCTGTCATGCTTCAGCCAATTAAGCAGAGACACGGTTGAATCATATGGGAGGTTTATTCCAATAATGCCAGCAGTGTGGGAGAGCAGCAGGTCAACCACAAAAATCTGCTCTGCACCCCACTGTAAGCCAACTGCTTATGTTGGGTAGAAGGACAAGATTATGTGAGGAAGTAGGAATTACAGATATGGGAAAGAGGTCATGGGGTAATCATTACAGGTTACAGGTCATGCGGGCTGGGTGGTGGGGGAGTCACAGAGAGCGGGAGGTAATAGGGGCTGGGGGTTGTAAAGAGCAGGAGAGTCCAGGACTAGGTGCCATGAGGTTGTAAATCTTTCCATAATGATAGGCAGTTCTCTGAAGGAGGACAGACTGCTTCCCGATGTCAGTTCCCATGTCCCAGTGCATACAACCCTCAGTAAGGTTAAAGTGTGCTTTCTCTAATCAGAGAAGAACAATCATGTTTATAGAGCATGATTAATCCTTTATAATAAAGGTAGGCAGGGGGCAGGGCTGCAGCTGAGGTTGCAAAGGCCTACCCTTGCCCAAATTTTGGGCATTGGGCCTCTAGTATTTTTTATAATTATAGTTAATTTCTAATATTCTATTTCTGCCCCTAACAGTTGTGATCAGCAGCATCCAGATCACCCTGGTGAAAAGCAATTTGATACCCTATTTCAGGTGGCCTGAGTCAGAACCTCCAGGGTAGGCCAACCATCTGCCTTTTAACAGACCCTCTAGGTAATTCCGATGCAGGCTAGAGTGTGAGAACAGCTGCTTTAGAGAGTTGGAAGAATTTGTCAAAAATAGATCTATGGATGGTGGAAATAGGAAATTGGTGATGGAATAGCAAAGGACAAAAATGAAAGCTGAAACTAGAAACTCATAAAAATGTTAAATTACAAGCTATTAAATTGAGCACTAGTAACTACGTGACTGCAGATAAGAAAGAATGATAGGATTCACTAATGGGACACAGGTTTCAGAGATCCTCCAGGACAAGGTTCTATGTGAGGGGACTCCACCTAGAGAAGTAAAAGGATTTGCCCAGGTGAGCCAGCTAGTCGGTGGCAGAAAGTTAAGTTAAAGCATTGGAAACTCTTGTTATAAAGTTTGATTTTTTTTCTCTTCATTAGTTCTGCTTACTCTCCTTCAGAAAAACTTAATTCTGGTTAAGTGCGTGTAATAATTGTAAGAAGAATATTTGAAACAAAAAGGCAGTTTTTATTTTCCTGGCCTGGTATTTCTTTTGCTTAACTATTGGTCAAGCCACAAATTAAAGTGCTGAGCAAATGAATCAAAACACTTTTTGTTGAGCACAATCATTTTATGTAAACTCAGAGAGGCATTGACAATTTTGTTTGCTCATGCATGTTAAACTAATTCAGTGTTCTAGGGAAAACCTGTATAACCTCTGCTCTCTTTCCTCCTTGACATGTGGAGAAAGGAAACGTAGGATTTTAGCAGCTAGATCTAGTACAGCTTTGTAGCTGGGGATGAAGAACTTAGCTTTGCTAAATGAAAAGAAAAACAATCAGAATGTGCTTGGTTCAATGCCTTGCACACCAGTGCTTGGCCACTAAATGTTAACAGATGATGATTATGATGATGATGACAATGACAGGGAGGAGAAGGTGACATATTGAGTTTGCAATCATCTAAGACACACTTCTATATAAAACTAGACAAGTATTCCTAATGATAGAAAAGCAGATTTTAAAACAACATATAAAAGGTAAGTTTATTGACAGATATATTAAAAGGGGCACTGTTTTATGAGGCATAAAAAGCTTCAAATTTTTAACTATGAAATCATAAAACATAATAATGAATAACAAAAGATTATAACCTAAGAAAATAACTTTTGGTCCTTGTGTAGCTTCTCTGATCTCTTATCTCTCATCTTCTAATCCCTCATTTCAAGTGGGACCGCATCCCCTTTCCTGTGCACCCAGACTAACCCATAGCTGGTCTCTAGGATCATCTTTATTTTATATTAGAGGCCTAGTGCATGAAATTCATGCACAATTAGGGGCCCTAGGTCTGGCCAGTGATCAGTGCCTATCAGGTTCCCTGCCTTTCTGTCTCCCCGCCTCCTCCTTCCCTCACTCCCTCAGCCCTCCCCCCCCATAGCCAGTGGTGGGGGGGGGCTGCCTGCCCCTCCCCTGCTGCCCCCCAGGGGTCAGTGCATGTCAAGGTTAGAAATCAAACTCCTGGTATCCCAGTCAAATTTCCAAGGGGACATTTTAGATAGATAGATAGATAGATAGATAGATAGATGATAGATAGATAGATAGATAGATAGATAGATAGATAGATAGATAGATAGATAAGGGGCATTTCAACCTGAAGCTCACTCAGCAAGAAGCCACATGTTAAACACTGCTGTGTGGTGGGGTTCTATTTTCAGCTCTTGGTTGAGTCAAGCCCAATACCAGCATATTTGTCTCGTTTTGAGTTAAAATTTAATACTAAATTAGATTTTTAAAATTCTTATATAAAAACAAATATGGATATATAGCAGATAAAAACAAATGAACAGAGGCATTAAGATGGTTGTGGGACCTGATCCACTGCAGATGTTAAAGCTTACTACAGGCAGGGTGCTGGATTTTACTTTTAACATTTCAGAGAAACTGTTTTTTGGCCTGACTAATTTTAGCTCTTACCATAGGCTAAAATTATGGGTCACATGTTGTTATTGGGTCTCTGGGCCTGCAACAATTGGTGTTTGCTGGATGAATAAGGCAATCAATGAGAAATCTGGGTCTGGTCCTCAGAGCACTAGAACATTGAATTGGTTCTTGTCATTTCTTTGCGGATGTGATGAGGTATAAAGGCTGGAGTTGGTGTGACACTGCAAGTGACTATGGCACAACTTCACCTGACATTTTAAGAAAAACTCTTCGTTAATACAAACCTTATTCAAAAAGGAATCATTTTTCTCCAGATGGTGCTATAATAACAAGCAGTCAATAACAACAAAACAAATCAAAAACAGTAACAAACAAAAAATTCCTGTGGCTTAGAACAATGTTCATTTATTTATTTACTTATTTATTCTTTGCTCATGTTAACATGTTGGTGTGGGGTCAATAGCAGGTCTTCTGATCTGTTCCCTGTCCCAGCAGCCCATGGGACCCAGGCTCTTGGGCTTGTGAGCAGGCAAGTAAGAGACTGTTGAATCATGTAATGACTCCCAAAGCTTCTACTCAGAAATCGTACACCACTTATGCTCACATTCTGCCAGCCCTGTGGCCAAGCCACAGCCAGCGGGAAGGATAAGTCTTTCTTCTCCCTGGGGAAGCACTGCAAGTCACATGGCAGTGAGCGCAGGGAAATAATACAGTCTATTCCAGCGCACAAGCACAAAGGAGAGAGGGCTTTGGGGGGAGTTGCAAACTCCTACGTCCTAGAACACTGAATGCAAGAAGTGCTACAAAAGCATTTGGGGTCACTTTAGAACGTTTAATGGATTTTATTTGAATGTCATTTTCAAAGAGGTTGTGGTCAGGATATTGCTGTGTCTGGAATCCAGGGAGAATACAGGCTTTCAGAATTAATGAGGTTTCATTTTCACACAGAGAGAAACACAGCTAAAATCAATTGTGCCTCTAGGTTTAGGGCCCTGGAGCACGATACGTTCCTCTGCAAACATGTGGACTGCAGCTGCCTTTCTCCTTCCTAATGCCCTTGAATTTCATTAGTGGGGCCCAGGGGGAAGGCCCGCTTTAGCTGGCTCTGATGCTGTGTGGCTGTTTTTCTTCCTTCTTGTCATCTTCTAATGGGCAAAATAGAGAAGAGAGACTACCATCTTCGCAGAAGCAAATGGAACCCTGGAGAATTAGAAAGCAGGAAGCCCTCTTCCTCTGTATTCATGCGTTCTGGTTTCTAAGAACTGCCCTATGTCTGCATCTCTAACAGGTTTCTAGGATAGTGTGTATTATAACTGGGCAAAAACATTTTGTGTTTAATATGTCAGATAGAGTTCAGTTTTACACTTAGTAATGAACTGTCTTGCCTTGTCTTAAAATGAATGAATCAACAAGCATTTGTTAAATACCTGTTTACAAAGTTCTGTGTTTAGATGCTAAAGGGGATACAGAAATTTTTCTGTTTTCAGAGAATTGCTATTTGAGTAGAGAGGTATTTAGCATAACTTAATGACAGTATGCAAAAAAAAATGTGTATTATGGCTTATAGAAAGGAACTGTTTTGATGTGAATCAGTGGAGAGGTGTGTGATTTTTTTAATGTCTGTGTAAGACTGTCATATGGCTGAGCCTTAATTTACTTAATCACCCTCCTATTATGAGACGTTTGGAATATTTTTAATTTTTGTTATCATAGAGTATACTTTGATGTGAATCTTTGTGTGTCTTTGCTTGTATCTTGAATGATTTCCTTATGATAGTGTGTTAGACAGTTTGGGAGTTACAGGGTCCCAAACTAGGACTACTTTGAAGACTCCTGATACATACTGTCAAATTATTTTCCAGAAGTTTATACTTTCACAGTTACAGATGAGAGTATGATACCCTCCAGCTTTGAGTATCATACTTTCAAAATCTTCCCTCTACTGCCTGTTCCCCTCAGCCTGAGAAATCCCTTAAATCTCAGTCGTCTGAAGGTTATTTCCGCTGAGTATTCCCTAATCCCCTGTATGAGTTCAGCGTGTTTGTTAAGTCCAGCGTTCTCTACACTTTAAAACCTTTTCATATCACCTTTTCACTATTCTGAAATGCAGCCCATGGATGATAGAACTTTAATATACACATTTATATGAAATATTTTGGCTCATAGTATAATATTTAGGAGAAATAAACTTAAATAAAGCCTGGCCAAGATGCACTTGAAGGTCAAGTGAAAGCAGTTAAGTTGCTTACTCTCTGCGTCACTGTGAATGCTGGCGTGGCTGGGGAGGTGAGTGACCAATTTTCTGAAATGGTGACTAACTCTTGGCAGATTTCCAGGAGAAAAAAGAAAGAACTTCTTTCTATTTACACTCCACTTGTCATCCTGGAAAATTCAGTGTGATTTTTTAACTGGGCAAAAATATGTTGTGTTTAGTATGTCAGATAGAGCTCAATTTTACACTTAGCAGCAAACTGTCACTTAACATGACTGTCACAGTGCGTGGGAGAATTCTTGTTGTGTGTGACTGTCTCTCACATTTCAGAATAGTTAGTATCTTTGATCCCCAGCCATTACATGCCAATAGTGCCTCACCACCATTGTGTTAATAATGAAAAAAACAAAGAAAAAACAATAACAACGAAAAATGCCTTCACAGATGTCCAAGATTCTAACTGTGGGACCGACTGAGAACCATTGTGAAATAATAATATAGTACCCTTCACTTTTCAGACATGACGATGATGTTCATTTTTTTTTTTTTAATGGGCTTGCTTGTCGTTAAGTCCTCTGTAAACAGTGTCTCTCTTGTAGTGCTGTCCCCAGCAACAGGCGCTGGCATGTATTGATGCCTTGATAATGCTCATGGAGAGGACGAGCTAATATTTAGATGGCTAGGTCATCCAAAAGAATTCTATATAAGGAATAGCATGTATATCCATGGAAGAATTTCTGATTTTGGTGAAGAAGCTCTAGTGTCAAGTATAACAATAGTCTACATATTTTATTAATAGGCATTTTGCTATGGAACTCACACTGTTGTTTTATCTATTTGCTTCAACAACTCCTTGAGCTAAACATAGATTTAGTAAGTTGTTCAAGCTTTTAAGTGAGGAGGTTTTTGACAGATTTGAGCCCAGGTCTATATGACTCCTTAGATAGCCATTACACCAAAGGATATTAACTGTTGATTAAGCCAATTGATCTTTATTATATGAAAAAAATTTTCTTTTGCTCCCAACTTTCTAAGAATTTTGTTTCTAATAAATAGAAATGCTATCAAACTTTCTGACATCTATGGAAATATATGATTTACCTTATTGAACTTATTGATAAGCTTAATTATAATTTCTCATTTCAGATAATACCTGCATTATATTTATTCTTATATTTAATTTGTTATATAAGCCTAATGATGGAGTGAATTTATTTTTCTAGGACTGGGTTTAGAATTTTTGTATTGATGTGAATAGGTGAGATCAATCCTTAGTTTTCCTTTGTATTAATGTTGGGATTTGGTAAGATAGTTCTGAGAAAAGTTAGTTAGTTGGGAATTGTTCTATGTTTGAGGGTGTCTTAGAATAAATTACATATGGGAATTATCTGTTCCTTAAAAGTTTAAAATAACTTACCAACCAGAGCATCTTCTGTGATAATGTTTTCAATTTTATCTGTACCTTGTCTATTCAATTATTTTTTCTTGAGATAATTTTAGCAATTTATGTTTTTTTCTGAATAACCATTTCAAAAATTCAACAATATTAACATAAAGTAATACATGGAATTATCATATTAAACAAATTCCTCAGTATATGTGCATTTATATCATTTTTGCCATTTTTAAATTCTCTCCTAAGAATATGTTTATTGATTTTAGAGAGACAAGAAGAGAGAAAAAGAGAGACAGAAAGACATTGATGTGAAGGAGAAACATTGATAAGTTGCCCCCCATACAGGCCCAGACTAGGGATAGAACCTGCAACCTTTTTTGTGTATGGGATGCCGCTCCAGCTGAGCTACCTGGCAAGGGCTCATCTCTGTCATTTTTAATTTTGTGTATTTGTACTTATTTTTTTATTTCCTTTTTCTTTACTTTCTTCTATCTTTATTGCCAAATATATGTCTTTTATATTCCCACACCCTAACTTTCCTTGATAAACAGTTCATGAATATATTCATGGATTTCTTTTTTATATTTTATTAGATTTTTATTTTATTTTTACTTTTTTATTTCTAATTTTAACATTTTTCTAATTTTTAGAATATCTCTATTTTTTAATGTACTTTTCTGTTTTTCTTTCAATAACAGTTTAGTCTATGAGTACCTCTGATTACAGATGTGGCTAAATATGCTGTCTTAGCATATTTTGTTGTTTTTTAAATAGTACAAAACTGTACTTTTATTTTCTCTTTGACATTGTGGCAATTATTAGAAGAACATTTTTCCCCCCTTATGGATCTGATACTTTTGGATCCCTTTGGCTTAATATTTTACTAGTGTTATTTGATTGTTCTAATAATGACCCACCTACTACTTTCAAGTGTAATATAAAAATGTAACCCAAATTAGATTCTAACTCATTTTGAATCTGCCATCTTCTCATCTCCAAAGAATACCACCCTGTCAAGGTAATTTTGTCCATTAGTATTACAGACCTATTCGATATTTTATTTTTCTGTTTAGGTTCGAGATGATGATACCTTACTTGGAAAAGTTTGTGGCAGTGAAACCCTCTCTCACATTAAATCCATTACTAATAGTATCTGGATCAGGTTTATAATTGATGCTTCTGTTGAAAGAGCTGGTTTCAATGCTGTTTATCAAGTGGGTAAGAAAACCTATGCCTCAATTTTTAAATGTATAATTTCCCTGATTATAATATTTTAGTTCCTTGAAATAATTTTGTCATTTTATGTCCTTAAGCAGCAAGGAAAAAAATAATTTAATAGTAATGTCACATTCAATTATATAATGAGAATTTACAATAAAATTGAGGGCAAAGATAATTTCTCTCTGCACAAATACTACTCTCATTTTCATACTTACAGCTTGTGGAGGTGAATTAACTGGAGAAGGGGTCATTCGCTCACCCTTTTATCCTAACGTGTATCCTGGAGAAAGGGTCTGCAGGTGGACTATCCACCAACCCCAAAGCCAAGTAGTTCTTCTCAACTTCACTGGCTTTGAAATTGGAAGCTCTGCTCACTGTGATAAAGATTATATTGAGGTAAGAGTAAAACATCTTTGAGTATTTATATTTGGCTGGATATTATTGAAATACTAGAGGCCTGGTGCATGAAAATTCATGCACTGGAGCAGGGGTCCTTCAGTCCAGCCTGCCCTCCTCTCACAGTCCAGGAGCCCTCAGGGGCGGGAGGTGACCAGGCAATCAGGGGAAGGCGACAGTCCCCATCACACCTCTACTTCTGCCACTGCCAGCAGTGCAAGCCTCAGCCAGCCCTGGTTACCTGAGTCTTGGGAAGCCCTGGGCAACTGGGCAGCTGCCATCTGACGCTTGTCTGCACCTTGGGCGGCCATGGGCATCTGGGCAGCTGTCATCCAAGGCTTGCCTGTGCCTCAGGCCGACCCTGGGCATCTGGAGTGCTGAGGGGACTGGGGGACTCTGGAGGCAGGTATGTGGAGTGGCAGGACCCACCTGGGGGTAGGCCTGGCTGTGCTGCGTGCCTACTGCCCTGGTGGGGCTAAGGGGATTGGATGCTGCCATCTGTGGCTATGGACACCGCCATATTTGAGGGCGTGACTGTAAATTAGCATATTCTCTCCTTATTGGCTGTGGGTGCCATCATCTTTATGAAGGTGTGATAGTCAATTAGAATATGCCCTCTTTATTAGATAGGACTATGGCATATTACCTTTAAGTCAGTTATATGAAACAAAACTAGTTTGTACAGACCAATATTTCTTATGAATATAGATGTAAAAACCCTCAACAAAATACTAACTGAATGCCTCAGGATACAAAAATGATTATATATGACTAGAGGCCTTGTGCATAAAATTTATGCACTGGAGGGGGTGTCCTTCATACCAGCCTGTACCCTCTCCAATCTGGGACCCCCTCAGGGGCAGTTGGAATCCTCACAATCTGGGACTGCTGGTTTTTAACCACTCACCTGCCTGCCTGCCTGATTACCCCTAACTGCTTCTGCCTGCCAGCCTGATCACCCCCTAACTGCTCCCCTGTGACCTGATTAACACCTAACTGCTCCTCTGCTGGCCTGATCACCCCCAACTGCCCTCCCCTGCTGGCTTGGTCATCTCCAACAGCCCTCCCCTGCCAGCTTGATCTCACCCCCAAATGCCCTCCCTTGCTGGTCAGATAGCCCTGAACTGCCTTCCCTTACTGGCCTGGTCTCCCCCAACTGCCCTCTTCTGCAAGCCATCTCCCCCCCAACTGCCCTTTCCTGCCAGCTTAATGTCCCCCAACTTCCCTTCCCTGCAGGCCTGGTCCTCCCCAACTGCCTTCCCCTGCTGGCCTGATCTCACCCCCAATGGCCTTCCTCTGCCTGCCTGATCATCCCTAACTGCTATCCCCTGCTGGCCTGATCTTGCCCCCAACTGCCCTCCCCTACAGACCTGATGTCACCCTCCAACTGGTCTCCTATGCTAGCCAACTTAGTTTTGATTGGTTGGTTTCTATGCCAGTCAGCATCAAAAGCTCTGCCTCCTAGGCAGCCATTGGCACCTCACAGTTCACCTGGATTTGGTTCTAATTGGTCAGTTTCTATGCCAGTCAACATCTCTGGGCCTATCAATGGGGCCTGATCAGAAAGGCAGGGCTGATTAGCAGCCCTGGTGGAGGCCTGGAGAGAAATGGAGGTGTGGCTGCTAGCCAGATCCAGAGAGAAAGAGAGAGGCAAGTGTTGATCAACAGCTGCTACAGAGGCTATGGATAAGACCCTGCTTCTCTCTTCAGGCCTCTTTCAAGGCCTGATTTGCAGTTCCCTCAACAGTCAGTGCTGGGTTACTGTGCCTGCTGCCATAGCAGTCAGTGCTGGGTCACCACAGCAAACCAGCACTGACTGCAGGACTGACTTCTGGTCATGATGGACCCAGGGTTTTTATGTATTAGGATGGCCAAGTGGGACTTATCTCAGTAATGCAAGCTTGGTATGCAACCCCAAATCACTCAATGTAAAATGAAATAAAGGAAAAAGCCACATGATTACCTCAAAAGATGCTCACTAGGCACTTGACAACATCCAATACCTTTACACGATAAAAACATTCAAGTAATTAAGAATAGAAGGATACTTCCTTAATCTAATAAAGGGCATCTGTTATGAACACCCCCCACCCCCCACCCCAACTAACACCACATTTAATGATGAAACACTAAATGCTTTGCCCCTATGGTCTATAAAAACATAAAGATGTATATTCTCACTTCAACATTGTACTGAAAATTATAGCTAAGGCAATTAAACAAGGAAAGGAAATAAAATACTCTCAGAATGAAAAGGAAGTATTTAAACTATCTCTATTCACAGATAATGTGATTTTGTATATAGAAAAATCATGCACACACATAAACTCTTAGAACTAATAAATTCAGCAAGTTGCAGGACACAAGATCAAAATGTGAAAGTTATTCATTTTTCTATACATTAGCAATGGAAATAAAATCAAGGAAACAATTCTATTTATAATATCATAAAAATAATAAATATTGATGAATAAGTATTGAAAAAGATGTGTAATACTTGCACCCTAAAAATTACAAACCATTGTTGAAGGATATTAAAGTCGTAAATAAATGGAAAGACAGCTCATGGTCAAGGATTATAAGACATTAAGTTGTTAAGATGGAAATACCTCTCAAATTTATCTAAAGATTTAATTCAATCCATATCAAAATCCCAGCTGGCACTTTTGCAAAAATTCACAAGCTAATTGTAAAATTCATATGTAAATGCAAGGGAATCAGAATAACCAAAGCATTCTTGAGAAAGAACAAAGTTGGAGACTCAAACTTATTGATTTTAAAACTTAGAACAAAGGTGTAGTAATCAAGTGTGTTATTTGAGTAAGGATAAAAATATGAAACAATGGAACAAAATTTGAATATCTAGAAAAAAATCTATACCTTTTGGTTAATTGATTTTTAAAAACAGTGCCAAGCCATTTCAATGAGATAAAAAATGTTTTTCAAAACTAGTACGGAATAGTTACATGCAAAATTATGAAACTGGACCCCTTCCTATAACATTCACAGAAATTACCTTAAAATGACACATAAAACTAAATGTGGGAGCTAAAACCCTGTACTTCTAGGAGTAAGTATTTGTGACCTTGGGTTAGACAAAGCCTTTTTAGATAGGACACAAAAAGACAGACAACAAAAGAAAAACTAGGATAATTAGACTTCATCAAAATTAAAAATAACTTAATTTTTAAAATATGAAAAATTATGAATATATATTTCTTCAAAGAAGATATACAAATGGCCAATAAGTACATAAAAAGGTGCTCAACATTACTAACCATCAGGGAAATACAAGTCAAACCACAATGAGGCAGTGCTTCATACCCACTAGGATGACTGTAAACAAGAGGTCAGATAATAACAAATATTGGCAAGGATTTGGAGAAATGGAAACCTTTTATACTTGTACACTTCTGGCAGCATTTAAAAGGGAATAGCTGCTTTGGAAAAGAGTTGGCAGTTCCTCAAAAAGTTAAATCTAGAATTATCATTTGATCCAGCAATTCCATTCCTAGGGATATACCCAAGGAAAATAAAATGTGTCTACATAAAAATGTGCACATGAGTGAATACAATTATTAGTCATAATATCAAAGCAGTATAATAATCTATATGTTCATCAACTAATGAATGAATTAATGTAATGTGCTTTATCCACACATGGAATATTATGTGGCATTAAAAAGGAATGAAGTAATGACACATAACTTTGAAAACATTATGCTAAATGAAAGAAGCTAGTCACAAAAGCCACATATTATATGATTCCATTTATTTGAAATGCAGACTAGACTATGGAGATAGAAATTAAATTAGTGGCCGCCTGGAGCTAGGGTTTGAGGGGAAAGGGGAATGACAGTTAATGGGCATGGAGTTTCTTTTGGGATGACAAAAATATTCTAAAATTGAGTTTTACTATATTAATAAAAAATATTTCAGAAATAATTATTCTTAAAGCAGTTTTTCATAAAAAGTATTTTAAAATAAATTTGAATATATCTTTTTAACCTTAGATTGGTAGCAGTTCTATTTTGGGATCTACTGAAAATAAAAAATATTGTGGCACAGACATACCTTCGCTTATAACATCTGTGTACAATTTTCTTTATGTAATATTTGTGAAAAGTTCTTCTACTGAAAATCATGGTTTCATGGCTCAGTTCAGTACTAAAGATTTGGGTAAGTGGTTGACAGTTTCTTCTGGTTTGTTTCTCAGGCTTATATCAGAATATGTAAACAATGTAAATAAACTATTATGAAAATGTACCTATACTGTTTATGTATACTTATCTACACTGTAAATTTTTTGTGTAAGCAGCACATAGCAAGAGTTAATTGATGTCTATTAATAAGATTAAAACCAAATTATCTGAAGTAGCATATAAGGAAACCTTTTCATTTTGAACTTTTAAGAAGTTATGATCAGATTATTTTATCTTGATTTTTAGGTAGCTTATTGATTACTCATTCTAACAATTATTATTTTTATTCCAATAGCATGTGGAAAAATTCTCACAGAGCCAACAGGAACTATTCAAAGTCCTGGTCATCCAAATATCTACCCCCATGGTATCAACTGTACCTGGTATATATTAATCGAACCTGGCTTTGCGATAAATTTGATATTCAGGAGATTTCACCTGCAGTTTCATTACAATTGCACAAGTGACTATCTGGAAGTTTATGAGATTGATTCTGGGACATCTCTTGGGAGGTGAGATTATTTTGATTTAATTTTTTTTTTCTACACAAAAATTTTCTTATGTCATTGAAGGATGTTAAAGTCCACCATGTTGTTATAAAAACCAGGTGAAATTAACATGCTTCTGAATGGCCATTCCTACATTACTACTCTGTAGTCTTGGCATTTTAAATATTTACTAGAGGCCTGGTGCATGAAAATTCATGCACCGGAGGGGGATCGCTAAGCCTGGCCCACCCCTCTCTCACAGTCCAGAAGCCCTTAGAGTTGGGAAGCAACCCAGCAATTAGGGGAAGACAATACTCCATCACACCTCTGCTTCTGCCACTGCTGGCAGCACAAGCCTCAGCCAGCCCTGATTACCTGAACCTTCTGCAGCTGGGCAGCCACCATCCGAGGATTGCCTGTGTCTCGGGCCAGCCCTGGGGGGTTGAGAGGACTGGGGGACTCTGGAGGCAGGAAAGTGGAGCTGCCAGGCCCACCTTGCCTTGCACCTGCTGCCCTCGTGGGGCTGAGGGGACTCGGCACTGCCATCTTGTGGCTGTGGGCCCTGCCATCTTTGAGGGTGGGACAATTATTAGCATATTCTCTCCTTATTGGCTGTGGGCCCTGCCTTTTTTGTGATGGTGTGAGGGTCAATTAGCATATCCCCTCTTTATTAGATAGGAAGCTTTGACAAATGTGTATACCCATGAAGGCATCACTAAAATAAAAGTAATGCACATGTCCATTATGTTCAAATCCTTCTTTCTGCCCATGATAATTTCTCACTCTGCCCCCATCCCTATCCCTGTCACCATCCACAGAAAACCACTACCCTGCTTTCTCTCACTATAAATTGGTTTGCATATTCTGGAAGTTCAAACATACTGTACATACTATTTTTTTTTAACTGATTTTCCTGGTCAGCATATTGTATTGCTTGAGCTTCTTGTATCTGAGAGTTTATAATTTTATCAAATTTGAAATATTTTTGGCCATTAGTTCTTTTTAAAAACAATATATTTTTATTGATTTCAGAGGGGAATGAAGAGGGAGAGATAGAAACATCAATGATGAGAGATAATCATTGATTGGCTGCCTCCTTCTCTACTGGGGATCTTGCCTGCAATCCAGGCATGTGCCCTTGAATGGAATTGAACCTGGGACCTTTCAGTTCTCAGGCCAATGCTCTATTCACTGAGCCAAATCGGCCAGGGCTGGCCATTAGTTCTTAAAATAACTTTGAAGACTCAACTCTGATTACTTGTATCTTAGGCCATTTTGATATTGTTTCATGACTCACTGATACTTTGTTCATTTGATTTTGAGTCTTTGCTCTCTGTGTTTTTCATTTTGGAAGATTTGTATTGTTATGTATTCAAGTGCCCTAATCTGTTTTTCTGCAATGCCTGTTCTGTTGTTAACCCTATCAGGTGTAGTTTTCATCTCAAACATTATAGTTTTCATTTCTAGAAGTTTGCTTTGGGCCATCTTTTATATCGTCCATGTTTCTACTTTGCACATTAATGTTTTCCTGTAGCTTCCTAAATCTGTGAGATTCAGTTATAACTATTTTAATGTCTTTGACTGTGAATTCAGTAATATGTGCATTTCTTGCTATGTTTTAGTGGATCAATCTTTCTTCTCATTATGGTTTATACTTTCTTCTCATGTCTGGTGATATCTGATAGGATGCCAGACAATTTTAATTTTGTATTTTTGTGCTCTGGACACTATTGTGTTACTGTACATATTCTTGAGGTTTGTTTTGGGATGCAATGAAGTTATTTGGAAACAGTTTCATCATCTCCAGCTTGCTTTTCAAGTCACTTGTTACCTTTGCTGCTTCATATTCAGTGTCTTGAAAGCCATTGCTTTATATATTTTATTTGTTGTTGTTGTTGTTTGTTTGTTTGTTTGTTTTCAGGTGCAGGGTTATTTCCAGCTCCTGTTAGTACCTCTTTGTTGAAAATGAAAATCTCCTAATGCTTTTTAAATTTATTTTCCTTGCACATCATGTTTCATCTATTTTTGCGATGTTATTTCTTTATCCATTATTTTCTTAAACTTCTCACCTGCTTTTATTCTCCCTTTTAATTTTTAGCCCTTATTTGTCATAATCTTTCATCTTAAAAACTATTTATATTTTTAATGGTACTTGACTCATAATCACTGAAAAATACATATTTCTTGCTGAATGGCATAAACTACTATAATGTTCTTACCCAGTTTGGCAGACATGGGCATATACAGAGACATTTAAAATATTAATGAATTCAAAAAATAAAATTAAATAATGAATTCATACAATTTTGTTTTTATTAAAATATCAAACCTATTTCAACACTGAAATAACATTACATACCATTTTCCTTTTTCTCTTTCAGAAGTTAATTAATCTATTTTCCATTTTTGGTTTCTATTTTTTCCCTTTGTCATTGTATTTGGTTAATCTCATCAAATGTGCATCAATTTGGATTTCTATTCCAGTCATTCTTTTTTTTTTTTTTTTTTACTCTTATTGATTAAAATATTATTTAAGTCTCCTTTTTCTCCCATTAATTTCTCCCTGGCCACTCCCACCCCACAGCACATGCTCTCACCCATCTAGTGTCTGCATCCACTGGTTATGCTCATATGCATGCATACAAGTTCTTTGATTGATCTCTTACCACACCTTTCCTCCCTTGCCTCCCTCTGAGGTTTGACAGTCTGTTCAATGTTTCTTTGTCTCTGGATCTATTTTTCTTCATCAGTTTATGTTGTTCATTATATTCCACAAATGAGTGAGATCGTGTGATATTTATCTTTCTCCAACTTGCTTATTTCACTTAGCATAATGCTCTCCATGTCCATCCATGCTGTTGTGAATGGTAAGATTTCCTTCTTTTTTATAGCAGCATCATATTCTATTGTGCAAATATACGACAGTTTTAATAACACAATTTACAATAGCTAAGATTTGGAAACAGCCTACAAGTGCCCATCATCAGATGAGTGTATTAAAAAACTGTGGTACGTCTAGTCACTCCTTACAAGTGTTTCTCTAGAAAACTACTCCTGGCATTGTTTTGATCACAACTCTACTTTTAGCATGACTACCGTAGAATAATTTTTCTGAATAAAACTGCTTTTATTCAGCCAAAATTTGACATGGCTTAGTAATCAAACTCTTTCCTTGTATAGGCCATCTGTCTAAGGAGAATAGATTTTACCTATTTAGGGTTTGTTATTATTCTAGGCACAATTTTAAGTCCTTTATATACAATATATTAACTCATGAAATTCTCAAAACAACCCTATGAAGTAGTTACTATCATCATCCTTAGTTTAGAGATGGAGAAACTGAAGCATAGAGGTTGAGTGTCCTGCTCAAAGTCACAATGGCTGTAAATGATAGAACCAATTCAAATTTATGCTCTATGCGTTTATGATCTATGGTTTTTCTTTGTTGTGAAAGTTTATTACATTTCTGTTAATAAGTTCAATAATATGCTATACGGTGACCTAGCATAGCTTATAATTTCTAATTTTATTAAACTTATATGACAAGTCATATAGCCAGGTACACATAAAACTTTTAGGGAAGTAATCATGAATAGGGAGATATTTGCAATTTTGTAAATGTTTGTGCCTAAAGGTAATAGGGTATATTATTATTATTTTTACATGTCCTAATATTGGTGCATCATTTAAAGTGTACTAAAAGATTTTTAAACCTGTGTTCTTTCTGTTTTTGTTTTTTGGTTTCAAATAGGTATTGTGGAAAATCGGTCCCACCCTCTCTTATCAGCAGTACCAACTCATTAATGCTTGTGTTTGTGGCTGATTCTGACCTTGCTTATGAAGGCTTTTTAATAGACTATAAAGCAACTAATGCATCAACAGGTAACAAAACAGTATTTGTATTCTTGGATTTCTTTACTCCATTATAAAATGGTACTATGAAAATACTTCATCAATGAAAGCTATATTTAGAACAACATGTAGTGACTTCAGTGTCTGCCCTATTAAAAATAGATTAATGATTAAACAAGTATTGTTTCAATGATAAAAATTTTCTAATTTTTAAAATTGGAAGGCGATTTTGTAAGAGGATGTTTTTGTTCTTAAACTATACACTTATGTTTTCAGGGCTAAAGATATGTAGTGTTTTCAAATTACTCTTAAGTGGTTCAGAGAATAAAGGAGTGAGCAAGTCAGAGAGGGAGAAAGGTGGGGGAGGGAAAGCAATGGGGGCCACATGCAAATATGTAGTAAATCTGGCTAAAAGGAATTCAGGGGCTATTTCTTGCAATTTTTCTATGAGTTTAAAATTCTACTAAAATAAAGTTTAATTGCTTCTACCAAAAAAAATCAAATATGTATTTTAAGAAATTAAAAAAGAACAACAGCAGATAAAAATAAGAGGCTATGATTATAAAAATTTATGGCAGGAAATAGAAGATTTCTTGACAAAATAAACATTTCTAAATTTGAATTAATAAAATAGAAACTTTTCAGCTATTATAACTTTTATTATATCTTTCTTATTAATTAATTTTCATAATTATTTTGCTCTTTGTAAATGCAGTGTAGGAAACAAATACCTTTTGCAAGGAAGCTCTTCGATGTAATACAAGCATGACAAACTCATGGCCCACCAGCCATGAGTTTGACATGCTTGATGTAATATGTAAACCAGAGATGCCCCAACCCCAAACCCTGTGGGGTTTAGGAGTGTTTTTTTATGTTTATGTTCCCATGTGGGATGTGTAACAGTTTAGAGAGTCTGGGTTTTCCTTTCTCATCATATTTAGAAAGAGATTTAATGGTCCAGAATACTATCCAGTGTAAATCTATAGTGGACAGATGCTGAGCTTCCTAAGCACACCACAGCCTTTGGATTCCCCAGAAACATGGTGTGACTCACTGATGTCCCTTTGGAAAGCACTGGGAGCTTTTCCTGTGCCAGAACATGTTCCCTCTGACAGCGTCATGTGTCCAGAGACCCCTGGTGCTCATCTTTTAAAGCTCCTACTCGCATAAACAAGCAAACAAACAAACAAACAAACAAATCTATATATACTAGAGGCCTGGTGCATGAAATTTGTGCATGGGAAAGTGTCCCTCAGCCCAGTCTGCACCCTCTCCAATATGGGATCCCTCTCACAATACAGGATTGCTGGCTTCCTACTGCTTGCCTAACTGCCTTTCTGATTGCCCCTAACCACTACTGCCTGCCAGCTTGATCACCACCTAACCACTCCCCTGCCAGGTGATCGACTCCAAACTGCTCCCCTGCCAGCCTGATTGCCCCTAACTGCCCTCCCTTGCCAGCCTGGTCACCCCTAACTACCCTCCCCTGATGACCTGGTCACCTCCAACTGCCCTCCCCTGCAGGCCTGGTTCCCCCAACTGAACTCCCCTGCAGGCCTAGTCCCTTCCAACTGCCATTCCCTGCTGGTCTGATTGCCTACAACTGCCCTTTCCTGCCAGCTATCTTGTAGGTCACATGGGGGTGGCCATCTTGTGTGTTGGAGTGATGATCAATTTGCCTATTACTCTTTCATTAGATAGGATAAAGGCCTAATATTAAAAATTTCCCCATGGGACTTAGACCAGGAGACCAAACATTTGCAATGATATGTGCTGACCACCAGGAAGCAGCTCAGAATGAAGGAAGGTCCTGACCAGCAGCCAGAAGGCCCCGATCAGCCCTGATCACCTGCCAGGACTAGGGGCCCTACCCATACACAAATTTCGTGCACGGGCCTCTGGTAAATAAATAAATAAATAAATAGATAGGATTTTTAAAATCTCCCACTCAGAATCCCTACGCAATTTTTCATTTATTTCTCCTCAGAGTAGCCAGACGCTACTTTTCATTTCAGGCAAAACTGCTGTTCTATACAGTAACTGAAGTTCTATGTCTTGGTAGCTTGGCTTTAGAGCTCTTCAGAGTCCCTAGTGTGAGAGAATCATAGATCTTTCTCTTCTGTGGCACCCTCTCTATGAAACGGTTTATTTTCCAGACTAAGCTCATGGGAAATTGAATCCCCAACAATTAAAATAGGTTATGTTATACAATTGACTTACTCACTAGACGTTTTTCAGTTGTTTAACATCCAATGATCAAAATTGAATTTTCAAGAAATTCTAGTGTGCACACAATTTTCCATCCTTCTATGGTTTCTTCTGCCTCATATATTTGGCCAGAACCACAATGAATATAAGATTAGGTTTTGAAAAAAGTTACTTGAACTCTGTGGGCCACAGTTTTCTCATCTGTAAAATTAAGGGATTAAATTTGATGACCTTTGAGATGTCTTCTAGCTTTAATCAACTATATGAACACAGTTTAATTTGCTGCATGAATAAGCTAGCTGTATCTTAGATAACATATGATGTAGGCAGGGCCTCCTGGAAATGTTATGGGAATCTTTGTAACAATAAGCACAGTAAGACATATCTCTGTAATGACTAAAACAGCTCTGCTAATACCACACTAACCTGTAAGGCAATTAATATCTAGTGCAATAAGAACCCAGAGCAATCAAAATAATCTGGTAGGGAGAGTGTTAAAGTTAAATTCTAATTACATAATTTTTTCAGACAAATAAGACACGGGTAAAATAAAAGTAAGTTGAGAAAAAGTAAAGGAGCAAGCTGGACAGAAAGGGAAATTGGTGAAGAAAGGGGACATAAGAAAATACAAATGATGAAAGAGAAGAGGACCCTGAGGTGTCACACTGGACAGGCTCACCCTTCCACCTCCCTGGGTGCTAATCCCTACTTTGGCCTCTGGCCCAGGCAGGGCTGAAATCATAGACCAGGGAGTGTTCCTTCTGCCCTTTGGCTAAGCCTGGACTCTCCCTGGGTGCCTGCTGTTTTTTTGCTCAGGGAAGAGCTGGACTAGCTCTAGAAGGAGGCTGCTGTGGGGGTTGGGCTTGTGACAACCAGGCAGTAGGGGAGATGCCAGGCAGCTGGAGTCCAAGTGAGTTCCCACCTGGAAATAGGCAGGTGTTAGGACACTTTTCAGTTGTCATCTCATTTTTTTATACCTTCAGAATAATAAAACTCGATCACAGAAAAGCATTAATGGATGTTCAGCATTGGCCTGCATTCTATTTTATGGCTTTAGCAGAAGTTACTTTCAGAGCTGTAATGACATTTTTGGTTCTTGATTTCTACTTCCTCAGCACAACAGGTGTGAGTTTCTCTGCTGAAGTCTTTCCTGTCTTTATCTGATAAAGGCTACATTTCCTGAACAGACTGCAGTTCCGTTTCCATCTGCAGTGGGGGCTATGATGTCAGCCTCTAAGTATGTGTGTGGGAGGAAGAGATTGGCTTCTGGTCATTGCTTTGACTCCCTCCCTCATCATTGTTTCTGCCTTTATCCAGATGCGCCTGGAAATATAAACAACAAAGTAACAAGTAAAATGTCTGAGGGTAGAAATTCTTACAATTTGCTTAGTAACTGATCATAAGATTAGGTTTTAAATGTTTGTGTATTTAAAGTATGAAATATTTGAATTCTGAGAGATACTTAACTTTACTCACTTAATTTGTAAATTAGGTCCAGTAATGCAGTGTTTCCAAACTCTGTTGCTCATAAGAAATTTGGGGTGGAACTTCCTTGTTACACATTTCCTTGATTAGTTAACTTCACTGACTTAAACTGCAATTTTATATTCTATTAACATTTACTTCATAGACATTAATATAATATTATAGAGAGAAATGTATCAGGTACATTTCTCAACTCTTAAAAACATAAGAGTTGAGAAATTTACCTGATACATTTTCTACTTTAACATTAGATGAAAACATACATAACATTTAATTTAATGTTTTTCCAAACATTAATATATTCATAACTCATTAGTGGACTATGAAATTAACTTAGGTTACTACCTAAATTTGTTAAAAGTATGAAATAGAATTGAGAGTATCAGAGTTTATCATACTGAGTTAGGTATTATTTCACCAAACCTGTTTGCTATATCTATTGTGTTGTGTGTGTGTTATTTATGTGAATGTATTTTTATGGTGTGTCAGAAAGTTCAAAACACCAATATAGTTTAATTACCTGATTTTTAAATAAGGGAAATGGAAATCAAGATTTGAATTTATCCTCCCAAGAATACACAGCTAGTTGGTTTAGATGCAAAAACCTAACAATCCAGTCTCAACATCCAATCTGTTTGTTTTGCCATGTCTAGGTTAGCTCTTGGAAATGCCCTAGATGAACTGCACATTATGTGGCTGATAACATTCAATTCACAGCTATATTAAAACTGTGATAGACTTTCCTATTTTCTTAAAAGAGAAGTGCTTTATAATCACCCTAGGGCAATAAACTGCTGCCCTTTGGTCCCTTGAGTTTTTAGCAAAGGCCAGTTTAGGAGTACCCTAATTAAGTTAATAAAAATGTACCTACCTATATAGTTTAAGTTTAAAAATTTGGCTCTTAAAAGAAATTTCAATCATTGTACTGTTGATATTTGGCTCTGTTGACTAATGAGTTTGCCGACCACTGACGTAGGAAAATGAAAGGAAGTTTCAGAACCACATCAGCATAGGGTTAAAAGTGTGCCCTGGCCGGATTTCTCAGGCTGCTTATTTCCACATAAGAGTGCCCATCCACCTCTGCCCTCGCCCCATTGTGCATTTAGTCCTGTTTCTCATTAGTCATCTTGGAATGTGCCTAGAGGTACCTAAGAGTTAGAAGTCAGAAATTATATTCAGCCCTGGCCAGTGTGATTTAGTTGGTTGGGCATCCTCCCATAACTGAAAAATTGTTGGTTGGATTCCTGGTCTGAGCACATCTCTCAGTTGTGTGCTAGATCCCAAGTAGGGGGTGTGCTGGAGACAGCCAATGGTTCACTCTCACATCAGTGTTTCTCCCTCTCTCTCCCTTCCTTTCTCTCTAAAATTCAATAAAAATATTATTTTAAAAAAAGAAATGATAACCAGAAGAGTAAAAGAATATTTCTTTAGAAGAAATGAATCGAGTTGTGTTTCTGTTTTATGTTACTACAAGTGCCCCGGTGCAGGGATTTGTGAACATTGAAAGGAAATTAATTAGATGGTGGCTAGCCAGGTGGGACTGGGCAAGTTGGGCTGGACACACCTTGGAGATAACATCCTGTGGTCTCTCCTCAGCCAGCTGCACCTGGGGTGGTGCTGCAGCTCAAAGATCATCTGCAGAGTGAGCAGGGGTACCTCCTGTAGGTGGGGTCTTTCTGCCTGGCCTGCAAGGATCAGGCTAAAACTGGCTCTCTGACATCCTCTGAGGGGTTTCAGATTGTGAGAGGGCAGTTCTTGGGTGACACATCCCAGAATTGGGCTCTCTCCTCTCTGGTTCTGGGTGCATCACCCAAGAACCTCAGCTGCCAAGTCATTGAAGCTTCGCAGGCCCTGCATTAAGCATCTGCCCCCTGGTGGTCATAACTACTGGTAGGATGGTATATAGACTAGAGGCCTGGCGTATGAAATTCATGCATGGAGGGGGGCTCCCTTAGCCTAGCCTGCACCCTCTTCAATCCAGGACCCCTTGGGGGATGTCTGACTGCTTCTGCAGTCTAGGACCACTGGCTCCTAATCACTCACTTGCCTGCCTACCTAATCACCCCTAACTGCTTCCCTACCAGTCTGATTGCCCCTAACTGCCTCTGCCTCGCCCTGCACCTGAAACCCAGGATTTCCTCCTCTGATCAGCCACCGGCACTGGTGCCCAGGACTGAGGCACCATCTTCCAGGCTGCAGCTTGGCTGCTCCCCATTCCTCTTTCATAAGCTCATTTGTGCCTGATTGGTCCCCATTCCTCAATCCCCAATGTTGAGTGTCTGAGCCTTTAGGGCATGATGGTGTGAGGGTGTGATGACCATTTGCATATTAGCTTTTTATTATATAGGATTATTTTTTGAAATCCTTACCAAAGGAAATGTTTATTGGTTTTAATATATATATTTTATTGATTTTTTTTTTTACAGAGAGGAAGGGAGAGAGATAGAGAGCCAGAAACGTTGATGAGAGAGAAACATCGACCAGCCGCCTCTTGCACATCCCCTACCGGGGATGTGCCCGCAGCCAATGTACATGCCCTTGACCGGAATCGAACCCAGGACCTTTCAGTCCGCAGACCAAAGCTCTACCACTGAGCCAAACCGGTTTTGGCTGTTTATTGGTTTCAGAGAGAGAAACATCAATAGGTTGACTCTGTACACTCTCCCCCACCCCCCACCGCCACTGGGATTGAAATCTGAAACCTGGGCATGTGCTCTGACCAGTGCATGGGGCAACGCTCTAATCAATCTAGCCATACCAGTCAAGGCCTGACTCTATTTTAAAAGTTAAATCCAATAGAACAGTGTTCCCAAACTCTCTTGTTCATAAAAATCTTAGGGCAGGATTTTCTTGTTACACATTTTGGTATATAGTCCTCCCCCCCCCCCGCCCCCCAAAATTATAATTCAAATAGGTCTAGAGTGGGTTTTCACCAAGCAATTTAAGTTATTATAATGAAATTTTTCAGTTCCCCAGATACTCTGAACGTAAAGTCTTGGTACATAACTTACAGCATATAATTATAACTGAGATGTAATTGTGGACAGGATTGTAACTGCTCATGGTAGAAAATACTTTCCATGACAAGCTTAAAGAAGGCTGAAGACAAGTCAGAAGTCTTGGTTCTTGTCTTGGCTTCTATATTAAGCATGCTTTGGGCAAGTCAGAATCTTCTCTGCTTCTTTCAATCCACCTTGAATTCTGAGTTTTCTGCTGTGAGCTATTCAGATATTTTTTTCCTCTGGAAGGGTGTTAGTAAGTCTATTGATCTTTTAAAGATTTATGTTCTTATTGGTCAGTATTTTCTCATACTTTTGCTTATATGGGTGTCCAGGCACTTCCCAGCTCATGCATATTTGTTATTTGATTTTTTAGTCCTTAGAATGGAAATGCTAAAGAAAAAATCTAATTGTGCCCTACTGCTGCTCTGTGGGTTTGCACTTGGGCCCAATGAAGGCAGTGGGGAGGTGGCGGGCAGTTTGGCTCCCTTCCAGCACCCTGGGTGCAGGACCAGGTCTTGGCCTTCCTAGGGGCTCCTTCTCCGCCCTCATGGCAGATGCAGGACAGGAGGTGGAGAGGATGGCTGTGTGCTCCCCATCTCCATCTCCGCTGCTGAGCAGCAGCAATTCCTCCATGAACCTCTTGTCTCCCTTTCACCATTAGAGCTTCCTGTTTGACAACGATAGTGATGGTGACGGGCGTTTGTTTGCAAGCAAGGGGGATGAATAATAAGTGGACGAAGATGCCCAAGACTCAGCAGCCAAGGGGGGTCCTGGGAGGGAGGAATGGAGTGACAGGGGTGTGCTAGTGTGTTTGAATCTAAATATAACCAAAAAGAGCAGAAACTGGTTAGCTTACCAAAGAGCAGCCTGATACCACAGAAGTGTGGTTTGTTGGCAAAGAAAAAGAAGAATGTGATTGCAACAGGAAGCTCTAGGAATCAAATCAGAAGAAAGAAAAGAAAAGCCAGAACGTGAATAAAGAAAGATAACTGCTGAAGAAAAGCACAAAGACTGGGTTGAGAAAAAGAGTGAACAGGAAAGAAAGGGAACAAAACATTAATGAGATGGAGGAAAAAACAGCAAAGGGATTGGAGAAAGATCATTTGCAAGAAAAAGCAAAAGAAAACTGTAAAGAATGGTTAAAGGGAAAAATGCTGAAGAATGTGAATAGAAGAAGAAAGAAAAGGAAAAAGAAAGACAATGTCAAGCTGAATCACAGGGGGGAAAAACAGAAATAGCAAAAAAAAAAGTTTAAGGAATGGTTGGAAAATGCGAAAAATAAACTCCAGCTGCAAAGAGCTATGGTTATGCCAATGGAAGACTTCAGGTTTTTACAGCGGAAATGCTTATCCAGAACCAGCCCCTTATAATCCAGTTCCTGGAAACCCACTCATACGCCTCCTCCCAAAGATGCTAAGGATCTCCCAGGAAAAAAGACTAAAGGCCTGTGAGAAGTCAGCCACACAGGCCTTCATCTCTAGTAATTCATAAAGCCAGAACCAATCTTTGCCTTGGAACTCTGTGCAGAATACAAAGACAGTAGCTGTGGGAAATTGCATGCTTTTGCCTGTAGATAATTAATTTTAAAATCAGAAATTGTATTTTTACTGCTTGGTCAGTAGCTCAACATTTGATATGTTTATTGACAAGTTAAAATTTTTGTATTTATATATGGAGTCCTTAGAAATTTTCAAAAAAGATATTTTTAGCATATTTTTATTGATTTCAGAGATGAAGGGAGAGAGAGAGAGAGATAAAAACATCAATCATGAGAGAATCATTGATCAACTGCCTTCTGCACGCCCCTTCTGGGGACTAAGCCAGAAACCTGTGCCTGTGCCCTGACTGGGAATCAAAATGTGACCTTGTGCCAAAACCGGTTTGGCTCAGTGGATAGAGCATCGGTCTGCAGACTAAGGGGTCCCAGGTTCGATTTCAGTCAAGGGCATGTACATTGGTTGCAGGCACATCCCCAGTCGGGGGTGTGCAAGAGGCAGCTGGTTGATGTTTCTCTCTCACCGATGTTTCTAGCTTTCTATCCCTCTTCCTTCCTCTCTGTAAAAAATCAATAAAATATATTAAAAAAAGAAATAATTAAAAACAAAACAAAACAAAAAAAAGTGACCTCCTGGTTCATAGGTTGACTATCAACCACTGGGTCACGCCAGCTGGGCAAGGAAGATATTTTATCCATCTTTGAAGGATAGGTGATTGACTATCTAACGATTGTGTTTGTATTTAGCATGTACTAAAACCACCGTGATATCAATAAAATCAATCATTTTTCTTGGGAGGAGGGTGGGGGGAAGAAAATATCTAATAGTAATATTCCTAATCTTCTACCCATTCTCATTTCTGAATTGGCGTTGCCTGCACAGAGAAACCAGGGATTTGGAAAGGGAGGACTTGGCTTTGAATTTTTATCTTTGGCATGTTGAAACTAAGTGTTTTTAAAACTTAACCTCTGGGAGTCTCAGAACCCCCCTCATCCATACCTCTCTAAAAAGTGGAGGGTATAATAACTGGCTCTCTCACATAGTTGGGGACAATAAAAGGAGACATTTTATGGGAAAATTACACAGTTGCTGGGAAACACAACTGTGACAGGTGTAAAATAGAACGATTGATGTCCAGGTGCAGTTTTGAACACTAGCGGCTGTGGTGAGTTAGCTTACATTCATACCCATTTGACTTGGTCACCTGTGAGGGAAAATTCAAAGCCAATGGTGTGACTGCCGAACAGCGAATTGTAGAGCAAAATGTTAGAGTTTGATTAGGGAGGTTTCTTCTTTCCTAAAGGAAGCAATTCAACATTAATTTTATCTTCCCTCAAGGCTTCACTTGGAAGAATAAGCCAAAGATGCCAAAAGAAGCTGATGATGGTTCCTGGTTTGACTATTATTTAGCACATATCTAGAAAACCTGAGGTCAGATGGGTTCATGCAGACACAAATGTCTCATAAGTGCCAAGACCGGTTTGGCTCAGTGGATAGAGTGTCGGCCTGAGGACTGAAGGGTCCCGGGTTCGATTTCGGTCAAGGACATGTACCTAAGTTGTGGGCACATCCCCAGTAGGGGGTGTGCAGGAGGCAGCTGGTTGATGACTCTCTCTCGTCGATGTTTCCAACTCTCTATCCCTCTCTCTTCCTCTCTGTAAAAAAAATAAAATAAAATATATTTAAAAACAAACAAACAAACAAAAAACAAATGACTCAAAAGTGATTTCAGAAAGCACCACTTATAGATGATCCCTAATGTTACTGCATAAGGCGAGGAGGGGAGATAGTGGCAGTTCCCCATAATCTAGGGTTTCTCTAAGAGATTCATTCTCAGATCCTTTTATTCTATTCCTGTCACCCAAATTGTATGGGGCTGATATCATCACTGCTTGTGGATTGGAGGGATTATCCATGTTTTGGATTTTCCCCTTTTATAATGAGTTGAATGCTGTTACTAAAAGTTTTTGAAAATGCTTGGTGGAGGCAAAGAAACATCATGATTTTTAGAAAAAAAATCATGCAGCTTTGTGATTTTGTAATGATCCACCGGGGAAATTTGTGTATTTTCTCTTTACTTTCCTGAAATTTTTTTCTTTTTAAGGTTGGTCAGAAAGAAAGATCTGTGAGGCCTGTCAATAGTTGTCTTTGATCTTCAGAGATATCCTTTTCCATTGCAGCTCGGTTGAATATACTAATAGTGAGTGGGAGAAATATACTTTTCTTTTTCATCTCTTTGTAAATGTTGTTATAATATACTATCACAAAAGGTGAAGAGCCTTTGGAAAGGAGTCTTCCTTTGACAACATGAGTTTTAAACAAGAGGCACTTTTATGTTTGCATTTTGTATGGATATAATAAGAATTATGCCAACAGATGATTGTGGGGATACATTCAATTTTACTTATTTATGCTTATTACAAAGCATAAGATGAAACAAAAGCCTAGCATTAATATTTATCTGTATTAATATTATTCTAAAAAGAGCCTTTTATTCTGTCGAGGGAAGAAAACATGAACATTGATATAGACTTCAGTGTTAGATAAGAGGAGTTACTAGCCTTTCAAGAAGTAGACACAGTAAGTTCAGAGAGCCAATGTTCTTTTCCCTATAAAGTTGGGTATTCTAAATTCATAAAACTGCAATCAAATTTTAACATTGAATATTATTGTTAATATTTATAACAGGTGTACCTTCAAATATTTTGTATTGATCTATTTTAATTTTATTTATTATTTATTTGATATCTGAATTATTTATTGGATTTTCTTTAGGGAGCCAACTTATTTTTGCACAGAACTTTTAAACTTTTAATATAATATAGATTTT
Source organism: Pipistrellus kuhlii (assembly GCF_014108245.1). Classification (NCBI taxonomy): domain Eukaryota; kingdom Metazoa; phylum Chordata; class Mammalia; order Chiroptera; family Vespertilionidae; genus Pipistrellus; species Pipistrellus kuhlii. The sequence goes on along the minus strand of NW_023425404.1, from coordinate 106,965,239 downwards.
TTTCAAAATCCTCACCCCAGGATATACTTTTATTGATTTTAAAGAGAGAGGAAAAGAGAGAAAGAAAAATAATACACCAGTTGCCTCTTGGGGATCACACCCACAACCCACAACCCTGACCAGCTTTTTGGTATAAGAGACAAACCTTCAACCAACTGAGCCACCTGGCTGGGGCCTTAACATAGATTTTTATTTTGCAATTATTGTAAGTAATTTAGTAAGTAAAATTCATCTGGAGTTTTAAAAATGTGTATATCCATGTAATCACTACCCCATTCAAGATACATAGCACTTTATCATCCAAGAAAATATCCTAGTGTTTCCTTGATCAATCTCTCCACATGTTCCATCTCAACAACTAAAGACCTGATTATTATCACTATTGATTAGTTCTGCCTATTCAAAAGGCAGGTATGAGTAGGAACATGCAGTATGCACCCTTTTATCTTTGGCTTCTTTGTTTAGCATAATGCTATTATAATTTGTTTATGTTGTATTTATAACTAGTTTTTTTTTTCTTTTTCTTTATTTTAAAAATATATATTTTATTGATTTCAGAGAGGCAGGGAAAGGGAGAAAGAGATAGAAACATCAATGATGAGAGAGAATCATTGATTAGCTGCCTCCTGCACAATCCCTTCAAGGGATTGAGCCTGCAACCCGGATATGTGCCCTTGAACAGAATTGAATCTGGAACCCTTCAGTCCACAGGCCAATGCTTTATTCACTGAGTCAAACCAGCTAGGACATTTTTTAATTATTATAATAATTAATAAGTAAGCCTTTGTATGAATATACCATAACTTGATTATTTGGACAGTGAGGTTTTTCTAGTTTTTAGCTACTATGAAATAGGCTACTGTGAACATTGATATACAAGTTTTTTGTGGACTTGTGTTATCCTTTCTGTTGGGGCAATACCTAAGAATAGAATTTCTGCACCATGTGGTAATATTATGTTTAACTAGAGGCCTGATGCACAAAATTTGTGCAAGGGGCTCGGTCCTTGCATCCCTGGCTGCCTTGTGACCACACACTCTGTCCACTGATAGTTCTGGAAGATCGTTCCAGAAGGTCATCCCACCATCTGGTCTCAATTAGCATATTAGCTCTTTACTATATAGGATTTTATGAGAAACTGCTAGACATTTTTAATAAAGTGATTATATCATTTTATATTCCCACCTACAATAAATGAGAATTCTACTTTCTCCTCATCTTTGCCAACTCTTGGTATAGTCAGTCTTCTCATTTTTAGCCTCTAGTAGTTGTGTAGTGGTGCCTCACTATTGTTTTAATTTGCATGTCTCTGGTGATTAATAGTGCCGAGTACCTTTTATTATCTTTATTGATATATACTTATATATCTTGTTTTGTGAGGTGTACAATTAAAATAATTTTGTTCACTTATACTTGTACTGGAGGCTTGGTAAATGAAAATTCGTTCACTGGGAGGGGTATCAATCAGCCCAGCCTCTCACAGTCCAGGAGCCCTGCAGGAGCAAGCCTAAGTCACAGTCTGGCCTCCCTCTGTGGAAGGCTCTGGGCTGATCAGGAGAAGGCACCTCCCGCATCACCCTGTTGTTGCTGCCACAGCTGGCCATAGCTACTGTGAACCCCAGACCTCACTGCCACTGTGGCTTTGTCCAGATGGGAACACATTCGCCCTAATTAGCATATTACCCTTTATTAGTATAGATTATTTGTCTTATTATTGTTATATGCTTTAAATTCTGGTCACAAGTATGTCCTTTGCCAGATAAATGTATTGCAAATATTTTCTCCTAGTATGTACAGCTAGCATCTTATTTTTCTTGATGGTATTGTTTGAAGAACAGAAGTTTAATATATCCTTTTCTTCTGTATGGTTAGTGTTTTCATATTTTGGCTAAGAAATGTGTAGCTATTAAAGCTGTGAAGATTTTCCTCTGTGCATTCTTCTACAAATTTTGTTGTTTTATTTATTTTACATTTATGTTTATAATCCACTTTGAGTTAATTCTTCTATATCATGTGAGTTTTGTATCCAAGTTTGTTTCTTTGCTTGGCAAATGGAATTTAGTTGTCCAAACACTATATTTTCAAAAGATTCTTATCTTGTATTCTGTTTCTTGTTAATCTCATTTATTAGATCTAGTAATTTTTTAGTAGATTCCTTAGTATATTCTATAGTCAATCATATCTATAAATAAGGATAGTTTTATTTTTTCTTTTCTTTCTTTATTTTTTTAAAATTTTGTTTTATTGTTTAAAGTATTACAAATAGTAGTACATATGTCTCCCTTTTTCCTCCATTGACCTCCCCCCAGCATCCCTACCCTGTGGCACGTGTCTTATCCCCCGCCCCCCAGTATCTTGTGTCCATTGGTTGTGCTTATATGCTTGCATACAAGTCCTTCTGTTGAACCCTTTCCCCCCTTCCCAACACTCCCCAGCCTTCCTGCTGTAATTTGGCAGTCTGTTTGATGCTTTACTGCCTCTGTATCTATCTTTTTGTTTATTAGGTTGTAATGTCTTTATTTTCCATAAATGACTGAGCTCATATGGTATTTTTCTTTCATTGCCTGGCTTATTTCACTTAGCATAATGCTCTCCAGTTCCATCCATAGCAGCATAGTATGCCATTGTATAGATGTACCATAATTTTCTAATCCATTTATCTGCTGATGGGCACTTAGGCTGTTTCCAAATCTTAGTTATTATAAATTGTGCTGCTATGAACATAGGGGTGCATTTATCCTTTTTGATTGGTGTTTCTGTTTTCTTGGGATATATTCCTAGAAGTGGGGTCACTGGGTCAAATGGGAGTTCCATTTTTAGTTTTTTGAGAAAACTCCATAATGTTATAGGTGATAACATTGGCAAATATAGTCTCCTGTCCAGTGGGCTTTCTTGTTGTTTTGTTGATGGTTTCTTTTGCTATGCAGAAACTTTTTATTTTGATGTAGTCCCATTTGTTTATTTTCTCTTTAGTTTCTATTGCCTTAGGTAAAGTATTGGTGAAGAAATTGTTTTGGTATTTCTGAGATTTCTCTGCCTGTGGATTCCTCTAGTATTTTTATGGTTTCCTGGCTTATGTTTAAATCATGTATCCATTTTGAGTTTATTTTTGTGTATGGTATAAGTTGGTGGTCTAGTTTCATTTTTTTTTTTTTTGCATGTATCTGCCCAATTTTCCCAATAACATTTATTAAAGAGACTATTTTGTCTCCATTGTATATGTTCATGCCTCCTTTGTGGAATATTAATTGGGCATAGTCATTTGGGTCGATTTCTGGGTTCTCTATTCTATTCCATTGGTCTATATATCTGTTCTTGTGCCAGTACCAGGCTGTTTTGAGAACAGTGGCCTTGTAATACAGCTTGAAATCTGGTATTTAGATCCCATCTACTTTGTTCTTCTTTCTCAGGATTGCTGCAACTATTCGGGGTCTTTTTTATTCCAGATGAATTTTGGAGAGTTCGTTCTAGATCTCCGAAATATGCCATTGGTATTTTTATGGGGAGTGCATTGAATCTATAAATTGCTTTGGGTAGTATGGACATTTTGATGATGTTGATTCTACCAATGCATGAACACAATATGTTATTCCATCTGCTTATGTCTTTCTCTGTCTCTTTTTTCAGTGTCATGTAGTTTTTCATGCATAGATCTTTTACCTCCTTAGTTAAGTTTATTCCTAGTTATCTTTTTAAAAAAAATATATATTTTATTGATTTTGTACAGAGAGGAAGGGATAGAGATAGAGAGTTAGAAACATCAATGAGAGAGAGTCATTGATCAGCTGCCTCTTGCACACCCCCTACTGGGGATATGCCTGCAACCAAGGTACATGCCCTTGACCAGAATCAAACCCGGGTCCTTTCAGTCCCCAAGCCGATGCTCTATCCATTGAGCCAAACCGGTTTCGGCTATTCCTAGTTAACTTAATTTTTTTAATGCGATGTTAAATGGCATTGCTTTTTTTAGTCTCTTTTTCTACAAGTTCACTATTGGTGTATAGAAATGCCATAGATTTCTTGGTGTTAATTTTGTATCTAGTCATTATTTAATATGATAGCATGCTAAGCCTCCAGGTGTTTTATTTTTTTGGATTGTTTTTATTGTAGTTGATTTCCAGTTTTATGACATTGTGATCTGAGAAGATGCTTGATATGATTTCTATCTTCTTGAATTTGAAGAGACTTTGCCTGTGACCCAACATATGGTCTATCTTTGAAACTGACCCATGTGCACTTGAGAAGAATGTATGTTCTGTGGCTTTTGGGTGAAATTTTATGAAGATATCAATTAATTCCATCTGATCTAGTGGGTCATTTAGGATTGATGTTTCTTTGCTGATTTTTTGTTTAGAGGATTTGTCCAATGGTGATAGTGGGGTATTAAAGTCTTCTACTATGTTTGTATTGCCGTCCATCTCTTCCTGGTGGGGCTTGACAGGGGACCTCAGGCTGTGCCCCTGCTCCAGTGCTGGAACAGGGAACCTCGGGGTATTTTCTCCACCCCGGGCTGGGGGACCTCAGGCTGTGTCCCCTACCCCAGTAGGGTTTAACGGAGAATCTGGGGCTGTGCCTCCGCACCCAGCAGGGTTTGATAGAGGATCTGGGGCTGTGCCTCCCCACCCAGCAGGGATTGATGTGGGACCTGAGGCTGTGCCCCCTCACTCCTGGCAGTACTTGACGGGGGACCTCAAGGCATGCTCCCTGCCCTGTGGGGTTTGATGGGGGACCTCAGGTCACATCCTCAGTCTGGTGAGGTTTGACTTAATGTGTGTCCCCCTTGCCCTGGGGCTGGGCTAGGGGAACCTCAGGCTGCGCTGCCTGCCCTGGTGCCAGGCTGAGGGACCTGAAGGTGTGCTGGAAGACTGAGGCTGTGCCCCCTGCCTGGAAGGGCTTGACAGGAGACATGAAGCTGTGTCTTCCATCATGCAGGGCTTGATGTGGGACCTGAGGCAGAGCCCTCTGACCAGTGCCAGGCCAGGGGACCTGAGGCTGGAATCCCTGGATAGTGGGCTTAATGAGGTGGGTCCAGCTTGGTCTGGATCTCACCCTATGGTGGTGGGGCTGGCTGGTTCTGTGTCTCATGCAATTTTGAGGCACTGAGGGTGGGTGAGGATTTGACTCTGGGTGCCAAGGCACACCCCAGACTTTGACAAGAGGAAGATTTTCATATAAATTTTATTAATTTTCTTTCATCTCTGAAACTTGTATTATAAAGGGGAAATAGAAATATTAAAATATTTCCTCTAATTAAATCCTTTTAATGTGCATGAATTTCATGCACTGGGCCACAAGTATAAATATAATTAAATGATAGAAATAAAATTGCATTAAAAAATGTCAGGTAGACAGAATTGTACTATTATTATCATTGCTATGGAGAGGGACTAGTTTAGTACCCGTTACTCATCAGGGCTGGAAATAATCAATTTCTATAATTTAGAATTAATAGAGATTATAAAATATTAAAGAATATCATCTTACTTGGGAGAGAGTGGAGGGGGTAATATGGTGGAGATTAGATATTTATCCTACCCCTTTTCATTTTCAATATATTATGTAATACTAGAAGCATGGTGCACAGATTTATGCGCTGGTGGGGTCCCTTGGCCTAGCCTGTTGACATCCCCCAAGGCGTCTCTGATTGCAAGAGGGTGCAGGCCAGGCCAAGGGATCCCATTAGTGCATGATTGGGGTGGGAGGGACCAAGAGAGGGCTCCAGGGCATGTCCTGCCCATCTCACCCAGTCCTGATCAGCTGGACCCCATCAGTAAGCTAACCTACCGATTGGAGCACTGTCCCCTGGTGGTCAGTGCACATCATAGCGACTGGCCGAATGGTTGGGCACTTTGCATATAAGGCTTTTATTATATAGGATAATTTTAATGGATATTTACTAGATGTGATCTTGGCTAATAATATAATAAGTGAAAATTAATAATGGTTAATAAATTCCTATTTGTATGTGAAGGCCTATTAGAGAAAATATGTTCATATAAAAACAATCATAATAAAATATATTTAAGACTCAAATTGCCATTTGCTTAAAATTTTATTGAGCAAGAGGAAACTAATTCTACCTGATTAGGAAAGGCTTCACAGAGGAAGTGATATTTGAATTTGACCTTAAATGATTAAGTTAGAATTTATTTGTTAAATGGTGTTTGGGGAAAGGGGGAAGTTGTTAGATAAAACATTTCAGACAAAGTGAAGTGTAAAGATCATTTGAATACATCAGGATCTGTGTTTACCTTTGTGCCAGTAACAGAAAAATAAAATTAATATGTACATCAAAATTTCATCAAGGATTAATAAACATCCCACTATTATGTAGCAATAATGACTTGCATCTGGACAAAGTACAGGAAAATTACTCATCATTACTTCTCAAAAATTTCATTAAATTAGGTTTCTTTACATATGAACCTGATTACACATACCTTTCTCCTTCAGAATAATTGCAAGTTGCATTAGAACTAGTCAATGGGATTGCATTTCCTTTCTGGGAGTAGAGTGGGTAAGCAAAGAAAAATGATCTCTTTAAGTACAAATGGCATGAACCAATAATTTGCTCTAGATATTTGATTTACTGGCTGAAGCTACCTGAATGTCAGGGTGGTCAATGAGTCTCAGTTCTTCCAGCTCAGGATCATAGCCTTTACTTAATCTATGTCCATGTGATCCATGAATTTTTATGTTAGCAATACTATTACTGGGTCTGAAATACTTAATCTACAACCTCTCTGCCACTTCTCTCTCTCTCTGATCTCTCTCCCTCCCTCTCCTGTCTTTTCCCTCCCTCTCCCTCCCCTCCCTCCTCTCCTCCCTCCCTCTCCCCTCCCCTCCCCTCCCTCCCTCCCCTCCCCTCCCTCCCTCCTCTCCCCCCTCCTCCCCTCCCTTCCTCTCCCTTCCCCTCCCTTCCCCTCCCCTCCCCTCTCCTCCCTTTCTTTTTCCCTTAAGTAATATCCTAGCAGATGACATATATATGGAAAGGATATGATATTCGTCTTTGAAGCTAAATATCCCTCTCGATTCCTTCAATACAGTAAATCCTTGATTGTTTGCTGCTTTAAGCTGAGTAAACAAAATAATTGGTGAATGCCTGGTATTCTGAGGGCTGTACGGAGGTAGTAGAGCCTATAATATTTGCTATATGTCTCTGCTCTCAATGTCAGCGGTTCCTCTGTTACTCTTGAGTATGATTACACAACAGTGACCAGGAAAATAGCATACCTAAACATCCTCATTTTCTTTTTTTACTCATAATTAAGTAGAATAGTGCATTATCATCCAAAACATTTCAGTAGATCTGTGTCTATTCCTGGACCCTGGATTTATATTATTACTGAATTTAATTGAATATACATTAAAATGCATTGACACCAGATTTTCTTTGGGAAATATCCCAGATTTGGAGAGCATAAGAGGTTGAGTGGGTTGGTTAGTAAATATGGAATCTGAAGAACTGAAAAGGTAAAGTTAAAACTCTTAAAGTGGAACAGTTAATATTTTTTTAGGGCATAAAAGTGTCCAAGTACTATCTAAATATTTTGTGTGATCTAATTTATTCCCCATAATTTGTGCTCTGTTTTTCTTATACCTTTTTGGTCTATTTTGAAACCTAATGATAATTACTACCATTTATTGAGCACATACCATATGCTAATGCCTTTAATTGCATTGTCTCTAAGCCTTAAATGTGTACTCAAAGATAGTTACCATCTCCACTTTAGAGATGAGGCTCAGAGAAGTGAAGTAACTTGCCCAAGGGTGCATAGCTTGTCAGCATTTGAGCTGGGCACTGATTCATGGTCACTCTGACCTGAGTCTCATCTCCTTATGACTGAGGTACCTGCTTTGTCATTTCTCAAAAATGCATGCTTTGGTTAAAACCATTTGAAATGAAGCTTGTGAAAAAGAGAGCAGAACTAAATTATTTCTAAGCCCCCTTTATAATTTCTGTAGTTGAGTCTCATTTATAATGTTCATGGTAATTTGCCTGAATTAGAAACACTATACCATTTCTAAGAACATAAAACATTTGTTTACTTTCAATATATATAACAAATTTATACTACTTAGCTTAGGTTTACTATTAAAAATTGTTTTGCCTTTGAGATTTCAAAACTTCATTTTGAAATGAAATTACTCTTTGAACTTTCCAAAACAGTCTATTAAAAATCAAGTAAATTCACATAAATTAATCAAATGTGTATTACTGAATGTCTTATGAATGAAATGTAGCATGTTTTTTTTCTCTATTGTGGTCTATTTCTTTTCACAGTATGCTTGGAAGACTATACAGAAGAATCTGGTACATTTACTTCTCCAAACTTCCCCAATAATTACCCCCATAACTGGCAGTGCACTTACAGGATCACAGTGGGAACCACCCATCAGATTGCATTGCATTTCACGAACTTCTCCTTGGAGGAGGAAATTGGTGGAGAATGCCTAGGAGATTTTGTGGAAATTAAGTAAGCACCTTTGTTTCATCATAATGCTTTTCCTTATTTCCATTCACAATGTCTCCTGAAAAGATTAAGGAAAAAATATAGAGTTTCTCTATAAAACTCCTTACAGTTCGCTCTCTTATAAGACATAATGTTTTTCATTTGGAGCCTGACTTACCAGATGAAAAACAGAGAATTGCATAAGATTCCGATTGTTTTAAAGTGAGTCTTTTATTGCAAATATTTGAAAATAAACTCCAGATTTTATTTGAGCAGAGTAAACAAATGTACTACCACTTTGAAATTAGATACTAGTTATTGTTGCATATCTACTTTATATAAAATTAGTTTATATTTTAGGCTGTTCAGTTTCTATTTAGTCTAATTAGATCATAAAATGATGCTAAGATAGCAACCTTATCTTAAGGTTTTCACAAAGTTTTGTTGTTTATTTTTGTATTAAGTAAATAAGTCTAGGCTTGTCAATTTCAGTGCATGGCATTTTTTTCTTTAATTCTTTGAAAGAATGTGTTTAAAAGTTATATTTATAGTTAGCTTATCTATTGATATCTCTCCAGATCATTAAATTGAGTTAAATTTGGCTAATCAATTTGGCATACATCAGTTTTAAATATTTTATTGGCATTTCAAAAGCTTAGAATCTTATACTATTTCATGGTAAATTTAAATTTTATTCTATGATCTAAAATAAGGTACTAAAAAAGTCATACTTCTACTATATCATGCTAAAATAACATAATTTTCTTAATTTATAAGTTAAACATTGAACTTTTATATTGAGTGAATCATGTTTTTATTTTTTAAATTTCTTTATTGATTAAGGTATTACATATGTGTCCTCATCCCCATGTTACCCCTCCAACCCCCCCACTCATGCCCTCACCCCCGTTATCTATGTCCATTGGTTAGGCTTATATGCATACATACAAGTCCTTTGGTTGATCTCTCCCCATTATCCCCACCCTTCCCTACCTTACCTATGAGGTTTGATGGTCTGATCAATGTTTCTCTGTCTCTGGATCTGTTTTTGTTCATCAGTTTATATTGTTTACTAGAGGCTTGGTGCATGAAATTCATGCATGGGGTGTGTGTGTGTGTCCCACAGCCCAGCATGCAACCTCTCTAATCTGGGACCCCTCGAGGGATGTCTGACTTCCTGTTTAGGTACAATCAGGCCTAAATGGGCAGTCAGACATCCCTCTCACAATCCAGGACTGCTGGCTCCCAACTGCTTGCCTGCCTGCCTTCCTGATTGCCCCTAACTGCTTCTGCCTGCCAGCCTGATCACCCCTTAACCATTCTCCTGCCAGCTTATTTGATGCCTAACTGCTCCCTTTCCAGCCTGATTGCCCCTAACTTCCCTCCCCTGCTGACACAGTCACCCCTAACTGCCCTCCCTTGCCAGCCTGGTTGCCCCAAACTGCTCTCCCCTGCAGTCCTGGTCCCCCCAGCTACCCTCACCTGCCTGATCTAGTCATCCCTAACTGCCTTCCCCTGCCAGTTTCATCGCCCCTAACTGCTCTCACCTGTAGGCGTGGTCCCCACCGACTGCTCTCCCCTGCTGGCCTGAGTCCCTCCCCCCCCCACCAAGTGCCCTCCTTGCAGACTTGATTGCCCCCAACTGTCCTCCCTTGCAGGCCTGGTCCCTTGCAACTGACCTCCCTTGGTGGCTGTCTTGTGGCAGCTGTCTTATGTCTACATGGGGGCAGACATCTTTGACCACATGGGGGCAGCCATCTTGTGTGTTGGAGTGACAGTCAATTTGCATATTATTATTTTATTAGATAGGATTATACTCCATAAATGAGTGAGATCATGTGATATTTATCTTTTCCTGACTGGCTTATTTCACTTAGCATAATGCTCTCCGTGTCCATCCATGCTGTTGCAAATGGTAAGAATTCCTTCATTTTACCACAGCAGAGTATTCCATTGTGTAGATGTACCATAGTTTTCTAATCCACTCATCTGCTCATGGGCACGTAGGCTGTTTCCAAATCTTAGCTATGGTGAATTGAGCTGCTGTGAACATAGGGATGTATATATCCTTTCTGATTGGTGTTTCTAGCTTCTTGCGATATATTCCTAGAAGTGGGGTCACTGGGTCAAATGGGAGTTCCATTTTTAGTTTTTTAAGAAACTCCATACTGTTCTCCCCGGTGGTTGCACTAGTCTGCATTCCCACCAGCAGTGCACAAGGGTTCCTTTTTTCTCCACATCCTCACCAACAATTGTGGTTTGTTGATTTGCTGTTGATAGCCATTCTGTCAGGTGTGAGATGATACTCCATTGTCATTTTAATTTGAATCTCTTGGATAATTAGTGACTTTGAGCATGTTTTATATGTCTTTTGGCCTTCCTTTTGCCTTTTTTCAGTGTCCTGTAGTTTTACCTCTTTAGTTAATTTTATTCCTAGGTATCTTAATTTTTTGGTGTGATGATAAATGATATTGCTTTTTTAGTCTCTCTTTCCATAAGTTTATTATTAGTGTACAGAAATGCCATAGATTTCTTGGCATTAATTTTGTATCCTGCTATATTGCTGAATTCATTTATTAAGTCCAATTAATTTTTGTAGGAGTCTCTAGGGTTTTCTATGTACAATATCATGTCATCCGTAAATAAGGACAGTTTTACTTTTTCTTTTCCAATTTGGATGCCTGTTATTTTTTCTTCTTGTCTGATTGCAATGGTTAGTACTCCCAGTACTATGTTGAATAGGATTGGTAAAAAAGGGCATCCTTGTCTTGATCCTGTTCTTAAGGGAAATGGTTTTAATTTTTGTCCATTGAGTATGATGTTGGCTGTGGGTGTGTCATATATGGATTTTATTATGTTGAGGTATGATCCTTGTATTCCCACCTTGCTGAGAGTTTTTTTCAAGGAAGGGGGTTGATTTTGTCAAGTGCTTTTTCTGTGTCAATTGATATGACTATGTATTTTTTTACCTCTCAATTTATTTATGGGATGTATCAGGTTTATTGATTTGCGGATATTATATCATTCTTGCATCCCTGAGATAAATCCTACTTGATCATGATGTATGATCTTTCTGATGTACTGCTGGAGCTGATCTGCTAGAATTTTGTTGAGGATTTTGGCGTCTATGTTCATGAGGGATATTGACCTATAATTGTTTTGTCTTTATCTGATTTTGGTATTAGGATAATGCTGGCTTCATAGAATGAGCTTGGAAGTGTTCATTCCTCTTGAATTGTTTTGGAATAGTCTGAGGAGGATAGGTTTTAGTTCTTCCTTAAATGTTTGGTATAACTCCCCTATGAAGCCGTCTAGCCCTGGATTTTTGTTTGCTGGCTGCTTTTTGATGATTGCTTCAATTTCTTCCATAGTTATTAGCCTATTGAGATTTTTAGAATCTTCCTGATTGAGTTTTGGAAGGTTTTATTTTTCTAGGAATATGTCAATTTCCTCCAGGTTGTCTACTTTATTGGAATAGAGTTGGTCATAGTATTTTTTAACAATCCTTTGTATTTCTATGGGGTCTGTTGTTATTTCTCCCCTTTCATTTCTGATATTTTTTATGTGGGTCTTCTCTCTTTGCTTATTGGTTAGCCTGGCTAGAAGTTAAACAATCTTGTTTATTTTTTCAAAGAACCAGCTCTTGGTTTCATTGATCTTTTGCATTTTTTTTTTCTCTAGGTCATTTCTTTCTGATCTTTATTATCTCCTTCCTTCTTCTCACTCTGGGCTTTTCTTGTTGCTCTCTTTCTAATTCTTTGAGTTGTAGAGTTAGATGATTTACTACCTTTCTTTCTCTCTTTCTTTCTTTCTTTCTTTCTTGCTTGCTTGCTTGCTTGCTTGTAGGCCTGTAGAGCTATAAACTTCCCTCTTAGGCCTGCTTTCATTGTGTCTCATAGATTTTGGATTGCTGTGTTTTTATTGTCATTAGTTTCCAGGATGTTTTTAATTTCTTCTTTGATCTAATTGATAACCCTATCATTATTTAATAGCATGCTATTCAGTTTCTAAGTGTTTGAGTTTTTTTGGATTGTTTTTATTGTAGTTTATTTCTAATATGATGCCTTAGTGGTCTGAGAAGATGCTTGGTAGAATTTCAATCTTCTTGAATTTGGGGATACTTTGCTTTTGACCCAATATGTGGTCTTATTTGCAAATGTCTTATGTGCACTTGAGAAGAAAGTATATTCCGTGGCTTTGGGGTAAAATGTTCTAAAGATGTCAATTAAATCCATCTGATCTAGTGAGTCATTTAGGATTGCTATTTCTTTGCTGATTTTTTGTCTAGAGGATTTATTCAGTGATTCAGTGTATTAAAGTCCCCTGCTATGATTATATTGTTGTCAATCTCTCCTTGATATCTTCAAGAAGTTTTATTATGTAATTGGATATCCCTGCATTGGATGCATATATGTTTATCAGGATTATATCCTCTTGTTGTATCAATCCCTTTAGTATTATGAAGTGGCCTTCTTTATCTCTTGTTATGGTCTTTACTTTGAGGTTTATTTTGTCAGATATAAGTATTGCTACCCCAGCTTTTTTTCATTTCCATTTGCCTGAAAGATATTTTTCCATCCCTTCATTTTCAGACTGTGTGAGTCCCTTGTTCTGAGGTGGATCTCTTGTAGACAGCATATATATGGGTAGTGTTTTTGTTTTTGTTTTTTTCCATTCAGTCACTTGATTGGAACATTTAGTTCATTTATGTTTAAAGTTATTATTGAAAGGAACTTGTTTGTAGTCATTTCTATTTTTGTGCCTATGTTCCTTCTTACCTTTTTATTTCTTCTTTTTACAGCATTCCCTTTAGCATTTCTTGCATTGCTGGCTTGGTAGTGATAAACTCCCTTAGCCTTTTTGTTTTCTTTCTGCAAAGCTCCTAATTTCCCCTTCAATTTTGATTGATAGTGTTGCTGGATAAAGTATTCTTAGATTCAGTCCTTTGCTTTGCACTTTGTATACCTTCTTCCATTCCCTTCTAGCTTGATGTGTTCTTGTTGAGAAATCATTTGATAATCTAATGGGGGATCATTTGTAGGTAACTTTCTATCTCTTTCTTGCAGCCTTTAAGTTTCTCTCTTTGTCATTAACATTTGCTATTGTAATTATGATATGTCTTGGTGTGGGTCTTTTTGGATTCATCTTGCTTGGTACTCTCTGTACTTGTGTAACTTTTTTCTTCCCCATATCCAGGAAGTTGTCTGTCATTATTTATTCAAATAGATTTTCTAATCCTTGCTGCTCTTCTTGTCCTTCTGGCAGTCCTATTATACATATGTTACTTCATTTCATGTTGTCCTAAAGCTCCCTTAAGCTCTTCTCCTGCTTTTTAATTTTTTTCTCCAGTTGCTGTTCAGATTGAACTTGTTTTTCTACCTTATCTTCTAACTCTCTAATTTGGTCCTCTGCTTCTTCTAGTCTGCTACTGAAATCTTCCATGGTGTTTTTGATTGTACTTATATTACTTTTGACTTTTTCCAGTTTTTTGCATAGGTTGTTGATTTTCTCATTTATCCAGTATATAAATTATATGACTATTATTCTTCTGAATCTTTTTCTGTTATGTTCATGCTTCAATTTCACTAATTTCTTTCTTGGTGACTCATTTTCTTTCCTCTGGGGATTGTGTAGTCTCCACATTCTGACTCTCACCAGAAGATTCAAACATCGAGTTGTGTGGTCCTGATCCATGTGCAGTTGGAGCTTTGCACCTCCCAAGTGTCACTGAAGAGCTCTGACATAAGATGTGTGGCTGCCATGGGTTGGTGTGAACCAGACTCGCCCAGAGGCAGCGTTATGAGTGCTCAGTTTGGCCTCATGTGCTCACCTAGAATCAGGGACCCTGCCTGCACCACACTGAAACAGAGACCCCGCTGGCATGTGCCAAAAATCAGAGTCCCCTATCATGTGCCAGGAGTTAGAGTTCCCTTGTGCCTGCACCAAGAATCCAGTATCAGAATCTCTGTTGCTTTGTGCGGCCTCACACTGAGAATCAGGGTCCCTGTGCGCGCATGCACCAAGCATTGGAGTCGCTGGCTCTTAGTGTAAATGCACTGGGAGTCAGGGATCCCAGGTGCACGTGATAAGAAACAGAGTTAAGTCACTGGTGCTCAGTGCTGCCTCCACCCGGAGAATCAGGGTCCTGGTCAGCTTGGGGGACTAAGTTACACAGTAGCACTGTGTGAGCAGGAGGTCCACTCCTGCGCTGTGGAAAACAGACTTCTGTGTGCGCCCTGCGTGGGCTTCGGGTTTGATCGCCCAATAATGTTGTGGGGAACAGAATTCCCAGTGTCTTTGTGCTTTCAGGCTCCAATTCCTGTAGCGGTACTGGGGTCAGTGCGAGGGGCGGGTCTATCAGTTACTATGGCATTGCCCGCAAGCCTGCAGGGAGGGGATAGGCTTCTTGACTCACAGAAATCTGCAGCTGGGATATTTGGATTCTTGGTGTCTGTAGGTCTGCAGGTGTGGTAGCAGGTGTCTGTCCCCAGTGGCTGCAGGGTCCTGGTTTGCATCTGAGACAAGACTGGGTGGTGCTGAGGCCTGGATCCTAGTCTCAAGCAGCTCTGGTTTTCCAGATGGCATGGTTTCTGTGCCTAAGCTGGCCGTCCTTGAGTGTCTGCGGTGGGAGTGGGGCTTTGCCATCTAAGACTGCCTGGCAGACCTGCAGAATCTAACTCCCTAGCTCACACACACTCACCACACACATCCACACACTCCTCTATTGCTCCCTCACTCTCTCACACTCTCTCCCTCCTTACCTTCCTGCCAGTTGCCATTTTCCTTCACTGAATCATGTTTTTAAAAAATTAATTTTTATTATGGAAAGTATTACAGATGTTCTCTTTGTTGCTTTTTTTTCATTGACCCTCTCCACCCTACAACCACTCTTCCCAGACCTTTACCAAACTATTATCTGTGTCCAAAGACTATGCATAAATACATATAAGTTATCCAGTTAATCTCACCCCACCCCACTCACTCTCACAACCTGCCTTCCCTCTGAAATGCATCAGTCTGTTCCATGCTTCTATGTTTTTGAATCTATTTTGTTAATCAGTTTATTTTGTTCATTAGATTTCACATACGAATGAGATCATATGATACTTCTCTTTCCCTTATTGGCTTACAGGCCTAGCTGGTTTGACTCAGTGAATAGAGCAAAGGCCAAGGACTGAAAGGTCCTGGGTTTGATTCTGGTCAAGGGCATGTACTTAAGTTGCAAACTCAATCCCTAGCCCTGGTCAGAGTGCCCGAGGGAGGCAACCAATCAATGTCTCTGTCTCTCCCCCTCCCTTCCACTTTCTCTAAATATCAATGATAAAATATCCTCTGGTGAGGATTTAGAAGGGCAAAAGAAATCAACCATTACAGATTATATACTAGAGTTAAGAACCGAAAAGTTATTGAGAAAAGAATTATTTTAATAATTTTGGTAGTTAGTTCAGTTGTTCATTAGATTCCACATACGAGTGAAATCAAAAGAAAAAAGGGGAAGTAACTCATTGACATGGACAACAGTGTGATGATGCGGAGGGAATAGTGAGGGGTGGGTGGAAGTAGAAGAGGGTACAGGGAGTAAATGATGATGGGAAAAATAAAATTTAATTAAAATATTTTCTATATAAGTCAAATGTGATATAGTACATCTTGAAAATTTTCATAGAAGAAACATTTTTTAGAAGAAAAACATTTAAAGCTTCTCTGTAAAATTAAGCAACATTTGTTTACATGTATTAACATGTATAATTATGAGTTCTCTGTCTGGTGCTCTCTGACATTTGCCAGATACTTTATTTGAGAAGACGACTAAAGACTTCGAAGTTAGCCATTGATTATATAAAATGTTATGCCAACCATAACTAATGGTTATTCTTTATTAAATTATCCAAGTACTATTTGTTAAATTGAAAAGTTAAAATGATGTTTTTTACAGTATTTTTGAGAAACATTGATTGACATAAATTAATGTGTTTGCAATCTGAAAGTTTAAATAATGTTAAATGTTTATACAGTAATATTATCAATAACCTGATGAGTGTTTTCATCTGTATTTTGTCACAGAGATGGAGGCTATGAAACGTCACCACCTCTGGGAAAATACTGTGGCTCAAATCCACCTCCAAGAATCATCTCTCACAGTAATAAATTATGGTTGCAATTTAAGAGTGATTTCATAGAGTCAAAGTCTGGATTCTCAGCTTACTGGGATGGATCACTAACAGGTAAAAAGCAAATAATTATCTTTTATTGGTGAGTCCAGTTGGGTTGGTTTCTTACTTCTTGCATTGCCATACTGTAATCCATATTTTTCCATCTGTGTCTTTTGATTACTATCTATAATATTAAAATGGTAGTATGCTAATTAGACTGGACAGCCAAACAGCCTTCTGGATGTTATTCTGGATGTCCTTCTGGACAAAGCCACAGCAGAAAGGGCTGAGGCAGAGGCAGAGGCAGAGGCAGGCAGTTATGGGCAATCAGGCAGGTAGACGAGTGATTAGGGGTGATCAGGCAAAGAGGCAGTGGTTAGGAGCAACCAGGCAGACAGGTGAGCAGTTAGGGGTGATCAGGCAGGCAGGCAGGCAGAGGGGTTAGAGGCAATCAGGCAGGCAGGCAGGCAAGTGGTTAGGAGCCAGTGGTCCCAGATTGTGAGATGGTGCCCCATGCATGAATATCATGCACCAGGTGTCTAGTTTTCAATAAACTTCAACATTGTAAATACTTCTGAATTCACAGCAGCCTTTTGTTTTTGAACTACATAGTAAGGGAAAATGGTTTGATTCCCTCGTATATTTAATCAAACTGGTCATCTTGGTTAGGAAAAGGAAAGTACATTGATATAAATTAAGATTCTAGGCTAGCTACTCTTTGGTAATGTAGTTGCTTTGTCTTGGTTTAAAGAGGAGTAATTATAGCACCCGTTTGATATAGAGGAGAAGATTCAATGTGACCAAGAAAGAAAGTTATGCACCATACCATCTCTTTCTTCTGTAGGCTGTGGGGGCAATCTCACCACTCCCACTGGCACCTTCACATCTCCCAACTACCCGATGCCCTATTACCACAGCTCCGAATGCTACTGGTGGCTGAAAGCCAGCCAGGGCAGCCCGTTTGAACTGGAATTTGAGGAGTTTCACTTGGAGCATCATCCAGACTGCACTTTAGATTATCTGGCCGTATGTACACCGTTTCAGTTGTATCACTCACTGCTTCCTCTTTGCCCAACGCACATAAATGCATTTATTTTTTATTTTATTGTATTTTATTTTATTGTATTTTATTTTATTGTATTTTATTTTTTGAGATTTGAGAAAGAGGAACATTTAAACAAAACATCCACATAAACATTTTAAGCAAAATAAAAAATCAAAAGAAAATTTTATGAAAATGACTTGCCTTCTAAGTATAGGATGTATTACTCAATGTCTTGATATTTATATACTTAACTATTAAAATACATTGAATATGAACTATATATACTAAGATATTGAAAAATATAAAATATGGACTTTTAAGATATAAGACTACTAAAAGGGGGGTTATGAGAGATTTATCATAATTATTATCAATGTGCTGTCTATAGATGCAGTGCAAAATAACAATGTAGAGGACTTTATTGGTGAATTAGAGAGGGTAATTGAAGTCCTCCAGGTACAACCAGCTATTCAGCCTTTTCCATTAAAAAAAATGATAAACTATAAAATTGAAAAAGCAAGGAAGACTACTGATAACAGCCATGGTCTCAAAATATGTATTAATCATTTATTTTCAGTCTTCAGATTTCAACCTGGGTTCACACACAACTATATTCTGCCATGGCTAAATGGCCAGAGTTCATGGCCCAACTTTATAGACAATTAGTTATAATTTTAAAGATATTTTCATTTTGATACATTTCCAATATTTTAGATTTGCAGAGGCCTTTACATAATGTTTATAGCCATAATAATTTGACATTTAAAATGATTTATTAAAGGTATATGATGGTCCAAGTACCAGCTCTCACCTGCTAACTCAGCTTTGTGGGGATACGAAACCACCTCTAATTCGTTCTAGTGGAGACAGCATGTTTTTAAAACTGAGGACAGATGAAAGGCAACAAGGAGGTGGCTTCCTGGCCAAATACCACCAGAGTAAGTATGCATACTGGCTTCTTGATGCTCATAGGGTCTTCAATATATATACTATATTTTAAATCTTCATCCTAGGATATGTTCAGAAAAAAGAAAGGGGGGGGGAGAGAAAGAGAGAGAGAGAGAGAGAGAGAGAGAGAGAGAGAGAGAGAGAGAGAGAGAGGGAGAGAGAAACATCCATATGAGAGAAAAAAACAATCAACTGCTTCCTGTACTCACCTCGACCAGGGACCCAATTGAAGAGGCAACCTTTTGGTGTGTGGGAGGACATTCCAATCAACTAAACAACCTGGCTGGGGGGTTGGGAGGGTGGTTGGGTGGATTTCAATCTTTTGATGAATGGAAATAAGTAAAAGACATTGGTTCAAGCCATTAAAATAAATCTTATCTTCTTATTGAGAAAAATTTAACTCTATTAGGGAATAAATGCTTATGCATTAAATTTATCATCTGACTAAAGCATGTGATAAGCATACTGAAACTTAGAGGAGTATTTAATATGCTGAAAGAGTTGCAATTCAGCTAAAGATCAATGTAACAGGTTAACAGCTAATCCGTTTTTATTTGTATCAAGCATTAAGATCCTACAATTAGACATTATTCAATAGTACATAGTGTTTGTAACACATTTTTTTTGGTCATGTATTTCAAAAGTTATTGATTTTATTAAGGGAAACTATGGTCCATGTGAGTCACACGTGGAGTAGGCACATTCTTTACTGGAAAAAAATCTGGTCTTTGTAGAGTTAGAAAAAGGGAGGGAGGGATGGAGGGAAAAAGAAGGGGGAGAGAGAGAGAGAGAGAGAGAGAGAGAGAGAGAGAGCGAGCGAGCGCGTGTGTGCAAAATATCAATATGAGAGAGAGAGGCACATAAATTGTGCCTCTCTCCCACTCACCCCAACTGGGGCTGGGGATCAAACCTGCAACCCAGCTACATATACATGCCCTTGACCAGAATCGCACCTGCGACCCTTTGTGTGTGGGCCAACACTAACCATTATGCATACCGGCCAGGGTTACTTGTGTTTTGAAAATACAGTTCCTTTCCCCCATTAAATCTATGTTTACCCATAATTTTGACACAACTACCTAAAAATACCGTGTTTCCCCGAAAATAAGACATCCTCCGAAAATAAGATCTACTTACAGGTTTCCTTCTGAGTGAAATATAAGGCATCCCCCGAAAATAAGGGCCCCCTAGGCTAAACATGAGAGATTTGGTCCACTGATTCTGAAAGAAATGGAGTCACAAGAAATTCACCAGGGAATTCAGGAAATGGATTGTTATGATGATGTTCCAGAAGATGATGACATGATTGTCATTGAATAAATGAGTAAATTCTTGATTGACAGTTTGTCTGGTTTGTGTTGACAGCTACCATACTATGGTACTGTATACAAGTAATATAAATTTCCTTTATTTTCATTTAACAATAAATGTGTACTGTATTATTCTTCATGGAAAAATAAGACATCCCCTGAAAATAAGACCTAGCGCATCTTTGGGAGCAAGAATTAATATAAGACACTGTCTTATTTTCGGGGAAACAGCATAGAACCGAAAGTCACAAAATCATAATCAATATACAATATACCTTTGAATTAGTTGAGAGGATTATGTCTAACTTTGATTCTGTGTGAATTTGAGGATTCACGCTTATATATGAGACTAGAGTGAACTCTAGTTTTGAATACCAAGTTTTAACATTATATAGCTTTGTTCCTCAGAAATTTATTATTAGTGCATAAAAAGCCCTCCCAAATTTCAGCAGGGATATATCTGTTTGGTTGAGCATATAATTGTATCTCCAAGTTATGATTGCTATCCGAATTTGTTTCTCAGTTACCTTTTATTCTTATGATATTTTATTTCCTCTCATAATTTCAGAACACTAAAGAAGTAATTTAGTGGACTTAGGTCCTTAAAGATAAAAACCGGAGGAACTAGTGAGATTTTCCATGTAATTTGCTATTTGAAATTAGAGGCTGGCAGATAGTATAATTTTTGAGCATTGACAACAGCCCAAGTGGTTTGATGGAATACATTTTCCTCTGCCCTGTTTTGTCATCGTTGAGGCACATGATGCCTGCCTGCCTAGTAGGTGTCATTTCGTGCAGGCATCTGAAATCACAAAATCATTCTTTGGAAATCCTGTGTGGACAAAAGTGTTAACCTAAAAATATTCAAAGAGAAATAGTTTAAGTACACCCTGCTCTAGCAAATGAAGATTTTTAAAGAGTCGCAAGTATATACATTATAAACCAGAATTTATAAACCTGCCAGCAAGCCGTAATGTCGTGGAGTGCATATATGAACTGCAATCTTTGGAGACAACTTTTTCAATATAACATTTATTTTCCCATTCTCTTGTATTCCATTTCATACAGATAATATAAGAAAGGCTTGAGAAAACTTTAGGTTTGGCTGAATTTGGACAAGGACAAGCCCTACCTAGTCTAGAGGTACCTAGTGTAGTCGTGTTGAAAATTAAGTTGAAGAAAATGCCACCATTGGATTGAAGACTGTTTTAAAAATTTAAGATTTTCATTTTTATTCAAATCCCGTGTATTCCCTCAAGGCCTTTGGTACTTCCTGGTGACTAACTAGAGGCATAATGGAGTCTTTGTTATGAATTACATGTGAGTTTTCACTTCAACAAAGCCATGTTGTTATTTATGTTTAGCATTCACATAGAACTTTGTGTTTTAAAACTGTTGAATTTAAAGGTCAAGATTTCTGTCCTTTCCAAATGTTAAAGTTAGAAAAACAGAATCATGGAATGTTTAACACACTTCTCTAAACAAACAGATCTCTGAGTAGTGTTAAGCTATTCGGCTCTCCATGAATTCACAGGAATTGGATGTCCATTCTAACACGGGCAATTTTCATGACAATTTCAAGTTGCTGAATTCACTTAAGCAATATTTTACCTTGTTCTAAATAGAGACCTTTTCACTATAAAAATGCCACACCAAATATACTAGGTGTCCAAAAAATGTATACATACTTTAATAACTGATAGCTCTATTGATATTTCTTTCTTTTTAGATTTAAGCCATTTCATTAATAATTATTCTATATATTAATTCAAAAGAGTTAAATGGCTTAAATCTGAAAAGAAAGAAATATATATAAAGTATATGTATAAATATATTAGAGGCCTGGTGCATGAAATTTGTGCTGGGGATGGGGGGTGCCCCTCAGCCCAGCCTGCACACTCTCCCATCTGGGACCTCTCGAGGGATGGCCAACAATGTGGATTGGGCCTAAATGGGCAGTCGGACATCCCTCTTACAATCCAGGACTGCTGGTTCCCAACTGCTTGCCTGCCTGCCTTCCTGATTCTCCCTAATCACTTCTGCCTGCCAGCCTGATTACCACCTAACCACTCCCCCACCAGCCTTATTGATGCCTAACTGCTCCCCTACCATCATGTTTGCCTCTAACTGCCCTCCCCTGCAGGCCTGGTCACCCCTAACTTCCCTCCTCTGCCAGCTTGATCACCCCTAACTGCCCTCCCTTGCAAGTCTGATCACCTCCAACTGACATCCCTTGCAGGCCTAGTGCCTCCCAATTGCCCTCCCTGCTGGCCATCTTGTGGTGGTCATCTTGTGTCCACATGGGGGCAGCCATCATTGACCACATGGGGGGAAGCCATCTTGTGTGTTGGAGTGATGGTCAATCTGCATATTACTTTTTTATTAGATAGGATAGAACAGTGGTCGGCAAACTACGGCTTGCAAGCCACATGCAGCTATTTGGCCCCTTGAGTTTATGGCTCAATAGCCACAGTTTGCCGACCACTGCTTTAGGATAATACTTTTTTTGATACCTTAGGGCTATGGTTGCAAACTGAGGCTCGCGATTCACACACTCAAGAGGCCAAAGAGCCGCATGTGGCTCGAGAGCTGGTTTGCCAACTACTGTGATAGAGATCTGGTGCATGGGTGGGGGCCAGCTGATTTGCCCTGAAAGGTGTCCCAGATCAGGGTGGGGGTTCCCTTGGTGTGTGTGGCAGCCTGGGCAAGGGGCCTGTGGTGGTTTACAGGCTGGTCACAGCCCCCAGTGATTCAAGAGGAGGCCCTGGTATCTGGGATTTATTTATCTTCTACAATTGAAACTTTGTAGCTTGGAGTGGAGGCCTGGGCTGGCCAGGGTGTGCAGAAAGCTTGACTTCCTCCATTGCCGGGGAAACCCAAGCCTCCCTCCTGCTCTCACTGTGGCTGCAGCAATCTTGGTTGGGTTAATTTGTATACTTGCCCCTTATTGACTGGTGGGCGTGGCTTTGTGAGTATAATGGGGTGATGGTTAATTTGCATATTAATATTTTATTAGAAAAGATATATATATATATACTAGAAGCCTGGTGAACAAACTTCATGTGTGTGTGGGGTGTCCCCTTAGCCCAGCCTGCACCCTCTTCAATCTGGGACCCCTCGGGGAATGTCTGAATGTAAGTTTAGGTCCAATTCCAAGGATTGGGCCTAATCTGGCAGCCAGATATTGCTCTCACAATCCTGGACCACTGGCTCCTAATTGCTCCTAATTGCTTACCTGCCTGCCTGCCTGGTTGCCCCTAACTGTCCCCCCTCTACTGGCCTGATTGCCCCTCACTGCCTCTGCATGCTGGCCTGATCACCCCTAACTGTCTCCCACTTGCTGGCCAGCTCACCTCCAACTGCCCCCTCTCTGCTGGCCTGGTTATTCTTATCTGCCTCCCCCTGCCAGCCTGATTGTCTCCAACTGCTCCCCTCTGCTGGCCTGGTCACCCCCAACTGTCCCACCTGTCAGCCTAATCACCCCCAAATTCCCCCCTGCCATCCTGGTCACCTCCAACTGCAACCCCCCACCCACTGCCCTGTTTTCCCCTAACTGCTCCCCACTGCCAACCTGGTCACCCCTAATTCCCCCATCTTGTGAGGGAGTGAGAACTAATTTGCATATTACCTCCTTATTATATAGGATATACATACATTTTAAAACTAGAGTTTTTAAAGGCAATATAACACATATCTTGGAGTAATTTTGATATGTTTGATGGTGGTTTTTAACAATCATGATTATTTTTTTCAGCTTGTGAGAATGTGATGATTGTGAATCGAACCTATGGCATCCTAGAGAGTATACACTATCCAAATCCCTATTCTAAGAATCAGCGTTGCAACTGGACCATTCAAGCAACAACTGGCAACACCGTGAATTACACATTTTTAGAATTTGAATTGGAAAATCACCATAATTGCTCTGAAGACTACTTAGAGGTATGTATTCTGAAGTTAAGTGCATTACTGTATTAAAGTTAGGCAAGCCAAACTAGAAGGCATTACACTTTGAAGAACCAAATCTCTAACCCTGCCTTACATATCTTTAATACGCTACTAGCCATGGTGTTTGAGCAGGACTATTTTATGCCTCTTTCTTTGCAGCATTGATATGTTAAAGATATTTAAGCTCTTAAATTATATACATGAAGAACTATGTATGTTTTTAGTTTCATTATAACTTTTGGACTGACCGACCTCATGTTAATTAAATAATGCAGAAGGAAAAGAATAACTTCTATTTTTGGTTGGTTGTTTTTATGTTTGTTCTCTATAAACAAGAGATCAGAAATATATTTGGGTATCACAGCTTTATTTAATACTTAATTTGCCTAACATTTAGAATCACGATTTAGATTTTTATTTTTATTTAAATTTATGCTCATTTAGTTAACTTTTCTTTTTGTAAAAAGAATTTTCTATTTTTTGTAATAATGCCCATCAGTGACACTTATTCAACTCTCCATATACAGTACAATGTTATACAATAAAAATTGCTTGAAAATTAGGGAACCCCAAATATGAGGTAATCTTCTATTTTTATGATATTTTATTTACAATATTTTAATATATTTTATATGCAACATTTTTAGGGCTATAGGTTGTAAAGTTAGGCAGCTACTTATTTTATTAATGTAATTATACATTCGTATATAAAGTTGTGAGCTAATATGTTAATTTAGAAATAGTGAATTTTTACTCTCATTAGGGATTGCTTCATAAAGCAATTTTACATATATTTTGACAAATAGTTTTCATCATTAATGAGATCACTTTTTAGTTATCTAATACATCAACTTTATTTACATTGTTAATATATAATGCTTTTGAAACCACACTATGATGTTTTCACTAGAAATCTTTTCTGAAGTGAAGTACCAACTCTGATAACATTGGGGCATCCCCCATCCCACCTGTCCACACGGAGATGAGTTGGTGTTTATTTTTTAAGGTGATCAATGGTGTTTAGAAGCCTTGCTTATAAAGACTTCCAACATCCAGCATTTGTAATGTTGAGGACATATTCTCAGTAAAAAATACTTTATCCTTGTAAAAAAAAAAAAAGTTTAACTTCTTTTTTACCAATTTTTAAAAAAAGTATCATCTTTGAAGTTAACATATCTTTTCCAAATGGCACATTTCTTCTTCAAAACACATAAGAGAAACTTCCTGTACTTTGAGAGGCTTTCTGAGGTTTTGTAATAAGGATTACCTTGTTTTTCTTCTTCTTTTTTTTTTAAATATATTTTATTGATTTTATACAGAGAGGAAGGGAGAGAGATAGAGAGTTAGAAACATAGATGAGAGAGAGAGTCATCGATCAGCTGCCTCTTGCACACCCCCTACTGGGGATATGCCCGCAACCAAGGTACATGCCCTTGACCGGAATCAAACCCGGGACCCTTCAGTCCCAAGCCGACACTCTATCCATTGAGCCAAACCGGTCCTGGCAAGGATTACCTTGTTTTTGAGAGATAATTTTATAGGTTAAAGAAAACCTTGGTTTAAATTTAGAAAATAATATTAAAGAGATACTATCCACAGAGTTTACCCATTAGAAAGTTATATTTACTAGTATTCAAAATGTGATACAACATAAAACAAAATTATAAGCATGAACTTGACAATGGTTTTAAAGTCCCCTTTCCTTGATTTAGTGATTAGTCTTTACACACTTAATAATGATGTGCTTGTCTCATTCCATTTATCTGGAGTAGCTTCTTTTTTGTTTTTTCATGTAGCAAGACTTTGATCACTCTTCAGAAAAATAAATGGACAAGTTGATATTAAAGCCCTTTATCATACCAAAAGCACAGCAGTTTATCATATTATATTTTCACTGGTTGTTATTGTGTCCACATGCCCTCTGGGACTCTGAGTTTTGTCAAGGTAGGAGCCATCTCCTACTCACTTTATGACCCAGGCAGGTTATAGAGTTGGGAATCTTACAGGAGCTCATTAAGTTAAAGTTAAATCGAATATCACAGACACATTTTAGGGTCAGCCTAATGAAAGCTATTCATTAGTGAGAAATAACTGAATTCCAAACTGGCCTTTTGGTATAAGGCCTACATAGTCAATGCAATCCTAACACCTTGGGCACAAACCAGAATAGAAGTGATGTCCTTGCAGAGTGTTGTGTGCGCTGCAATATTCCAGGAGCACGTTGTGGTGTGATAAAGCACAAGGGTGAAAGCTGCAGAGAGGAGGACGCTCTGGACTGGACTTTAAGAGTCTTAGGCAGAAAGTGTGGGGAGGAAATGAGAGGAAACCTGTCAGGGACTGGACTCCATCTCACTGGACTTACTTGAGGATGGCATGGTAACAAGGACCATCAGATAATTTTTTGGAGGCATTTGAAAACTATCAAATAAAAATTATTTGTTCCAGTAACTGCAGAGCAGCTCATGGGAGGCCCTTCATAGAAGGTGTTACAGCCATGCCATCTATTTTGTGCAACATGGATGGTGAAAGCAGCAAAATTACAGAATGAGAACCAGAAGTTCAGCAAAGGCGTCCAAAGAATGATGCTGTTGGAGGGAGGTGACTTTTTTCCATTTCTTTAAGCCAAGGGGCATGACCAGAGTCTGCAGCGGCTGATCCAGGAGGGAAACGTAAAAGCACAAATAACCATTTAAGGACAGCAGGACCACAAACACAAAATCTATTTTCATTATTTTAAAAACTTGTAGTTATTATTTCAAGTGACTTAGCCAAGACTAAATTGAGTGACCATTACATTGAGCCAGCATTGCCTTATTTTGAATTAATAAAACTGGAACTCTGAAAGGACTTGATTAGGTGCTGGTAGGACATTGTGCCCAACTTTGCTGAGAAGTATGGGCCCCTAAGGAGCCTATTGGGAATCTAATCCATCCTTCATTATTTTGTCTTCTGGGCAAAACAAAATGATTGAGATTTGAAAATAAAATACTCAGTGGGAGGAGGGGTCATTTGCTTAAAGGAGTAACACCATATTGATCATACAGTTATGGAAAGCCAACTTTAAGAATTATTTCTATAATAGAGTCGTAGTGCACAAAATTTGTGCATGGGGGAGGGGAGTTCCCTTAGCCCAGCTTGCACCCTCTCCAATCTGGGACATCCTTCTCACAATCCTGGATCGCTAGCTCTTAATCGCTCATCTGCCTGCCTGCCTGGTTGCCTCTAACTGCCCGCCCTCCACCTCCTGCCGACCTGGTCAACCCTAACTGCCCCCTGCTGTTGGCCAGGTCGCCCTCAACTTGCCCCTCCCTGGTCGCTCCTAACTCTTCCCCCTCTGCCAGCCTGGTCACCCTTTACTGCCTCCCTGCCAACCTAGTCACCCCCAACTGCCCCCCCTATGCTGGCTTAGTTGCTCCTCACTGTCTCCCTGACAGCCTGGCCAGACCTAACTCCCCCCCCCCCCCCCCCAGCCTGATTGCCTCTTACTGGCCCCCCTGCTGGCCTGGTCACCCCAATTGCTCCTTCCCCCACCATCCTAAACACCCCATGCAGCCTGCTCTTCAGTCGTTTGGCCATTTCTCACTAATTCCCCTTGCTGACCTGTCAGCCCCCTGCAGTGTGCTTGTTCAGTCATTTGGTTGTCCCTCAGTAACCTCCCTACTGGCTTGGTCACCCTATGCAGCCTGCTTGTTCAGTTGTTTGGTTGCCCTCACAACCCCCCTGCTGGCCTGGTCCTCGGTAGCCATCTTGTGAGGGTGGGAGGGTTATTTTGCATATCACCTCTTTATTATATAGGATTTTACAACTTGATTTAACTTTGTCATTTTTACTTTGAGTCTGAGTCTCCCCGTGAAAGAGGAGATTTGTTATAGGTGATGTACTACACAAATAGAAGTGATGGATTTGGGAGGAATCGTCACTGAGATGTACAGGGAGGCCAGAGCACATGTTATAAATCAACAAGGAGGAAAGGAAAGAAGAAAACTAGGAGGTTATTATGTTATGGAAGCTGAGGGAAGAGAGTATAAGAGAAGGTGACAGGGTCAATAAGGTGAGATTCTCCCAACGGATCAAGAAAGGTCAGGGTTGAGCAGTAACCCTTGGAGACCAGCGTGACTATGGGCAGAGCCCCGTTTGAGGGATGGAGGGAGCAGGAACAAGGCTGTAGTGTGAAGGGGAATGAAGGGAAGAGAGTAAATATAGAAGTCTAAATCCATGAATTCAATGTCAGTTCTGTCTAGAAAATCATTAAGTCTTGGCCTCTTTTCTCTAATCCTTATCTTTTATTTCCCTAACTGGTCCTCAAGGGACAAATTCTCATGGGACATCCTCCTTTGCTTGTTCTTTTGTATGTTAGTGTCTCTTAAAATGTGGCCGAGGAGTGGACACAGCACTCCAACTAACCTATCCAGGACCAGGTATGCTGGGACTATGTCCTCTGCTTCACATACCTCTGGAATTGTAAGCTGAGGTTAAAGGAGTTTATTGTTAGTCAGGTAGTAACGTTGGACTATATTAAGACCTATAATCCCCAGGCCACTTTTACATGACTTGTAATGGCTTTCCTATTATAGCCATCCCCAGAATGTTACTCCAAGTAAGTTATATTAATTTGACTCTTTTGCCTGAAAATTCCATCACTTCATGACTCCTCTAAGTCCTGATTGTCTGGTCTGTAGGGTATTATTCATTTGTACCTCGACTCTTTGGCCATTGGATGATGTTTGTTTCAAATACTCCAAAATGATAGTTTTTTTTCGTTAAAATTATCTATAATTGACAGCAGCCCTCAAATGTTAGAAATATACTCATCTGACAGGTGAGACAATTGAGGTAAATACAGGTTATCCACCATCATAAAGATTATATAGGACTAAGCCAGGTTTTCTAGCAGGTTCTATGGCTCCAGGCTGATGCTTTTAGCGGTAATACTATACACTTCTATCTTTATACTCTTTCCTAATTTTCTGTCCCCCTCAAAGGTGATCTGAAGGAGTGGCCATTTTAGCCTGGCTTCTCCATAGATAAGCAGTAGCCATTTATAATATTATAATCACCGCTTTCTCTGCTAATTGCTGAAAAATTATTTTTAGTGTCTAATTTAGAATTTTTCCACACACACACACACACACACACACACACACACACACACATAAATTACTGTCAATCTTACTCATCTGTGACGTTCCAGAATAAATCTTTCCGAAATTTTGGAAATTGACTACTTTTTCCTTCAGACTTCTGGCAGTCTTGTGTTTCGTTGTTCTGTTTTATATTATTTGTTGCAGGTACACACTCAGACTAAATCATGTAGAAAAGATTAGTGTTTGTGAAAGGACTGTTACTCTGAGAAAAGAAAGAAACCTCCTGACACACAGAATAAATGAAAAAGCTGAGAGAGGGCAGGAACAGAGGCAGCTTAGTGGATTCTCTTCTCTGTCTTACTGCTTTGTGGCTTCTCCCTGCATTCCCATCTCTCTCCTTCCAAACTTCTGAGTTTTTGCAACCTCACAATTTTAGTTTCAACATTGCCACCCCAGCCATGACTTTACATATATTTTTTTAATCCTCACCTGAGGATATGCTTTTAGATTTGAGAGAGAGAGAAAAAAGAAAGGAGAGAGGGGAAAAAGAAAAATCACTGATAGCCTCCCATACTCGCCTAACCGGGAATCGAACCTGCAGCTTTTTGGTGCACAGGACTACAACCAACTAAGTCACATCTGCACATGTCTGTTTACCTCAAGCACTTACAAGCAACTAGACTTTCCCTTTTCAACAAATTACTGCACAGGTGTCTCATCTTGTTGAGCCTGACAGCAAAGGCATGGATGTAACCTGTTTAGGATGGGTGCCTCTTCAGGCAGTACGATCAGATCACAGATCTCTCTGGTCACTGATCACATGTGTGGGCAGAAGCAGACTCTGTGAGGAGGGCCATGGATTCTGCTGTTGCCCAAAAACATTTGTTATAAGCATTCAGGAAGATTACAAAATTAGTCCTGTAGTGACTATACCTTTCAGTACTAGAGGATGTAATTCATTTAAACCTGAAATTTTTCATTTAAAGGATTGACTGTCATATCTTCTAAATTGGACTTCATTGTCTTTCTTCCAGTTTCAAAACCATACCAGGCAAGTTTCCACTTGCCCTTTATCATGCATGATATGCTATCTTCTGCAGGTGTCAGTTCAATCCACATTTTTATCTTTATTTTGCCCTAATGATAGCTTTAAAAAATAAACATTTCCCCCCCTCCCCACTAACTGTGCTGTTTCCCACAGTTTGTGTTTGGGCTCAGAAAATGGTCAGGAAGCTCTGGTGCAGCCCCATGGGTTTCTTCTTATTTGATTTTCCCCCCAGAGATTTCCCCTTTTATTGTTGTAAAAGCTATCCCTGATTCTGTGGACAGAATTTAATTGTTTTTTGTTTGTTTGTTTGTTTTTTAGAATTTTTCATTAAAACATTCTTTACTTTTTTCGTTGATTATCTTTTCTTTCATTGCTAAATCTTGGGTCCATGAACTCCTATCTCCTTTTGAAGTCTGGTTCCTTAAAACCTGAGGCTTGTGATGATGTGTGCATCATTCAGACTCTGAGAAAATCAATCCACTCTTCCCTTTTGGTCTCTTCTGCATTAACCACCACTTGTTGCTGGGCAGAATTAGTCCAGGGTAGCATTTTTCTTCACTATTTACTTTCTGAGAGAGGAGAACATCAAGTGCCATGATTTTTTCCCCAGAAAATGACATTTGAGAGATGTCTAGATGGTTGAAATATTCTCCCCATGGTCACCCCTGTTTCTCTCTTTTTATTTCACTTTTTTTCTCTCTATAAAAATCTGTAGTCTCTACTGAAGAAGAAACTGATACTAGAAGATCAGATATAAGAGAGCTACTTACTAGTATGGGAGGCTAATAATAAGCAAAAATTTAATAACTCATCTATTGCTCACTCATAAGAAAATGTCTTATAGGTGCCCAGGCTATTCAATAGAATGTACAACCTTGTACATTAGTCTTGGTACTTGTCCAGTCTAGCCTAGTACTTAAGATTGAAGACTGGAACCAAATAGACTGGGTTTAAACTAGACCTCATCACTTAATAGTCAGGTAACCTTGAGACCCCATTGGTGCATGATCAGGGCCAGGGACGGATGTGGGAGGTTGGACAGCTGGGGAGGACTCCAGGGCATGTCTGTCCTATCTCACTCAGTCCCAATTGGCCAGACCCCAACAGCAAGCTAACCTATCAGTCAGAGTATCTGCCCCCTGGTGATTAGTGATTAAACAGTGATTGAGCAACCTTAGCATATCATTATCATATTACACTTTGATTGGTTGAATAGTTGACTGAACAATCGGACACCTACCATATTAGGCCTTTATTATATACTAGAAGCCTGATGCATGAAGATTCTTGCTAGAACGGGCTTTCCTTTCCCTGGCTGCCAGCACTGCCTTTCTACTTTGGCCCAGCTCATTTCTGGTCAGGCCCCAGAGCTGCCTCTTTCTACTCTGGCATGCCTTCCCACGCTGTTTAGAGGCCCTGAGATACTGGGGATGGTGCAGAACGCCTGTATCCCACCCACATCACTTGGCACCTGTGTATGCAAATTAACCGCCATCTTTGTTGGATTAATTTCCATATCACTCCTGATTGACTGGTGCTGTAGCAGATGTATGGGCAGTTTACATGTTTGTCTATTATTAGGTAAAATAGGATAGTATTGGAACTCTTAGCCTTAGCAAGCATATAAGAAGAAAAGATAAAGGAATCCAAATTGTAAAGGAGGAATTAAAACTGTCATTATTTGCAGATGACATGGTATTTTACATGCAAAACCCTAAAGACTCCACCAATAAATTAGATTTAATAAATGAATTGGCAATGTAGCAGTATACAAAATTCACACCCAGAAATCAATGGCATTTTTATATACCAATAATGAACTCCCAGAAAGAGGAACTAGAAAAATAATACAATTTACCATTGCAACAAAAATAAATTAAGATACTTAGGAATAAACTTAACCAAGGAGGTAAAAGATTGGTACTTGGAAAACTACAGGATGTTGTAAAAAGAAATAGAGGAAGATATAAATAAGTGGAAGAATATATTGTGTTCATAAATTAGTAGAATTAACATAATTAAAATGTCCATACTACCCAAAGCAATCTATAGATTTAATGCAATCCCTATTAAAATACCATTGGCATATTTAATAGACCTGGAACAAATGCTTTGAACATTTATATGGAACCATAAAAGACCCCAAATAGGAATAGCTGCAGCAATCTTGAAAAAGAAGAACAAAGTTGGAGGGATCATAATACCGGATATCAAGCTGTATTACAAAGCCACTGTGTTCAAAACCTGTCACTGGAACAAGAACAAGCATATGGATCAATGGAACAGAACAAAAAAACCAGAAATTGTTCCAAGCCATTGCACTCAATTAATATTTGACACAGGAGGCAAGAGCATACAATAGAGTCAAGAGAATCTCTTCAATAAACAGTGATGGGAAAATTGGAGAGATAGATGAAAAAAATTAAACTAGATCATCAACTTATACCAGTGGTCGGCAAACTGCAGTTCGCAAGCCACATGCAGCTCTTTGGCCCCTTGTGTGTGGCTCTTTCACAAAATACCACGTGCAGGTGCGCATGTTCAGTGCGATTGAAACTTCGTGGCCCATAAGCAGTAGTCGGTTTCCTGCTCTCAAAAGAAATTTCAATCGTTGTACTGTTGATATTGGCTCTGTTGACTAATGAGTTTGCTGACCACTGACTTAAACCATATAAAAAAATAAACTCAAAATGGGTAAAAGACTTAAATGTAAATCATCAAACCATAAAAAATCTAGAAGAAACCATAGGCAGAAATTCTCAGATATATTGCTCATAGCAATATGTTTGGGGATACAGTTCCTTGAGCAAGGGAAACTAAGGAGAAAATAAACAAATGGGACTACATAAAAAAAAAAAAAATCTTCACAGCAAAAAGAACCATCAACAAATTGTAAAGGGAGCCCACTGGATGGAAGCACATATTTGCCAATGATGCACTTGATAAAGGGTTAGTATTCAAAATATATAAGGAACTCATACAACTTCACAAAAGGAAGACAAACAATCCAATTAAAAAAATGGGCAAAGGCCCTAAATAGATACTTCTCTAAAGTGGACATATATATCACTAAGAGACATATGAAAAAATGCTCTAAGATCATCAGAGTGATGCATATTAAAATGACAATGAGGTATCACCTCACACCTGTCAGAATGGCTACCATCAACAGATCAACAAGTGACAAGTGGTGGCAAAGTTGTGGAGAAAAGGGAACTGCTGGTGGAAATGGAGTCACTGTGGGAAACAGTATGGAGTTTCCTCAAAAAATTAAATATGGAACTGCCATTTGACCCGGTGATACCACTTCTATGAATATATTCTAAGTAACCAGAAACACCATCAGAAAGAATATATGCACCCCTATGTTCAAAGCAGCACAATTTACAATAGCTAAGATCTGGAAACAGCCCAAGTCCCCATCAGCAGATGAGTTGATAAAAAAGCTGTGGTACATTTACACCATGGAATACTCTGCAGCAACAACAACAACAACAACAACAAAACAAAAACAAAGACAAACAAACAAAAAACCCTTTGAGGCATCATGGAGGGACCTGGAGAACATTATCCTAACAGAAATAAGCCAGTCAAAGAAAGACAAGTACCACATGAGCTCACTCATATGTGGAATCTAATGAACAAAATAAACTGATGAACAAAACTGATCCAGAAACATAGAAGCATGAAACAGATCATTGAATCTCAGAGGGACAGCAGGGGTGGGTATGTGGGTGAGAAGACATAGACCAAATAACTTTTATGTATATATATGCATAACCCATGGACAGGAACAACAGGGTGGTCAAGGCCTCAGATGGGGAGCTGTGGTGGGCTAGAAGGGATTAATGGGGACATACAGGGACATGTGTACTGTATTTTCCGACGTATAAGATGACCCCCTAATTTTACAGTTAAAACATAGGTTTAGGCCTATATTCGCTGTATAAGACTACCCCCCACTTCCGAGGCAACACCAGTTCTTTTTTTAATTAAATTTTTAATGAATGACATTTTTTGAACATACCGTAATATACCGTACATTGATATGATAAATGGAAGGTCTCTTCACAAATGGCAATGGCATGAACTTGACCGAGATGTTTTTCGGGATATACTAGGCATATAAGACGACCGCCCCCCCCCACCCCCCGATTTTCAGTTGACTTTTTTTCATTCCAAAAGTCGTCTTATACGCCAGAAAATACGGTAATAGATACTTTTAACAATGAAGATTTTAAAAAATGAAGGGCTTATAACAATACTCAGGTAATAAATATTTATTAAATAAATATTGTTTATTATTACATACACAATTTCATGGGTTAATTTTGATTGTCTAAAACATTTGGCATAAATGAAGAGCTATTTCCCAAGCAGCTTCCCAGTTGTGATGAGCACAGAGTGGCCTCATGTGCTGAAAACAGGGCTTCTGTCCTCCTTCCAGTTGACTAAAGAAGCCGCAGGATTCTCTGTCTGAACCTGAGAATTGTGGTCTAGGCCTCTTTGCCAGCTGGAGAAAGGCAGAGAAGCAGCTGAGATTTATAGGTCCGCCCGGACTTTCATCATCATGGCACCTCCGTAGACACTTCCTGAGCAAATGAGTCATGCTTCCTGGAAATGTCTTTCACAGAAAGTTCTCTTCTAAGAGGCCTGGCATTTGGCTTAGAAGTCAGAGATAAGTTATTTCAATTCTGTGTACAACTGCTATTCAAACACATGCATAAAAGTGACAACAGTATTCCAGACAACTCAGTTTATGATTCTATACCAGATGAGTCTAACATTGCACAAAGCATGATCTAGATTCAAAAAGAGTTTAGAATGAAGTGTATCTATTGGTTAAGTAAGCCAAATACCTTGTAGTGTCAATACGTGTAACCAGAAGCATTTTATAAAAAATTAAAAATGCTAAAGGTGCCCAGGTAAAATGCTATTTAATTATAAAAAGTTAAAATGAGTGATATATCAGAACGATTACAATCCCTTTTCTCAAAAGGAAATGCTGATCTTTCCTGACCATCCCTCACAGTAAAGGATTGCATGCCATTGCTTTAATTTGCTGCAGTCAATGAGGCAAACCCACCAGCCTCCAAAGAGAGGCTTTGCTCTCAGATTCCAAAGGAAGTCTGTGTGTTTCCCCCTCTCTGTTCTCTCAAACATGAATGCAGAATCCGGATGAGTAATAATGAGATCTATTGATACTTTCCACACAACCCGAAAGCCACTAACATTACATTAGCTTCTCAGAGCTCACATTGCTCTCTCCACATTCCTCTTAGCAGAGGTCTGCTCAGCAAGGCCAGTGGAGGCAAGTAGTGGAGGCCTCTTCCACCATCTAACAGGCACACAGCAATCAGAATTCTAAATTTTAAAGTTAGGAATCCTTGTGTTTTAGTTAATTATATTAATTTTCTACATTTTAAAATAGTAAAGATTTCCTATTGTAATATCTCAGATGATGATTTATTTATTTATTTATTTATTTAAACTCTACTCTTTAGTTCTTACATTTACTGTTTAACAGGCTTTCTTTCCCACTGCCCCAGTGGGGATGAGTCTGCATGGCAGGTGCTAAGGTCTCTGGCTCCGGGATCTGTGATTTCACCTTCCCTGTTTCCGAGTCCATCTATAGCAGATGATGAGGCTTTTAGGAGGCAGAATAATTCTTTTAAATATTTAGTACTTCACTGTAGCGATCCAGTTGGCAGAGGGAAGGCTGTGGTTCATGGAACTAAATGTTTATGTACACACAGGAGAGTGTGCCTGGCTTTCACAGCATTCCCCTCACCACGAGGGAGGGAATTCGGCATCTAGTGCTCCATCAGTGACTACCACAACTTAATGTTTATAAGACGTCTTTAGTCTGTGAATATCTCAAGCAGTGTTTTTAAATAAAGAATTAGTCTAATTAATAAAAAAAACTTAGTTACTATAATAAAGGGAGCACTAGGGACAAAATATGGTTTTAAACTAATCTAGGGGGAGATTATCTTCTATAATAGGGGTGTCGAACTCAATCAGAGAAGGGGCCAAAATCTAAAATCCAGCCTAAATCGCTGGCCGAATGGTTTACTGAACAGTCATAAACTGTCATTGTGATGGAAACGCAGCGGAGTGCAGTGATGACAGCGCGGTGCGGGCCACATTGCAAGGCCTGGCGGGACAGATTTGGCCCACGGGCCTTGTGTTTGACACATGTGTTCTATAACAACATTTTAATGGACTCATTTTCATGCATAATCTTGAGATACATCTAAAAGACTATGGTAGACAGAATAATATTTTTCCTAGACCAGCTGGGTATTGAGAATCTAAAAGGGTATGAAATTTTGAGGTTGGAAAACATTACCAGTGCATATCTACATTGTTATGTTAATTGGTCCCCAAAGATAATGCTTCAAAAGCATTATCTGATCACACTGGAATCCACATATTGCCATTGCAGGAAATTTGGAAAATATAGAAAAGCCTAGATAAAATAAAAATAACCTAAATTACATCACTGTTGATAATTTTCATCTGCATTCTTTCCTGTAGCCTCTCCCTATGTATTTATTTACTTTATGTTAATATTCTAAGGGGATCATCCTGTACATACTCATTCCCCCATAACTTTTTCCCATGAAACAAGAGCTTGTGAATGTTTCTCCTTGTCACTTACTATACCACATTATTTACAACACTGCATCTTCCAGCATCATAATGTAGCCACCAATTCTTGTCATAGAGCATTCAGTCTTCAAATACCTACATTACAAACAATGCTGCATAAACATCTTTGTAGTTAAATCTTGGATAAACTTAGACTTTAACGGTAACAACTTAAAGTTGATTAGACAATGATTTAAAAAAAAATCATGACTAGACAACGATGATTAGACAATGATTAAAAAAAAAAGAAGAAGAAGAAGAACCAAATCAGCCTCTGAGGCTTCCACAATGAGTAATAGAAAGAAAGCAGAAATAAAAATGAAAATGCACTACTAAGAGCAGACAACAACCAACCACTGCCTGGAAGGGAGACTATGTGTTCTATTTGTGACAGCCCTCTAATGCTGAGTGACACAAAGTAATGTGGTCTCTCGGTGGGTTTTATGTCATGCGATGGCCAGCACTGTGAGTAATTCTTTAATTTTAGACTGGTATTTCACATTTCCTGCCCCACCCTGCCAGCACATGGCCGCATGGCTTTTCCTGTGCTTTGGGGAAGATGTGTGCCTGTGTATCAGAGTTCCCTGTGTGGGACCACGTGTCTAATTGTTGGCGGTGAAATGGCACCGGGTGCTGCCAGTGATTAGGCCTTGGTTCAGCAACCTTGGTTCCTGAGTTCAGCTGCCAGTAAGAGAAGAATTCAGAGCCAAGCAACTCAAACCATAGACGTCACAGTGGGAGGAAAAGTGAACCAGCTGGGCGGGGTCCCAGGAAACAAGTTACAGAGGCAAAAGAGAGGCCCTTGGAACTTAGGAGAAAGAAAGCAAAGCAAACTGGAGAAGACTCGAGGGCGTGCTCTAGAGAGCGCGAGTGCTCCCTGGGCTCTTTGACTTTATGGTGGGGACTTAGGGGAGGTCTCAGGGGGAGGATCTCAGTAGAATATTCTTCAGCTTTCCAGGTGTGTCCCCTCAAGATACAGGTCCCCACTGATTGGTTGGTGCCAGGGCAGGAGCCATTAGTCATCACAGCTGGTCCTGATGTCAGCCATGACATTGCCCAGCCGGGCTTTGCTACTTTTCTGGGCCTGGAGCTGAAACACAACTGAGGCCTCAATATTATCTCTAGTTTGACCAAAATTCTGTTCCTGTGGGCAACTGACTGAAGGCTCTGCTTCCAAGATCATTTGATGCCGGTCAGAACCTCATTTTCCGAGGGTTTAGTTTAGTGCTTAAGGGACTGGTTGTGCAAGGGATAGCATGGAAGTTGTATGAAGCTATTCTCTGGGCCCCTTGTTCTTCCTCTAAATGGGCCTACTGTGTGATCAGCGACATACCAGGGAGGAAAAGTTAGGGGAGGGTCTGAACCACACGACCAGCGATATAGAAGGTCAGGAGGTCTAAAGTGCATGGCCATTCTTACGCTAGGGGAGGAAAGGTCACCCTGGGGGTGAGGTCCTTGTTTTCTCAGTTTTTTGTTGCTAGACACCCAGGGTTTTCTGTTGCAGGCTTGTCATCCTGCTCTGCTAATGCCTGTCTAAGTGCCCACCGCATAACGGAGGAGACTTCACCTCCCGGGGTCATCCCAGAGCCACCTCGAGTCCACCATGCTCTGTATTCGCTCTCTTCTCGATGTCCGTGTCATTTATGCTCCACAGTTTGATTAGTTTTCATCCCTGAGCCTTTCTCACCCACATGGGAGCCTTTTACCCCACTCTGTGATGCTTGTTGGACACTTCCCACTGTTGTTACAGGGCCAGTTCAAAGCCCTTCGCATTTAATGTTAACTCCAAAAGTTCTAAGTTTATCCAGGAGATTTGTGAATAAACTTTGGCAGCAACATTCTTAACCAGTTCTCTTAAAAGGCAGTTCCTGTGGATCCCATTTCAGTTGTTGTTCAGGGTGGGGCAATCTGCAGAGATGCTTCAAAAATTCACCAGTCTCCACCCCTTTGGAGCTCCAGTGGCTAAGCAGGGAGAACTGTAGGCTGGCCCGACAGAAAAGGCAGAAGAGGCTGCAACAGACAAAAACACATGTAGAGCCATTTTCCTTACAGTTGTCTCTCCTCTCACCACCTGCTGACAGTCTTCCTAACGTTCCCTTTACCACCATCTCCTGCCAGGACCCACCATCTGCTCCTCCCTGACACAAATACCACGTTTTCATTTTCCTCCACAGTATGATTTGTGTAGGGCTGTGCCCCATACACATCAGGAAAGGGCTCAGTCTCCTCACACCACTAGGTTGTCTTAGCAACACATGGTAAGTCATGGCTGCCCACCTCCTCGCAAGTGATTCATTGATTTGTTGCTTCCCTGTCTGGTCAATCAGGGATGATTTCTGAAATGTTGTACATAAGTCAGCTCAAGTTCTCTCTAGCCACCATATTTTTTTTTTCCCCTCTCTCAAAGGTATTTCTGAAATAGTTTCTTAGGAAAAAAATGTTGGTTCCCTTTGCCTCTGACCAAGAGTTAGAATAACATTTTGAGCATATTCCACATGCCAGGCCTCACACTTAAACTAGCACATGATTTGTCTCACTTGCTATTTAAAACAACCTTATGAGGTAAGAACCATCATGAGGCCAAATTTATAAAAATATTTTTAATTAAAGAAATTAAGTAATTTTTGTAATATGTTATTCTCAGCATATTTTAGATCTGGGCTGGACTGTGAATCTACACAGACCCTGATACTGGCCATATTGAATATACCCTACTGTGTTCCTACAGTGCAATTTCTTTCCTGCTTCCAAATGAATTCTAATCTTCTATTAGTGATATTGACTTAAAAAACACACCACTGTGTGTTTTTCATACCACTGTATGAACTCACTATTGTAGTCCTCAGAAATTTAACTATTTTTCTTACATTGACTAGAATTTTTGTTCTCTACAATTATTAAGGGATTCTCTAGTACACCTGGAACTCTCCCAGAT
This sequence comes from Pipistrellus kuhlii, assembly GCF_014108245.1. NCBI lineage: Eukaryota > Metazoa > Chordata > Mammalia > Chiroptera > Vespertilionidae > Pipistrellus > Pipistrellus kuhlii. Next base: position 106,925,661 of record NW_023425404.1, on the reverse strand, counting down.
AAGTTATTTCAATTACATATTAAACCCTGAAGGTTAAACTTTTTGGAATTTTTAAAGATTTATAATAGAAAATGGACCCAAAATTTTTTTTCCGTATTTTAATGACAGTATCCCAAAGAAACTTTTGGTTTAATTTAGCTACATTTACTATATTTATTAATTCTTAAAATTAGCACTCTACTATAAAAAAGGAATGTCCTTCCAGAAAATTTTCAATAAGAAAAACAATAGTTTTTAAAAGAATGAATTAGATACCAATCTAAAATAGAAAAGACTGAGTATTAGTTGTTACAGTGTTTCTAAAATGTGATTAGAAGTCAGCCTATGTACATCCCAATCTCATACATATGAGATAATTAGTTATAATTTTATTCTTACCAGTTACACACACACCAATAATTTAGCAGCAAGAGACACTTTGAAAGCACACCCTGTTCTGAGAGTCCTTATAGTTCATGAACTTGGTTCCACTGAGGGAGGAGGCTGAGATGCACATTAGCTGCCTGGGTTCCTCCAGACTTGAGTTCCAATGACTCCTAAAGTTCCTACAAAACCCTTCATCTTATAAAAATTGTTAGATATGTTTTCTGTCTGTGATGCGTTTTTGCTTTCATATTTTTCAACTTAATATTTAGTGGGAATCCAAAAATCATTTTATATTGCAACTGGAGTCTGAAGTCACTAATGTTCCGATAGCCTATGCACATGTCAAATTATCAAAGGAAGTAGATAGAAGTTGGTAAATGTGGCTAGGCAAGAGATTTCCTTCCTCTTTGAATGTCCTAAGCGTGGTTGAAGATATTTCATAGTGGGAGAAGGATCCAAACCACAAAAATCCTAAATGAATAGTCTCCTTAAGGGAATAACTGAAAACATTCTACAAAAGAGGTTTTGTGTAGACACATATCTACATTTGAAGACACATTTAATGGCTAACTTGAAAATATAAGCATCATTCCAGGTATTTAAAGAAAATGCCTCTAAACACAGTTACACAAATTAGAAGTGCATATTCAAAGTGAGAATCTCACTCTTTCTCAATTACTATTGGTTGCCTTTTATGGATTTAATTCCAACTTCAAATATTTGTTCAGACCTAATTGTTCTTTAGGTGTTCCAAAAGAGGGGAAATCATACTCTTAGCAGGACCAATGCTTGCCAGTAGTTGCGATGAGTCACAGCTGGAAGGTCCTGTGGTTAACATTTTGCTCTGAAAACAGAATCAGAGGGCTCCAAGGGGTTGCCATGGTAACCAGTATTTGTATACTTTGAAAAATGACTGTTCCTGTTTTGTGTGGTAAATTTATCCGGGAATGAATTGCAGAGGTGACATTAGCCATCTGTGTGAATACAAACAAAAAATCTGATTTAATTAAGTGTAAACTTTAGAAGGACATACATTTGGGGAAATGAGATTACTTTTTGTATAGAGGTATTATTTTGTACTAATTAATTTATTTGACATTATGTTTAAGCATTTTCATCAATGTCTATTTGATATTTATTTTAATGAACCATTCTCTTCCTTCCAAAGGAAAAAAAAACTTCTTTCATCAATGCTCCCCCCAAACCCACTCCCTGTACCCCTGCCCCCATCCCATTCACAAGGTGTTATTTAAAAATGACTGGGATTCAGGGACTCTCCTTCAATGAAGTAATCCTATCTGAAAAGAAGAAAAAAAAAAATCCCCGTCAAAATCGAGTGAAAATGTCAGCTTGCTTCCTTTTTTTCTTCCTTCCTCCCTCCCTCCCTCCCTCCCTCCCTCCCTCCCTCCCTCCCTCCCTCCCTCCTTTCCTTCCTTCCTTCCGTATTTTATTGCGTTTTTACAGAGAGGAAGAGAGAAGCACAGAAAGCTAGAAACATCGATCAGCTGCCTCTTGCACATCCCCTACTGGGGATATGCCCACGACCAAGGTACATGCCCTTGACAGGAATCGAACTTGGGACCCTTTCGGTCTGCAGGCCGACACTCTATCCACTGAGCCAAACTGGTTTCAGCAAAATGTCAGGTTTCTTAAACTTGCTGAGCTTGGAGACAAAATTACTGTACTGCTTAGGACCTTGAATAGAATCTGAAATATGGTTCCTCTGAATGTCACTGGCTAGTGTTTCAGAAGATCCACCAAGCTTAGAGAAATATGGTTATAGAGAAATCTTACCTGTGTTTTATTGGATGAAAATGAAATAATTAAACGTTTGGTCATTGGGCTACCAAGTTAAGAATGAGGCTTTTGGAGTGGAAAACAGTAGAGTGCTTTCTTGCTTATTATGCCTCTGCTTGGGAACAGTATGTTTATTTCTGAATTAATTGTTTTGACTGGGATTCCTACGCTGAACTTAAAAAGAGTGGAGCTGAGATAAATAGCCTACAGTGAGGCAGTACTTTAGCAGTAAACAGATTGCAACATGGACCTCCTGCCCCCCCCCCCCCCCCCCACCTCCACCTCTTGCATTGGAGTGGGACCTGCGGGCTGTGGCCAAAGCTTTTGTTGTGGTTACCTGTTCTTTTTATTATTTTGTTGTTTTATTCTTTTTCTTAGTTTTGCTTATTCATTATGGCTTCCATCAAATATCTAGAATATTAGACACTTGATAATAAATATACACATTTGAAGCATCATTATTAAAAAGATAAAAAGGAAACTGAATTGATAAGTCTGAAAAATAAATTTTATCTTTATTCCTTTGCTTCAAATGCTTTAGGTTTACAGTGATTGATATAATGGATTTCTGAGCTTCTTTTTAAATCTCTGCTGTCCTCTCTCCAAATCTCGCAAGCATGTATGTCTATTGAACAGCCAATTTTGACAGCTCAGAATGAGACAAGCCAAGATATATGAACCTAAGATTCACATACCTTAAAAAGTTCCAGACCCTTTGCTGCCTCATTGGAGCTGGGATTTAGGACTATAAAACCCTAATCTGTATCTAACTCTGCAGTTAGTTTTATATCATAACACGTTAGTAAATAAAAATAATTTGGTCAATTTGGAATTTATTGAATCAAGATTACACATTTTCCTTCCAGATACATGCAAACATATCCACTCTCACATACTCTTACATATGTGTAATCTCCAAGATAATAATCAAGGAAGTTCATGATCAGTACCTTTCCCTTCGTTGCCATCCCAAGGATAACTGGAACGTATTTAAGTGCATAGTAGGAGGTCAAAAGAAAATACAATGGCCTTTACTTTTTCCATCTGACTAACCATGAGGAAGACAGTACTTTTGGAGTATCTTTCCTGATTGGAGAAATATGGCAGAGAGGTTTATTTTTTTAGTTTAAAGGTATACCTGATGAAATTATTAAATGAGGCAGGTAAAAGGTGCACAATAGGATATATAAATACCTCAGTGGGAAAATGGACCTTAGCAAAAAAGTTCTAAGAGAAGAATACAAATGGGCAATACACATGAGGAAAAAAAAAACCAACTACAAAATAACACAAATTAAGATAATTATAAAACACACACATAAATTTTTACTCTTATTTAAAAATAACAGTTGTCAAAGCTCCACCACACAAAGCATTTCTGTAAATTGCTGGTGGGAGGGTACATTGCTGTAAACTTTCTGGTAAGAAATGAACTAATATATTGAAATACATGAAAAGCCAAGAAAGATTATACTCTTTGATTCATTTCCCTTATAGGAATCTCCTGGGGAGAACTTTAAATATTAGGCAAATATTTATTTTGGCAAAAATGTTGGAAATATCCTAACTGAACAACAACAGGATTGTATTGTAAATAACATTTCTGTTACCATTAAAAACATTTACATGCATTATATAATGACATGCTTAGTATAAAACAGGGAACACAATGACATGGTAGCCCAAATTATACATACATATACCCTTACACACATATGTATATAAACACATACAAATGAAAAAAATATTGGCAAGCTAAACTTTTGGCATTAACAAAATATCAACAGTGATTATCTTCAATGTGATTAATTTTTTATTTTCCATTTTCATATCTTTCAAAAATGTCTGATATTTTATACTGTAGTTAGTACTTATTTAAAAATGTACATCTTACAGTTAAATTTATTGAGCTTCACTTGTGTGTCAATATGTGAATACATCTCATTCAGCTTACTATTTCCTTATTCTGTGTATGAATTATACTTTGGAGGGAATTTGCTAGGCTGACATAACACCAAACAATATTTGGATTTCTAAATTATTTGGCTTAGACATCACCCCCATCACTTCTCTCTCTGGTTTTCTATTTTGCATTCTTATGTTAAGCATCTGGTACTCGACCTGACTAAGCAGATTTAGCCTTAACTTTTGAGCCAAGGAACAGATTTTGCTATATGAGTAGCCTTTACTTTTTCCATCTGACAAACTATGTGAAACTTTTTTACATCGGGAGTTTCCCCTTTGATTTCAGCTCTATGACGGCTCACGGAGGATAGGACGCTATTGTGGAACAGATATGCCACCTCCAGGGAGTACCACAGGCTCCGTTCTGCGAGTGCTGTTCCACACCGATGCTGTTGGTAACAATGAGAAAGGATTCCAGATGCAGTGGTTCGTTCACGGTAAGCCCAAGGCCGGTCTCAGTCATAGTTCATAGTTGCTATTTGACAAGAATTGGCCCCATTTCAAGTCTATTTTGAAAACTATACCATCAACACTGATTAAACTGAGTTGTAATCTTGTGTTGGGCCTTAGAAATTTTTGCTCACTCATTGTTGGCTCTTGGAGAGTTAAAGCCTGTTAGGGCTAAGAGAGGAAGTGATGTCAAAGTGGACAGGATTTGGATAATTGCTTAGGTAGGTGCTGGGATACACTGCTTAAGAGGAAGGAAGAAGCAGAATGAAGTTTCTAAGAGTGAAGATCTGTAGTTGGGTTTGGCAAGGAAATTGCAAGGTAGGATGGGGGCCTCTTAGGGAGAGTGGAGTACAATGAGATTTAAGGCTTACTCTGACATAAGGAGAGAAGGAATGATGGGATAGAAGGAAAAGAGAGTCAATCAGAGAGAAAGGGAGGAGCAAGGATTGCACAAGGAAGCTGGAGGAGAACTAGTAATGCCCCAAGCCAGGTAGGGCCACGTCAGAGAACTGGGTGGTTCAGGAAGCAGGTAGGGTCGCTCAGATGGTGAGAGCATTGTCACAATATGCCAAGGTTGTGGGTTTGATCCAGTTAGGGCCACATACAAGAATCACCCCCCAAAAATGCATAAGTAATTGGAACAACAAATCGGTGTCTCCCTCCTCTTTAAAAAAAATCAATAAAGTAAAAAACTTTTCATTTTTCTGAAGATGAAAATTCATTTTAAAAATATTTACTTATTAAATTGGTTAGGATGACATTGGCCAACATGAACATATAGGTTTCAGGTGTGCGTTTCTATGTTACAAGACCTGTATATTGCACCGTGTGTCCACCACATGAAAATTCATTTTTAACAGTAGTTCTGAAACTTCTAGACTGACCTCATGTGGCCCAGTCTAAAGGGAGTTATTCTCTAAACCTACTCCCAAAAGCAGCAGCAGAGTCCCCTGGAACTTGTTAGAAATGCAAATTCTCAGGGCCCATCCCAGACTTTCAAAATCACAAACAGGAGGCCCAATAATCTCTCCTAACTGGTCGGTCTCCCTGGTGATTAATGTTTGAAGACCACTCTCCTAGGGTGATCCAGACTTGAAAATTATAGTCCTTGTGAAAATTATAGTAACAGTTCTCAACCACCTTCAGGACTCACTGGTCTGTTTGAATCAATTCAAAAGAGAAAAGGAGTTGCAGTGTTGTACTAGGAACCACACACAGACATTCAAGCTATGGCCTCACTGTCAAAGCCAAGGGTGAGCCCACAGCAAGGGCTTGAATATGTGTCATGGTTGACCCTTGAAGGTTTTTAACATCATAGTGCATTTATTATATAAACCTCATGCTATATATAACTGAATAGCCCTGTTGTATATTTAAGAGTGTTAGACATTCTGAGACTACGAACTGGAGACTGAGTATATTTCTGCTAATAAAAAAAAATAACGGGATTTTCAGTGTTTAAAACTATTTAGTGGTTATCCACAGAGCCACTTATAGCTTGAAATACAGATTATGAATTCCCCAAGTAAATGAACTATAATGATCAAGCTTGTAGAAGTTCTTGACCATCCTCTACACCAAGTAGATAAATTTAACCTTTGGGAATGCCAGTTTGTGGATCTATTAAATGAAGGGACTGGATTGATTCATCTCTATAATACAATTTGTCTCTAGTATTCTGTGACTTAGAAATGGTTGATTCTAAGGAAACTGGAGGAAGCAGTGTGAAAAGACCTAGAAGAAATGAAAATCTTGGGAAATGACCCAAATCTTCAAGGATAAGTGTTATTTTCCAGACAGCGATTCTCAGGCTTTTATATACAGCACACGTGAATCACTTGTTCTGATGCAGGGCTGGGGTGGGGTAGTGCTGAGGTAAGGCCCTTAAACCCTCATTTATAAAAAGGTCCCGGCAATGTCTGTGGTGCTACTCTGTAGACCACATGTGTCAAACACAAGGCCCGCTGGCCAAATCCGTCCCGCCAGGCCTTGCAATGTGGCCCGCACCACGCTGTCATCACTGCACTCCGCTGCGTTTCCATCACAATGACAGTTTATGACTGTTCAGTAAACCATTCGGCCCGCGATTTAGGCTGGATTTTAGATTTTGGCCCCTTCTCTGATTGAGTTCGACACCCCTACCAGTGTAGACCATACTTTGAGGAGCAGGAAGAGCAGATGTTAAGGCTGGAGAAATACAATAAAATGATAGAAAGAGCATTCATTGAGTCTAGAGGGAACTTTGGGGTGCTCGCTGGACTCACTATAATAACTGCAGAATCATATCTTCCAATTTCCTATGTTAATAGGATAAGAGTGGGGACCCTTGTAGGAAAAAGAACCTTATTGCTTAAGAGATCCAAAGAGGTGAAGACTTTCACCTGTGACAGAAGATGGAAATTAAGAAGTGTTAACAGAGTGGTTCTTAGCCCTAGATACACCCTGGATTTGCCTGGTGGTTTCTAAAGAGTTCCATACCTGGGTTCCAGTTTCCAGAGAGAGGATTCAATTGTTCTGCAGTGGGACCTTGACTATTGCTGACTTAAAAAAACAACAAATCCCCAAGTAATTCTGGAAGGAGAGTTTTTGGAGCAGTGACTTTGCTGGTCATATCTTTCTCCTCCGTGGGCTGCTTCCCCTCCCGTCCAGGCTGCTCTAGCTATGTTAGCCCCAGGCCACCCGAGGAGTCTGATTTAATGGTCATTATTAACTGTACCAGTTACTGTGTCACTGGGTTCTCCCCACCAAGATGCTAGAGGTGTCCGTCTCCTCTGCTGACAGCGTTTCTGTTGGGGAATTTTTTCCTATCAGCTCCATTTGAAATTTGTCTTCATAGGAGGAGTCAGAGACACCCTCTGTCTATTGTCCTTTCCTGTTTACTATTTCAAAACTTTCTCTTAATTGCTGAACATTTGCTAAGCTTGGATCTAGAGTTATGCAACAAAGTTTTTGCCAGCTGGAACCAGAACTGAAAAAAAAATTTTTTTTTTAACTCTGTGTTACCCACTGTATGTAAATTATGCATGGGAAAAACCTTCTGGAAGGGGATGGTTAGTGGTCTAGATCAGTGAAAAATTAATGAAATGATTGTGTATGATAGTTATGCAACAGCACAAGTACCCCGAGCCCATACTCTGCATCTGACCAGGTCTGTAGCCTGAGATGGTAGCCTGAGAAGAGGGGCCAACTTCCTACCCTCTGGAGGTAAACTGAAGACATAAATCTGACTTCTCAGTTATCCATGTCCTCATTCCAGATATTAAGGAAATATGGGGGCCATGTGCTGTGGAAGAGCTGGGGACAGGGTGTGGCTGTGACCAGCAGGCCTGTTCCCCCTCTCCTAGAGCTTACAGTGATGGGGAGAAGTAGCCATCAAACAAGAAGCACACAAATACATATAAATGCTACGTGCCAGGAAGCACACAAAAGAGGATTTGACATTGACAGGAGGTCAGAGAAGACTTGCATGAAAATGGGCCCTTTGAACTAAAATCTAAGAGTAAGCAGATGTCAACTAGATAAATAGGAGGAAAAGATTCCAAGTAGAAGGAAGACCCAGTGAATGGAGCGTGAAGAGTTATCCATGTGTGAGGGACTCCGAAGTCCAGAGTGGCTGGAGTTCAAAGTCAAGGGGAGCAGTGCTGAGCTAAGCAGCAGCCAGAGCACCAGGGTCACACATGGCAGGCAGAGGGGCCCCATGGTCTCTTTTATGTAAATCTGTCAGATTTCAAATAATCAAGTTTTGAGTGGGATCTTGAAGGACTAAAGTATCAAGGCATGTTGTGGGACTCCAAATATGAAATAAAATACTAAACAAACAAATGCAAAATAACTACAATAATTAGTCTCGATTTTCAAATGTAATAGTAACACTTTTTTAAAACTGGAGAATGAAATTGCTACAGATTTGAAGTGACTGAACTTTTATAATAAGTCTATATTACTTTTATAATCAGAAAATGAAATTTCAATTTAAGAACGATGACAGTAGCAGTGCTCTTTTTTTAAAATTTCTTTGTTGATTAAAATATTACATATGTGCTCTCATCCCTCCATTAACTTAAACCCCGCCCCACCCCCACTCATACCCTCACCCCACTGGTGTTTGTGTCCATTGGTTAGGCTTATATGCATGCATACAATTCCTTTGGTTAATCTCTACTTTTTACCCCCATCCTCCCCTACCTTGACAGTCTGATCGATGCTTCTCTGTCTCTGGATCTATGCCTGTTCATCAGTTTATGTTGTTCATTATATTCTACAAATGATGAGATAATGTGGTATTTATCTTTCTCTGACTGGCTTATTTCACTTAGTATAATGCTCTCAGTACCATCCGTGCTGTTGCAAATGGTAAGAATTCCTTCTTTTTTACCGCAGCGTAGTATTTCATTGTGTAGATGTACTGCAGTTCTTTAATCCACTCATCAGCTTATGGACACTTAGGCTGTTTCCAAATCTTAGCTTTGGTGAATTGTCCTGCTATGAACATAGGGTGCATATATCCTTTCTGATTGGTGTTTCTAGCTTCTTGGGATATATTCCTAGAAGTGGGATCACTAGGTCAAATAGGAGTTCTATTTTTAGTTTTTTGAGGAAACTCCATACTATTCTCCATTGTGGCTGCACCAGTCTGCATTCCTACCAACAGTGCATAAGGATTCCTTTTTCTCCACATCCTTGCCAACACTTGTCATTTGTTGATTTGTTGATAATAGCCATTCTGTCAGGTGTGAGATGGTACCAAATTGTTGTTTTGATTTGCATCTCTTGAATAGTTAGCAACTTTAAGCATGTTTTCATGTGCCTCTTGGCCTTCCTTCTGTCCTCCTTCAAAAAGTGTCTGTTTAGGTCAGTTGTCCATTTTTTTTTTTATTGTATTGTTTATCTTCCTTTTGTTAAATTGTATGAGTTCCCTGTGAATGTTGGAGATTAAACCCTTACCAGTGATGACATTGGCAAATATATTCTCCCATGTAGTGGGCTTTCTTTTTGTTTTGTCATGGTTTCTTTTGCTATGCAAAAGTTTTTATTTTTTTTTATTTTGATAATTTCATTTGTATATTTTTTTCTTTAGTTTCCATTGCCCTAGGAGCAGTATCGGTGAAGAAACTGCTTTGGCATATATCTGAGATTTTGCCGCCTGTGGATTCTTCTAGTATTTTTACAGTTTCCCATCTTATGTTTAAGTCCTGTATCCATTTTGAGTTTATTTTTGTATATGGTGCAAGTTGGTGGTCTAGTTTCACTTAGTAGTGTTCTTGAATGTGTGTTTGTGTGTGTAATGAAAGCGATCCTTTCTGCATCACCTTTCTAAGTCTCACTCGAATCAGAATCAGGTTCCCATGCAGGGCCCAGCACACCCAGCCTGACATGTCATTTCTGAGCATCGCTGCTGAGGAAGAAACCCCACAGGCTTCATGATGCCAATTAATAAATAACCCCATCTGCAAAATGTGCTTCTTTGTTGACTGCACAAACCTATTCACTTTGAGATAATGGATCCACAATCGGGCTTTATTTGTGGGCTCATTTCTAAAGTGGTGCGGTGGACCCGAGATGAAAGCACACTGCCTTGCTTTTATTCCAGCCCTCAAAGGGAGTCCCACCCTGCAAAGAAAGACATGGCCACAGTGCCCTGCCTGGCTCCACTGTTGACAGCATTGTCCAGAGGCTGAATCCAGCCCGGAGGCCTCCGCCCGGGTGGCTGAAAGCAATCTAGAGCTTTCTGCCTGCCGGAGAGCTGAATAGGGGCCTCTCGCCAGCTGTGCACACCCCTCTCCTCTGCTCCTTTCTCCCAGAGGCCTGCTGCTGTCACTTGGCAATGGAATCCTGCATACAAACAAGGTCAAGGAGCTTTGTGAGAGAAAGAGTGACATTTGCAAAGGAAGAGAGCCCCTCAGCTGGGAATAGCAGGGGGAGGGCTAAGTGGCATGTGCTCAGGAGGTGATGTCACCCCGGACACTCACAAAGGAAAGTGTAGCCTTTTCTTTGGGGAGATGGATGACATCAGCCCCTCGAACGGGGGCTGGTTGTGTTTTATCTTTCTTTCCCCTATTAATGAGATTTCTCAAGCCTTGAGGGTTTTCAAAAATTGGCCCCGGGGAAAACATTTTAAAAACTTTGTCAAGATCGTCCTCTGTGGCCGGCTTGGTTTGAACCTGAGCCAGCCCTTTCCTGCCTACCTGGGGACATGCAGCACTGGATCAAAGGGCTTTACAAAAATATATCTAGAGAGAGCCCTGGCAAAGAACCTCTATGAGGTCACCAACGTTTCTCTTAAACCTTCCCTCCAGTTCTCTTTCCCTCACTCAGACTTTTCAACAGTCTTTGTTTATTGATGGTCTTTCAGGGGAAATCCTTCTAACTTGTAATGTTTATTACTTTTGGGACTTAGAGTATGTGTGTGGGATGGGAGGTGTGGTGGGCGGGGAGGGAGGAGGGGGAGAAGGGTTCCAGTAGTTTGACCCTTTGAGGACAAAAGTTTTGTGATTTCATTATCCATTTGTCTTTAATGTGAATGCTGAGTAGTCATCCGGAGGGTGTGAGGATGAATAAATTGGGCTCCATAAGGAGATCTGCAAAGGACAGGCATTTCGCCATTGTTAATAATGTTATAGTGATTACACGTACCCTCTGTAAGCAGATATTTATTGAGAACATTATTCATTCAGCCAATCAACCAACACATATTGATTCACTATCAGGATCTGGGCGTAGCATTTATAACATAGAGAGTGTATTACCCTGTTTCCCCAAAAATAAGACAGTGTCTTATATTAATTTTTGCTCCCAAAGATGCGCTAGCTCTTATTTTCAGGGGATATCTTATTTTTCCATGAAGAAGAATACGGTACACACTTATTGTTAAATGAAAATAAAGGAAATTTATTATCTGTATACGGTACGGTAGTACGGTAGTTGTCAACACAAACCAGACAAACTGAATCCTACAGTATCAAGAATTTACTCATTTATTCATTGACAATCATGTCATCATCTTCTGGAACATCATCATAACAATCCAATTCCTGAATTTCCTGGTGAATTTCTTGTGACTCCATTTCTTTCAGAAACAGTAGACCAAATCTCTCATGTTTAGCCTAGGGGGGCGGGGGGTGTGTGTCTTATTTTCAGGGAGATGCCTTATATTTCACTCAGAAGGAAACCTGTAAGTAGATCTTATTTTCGGAGGATGTCTTATTTTTGGGGAAACACGGTAGTTAACTCAGGAGGCCATAATAGAAGACATAAGGTTGGTAGATAAAAAGCAGAGATTTACTAGTATTTCTCACCCCTCTGGAGGCTAGAAGTCCAAGATTGAGGTGATGGTGGAACGGGTTTCTCCTGAGATCTCTCTAGGTGGCTTGCAGATGGCCTTCTCGCTGTACTCTTCCATGACTGCTCTGTGAGTGTGTATCCTGTGTCCAGAATATCTCTTCATATTAGGGCACCAATCAATTAGATTAGGATTCACCTAGGGGCCTTATTTAGACTTAATGACCTCTATAGCTATCCTTATGTCCAAACACAATGACATTCTGATGTACATGAATTTAGAGGCGGGGGGGGGGGGGGGGGGGGGGGGAATTCAATTTAGTCCAGCAGAGAAGAAGGAGCTAGCCCTCTTGACCTCAGAAGTTAGTTATGTAGTAAGGGAAACAGACAAATAAATAAGTGTAGAAATAAGTCTATAACCCATGATGCTGTAGGACACAGAGGAAATACAGGAGGCCTCCAGGAAGCTTTTGTAGAAAGACCATCCCTCAGACAAAGGATCGAGAAGAAGATATTTCTAAGGCTTAGGATGACACCAAAGTTTTGCCACTGGCAAGTGTTTCAGTTAGCGCACATATTCTCAGCGTCAACCCCAAGGGGGTGAAAACTGGTTCTAGGAAGGATGAAAAAAATTATATGCTTTATGTATGGAGTACAGATATCTGTAATACATAACAGATATATAGGATATTTGTGATATTAAATTTTTATGAGAGTGAATTTTTTTTTTGGGGGGGGGGGGATCTCAGAAAGCTCCTTAGGGCAGTAGTGAACCAACAATGGTTGAGAAATACTGAGCTAGAGGGAGTGATAGAAGTTGAGGCAGGGCAGGAGCCAGAGACCAATTGATAAGACCCATGCAAGAACTTGCTTCTGCACAGTGCAAGCATTCACAATCTGGAGGTATGATGTTTGCTGTGAAAGTGTACGTATTTATGAATTGTGCTTTGCAAAGATTCCAAGGCGGGTTGTGAATCACACTGTCTGGTCCTTTCTCTCTGCTGGTGACAAATAGCTTTCATAGTGTGACTTCCTGCTAGGTGGTTGATACATAATGTCACGGAGAGAGAAGTGGTAAAACACCTGTCCTGGTCGGCCTCTAAAGTAACCATAGTTATGATTCTTTTTTTTAAAAAAAGCATTCTTTGTTCAGTAGTCTGTAAGTAATCTCTTGGTTTAGACAAACGGACTCCTGGGGTTTTTTTTATTATATGGTGTGATAGAAGAGAAACAAATCCTGTTCAGTTTGAGTAGAAATTTAAGCCCATTTCTATTTAAAGTAAAACTTCACTTCCCCAAATGCCGACTAGACTTTCTTTCACATTCATAGATGCTATGTCCTTCCTGCTTATTCTAGCTACTTCAGCCTATTGGATATCTTGAAGTTTTGTCTTTGTATTATTTTTAGGAAAATTTTAAGCATGGAGACTGCAAATGAATATAGTCCTAGTGTTGAACTAAAGCAAAGATATGTGCATTATGGTACTATGTCTGATTTTTATTTTTGGCAAATTCTCCCTTATATCTTTTTTTTGCAAAAAAGTTCTTAATGGATGATGCTAATTTAAGAAAAATCTGTTTATAAAGTAATTCACATTTGTAAAATTGAGATAATAATTTACAAAACAACTTTTGTAGCTCTTTTTGCCTTGGCTCTGGGACTTTTCCAGCAAGGTCAGAGATGGCAATAAGTAAATGCAGACACTTCAGAATGAGTGGAAAAGCTAAATCCTGACATTATTTGCCTCCTTGACAACAGCAAGAGATACACATACACACAGTTGACCTTCATTTAATGTTGGCTCTGAGTCCTGTAACCAGTGGGGGCCCTTTAGGAGTCTTGCATCTCAATTCCCATGACACTACTTTTGAAAAAGTTGGAGGTCAATTTCCATTGCTACTTTTTGAAACAGTTATAAAAAGAAAAAAGTTCTCCCTCAAACAACCATGACCTTCCCAAATCGGGTACTGCACAATTTGTAATCATCCTTGAGATTTGGGCCAAAGGAAGGGCTTTTGGAATCTTCTGTTTGTGTTTGGGTTCCCTAGCAACAATACCTCTGAGAGAGATTTCTAGGGGATTCTACAGTTTTTCATACATTGAAAAAGAAACTACTTTTTTTTTTTTTCACAGTTTCAAATTTTGTAGCAACCAGAAATGACTAAACATAGACATAACAAACATGAGGTTCAATACAGAACATTCATTTTTTTGTCCACAGAGGTTTGTTTTTTTGAACATTTATTTAAATATTACTGTATTTGTCTCAACATTATGTTACTAAGGCCTTGTTTTATGTGTATGTCGCTGTGTGCTCAGAGGAACTGGTGCCGGCCTTCAGTGGCAGTGACTCCCAAAACAAAGAAGAAACTTCTGGTGTAGGAGAGAAATTCCATTCCAGAAGATTTAGTAAAATTTTATACTCTCTATATAAGTAATGACATTACTGTACTTTGTCTCTGATTTTTCCTCCTTCTAGTTATACTTGCAGACTACTTACAGGCTAAATGATATTGATTTGACTACCGAAATATAACTTAAAATTCATTTTTAAAGACATTAGTTATAATAAAAACAAACCATGTTGCCCTATAGAGAGCAAATGAAAATATTATTCCTGGACCAAGCAATTATTTTTAAAATGTTGATATTATCATTTAAAACTGATGTTATTACTTTAAACTGTTGAGAATCATTAGAAAGAAAAACAACACTTGAGATTCTCATTTAAAAAGATAATACCATGTGCTGGGCCCTTTGGTTAGCATTTTAAAAATCTTACATGTCTTCTCTCAATAATTCTCTAAAATACCAATATTATCCCCATATTATGGATAAGAGAATGGAGGAGAGTTGAAAAGAAGTTAATTAACTTCCCCAAATTCACAAATCCAGTACCTGACAAAATCAGCTGCACTCTGCCTGGAAGCAAGTAGTTTTCCCCCACAACTTTTCATTGCAGAGAAGGTTAACCTTAGAGTCCGTTATTTTGTAACTAAATTCCCACGGAGGAAAATGAATGTTTTTAAATGAACTGATGCTGTCTTTTCCAACTAAAAAAAAATGTCCTGGTTTCAAGCTCTTCCCACTAAAATGCACAATTTATTCTTTCTTTAGGGTTAAGTAGCAATAATGCCAGGAAGCACATTACTTAGCAAATGACGAGTTCAAAATAACAAGTATTTGTTCTTCACCACAATATCTGCTTTATTAGGTATTTGAAAGTACTCTTCTTTTGGAGCTGCCATGTATGACTGATGGAATCAGACACTTCTGAGCTGATATAGACCCCAGAGATTATTCATTGCCATGGTTTAGTTACACCAGGGGGGTTATAAGAAAACTAGAGGCCCGGAGCACGAAATTCATGCACAGGGTAGTGGGGGTGTCCCTCAGCCCAGCCTGCACCCTCTTCAATCTGGGACCCCTTGAGGGATGTTAAACTGCCTGTGGATCGGGTCTAAATGGGCAGTCTGGCAACCTTCTCACAATTCAGGACTGCTGGCTCCCAACTGCTCACTTTCCTGCCTTCCTGATTGCCCCTAACTGCTTTTGCCTGCCAGCCTGATCACCCCTACCCACTCCCATGCCAGCCTGATTGATGTCTAACTGCTCCCCTGCCAGCCTGTTTGCCCCCAACTTCCCTCCTCTGCCAGCCTGGTCACCCCCAACTGCCCTTCCCTGCAGGGTTAATAGCTTCCAACTGCCCTTCCTTGCAGACCTGGTCTCTCTCAACTGCCCTCCCCTGCTGGCCATCTTGTGGTGGCCATCTTGTATCCACATGGGGGCAGGATCTTTAACCACATGGTGCAGCCATCTTGTGTGTTGAAGTGATGGTCAATCTGCATATTACTCTTTTATTAGATAGGATAGAGGCCTGGTGCATGGGTGGGGGCCAACTAGTTTGTCCTGAAGGGTGTCCCAGATCAGGGCATGCGTGGGGCGGCCTGGGCGAGGGGCCTGTGGTGGTTTGCAGGCCAGCCATGCCCGGCGACCCAAGCGGAGGCCCTGATATCTGGGACTTATTTATCTCCTACAATTGAAAGTTTGAGCCTGGAGCGAAGCCAAGCCCCCTGCTCACTCTGGCTGCAGCCATTTCTGTTTGGTTTTATGTATCTTCTATAACTGAACTTTGGAGCCTGGAGTGGAAGCCTAGGCTGGCCAGGGAAGATGAAAAGCTTTGTTTCCTTTGTTGCCTGAGTAAACCCTAGCCTGTTTTTTCCAGCTCCGTGTCTGCTGCCATTTTTCTTGGGATTTATCTTCTATAGTTGAAACTTTATATCCTTGAGTGGAGGTCTAGGCTGGCTAGGGCAGGCGGGAAAAGCTTGGCTTCCTCCATTGTAAGGGAAACGCAAGCCTCTCAACTGCTCTATGTGGCTGTAGCCTTCTTGGTTGGGTTAATTTGCATACTTGCTCTGATTGGCTGATGGGCGTGGATGATGGGCATGGCTTGAGCAGAGTCATGGCTAATTTGCATATTACTCTTTAATTAGGTAGGATGAGAAGTGAAAGGAGAGCTGCCCCCAAGATAGATTGGTTTGACTAGAGGTAAACAATGTGGATAGAGTGGCACACTTGAGTATCTGGTTCATTTAGGAGCCCAGCCTTGTAAACTAAGGACCTTGGCTGGCTGGCTGCCTGCAGCATGTGCCCTGTGAGGGATCCTCATCCCTGGCATTACTCTCACAGACAACACTCTCTTGGCTCAGGTTTGGGCAGAAGCAGAGCATGGGTCAGAGAACTTCACAACCACTGTCATGGGGCTGCCCACATCTATCTGTTCATTTGTCATGTGGAGCAACTTCCTGTGGAAAAACTGTTGGGAGTTGGGGAAAGATGAGAAGAGGAATTGGGGAGGGGGGCTGGGGGTGGCAGTCAGTGATGCAGAGCCCTTGGTGGGTGCTAATGAGCTTTTTCCTACAAGAGCACTCTGTATCAAAACAATTACATTGAGAGAAAGCAGGATTAGAATGACTAGTTTTGAGTAGAAGTATGAATATTGAACATGGAAATCACAGAAAGAGAACATATGTCCCCTGTCTTTGCCAGTTTGGGGATTTCATAAAGTAGTCTTAGGCGTGACTACTTACACTAGGGGAGATTAGTCCAGTTGTTTTGGTCTCATTTTATTTCCTTGGAAAATATTCTTATACTTTTAAATATATCTATATATTTATCTGTTTCTCTCTCTCTCTCTCTCTCTCTCTCTCTCTCTCTCTCTCTCTATATATATATATATATATATATATATATATATATATATATATATAATTTAAAAGTTCAGAAATCTTCAATAATTTAAAAATTGTTTTAAGAAAGACTGGTTGATTTAATTTCTCCTGAAATGTAAGCAAAGAATTTCTACTGGGAAAGCATTTTTTTAATTTGGTTGGAATGAGCAGGTTAGAAGAAAAAATATATAGCTAATCAAAATGAAAAGATGACATAATTGACTATAATTTTCTGAGTGAAAATGAAAGATGTTTATCCTTTAACATAAGGGAAATTAAAATTTATATTTTATGAAAAGTCCTAAAATATGGTTCATTGTGTACACTTCTCTTTAATGATGTACTAAGGTGGAATATTCAATATTAAGACTTAGGACATTTTAGAATGTCACAAATCTATGATAATTTTAACTTTGAATATCCATATGATATCTTATGTAATAATTTAAAAGTCACTTTATAACTATGAACAGCACTGATGTTTGAACTTCTTGTGTCTATTTTATAAGTTATTAACTATGGCCTATTTTTTTAATCTTCTTTTAAAAATGTAATTGTTCCTGCCATTGAAAACAGATAACTCTACTCCAAGCTTGTCAAGTTCAAAGGCCAATACAGGCCAAATAAACAAGGTTTAAATTTCTGTGGGCCATAAAAACCAAAAGCTTCAATTTTCATAGAAACGTAGGTTTATTTAGGTAGAGACATGCTGAATACAAAGGGCTGAAATAAGAGACTAATCATTAACATAAAATAGTAGAACATTTTAATAAAAGTTAGTATGTTTCCTTTAACATTATCTTACCAGACACTGAGAAATTGCACAAATTAATAAGTGTAATGCAAAATAAACCTATTTTTCTTGTACTCCAAAAGCGAAATATTTCCTGTTGTGCACACCAAACAAGTCATTCTAATACTAATGCTGTGGCAATCGGCTACTAAAATATTCGCTGCTAGTATTAGTGGAGAGAAATGGTGCGCCTACATGTAAGGCACATAAGGGAAATCAATGCAACACAATTACAGTAATCAGTCATTAGCGAACATTATAGTTTGTTATTAATAACTAGTGACTCAGTGCACAGGTTCATGTACATTGAAAGGAAATTAATTGGAAGGTGGCCGGTGGGACAAGGTGGCCTGGGCAAGACAGGCTCATACTCTGGAGCCAACCTCCCGAGGTCCCTCAGAAAATTAATTTGCAAATCCCTACGATCATATGAATTCTGGGGCTCCACCCTTGACTCTCTCTTCAGAGAGGTCCAGTAATCTGATTTTAGCCTTGTCTTTAGAGAATAGATACCTCTTATTTGTTTTTCTCAAGAGAGGGACATATACTTTTATACTATTGGGGAATTAACTGGAATTGCTGACTTTTTATTGATCTTATGCATGCCATAGGAACCTTTAGACAACTTTGTCATTTTAAGAAGCTCACATTCTTCTTCACCTCCACACCCCACTTCCAACCTGAAAATTTCTGTTCAAAATCACCTTAATCACATTATTTGCATACTAGAGGCCTGGCGCATGAAATTCTTGCACTTTAGGGAGTGGTCTCTCAGCCTGGTTTGTGACCTCACATAGTCCGGGAGCCCTTGGGGATATCCAACTGATGGCTTAGGCCCAAACCCCATTGGCCTGCACCCCTATGTACGCTTTTGCTATATATAGGCTTTTGAAAATTGGCCATCAGTTGGACATCCTTAGAGGCTCCCACCACCACTGCGCTAGTCAGCTGTGAGCCTGGCTTCTGGCTGAGCTGCGCACTCCCTGTGGGAGAACACTACTGACCAGGGGACAGATCTCATGTTGAGCATCTGCCCCCCAGTGGTCAGTGCATGTCATAGCAACCGGTTGTTCCCCTATTCTGTCTATTTGT
Source organism: Pipistrellus kuhlii (assembly GCF_014108245.1). Taxonomy (NCBI): domain Eukaryota; kingdom Metazoa; phylum Chordata; class Mammalia; order Chiroptera; family Vespertilionidae; genus Pipistrellus; species Pipistrellus kuhlii. The sequence continues at coordinate 106,906,688 of NW_023425404.1, read as the reverse complement.
ATATTAGCCTTTTTATTATATAGGATATCATTGTATCAGAAGTGAGGCCTGTTTATCCTAGAAAATAGTTCAATTTTGTCATAATTTAGATCTTTCCTAAATTCTGAGCTTTTAGTTGCCATTTCATATCATACCTGTCCCACCAAGAGAAGCCTTATTGGCAACTTCTCCCTGTGACTCTACACCCTCCCCATGCTTCCTTTGTACTTTTCAGGGGGAAAGTGGACTAACCAGTGAGGACTCTCTTAAGGTATTGATGAAGAGAAAGATTTTGTTTTTAAATTATAGAAAAACTACTATAAATCAGTTATGTGAGCATCATTATGTAGTGTTTAAATTTTATGCTTTTTCTACACATAGGCTATTCAACATTGACCACTAATATCTCAGGCGTTTTCCTCAAAAATTAGATGATGAGGATGTGAAAATGCCATTCTCTCTTCCTTTTCTTCTAGCCTAGGTGGGCAATGTCAGTTCCAAGCTGGCAGTCCTCTGGGTGCTGTTGGTTTGTGGAACATAGTTCGAGGAAAATGCCAGGTGTAAAGAGGTGACTGCATTTGAGCAATCACAGGGAAATAGGGAATGCACCTTTGAAACTCTGTGCCCTGATTCTATTTAGCTGTTTCATTGCCTGTTTTTGTTTGTTTGTTTTTGTTAAATTTATCTTTATTGTTGAAAGTATTACAGATGTCCCATTTGTTTATTTGTATTTGTGGTTTTGTTTTTTCCCCCATTGACCCCGTCCATTCCACACCCACCCCTCCCAGGCCTTCACCACTCTATTGTTTGTGTCCATGTGTGGTTTGCATTTATTAAAGCTTTTTCATTTAAAAACAACAACCCCAAACTTTGAAGATAGAACATAAATAGACTATACTTAATTTAAAAAAATATTATCACTCCTAGCTTGCTTTAGACCAAAATGAAAAAAGAGTTAGCAAAGTTCTTTTAAGAAAAAGATTTAAGTTATCTTCACTAGTAGACAGGTTTAGTAACAGCTTTTAACTCTGCTTTTGTATGAGTGCAGTATGTCAGCATGCTTCCTGCTGATAAGGTAAGTGCTTCCTCTGATCTCCTGACTGGGAGTTTGGAGGAAACTAGGATCAAATAGATTATCAGTCACCAGTGCTACAAAGTTTTATAAAGATTAACTAATTAAAACTGAAAAACATATGATAGTCTTTAGGACATTATTTTATTCCAGTTCAGGTGATAGCTAATGATGCCTCAAATTAAATGAACAATATCTTTGCTATATTTACTTTTTCAGGTTGCTATGTTGATGATATTTCCTCGGTAGATGCACCAAACAGTAATGAGAGCAGTCAATGTTCAATGCTGTCATTCCAGTGCCCAATAAGGCATAAGGAGAGAACACAGAACTCGGAGTGGGATGTTGAGGGTGGAGTGAGAAAGGATGAGGGCACTGGCCCTAAATCTGTCCTTCACTAGAGGAGCTTCAAATCCAGTGGCATTCCTGAATCTCATTTTGCTCATCTCTAAAATGGGCCTACATCATAGAGTGGTTATGAATTTTCAATAAAAATAATATGCTTGTTAAAAGCCCTTTGAAAAACTGAATTACCATGCAAATATGAGCTACCTTTATTGTAGCTTAATGGGTAATTGATTTTTTACATCTCAGCTATTTATGATGGCTTTTTAGCTGGTATGGCAATTTCTCTTCTAGCTCCAAGTATTTTTCTAATATCATCCCACATCTGGATAAACTCCTGTTAAATTATAGCACATATAAAAGATTATCATATGTAAGACACTTAGCTAAAAACCTTTGGTTATTTCATTTAATCTATATAACAACCCAATGTGCTTAAATACTAATTCCGTTACAAATGAAGAAATTGAGAATTTTTTTTAATCTTTTACTAGAGGCCCGGTGCCTGAATTCATGCACCAGTGGAGTCCCTCAGCCTGGCCTGCAGGATTGGGCTGAAACCAGCTCTCTGAAATCCTCCAAGAGGTCCTGGATTGGGAGAGGATGCAGACCATGTGGAGGGACCCCAATGGTGCATGATTGGGGCCAGGGAGGGACTCGACAGGTCGGCCATTGGGAGAGGGACTGCGGAGGGCTTCAGGGTGTGTCTGGCCCATCTTGCTCAGTCTTGATTGGCCAGACCCTAGCAGCAAGCTAACCTACCTGTCAGAGCGTCTGCCCCCTGGTGGTCAGTGCACATTAGAGTGACTGGTTGACTATCTGCCCCTTTGGTGGTCAGTGCACATCATAGGGAGCAGTTGAGTGATGTTAGCATATCATTAGCATATTATGCTTTGATTGGTTGAACGGATGACCATACACTTAGCATCTTCTTCTATTTTATTTCCTGATACCTATTGGTTGATGTAACTTCTTTCATCTACAGCTTTGTTTCTCCTCCATCTCTCTTTCCAACCCTTCTGACCCCCACCCATCCCAAATCACAGATGGGACTGACAGCGTCATGATTTTTTAAAATTACTGCATACTTGCTAACCTGTATTTTCTCAGGGATGTCACTTGCTTTAATACTTGCAGATATGTTTGTACCATTATTTTTCCTCTAAATGAAACGCAAACACCTGAGATTTTCCAGAAGCCTTGTTACTTCCATCCCCCCAAATGGTGGACTTAGATTTTCTTCTGTGACTCATTCAGGAGAGAGTACATTTAACAAGAGGTTTCCCTTTGAGGGTTACACTGAGGGAAATAGTGCAGTGAACGAAACACTTTGCCCCCTTCTAGACCCTGAATAAATTCAAATTTAATAGGAAAGTAAATTAGGATACTTGTTTATGCAGAAAGTTTTTAATATTAGATATTAGCAACCCTGATAACAACTAGATAGGTAAAATAAGTTTTTTTTAATTCCATAATCTTTATTAAAAATAAAACAAAAACAAATCTTGTTTCTACCATAGGAAGTAGAGAAGTAGTAAATCAAATTAAATGAACAGCTTTGCTACCCAATCTGAACAAGAAATTATTGATGAGGCAGAATTAATCATTTAGTTTTGGGAGTTTTGATTCATTTCAGCATTTAGAACATATTTCTCTTCTTCAGAATTACGCACAATAGGATTTTTTGGATTATCTCAGTATTTCTTTTGCTGACAATAGGATAGAATGTGTTTATACAGGGTTCCAAATCACATTTTCTATATTGTAACTGGCTTGCTTTTCTGCAGCTAATGAAATGAAAAAAAATACATTAGTACAATTCAAAAGACTCACATTATACATTAAAAACTCTACTATCTATTGTGAATTGTAATTGTTCATTGCTTTCACTTATAATTAAAAAGTTTAACTCTTGTGAGTTTCATTTTTTAATTTTTATCCATAATTATACAATTTCAAATTCATGTTCTAATGTTTTAGTGTTAACCCAATGATAGTTTGAACTTATAAAACAAAGTATAAAATAATTCATTACATATTTAATTTTTTTATTAACAGACATTTTCTTAATTTTGTTTTGCATATGTATTCCCTTGTTGCTAAAAAATAAAGAACATAGGAAAAACATATTCATTCCTCCCCTCCCCAGTTTTAAAAATATATACTTTTGTCGTATTTTCTTTTGCCTGAGACCAAATACACAATGTCAAAGTGTCCCAAAATCTCAGAAAAAGTGATGATATTCTAGGGAGTGAGCCATAACTGACTGAATGCTGATAAAAAATCTCTCATCTATGGTCTAGAAATTAGTATCAAAGAGAATCCTGATAACTTTGAATTACCAAAACTAACAAATTTAAAAATATCTTTTAGAACCTCAACATGATGATTTTTTAATTCTTATTTGTAGCTTATCACCAATTAACATGTGAAGAATAAAGTATAATTCACTGATTGATTTTTTAAAATAAGTACTTACTGATATTACTCTTTGAAAATTGAAGAAAAAGCAAAAAGAGTTTAATGACTTACAGGAGGGCATGTGGCAATAGTAGTTTTTATGTCTATAACTGGATTTTTAAAAATAGGCATTTAATACACCTGGCATCTATAGCAGAACTGTTCTGTGGCATATGCTCAATAAATATTTATGGAATGGATGCACGAATGGGAATTAAAAATTTATTGTTATCTCGTTCAAGATTTAAATATTCAAAGACAGAATTTCTACCATAATTATTAGAATTAATCTATTTTTCAGTACTTTATAGTATCACTAAGTTAATTTATACTATTTTGCATTCAATGTGAACTTTTAAATCCAAAAATTGTTGCCTTCTGATATGTTAAACCTCAGAGGTAGTGAGAACAGGAGGTAGAAGTAGAAAGCTTCAAAGAGATTTCAAACTCCAACTGTTTTTCTCTTCTTCTCACAGCCACACAGTATTTTTCACTAATAGGGTATCACTTTTAATAGTATTGGAATTTCTCTTTAGAAGATACACATAAGTACTATTAATGAGAAAAGAACGTAATCTAAAAGTAATATTTTGTTATGTTTTTATAAATTTTGTTTATATTTGTTTTAATCTTAGGAAAAGTACACGGTAGTTCTTAAGAGCTGTCAGTGGCTAAATAAAATAAGTACTTTCGCACAGCATTACTGAATGCCAAGAATCTGTGACTAATAAAAGGGTATTGGCATCCTGTTATTTGCAAAGGAATTTACAAGGAAACCTAAAACAATTGGAAAAGACAATGGAAAAATGTTTTATAGATTTTTAAAGAAATCAACTCTGATAAAAAAAAAATTGAATTAGATTGTCAGGTGAACTGAAGCTAATAAAAACGCAGAGATGAGAGATATCCAAGCTTTTATTTTCCTTTTCTCTTTTATAGAATTTAGCTACAGAGTTATTTTTCTCCCAAGATTTTTCCATTGAAATGTCTAATATGATACAACTGATACCAAGAACTATACATTAAAAATATTGGGGTAACAAAAGGGCATTGCTTACCTATAATGTAATATAGTAAAAGATGTTTCATGTTAAGATGATTTATATGGGCCACAGCACTGGAAAACTTTAGAAAGTATCCTTTGATGAAATATTCTGTGACTGGTGCCCCCAGGGCTTGTTCAGAGGTACTGACCATACACAATCCGCTGAGTTTGGCTTCAGGAACACTTTTTTTGTGTTGTCATAGTAGGAAAAGTATTTTCTAATCTCTCATGGCATTTATTTATTTTTTCTAACATTCATGGCAGTAATAATACCCACACATTGAATTTTAAACAGCTTTTTTACAGGGTTTTAACTCGAAATAAAGTAGGATGTTTATAGGCCATAGAAAAGATACTGCTCCATGCAAAAAAATTAAAGTCTGAAAAAAGCAGGTTTTCAAATGGAAGCAGGAGAGTAGCAACTCAAGATGGTAACATGTTGAGGTGGAATCAGATTTCTTTACCGCATCAAGATTCTTCTTATAATTTTCAGTTCTTTTTAGTTTAGTGGAGATTCTATGTAGAGAATATATATTTTTGAACTTTTTAAAAACATTTTTAACTCACCATATAGGATGAATTGGATTAAGGTGATAGTAGACCTGAACTTAGCTTTAGTGTCTTACATTTTCAGTCATAACAGTTAAGTTTCATTCATGTGAAAATGCACATATATTCATAATGGGATGAAGAAGCACTATCATTAATATTTTTAAAATATCTTTATTGTTGATACAAATCTGTAACAACAGAAGACCAGTGAGTGGTTGCTTAGGGCAAAGGGGAGAGTGGAGTGTTAAGATAAAGGTACAGGGTTTCTTTTTAAAAAATATATTTTATTGATTTTTTTTTTTTTTTTTTTTTTTTTTTTTTTTTTTTACAGAAAGGAAGGGAGAGGGATGGAGAGTTAGAAACATCCATGAGAGAGAAAAATCAATCAGCTGCTTCCTGCACATCCACCACAGGGGATGTGCCAGCAACCATGGTACATGCCCTTGGCAGGAATCGAACCTGGGACCTTTCAGTCTGTAAGTTGATGCTCCATCCACTGAGGCAAACCAGTCAGGCCAAGGGTTTCTTTTTGAGGAGATAAAAACATTTCTAAAAATTTACTGTAGTGATGATTGTACATATGTGTGAATATACTAAAAGCCATTGAATTGTACACTTCAAAGAAGTGAGCTGTATTGTATGCAAATGATAATAACATTCTTTAAAAAGAAAAAAAAGAAAAGAAAGTAGTACATAATGACCTCTTTTCCCCCCATTGACCTCTTCTAGACCACCAAGGGAGGCATTATTATTTTTAAGTATGAAAAAGCCTTGATGAACAGTAAGAGAAGGTATTTGGAAGAATTTACCAATCAATGAAGAATATTTGAAAAAAACAGAAAAGGAGGCCCAGATATGTTAGCAAAGCAAACAATATTTTTGAATCACTAAAACTTGCTATTAGAAAATAAGATAAATTCTGTTTTTTTCTAATTTTCTCCTTAAAATTTGAGCCTTTCTTAAATTTTATTTCTTCCATTAGTTTCTCTCCCTCTTCATTCTGAAAGTTCTGTCTGAATCCTACAAACTGAGTCTGTAGAGTGCAGGAATTAAGCACTCTGACAGAACCAAATCAACTGCATTGTGTCCTGGCTCTACCACTTACAAGCCTGATGACCTTGGGCAAGCTTGTGTGCATTGTGTGCATTGATTTACTCCTTTGAGAAAATGACCCTTGTGTGACCTTTGTGTGCACTGATTTACTCATTTGAGAAAAGCGGATACCTGCTTCATATGGGTATTATGAGAATTAGAATGGAAAACACTTATAAAACACATCTAAAAACTTGTGTACCAATTAATTTGGTACACAAGTTTTTACTGTGTACCAAATTAATTATTTGTTGTAATGATTTGCCTACTTTTTACTGTATGATATATAAACATTCATAACACATAGGCTGCAGTCTTCTTTTGTACTTGTGTTTTATATATTGGTTTTTATTTTTTCTTTGGTTTTTAGATTATAATTTGCTTGGGTCAGGATCTATAAAATTTTTTAATAGAATTAATTTCTTAGAAGAGTTTTAGATTCATTGCAAAATTGAGTAGAAGGTAAAGCTCCCATATACCCCTGTTCCCATAAATGCAGCCTCCTTCATTATCCACATTCTCTACCAGGGTGGGCCATTTGTTACAGTTGACCCCACATTAATACATCCTCATCCCAGGACTCCATAGGGTTTACTCGTAGTGTTCTACAGTCTATGGATTTTGTAATATATTTGGAATTATACCATTTTAGATTGGTATATTTCTCTTATTAATATGCACTTACAATTCTAGATCTTAAGCCTGAAAAGCACTTAGAAATAATGTATTAAATACAGGAAACTGAGAGATATAGTGTTCATTGTTCATTATACTTTTTATTTTTTTTATTTTTTAAAGTATTACATATAGTATTACATATGCCTCGTTTTTCTCCCATTGACCTCTCCCCAACCCACCCCCCACACACTTGCCCTCACCCCTAGCGTCTGTGTCCATTTGTTATGCTTATATGCATGATTACAAGTCCTTTGGTTGATCTCTTATCCCTGTCTTCCTTCCCTGCCTTCCCTCTGAAATTTGACAGTCTGTTCAATGCTTCTCTGTCTCTGGATCTGTTTTTGTTTATTAGTTTATGTTGTTCATTATATTCCACAAATGAGTGAGATCATGTGATATCTATCTTTCTCCAACTGGCTTATTTCGCTTAGCATAATGCTCTCCAGGTCCATCCATGCTGTTGCAAATGGTAAGAGTTCTTTCTTTTTTACAGCAGCGTAGTATTCCATTGTGTAGCTGTACCATGGTTTTCTAATCCACTCATATGCTGATGGGAACTTAGACTGTTTCCAAATATTAGCTACTGTAAATTGTGCTTTTACGAACATAGGAATGCATACATCCTTTCTGATTGGTGTTTCTGATTTTTTTTGGTATGTAGTCCTAGAAGTGGGATTACTGGGTCAAATGGGAATTCCATTTTTAGTTTTTTGAGGAAGTTTCATACTGTTCTCCACAGTGGCTGCACTGGTCTGCATTCCCACCAGCAGTGCAGAAGGGGTCCTTTTTCTCTGCATCTTCACTAGCACTGGTCATTTGTTGATTTGTTGATGATAGTCATTCTGACAGGTATGAGATGATACCTCATTGTTGTTTTGATTTGCATCTCTCAGATGATTAGTGACTTTGAGTATGTTTTTATGTCTCTTGGCCTTCTGTGTGTCCACTTTCGAAAAGTGTCTATTTAGGTCCTTTGCCCATTTTTTGATTGGATTGTTTATCTTCCTTTTGTTAAGATATATGAGTTCCCTATAAATTTTGAAGAGTAGGCCCTTATTGGATATAACTCTGGCAAAAATGTTCTCCAATGCAGTGGTCTTTCTTGTTTTGTTGATGGTTTCTTTTGTTTCTATTATACTCCCTACTATGAAATTCCTACCTACATATAATAAAAAAAAAAAATCTAAAAATTAGAATGACAATTTGAAAATATTACCAAAGGTTTTAATGTGGTGAGAAGAACTGAAAATTATTGCACAAATAATATAATCATGATTTTTAAAAATAATAAATGTAATAACCTGTAGCCATGTTTTTTTCTCTCATTGTTTTATAGCTGCTTAATTATAGCTTTATTGTAACTTTATGGTTTTTCTCTTAAAATAGTCACAAATAGGCATTTTCAATTACCTTTTGATAGTTGGATTGTTAAATACTTCCCAATATCCAGATCTTGCTTGGAACTGACTGAGCCTTGTTGTTTTAACAGGTTGTGGTGCAGAGCTGTCTGGGGCTGTGGGCTCCTTCAGCAGTCCCGGATACCCGAACACGTACCCCGCCAGCAAGGAGTGTATATGGTATATTCACACTGCTCCTGGGAGTAGCATTCAGCTCACCATCCACGACTTTGATGTGGAATATCATGAAAATTGCAGGTTTGACGTCTTGGAGGTAGGAATTTACATTGTTTTCAGCACATTCCAAAATCTGGAGTAGTAGAATTGGAAATCACTGCAAAAATCCCTACATTCTTTCCAGTTTTCATATCAGTGTTCTATTAGAAATTGTGATGACATTTGCAGACACATGGGATTAACATCTCAGTTTGGGTTTCTCTAAAAGTAGCGCCTGAAGGACGAGGTGGCCGGCAGCGTCCAGGAGGTGATGCCAGGAAGCAGCGTGAAGGGAGCACGTGAGGGAGGGTGCAGGACAATGAGCCAGTGAAGGGCGGCTCTGTGAGCGACCTGGGCTTCACCCTGCTGGGACCCTCTGAGCTCCAGAGAGGACTACTCTGCAGAGTCGTCCCTCTCAGGACCCCAGGCTGAAGCGCTGGTCCCTGCACTCCCTCCCCCAATGATGGAGGAAGTACTCGGCATTGTCAGTGCCCCACACTTCCAGACTGGGAAAGGCACCGGAAAGGCACTGGGAAAGGCACTGGGGAGGCAGAGTGCAGGGAAGGCTTGGGCTGCGGGCACTGGGGTAGGCAGGGCAGTAAGCAGAGTTGTCCACAGTATCTACAGCTGCAACCTGAGGGGTTCATGTGGGGCCAGGTGCCCAACACATCTGCTGCAGAGGCTTTTAACAGAATGGTCACTTAGGCAGTTTGAGGCATTTTCCAACATTACTGCAAAGGGTTTATCTCAGATTATTACATTGGCCTTTGAGAATCTATTACAATCAGCTTTTTAAAAATATATATATTTTATTGATTTATTTTTTTTTTTTTTACAGAGAAGTGGTGAGAGGGATAGAGAGTTAGAAACAACAATCAGCTGCCTCCTGTATACCCCGTACTAGGGATATGCCCGAAACCAAGGTACATGCCCTTTACCGGAATCAAACCTGGGACCATTCAGTTCGCAGGCTGACACTTTATCCACTGAGCCAAATCAGTTTGGACACAATCAGGTTTTTAATGCAGGAATCTAGTCATTAGGGGAATATATATAGTAGACATCATGAACTTTGACCTACCTGCAAAATTTAAGGCTTTTAAGTATGCACAAAACTGTCACCATAGGAAAAGAAATGGTATCTCACGTGAGAGTCACAAGTGTTTCTCTCTATATATCTGGTGGAACTCAAACTTCATGAGGGTTGGGTATTGGGTTTGCTTTTGTTGTTTTACTGTTATTTCCCTAGGGCCACAGAGTACTTGGCAAATGTAAACACTCTATATGTATTTAATGAATGAAAACACAAATGTGTCTATGATTGACACACCATAATAGCACATATTTTTGGTGGTTTACAAAGGGATTTTGATATCCATTTCCACCATTTAAATATTTAATAATCCTGTGAGGTAAGGGGGAAATTTTGTCCCCATTTTACCATTGTCAAACAGACGCTCAAAAAAGTTGATGGGTTTTCCCACGACTACTAGGATGGTGAGTGGAAAAGCTATTGTTATTGGAGGATTGCACAGGTCAAATTCCTCTGTTGCTACTGAGAATGGGCTATCCCTTTCCCCACGGGGAGCTTGGGGTCTGCTTCTTTCGGTATTTAAGAAAAAGAATTTTCTAAGACTCCCACACGAGAATGAGATGGGGTAGAGTGGTTTATTCCTGTGAAATTATATCTTTTGGGTAGCAAAGTCTCATATCCCTTAAATCATTCCTGGAAAATGTGTAGCCAGGGCTTCAGCAGAGCCAGAAGCAGAGTCAGTGTCCAGAATTTCTGTTTCATGGTGGAATTCAGTCTGGTGCAGCATCAGGCTAGTCCCAGTCCATCACTCCATTGTGTGGGTCCACACGGCCCTGAGCCATGTGGGCAAATTCAGGGGAGTGTACCCCATGCAACAGGAGAGCCAGGAGCTCAAGAGAACTAAGAACACCAAGAAGGAGTACATCCTTTGTTCAGGAGTTTAAATGCCAAATCTTCCTGTGCTTGCAGTGACCATGCCTACATGCCTATTCTGGGTATGAGTGACAGGAAAGCACCTTCCCACATCACCCAGACCCTACTGCGTCTATTGTCCAGTCTCTTTCCCCAGCAATATGCAAGAAACAGACCTGGAGAATGTTAAACTGCAGCTTCCTTGCACAGCTTTCCTAATGTCACGCCTCTATTATCTGGCCTTCCCTTTAGTCCTTTCCTGTTATTAATCAATAACCATGCTATTATAGCAGTTATTACTATGAACTGAATGCATCCACCACTCACCACTTCATGTAAGCCAGTAAAAAGATAGAGGTGGACAGTATGCAAGATATTGAAATGAGTGGCTGATATTTTATGGACTCTTTAACACTTAAAAACTTTAATTACAAAACAGTTTCTTTCCTTGAAAAACAATGGGGTTTTCAAGTCATGCCCTCACTGAGTGGTTGCAGTCTCTAGGAACTGCATTTAACAGCTCAAGTATCTCAAAAGGAGGATATGCTGCAGGGAGTGAAATCAGAGACAGAGCTGGTAAGTCCTTAGGCAAACTCATCCCCTCATCATCATGTAAGTTCTGTTGCCAAGTTATGACTCCATCTTGGAAGAACTGTTTTTTAGGGGAAGAGAACAAGGTGGCAACTGAAAGTCACACTCACAGTATGCAGTTTGACTGACATTCAAATGTGGAATCTTCAGATAGCCCCTCTTGCTAACAAGGGTATTTCTCAGTTGTATAAAACCTTTGACACTTACAAAGGGCTGGCAGCAGACTTTTCCACAATGTGAAATGTTCCAAAACCTTCATGTTCATACTCCACAGCGAAGTTGGCAAATGTAAATAGGTTCATTGTGCTTTGGGCTTTGTCACACCCATTACGTGAGAAAGCAAAAACTGGGGCTGCTCCCTGCAAGCTGCTGGGGACAGAAGGACAAAGCACTCAAGCCGGGCACTTACTGTGCCTGAACAGGAAGAGCTGTGAGAAGTGACTGCAGTCTGCTTAGGGCTTATGTTTTTAAGGCAAGGTAGTGTCCTAATGTTCCATCAAAATCAGGGTTTGGAGGGTTTTAAAATATTTTGTGAGTTTTTTCTTAAAGCTAAAATAAGTATCTTCTTTACTTAAGGAGAAAAAAAAAAATATATATAATATTTTCCCATATATATATATATATATATATATATATATATATGGAAAAAATTATATATATATATATAATTAATTAATTTCAGAGAGGAAGGGAGAGGGAGAGAGAGATAGAACATCAATGATGAGAGAGAATCATTGATTGGCTGCCTCCTGCACACTCCTAACAGGGGATGGAGCCCACAACCTGGGCATGTGCCCTTGACTGAAACTGAACCTGGGACCCTTTAGTAAGCAGGCTGATGCTCTATTTACTGAGCCAAACTAGCTAGGGCTCTTCCTTATTTTTTACTAAAAAAAAAAAATCTTATTTGACCTCTCTTAAAATATTCAAGTCAGGTGGAAAATGTTATAATAAATTGCACTAATAATGATCCTATATAATAAAAGGCTAATATGCAAATCAACCGAACGTAGAATGACTGGTTGCTCCCACAGCGGGTGGGGGAATGGGGGAATGGGGGAATGGGGAGGAGGGGAGGAATGCCACTTAGCCAGAAGCCGAGCTCACAGCTGGCGAGCTCAGCAGTGGTGGTGAGAGCCTCTCCGGACTCCGTGGCAGCACTAAGGTTGTCCAACTGCCAGCTTAGGCCTGCTTCCTGTGGAGAGCAGGCCTAAGCCATCAGTCGGACATTGCAAGAGGGCGCAGGCTATGCTGAGGGCTCCCCCAACTGCACGAATTTTGAGCATCAGGCCTCTACTTGTTGATATAAGAAACATCCAAACCTGTAGAGAATTTTTATGTGTTTATTTTAGCCAAACTGACAATTGCTAAGAAGCAAAAATCTCAACAAATACTCTGGAGAATGGCAGTTTTTCAGCTTATTTTATACATGAGAATCAAAGGAGGGGGCATAAGTAGGGTAACAAGAAATCCATTGGTGGTAGATTAGGGAGGTGGGAGAAAGCAAAACAGGGAAATCTCTAGGATTGGATAAAGAGTAAAACAAGAGAGATGCATACTTCTTTTACTTTGGTGGGTTCAGGATAGTCAATAATTAACACTTAGAGCACCATAGAAATGGTTTTAGGGGAACAAGTTCTGTGGTCTCTTGCTCTGAGGGGTCTGTAAAAGGAGATTATTCTGACATTATCAAGGTTTGTTATCTTAGGTGCAAAATGACAATAGACAGGCTCAGTTAAGGTAAAAACTGACCTTTGTCAAAGAAGCTACAGGCCTTGGATGTGACTACCAGTCATGTCCCGCTTTTTAGTTAGGAAGTTTTATGTAAAAACCATCCTATTTGGTTAGTTTTGGTATCTGAGTTTTATGGCCTTCCATGCTGGCCTCACCGGAGCTTGTCAGATTTAGTATGTGGCCCCTTTTTTGCCTACATGATGAAATGATTTTTTCCATCCCTCAGACCACAGATACTGATAACATGTTAGCATGTGGTTTCCAAATTTGTTAGCCTCGGTAGGTGTCTGGCCTAGAAGCACTGCTGACTGTGTTAACCCATCTTTTCTCACCTTCCACATTTTCCTCTCCTGTCTTGCTGAGAGAGCCGACCTCGCTGGGACCTCGCTGTATTGGACTTACTTGGTTTTCACCAAATTTAAGCAGGAGTCAATGCTTTTCTCCCTCAAAAATCCGTGTCCAGATAGTGGCCAATTGCATTAACCAAAAGCCATTTGGTTACTCATAGCCCTGGAATGCTGACTTGATTATCACAATAAATGGAGCTAACAGAGCAGAAAGAAATGTTCAAAACAGATTAAAACCAAAGGCTTTGAAGTGTTCCATATCCCAAGAATTTGCTAAAAGCACATTTTTAAATCTCTGATCACCAGACCAGTTCTCTCTCCCCTAAAGTTTAGTCATATGCTGTAATCGAATGAACCACACCCTCAAATTCTTTCCAACTTTCCCTCTTTTGAAGAGTCATATGTTACCGTTGGTGTTATTTGTGGAAGCCAAAAGTGCCTTTCTGTTGTTTGGGTCGTGGAAACACTGGCTGCTTTTTCTTTAGCCCCTGAGAAAGGAGCCCGGACCGGCATAAAGCAGAAAAGGAAATCCGCTCCTTGGTGCAATAAACCTAGACAATTGCGTGATGTGGGCAGTTAGCTCCCTCTGGTCTCTGTGATGGTCTTTTGTGAGCCCAGCCCAGTAAGAAGGGAAGGAAAAGTGGTAGTGTTTATTCTTATGAAGGCTTCCAGGCCTAGCCAACTCACATCCGATATGTTTGTACTCTCAAGGGGACCCATGAGCAGGGAAAACAAAGAATATTTTGCCAATGTGCAAGTTTTCTTTGTTAGAACTAAACCCTGGTACCCGATGTTCTCTCCAAATACGTGCTGCCTATTGGGCTGGGATGATTAGGAGCACATGCTGCCAGCTTCGTGCTCTGAGAACTGCGCCCAGGGCGAGGGGGCGGGGAAAGCTTCAGAATGGGAAAGGATACTCTAAACAAGAAGCAGTCTTGCTTCTCACATTTGCATATGTGTACGTGGAAAGGGCCACCCAGGGCTCTTCCTGAGTCCTGCTTTGGATGGGACTGAGCTGGCCACACAAACCCAGCTCTCCTAATGAAAGTAAGCAGGAAGCCGTCAGTGCTTCATTCCTTTGCGATTACAGTCCTTGCGCTCAGGCCTCTGTGCAACAGCAGTTTCATTCATTTTGGCCTTTCCCGCATGACTGGGGGAATTAATTGGACAAAGAAATCATTATAGATTCAAATCACATACTCCCCCAAAGTAGGCTTGTTGTTCTTAACTTTCTCTCCCCAGAGAACACTTGAAGAGTTTTCCCTATCAGTCAACTGCTTCCTTGAGGGTGGGCAAGGGCAGGGGGCCCCGGAGTTGGGGGGAGAGTAACTGGAGGTGGAAAGCAGCACTGATCACAGAGGTGGGAGGGAACAGCACAAATCTTACTGAGCACTGCTTTCCTGGTTCCCATCCTGAGCATAGAATTATGAGCATACACATGGGGCAGAGGGAAGGACCCAAATACTATGCTTGAAAACTGTTGTCCAAAATTGTCTTTCTTCCACAAACTTAAGTTTCTCAAGACCTGACAGTAAGGGCTTAGTATCTTCTTCTTTAAAAATAAATAAATAGATAAATAAATAAATAAACTATATATATATATATATATATATATATATATATATATATATATATATATATTAAGCTAAAAATGCTAGCACTTATTCCTTTAGCCCAATATATCAATGCACAAATATGGTAAATATAAAAAGGAAAATCATATGATAAACTCAGAAACAGCCTCTGATTCTAAATTCTGTCAGTTTTCTTATAAGATGTCATCTTATCTATCTCTCTGAAATGAAGGGAAACTGCCTTATTTGCTTTTTTTGTTACTCAACATCTAGAGCATCCTATTCAGTGATGTTTTACCCAGTTTCATAAATTTTCAATATTTTATTTTCTGCAATCATTTTCTTTTTTATAGATATGTATTTATTGCCATTTTATTATTCATATTTTTGACATCCTCTCACTCCCTTCTTCTTAAAGACCCTTTAATATGTCATGTAACATTGTCTTGGTGGTAATGAACTCCTTTAGCTTTTTCTTATCTGAGAAGTTCTTTATATGTTCTTCTAAAGATAGCTCTGCAGGGTAGAGTAATCCTGGGTGTAGGACCTTGCTTTTTATCACTTTGAATATTTCTTACCACTCCCTCTGGCTGTAATGTTTCCGCTGACAGTCTTATGAGTAATACTGCAAAGGCAACTAACTCCTTTTCACTTGCTGCTTTTAAGATTCTCTGCATTTAACCTTTTGCATTTTAATTATGATGTGTCTTGGTGCGGGCCTCTTTGGGTTCACATGGTTTTGAGAGTTTCTGCACTTCCCAGACTTGTACATCTATTTCCTTCTCCAAGTTAGGGAAGTTTTCTATCATTATATTTTCAAATAGTTTTTCAATTTCTTGCTCTTTCACTTCTTCAATTGGCACCCCCATGATGTTAATGTGGGTATGCTTGAAGTTATCCCAGAAGCTCCTCACACTATCCTCATTTTATTTTTTTCTATTCAGAGTGGGTATTTTTTGCTTCCTTATATTCCAATTTCTGATTTGATTCTCAGCTTTACTTCTCTATTGCTGATTACCTGTAAATTTTCTTCCTTTCAGGTTAGTGTATTCTTCATGTCTGATTATTTTTTATGGTTCTCATGTCCTTTTTTTAAAGTGTTGCTCTCACTAAGTCCTTCAGCATCTTTATAGCCATTGTTCTGAACTCTGTATCAATTAGTTTGCTTATCTCCATTTCATTTATCTCTTTATCTTATTCTTTCACTTGGAAGCTATTTATCTGTCTCCTCATTTGGGTTGCTTCCCTGTGTTTATTTCTATGTATGTGGTAGAGCTACTACATCTCTCAAGCTTGGCAGAGCCTAATGTAGTAGGCGTCCGATAGGGTTCAATGGCACAGCCTTTCATTCAACTGAGTTGGGCACTCCAGGTGCATGTCCCTCCTCCCCTGTCCCTCTTCCCCCCCTCCCCCCCATGGATTGTGTGGTTGTAGTTGAAACTTGGTTGCTATTGGCAGCTAAATGGGAGGGATTTATTCTCAGATCAAGTGGTTGCAAGGACTGGCTGGGGCCCACTGTTAAGGGTCAGCTGTACAGGCCTCCCAGCCCTGCACAGAGCAGAACTTACTTCAGCAAAGCTGCAGTGCCCACAGAGCCTGCCCCTTGAGTGTGTCACTAGTGGAGGTGGTTGCGTGTTGCTTTAATGTGGTCTGAAGCTGTCTACCAGGTGCACTGGCTCTTGGGCTCCTGGGAGGTGCAGGCCAAGATCAGCCATCACCTGTGTCCTGCCCGGGGCGTCCTGGTGTGAGCTACAAAGTGACCCGCAGATGACTGCTATTGTGTTGGACTTACAGGTGCCCAGGATAGGCCAAGCTACAAACCAAGGCCAGCTGCTGCTAATGCTGGGCCTGGGGCTACTTAGCAAGTGTTAAGGGGCACTCGGAAGACAGATACTGCTTGTCTGAGGGATTTTAGGAAAGTGTGAAGCATGAGCCACGACAGGCCATTTGTATGGAAAAGCCTGTGAAAACAGCTTGGGGAGGCCTGAAAGTCGGTGGGCTGGGGTTCCAGGGAATTACCAGGGTGGAGCTAACAGCATGGCAGGTTAATGGAGTCTCAGATGCAGAACAAACTGGTCCCACACCCATGTGTGTCAGATAAAAATAGGGAGAGATCCTGGCTGGTGTGGCTCAGTGGATTGAGCATTGACCAGTTCTGTCCGGGGAAGGTTAATGAAAGGAACAATGGCCTTTGCCAGCACCTCTGCTGGGAGGAAGCTGCCCCTCCAGTTCTCACTGTGATGCCAGACAATTCAGTTCCTCCTCATATGTCCCTGGTGCCTTTTGAGCTGCTGCCCCAGTGCTGGAGCTCAGAGCAAATGAATCCAAGTGTAAACCCTTTAATAGGAACACTTGGGACTCTAGAAGCCCTCCATCTCACACAGCCCAATCCCTGTTGGTTTCTACAGCCAGAGATTATGGTCTTCTCTTCCTGGCACTAGAATCTTGGGCTGGAGGCCTGGTGTGGGCCTGGAACCCCTTGCTCCTTAGTAGCTGAGATATCCCTCCCTATTTTTAAAAGGTTTTTAAAATTGATTTTTTAGAGATAGGAATGGAGAGGGAGAGAGAGAGAAACACTGATGTGAGAGGAACATCCATCAGCTGCCTCCTGCATGCCCCTACTGGGGATAAATCCCCCAACCCAGGCATGAGCCATGACTTGGAACTGAACTGGTGACCTCTTGGTGCATGGGTTGATGCTCAATCCATTGAGCCACATTGGCCAGGCTTGCTCTCCCTTTTTTATCTGACACATGTCGGTGTGGGAACAGTTTGTTCCACATCTCCACCCCTCCTACCAGTCTTGATGTCACCTCTTCTTTATATGCTTAGTTGCAGGATTCTGTTCAGTTAGATTTCAGATGATTCTGATAGATGGTCGTTCTGTAGTTAGTTGTAATGTTAAAGTGGTTATGAAAGAATATGAGTACTGCATTTATCTATGCCACCATCTTGACTAGAAGCCTAATTTTATTTTACTTAAAAATATTTTTTAAATCCTCACCGAAAGATATATTATTGATTTTAGAGAGAGGAAGGAGAGAGAGAGAGAGAGAGAGAGAGAGAGAGAGAGAGAGAGAGAGAGAGAGAGAGAGAGAGAGAGAGAGAGAGAGAGAGAGAGAGAGAGAAGGAGGGAGAGAGAAAGGGAGAAAAGGAGAGATTGAGGGAGAGAGAGAGGAAGAAGGGGTGGAGAGAGAGAGATATCAATATGAGAGAAACATTGATTGGTTACCTCCAGTATGTGCCTAGATTGGATATGGAACTGCAACCTAAGTATGTGCCCTGACCAAAAATCAAACCTGCAACATTTTGGAGTACAGGACGATGCTCCAACTGACTGAGCCATCTGACTAGGGCCTTAATTTTATTTTTTAATATCTTCTCTGATTGTCATTCCCGTCCTCCATGCAACACATACACTGGATAAGCAGGATTCACTAGTACGTGAGGTGTCCTGGAGGCCCCGCCTGGATTAGACTTGCTTGCAAAACGCTGGATGTGAGACCAGAGGGTTACTTGCTGGGAGGAATGCATCACTGGGATGTTAGATCCCAGTCAAATAGACAGTTGCAAATTGGAGGAGCCTAGGTGTGAGGACAACTGAGATAAATCCAGGGGAAACCAGCCAGGGACTGAGGCTCAGTGTACAGGGCAACTCCTGAGCAAAGCTGGCTGCTCTTGGTCATATTCCTGAGAGTGGAAATGCAGAAAAGGAGAAGGATTCCTTTCCTGGGGCTACTATAGAACACACTATGCAGGTTATGTTTCCACTCCTTCTTATGAGATAGGCATGGTCAGGGTGGTATGGCCACAGACTCACACCTTCTGAAGAAGCAGAAATATTAACTAAATACCTAATCTTATAAAATATTCAGATTACAGAATGGAAAATCCTAAAAATATAGCTGGGAGATCAATAGCCTTCAATGAACTTGATTTTCACCAACAAATGGCTTTAAAGCACCTAGAAGAGTTAGAAAATCAGACTTGATTCTGCTTTATTGGCAATGCTTCTGCCAAAGAAAGCAGGAAATCCTTTGAAGACTTGAAAAAGAGGAAGAAGGGAGGTAGGGGACACCCTGGAATCATCTATGCAGTTCAACTATGCAATTCTGGCTGATAAAATAAGCAAGCATTTTGTGGGTGGTGAACTTGTGAGTTCCCAGGGCAGAGGGAGTGCCTTTGAAAATCCACCTCAAGTTTACAGGTCATCCCCACCCAGGGAGACTAAAATTGCAATTTCTAGTGATAATAAAGTCCAAGAGCTGGTGGCAAAATGAGTCGTGGAGGGCTATATTTGCTCAAATATCTCTTCTAATTTAAGTCCTTTTTTTTTTTTTTCCTGCATCCTATCCTAGATCTATGGAGGCCCTGATTTTCACTCTCCCAGAATAGCCCAGCTGTGTACCCGGAGGTCACCTGAGAATCCCATGCAGGTCTCCAGCACAGGACATGAGCTGGCCATCAGATTTAAGACGGACAGCTTCATCGGTGGGAGAGGCTTCAATGTCTCATGGCAAGCCATCCCTGGAGGTAAGTAAACCAAAGAGAAATCTCAACGGACTAACGCTTCGCCCTTATGAACTTCGATGAAGTGATTGGAGAGGGGTATGAAGGCTCCATCCTGACAACTCTGTGACTTCCCAAGTGGTGAATACTGCTTTGGCATATACTCTTCCCTAAAACATGGGATAGAGTTTAACTTCCGAAGAGTCACGGTGCGTGTGAAAACATGGAACATATGTGAATCAATGGTGAGAGCAGGAGAGGGGGACTGGTTAGATTGACTTCCTCTCTAAGGACTTGTGCCTTTTCACCATGGCATCAGCAAAGTGGTAAATTTCTTCCTGCCACAGCTTGGACCTTTGCATTCTTGGCAAATGTCAAAGCTGTAAATGTTAAGTTTGTGAATTCCAAAAAATTACCAGGGGTTAGATAGTGACATTCTGCCCAGAACTTAGGCAGTCTGAATAAATTACCTGTTGCAGATTGTTTAACTAAAAAAAATTAATGCACAAAATAGTTTAGCAGATGTTAGTTAACCTGTACAACTATTCAAGTTATCTGGATTTATTGAATGCGTACTATGTGCCAGGAACTTTACTATTTTATATGACTCATCTCATTTCTACCCTGGGAGGGTAGTTTATTTCTTATACACATCATAGTGAAGGGGAAATCAAAGTTTAGAGAAGTTAGTGACTTCTAGAAAGTGCCAAAGCAAAATGTAACCTCAAGCAACCTTATGGCCCCACTTTTGTAACTCTTAAGGTAAGATAACAAGTATATCTCATGTTTCCTAAAGTCAATAATGTATGAATTTAATTATAATTATATATTATTTAGATTACCTCAAAATGATTTGCAGTTATTAGAAAACTAGAGGCCCAGTGCATGCATTTGTGCACAGGTGGGGTCCCTCGGCCTGGCCTGCAGGGATTGGGGCAAAACCAGCTCTCTGACATCCCCAAGGGGTCCCAGATTGCAAGAGGGTGGTTCTCTGGTGGTGCATCCCAGAAACAAGCTCCCTCCTCTCTGGTTCTGGGTGAGTCACCTGAGAACCACATCTGCCAAATCACCACAGCTCAGCAGCTCTTGCATTGAGCATCTGCCCCCTGGTGGTCATTGCATGTTATAGCTACCAGTTGGATAGTCAGATGGTTGCTTAGGCTTTTATATATATATAGATAATACTGAATTTTCCATTATTGGTTTGTATCATTATTAATCCAAGAAATAATGGACCACAGAGATGAACATTAATGGGTATTTGATAACATAAGAATAAAAAAACTGAATAAATGTACCAGGTCCAGAATACTAATTTTGTTTATTGTTAACACTATTACAGATGTTCCCCGTTTTCAGCTCCTTTTTGCCCACCTCTCCCCTGGCTTTCACCACACATGAAAGGTGTTTTCTGTGTTTATGAGCTATGCATATGTAATTTAAAAGGCAGATATTAAGTTATTTATAAAAGCATACATTGCTGAAGTAATAAAAATTCTTGGAAGGAGATGTGTTAGTCTTACAGTTTGTTATATTTTTAGAGAAACATGACAAGGTATTTTATAGCTTTATGAAAACACTAGAGGCCTGGTGCATGAAATTTATGCATGGGGGGAAGAGAGGGTTTGTGTCCCTCAGGCCAGTCTGCACCCTCTCCAATCTGGGACCACTCGTGTGATGTTTAACTGCCTGTTTAGGCCAGATCCCACTGGGCAGTTGGACATCCCTCTCACAATTCAGGACTACTGGCTCCTAACCACTCGCCTGCCTGTGTGCCTGATTGCCCCTAACCACTTCTTCCTGCCAGCCTGATCACCCCCTAACCACTCCCCAGACAGCCTGATTAACACCTAATTGCTCCCCTGACAGCTCAATTACCCCTAACTGCCCTCCCTGCAGGCCTGGTCTTCCCCAACTGCCCTCCCTTTCAGGCCTGGTCACCCCTATCTGCTCTCCCCTTCTGGCTTGATAACCCACAACTGCCCTCCCCTGCCAGCCATCTGTGGTGGCCATCTTGTGTCCACCTGGGGTTAGCCATCTTTGACCACATAGAGGCAGCCATCTTTGACCACATGGGGTGGCCATCTTGTGTATTGGAATGATGGTCAATTTGCATATTACTCTTTTATTAGGTAGGACTAGAGGCCTGGTGCATGAATTCGTGCATAGGTGGGGCCCAACTGTCCTGCCCTGATGGGGGCCCATTGGACCAGAATAGCAGCAAGGAGGGGCTTCAGGCAGTTGGCTGGCTGGCCCCATCCCTGATCAGGGCTGGCTAGCCAACTGTGAGTCATAATGGTCAGTCATGCCTATCATTCTGGTTGTTCTGGTTATTCTGGTCGTTCTGTCGTTCCAGTCGCTTGACATATATTGGGTTGGCAGCTAAGTAATTGCGGATTTTTTAAAGAAAATCAAAGACAATTTTTTCATGGAACTAAATAACTTTATTCTGTAATGTATTGCCCATTTTGATCAATGACCTTTTGCCATCTTTCAGGCAGCATCATAATCCCACGTTCAAAAAACTTCTGGTTTTTATTAGCAAAAAACTGAATCAGGTACGATTTGACATCATCATCATTATTGAAATTTTTACCATTCAAGGAGTTTTGTAAAGATCGAAACAAAAAGTAATCAGATGGTGCAAGGTCAGGACTATATGGTGGATGTGGCAAAACATCCCAACCAAGCTCCATTAATTTTTGCCGAGTGACCAAAGATGTGTGTGGCCTTGCATTGTCATGATGGAATACAACACCTTTTCGATTTGTCAATTCAGGCCGCTTTTCTTCAACTGCATTGTTTAATTTCGTTAGTTGTTCAATGTAGACATCAGAATTGATCGTTCGGTTGGGTGGTAAGAGTTCAAAGTAGACAATTTTTTTGTAATCCCACCAAACTGATAACAAAACCTTCTTTTGATGGATATCAGCTTTTGATGTTGTTTGAGTTGGTTCACCTGGCCTGCTCCACGATCTTTTCCGCTTGATATTGTTGTAAACAACCCATTTTTCATCGCCAGTTATCAGTCGTTTTAAAAATGGATCATTTTCATTACGTTTCTTTAGCAAATCGCAGCTGCTAATGCGTTGCGTTAACTGTGATTCTTTCAGTTCGTGAGGAACCCATGTATCGAGTTTTTGAACATAGCCAAGTTGTTTTAAGTGATTTTCAATGCATGTATGTGATACATGAAGCTTCTCTGCAATCTCACGTGTTGTACTGTGACAGTCCGAATTGATTATTGCTTTGATTAGGGCGTCATCAACTTCAACTGGACGACCAGAGCGTTTTTCATCTTTGAGTGAAAAATCACCAGAACGAAATTTGGCAAACCAATTTTGACACTGCCGTTCTTTTAAGGCTTCGTCACCATAAACAGCACATAACTTTTTATGAGCTTGCGATGCGTTTTTCCCTTTGCGGAAATAAAAAAGCAAAATATGACGAAAATGTTCCTTTTGATTTTCCATTTTTCAACGAACACCAAACGAAAACTACAAAACAGATCAAAAAACTTTTTTTACTGATTAACAGCTGAATAGCCAACTATCAAATAACAAAATGTGTTTTACATTTGTACCACGTCTGCAAACCTAGAAATTCAACTGAAGCCATATATGTGTGAAACCCGCAATTACTTAGCTGCCGACCCAATATATATATATATATATATATATATATATATATATATATATATATATGATTTCATTTGCACGTACTTTTCAGTATTTTAAAAAAAAATATATGTTTTTATTGCTTTTTAGAGCAAGACAAATGCAGAGGGGTAGAAATATAGAATATTGATGAGAGAGAAATATCTTGGATTGTCTGCCTCCTACATGGTGCCCCATGGGGATAAAGCCACAACTTGGGCATGTGCCCTAACCAGAAATGGAACTGGTGACCTATTGGTACTTGGGTGATGCTCCACCACTTAGTCACACTGGCCAGGCAACTTTCAGTATTTTTAAAATAACTTTTGGCATTAGTATTTGAAATATTTGAAGTATTTTCTTAGTTGTTCTTATTTGATTTGTTTGAATGAATACATTAATGGTGAATATTCATGTCTTCAAAATGTTTAGCATAGACTACGTAAAAGTGGTAGTCAAAGTATCAACTTGTTCTAAGCTATAAGGTTGTTGGGTAAAGTTTATGTATCAGGGATTCTTGTAATTAATTAACTGAGTTTTCTGCCTGCAGGTTGTGGTGGGATTTTCCAGGCTCCAAGTGGAGAGATTCATTCTCCAAATTACCCCAGTCCTTATAGAAGTAACACTGACTGTTCCTGGGTCATTCAAGCAGAAAGAAATCACCGTGTACTCTTGAACTTCACTGACATTGACCTTGAACCTCAGGACTCTTGTATTATAGTAAGTGACACAAATTTCAAGCATTGTCTAGAGTCAAACCTGGGTTAAAACATTGTCATATGAGCATATTTTATGAATATATTAGTTATGAGTGTTTTGACATCAAATCATAAGAAATCTACCAATTAGCAACCTAAAATATGAAGACATTTATTTTTTACCTACATTCAAATCAGGAGTTAGATAATCTCATGGTTGTTTAGAACTTCAATTTCTGTTCTACCATTCTTAGTGTGTTGGCTTTTTGTTTTGTTACCTCATGGAACAGACCGCCCAACCTTGGGAGAAGCCAGGGGAGGGGGAGGTTAGAGATCAACCAAAGGACTTGTATGCATGCATATTAGCATGACCAAAGGACACTGACACTGGGGCGGTGTGAGCTTGCCCTCAGGGATGGGAGTGGCAAGGGGTGTTAATCTGGAAAAAAGGAGACATGTATTACTTTAAACAGTTTTAAAAAATGACTGCAGCAATTCCAAACATTTTTTAATGAGTTAAAATCTGAGAAAAGGGATAAGAAATATTGTTAGTTGTTTCTATTTTGTATGTTTTTCATCAAAAAGGAAAATTTTTCCTGGAAGCCCTTTTACATATCATTGTCCAAAATTGGCTGCGATAAAGGTTAGGAAAGTATAGTGGAATGGAAAGATGAATTTATCATAACTACTTTAAAAGTTATTTTTAAGCCTGTAGGTAGGGGTGTCGAACTCAATCAGAGAAGGGGCCAAAATCTAAAATCCAGTCTAAATCGCGGGCCGAATGGTTTACTGAACAGTCATAAACTGTCATTGTGATGGAAACGCAGTGGAGTGCAGTGATGACAGCGCGGTGCGGGCCACATTGCAAGGCCTGGTGGGACGGATTTGGCCCGAGGGCCTTGTGTTTGACACATGTGCTCTAGGGGGTCCTCACAGGGTTCTACTTTTCTTGAGATCAGGATATTAGAACAACTCTGGCTGATGGGAAATAATGTATTGGGAGAAGGGGGTTAGAGAGAAGGGATATGGCTGTTAGTTGTTTAGACGACAGAACAGTTCTGTTACTGCTAACACTGTACCTAATGCTATATGCTCACTGTATGAGTAAATAAGATTGAAATTTTCTTTTTGGCTTTTAATTTAATTATTTTTAACAAAATGTTTTCCACCTCTTATTTGTACTTTGTAACACTTTATTCAAATACCAACCAGATCCTCCTAACTAATGAATAGTCCTAATTTAGTTTCTTAGAAGATTCTTATACAAACTCCAACTGGCTACCTTTCAAATTTAACTTAAGAAAAATCAAAATTGTCTTACGTTTTTCAAAGTAGTCCAGTCTAATGGTATAATTGTAAATGTTATTTTGATTATGTATTAACCTTCTAAATGAGTTTTCAGAATCTAAATTAGCAAAGCATTATACAAACTTAAGGTTAGAATATCCACTTTCTGTAATTGTAACTTACACCAACTCTCCCGAAAAAAATAATTTAAAAATTTTGGATGATAGTTAAAAACATCTTCTTAAGTGCACCAAAGACCTTCCAAGTAGTGTGAAATTTCTGAGTTCATGTCAGAGAGAGATCAGAGCCTAGTACTGGGACTGCTTTTGCCTACAGGGCATTTGTGGCTCCAGAAGGAGGTAGCAACACTACTGAGAGCCTCTCAGGACAAAGAGGAGCAAAGCTCCAGTTCAGACCCTGAATAGTTTGGAGGCCCTGGCAAACCATCCTAAATCCTAGGTAAAATGAGAGTAAAACAACCTTCATTGAGGCTGCTTCTTTGCTTCAAGTCACCCAAGAAGCCCCCTAAATCCCAAGCCATAGAATAATGATGGGAACCCTGTACTGCTAATGCATTTAAGCATTGGACATCCAGTCATTTAAGGGAGATAAATATCATCCTATATCTCATTTCTATACATAATTTTTCATATACAATAGCTAGTGTGCCATCATCTATATGAGAAGATAATATAACATAAATGAGATGCAAACATTAATAACAGACAGTGGAAACAATACACTGATATGCCAGATACTAAAATTACCAGACACAAGTTGGTAAACAACTGTAATTACTAAGCTTAGGGTAGTAAAGGTAAAATTTAAAACTTTTAGCAAGGGCTGCAAACAATAAAAAGTAGCATTGAAAGAAAGAAAAGGAATTAACTGAACATTTATAAGTGTATAAATACAGTAGCTAAAATTAAATTCTCAGTGGAAGTTTTTTTTTGCATATTAGATACATTTTTTTTTTTTTGCACATTATAGATGAAGATAGAAATAGTGAACTGAAAGGTAAATGAGAAAAACCTATCTGGCAAAAAAGTATAAATAAAAACTACAGAAGAGAGGTAAAGACACACAGAGGGTAGAGTTAAAAATATATAACATAGATTTAATTGTAATTCCAGAAAGAAAAGAGAGAAAAATGGAACAGAATCAATATTTTAATAGCTAATGACTAAAACTTTTCTAAAACTGATGAAAGACATCAACAAGACAAAAACAAGAATACCAAGGAATCCAAACAGCTAAGCAGAATAAATAGAAATACATAGTTATTTAAAAAACAAAAAACAAATAAATAAAAACACCTAAAGATAAAGAAAAAAATATTACATTCAGCCAGGGGAGTGGGTGGGTGGGAGAACAGATTACCTTTAAGGAAAGGGCAGATACAGTGTTGACTTTGCAGTTGGGTTAATTAGAAGCAAAAATGACAAGGGTGGTATTTTCAGTTTGAGGAAAGAAAATAATTACAAACCAGGAACTCTGCACTCTCTGAAATAGCCTTTAAAGATGAAGGCAAAGTAAAGCATGGAAACAGAAGAGGGGCCTTCAAAAGAAGTGTGAATGGGCCAGAGAAACACTGTCTACTTCAGAGTTTTGCCTGCTGTGGGCATTTCTCCATCACTGGTTCCCTACCCTTATATGGTGCCAAGTACAGTTTCTTGTCCTGGATAAAGTCCATAAACCATAGAATTCAACATACAATGGTGTGTGACTGCAACAAGACCTAGGTCAAAGGCACACCCAGCATGGATGCATCATTTCCCTCCTGTGGTCATGAGTACGCTTTCCCCCTCTACCTGAAATATAAATACACAGCTTGGCTTTTCTGTTAAGCACTGCCTTATCTCAGCATGCAGCTGGGCTTGACTTAAACTGAAGTAAGAGGGGACAGATTGGAGGAAGTGAAACCTCAGCTATGATCTGGTCATAGGCATGGAGATTGGAAAATAAACCCAAAGACAGGTGCTGGGAAGAGTCCAGTCTGGCATATAAGGTAAAAACCACAAAGTGTTAGTCCAAACAACTTGTTGGAATCAGAATGCTCTGTATGAAGAAGTTGGAGTGTCCTTGCCAGTGGGCAAATTGGGCATTCAGAAGCTAATGCCGCAAAGCACTTGGGTAACACACTGATATACAAAGTGCATTACCCCAGCAGTCCCATGGTTATGAAATCTAGCTCTGAACTGGGGACCTGAACTGAGTCTGGGTTTTGCCACTTTCTAGCTGGGAGAAAGCTAATCATTCCACTTTAGTTTCCTTAACTAGGAAATGGGGATAGTAATAGCATCTGTGTCAGATTTGTTGTCAGGATATTTGCAATTATGAACGTGACCTGCCTGTCACATAGAAAGTTCTCAATTCCTGCTACCATTAATGACGCTGATGATGAGTGCCCTCAGAGGCATGTTCAATCCGCACAGAGAGGAGGAAAATGTCCTGAGCTACCAGAAGGGGAAGTGGCCTTAGGATCCAGGACCGCCGACCTGTGATCCTGGGCCTCAATGTCTTCAGTACAAAAAGAACATGTTTATGAATCTTTGTCCTAGCATGGTGCCTAGCATTTAGTGTACCTGGGACTCAATAAATTATAATAATAATCATGAGAAAACAAAAATGACTCATTTAGTCCTGGAAGCCAGAGAGTTTCACACTGAAGATTCATTCCCTGGGAGAAAAGTGTAGTGAGGCCAGAAGAGGCAGCTGCAGGGAGAGAATGAAGGCAGTTGTGCACAGAGGTGTGAACATGCACAGACATTTGGGAATAGGAAAGGAGAGTGCTGTACTTGGAGTGAGCTATTTGTTGGAGAACATGTAGAAACCATGGGTCTATAGAAGACTCCAAATTAGACAAACTCTTATATGCTTTGTGAAGAATGTGAAATGAAAGTTTTCTGTAAAACAGAGGAGTAATACACTCAAAACCACATTTTATAATGATAACAGACAGTTGTTACAACACTGTTGGCAGAGAAAGAAGGTATAAAGTCTGTTTTGGAAGCTTTGAAACCTTGGGCAGTGGCCTTGGAGATGGAGAAAAAAGCCATATGGAAAAACTCTTAGGATGGAATGAGAGGCTAATTGCATGGTGGAGGGTGGGCTGGGAGATAAGAGACAGAAGAGTTTAGACTATTCTCTTAAAGAATAGGTAATGGTGATGCCATTGACTAACTGAGTAAAAACCCTTATAGAGTTCAACACATGAATTCAGTGCTTTGGATGGGGTGTGGGCTGACATATCTATTTGAGGATAATTTCTATATGTTTAGATGGTTATTAACACTACAGATGTAGGTGTGTCCACTTATAGGAGAATTTTATAAAGACAAAAGGGCCAAGTAAACTCTGGAAAACAGTTAGGGGCAGATGAAGGAACAGAGGAGAAGGAGACCGAGGAAGGGCACTGAGAGAAAGTGGGTAGCATAGGTTGAAACGAAACCACTGGATTTGGTCTTTGATGTCCTTGTAAGGACCAAAATGATGTGTGTGGTAGTGGAAGACTCCAGACCTTCTCTCTTTCCCAGAATGATGGAAGTGAATGATTTAGAGGGAAGGCAAGATCAATGAAAAATTATGTTTTTAAATATGTCAGAAACAGAAATTTTAATTTTAACAGTCATTATGGTTAATAATCATATACACATAGATTTTAATTCTGGAAGCATACACATATCAAAAGAGCAAGCTGCATGTGTAGCTTGGTGGAAAAAGAGCAGTTGAATGTAAGGTGTAAATGGATAACTGATGAAGGCAGGTTATCAGGACAGAGACCTACAGAAAAGACAGATTGGTCCTAATAATTTCATACTTTTAGAATGAGAAATTGGAACACACACCAACCATAGCTTTTTCTTTTTTTTTTACTTGCAAACGTATTTATTGAAAATTATATAAATCATATACAAATTAAAAATCACTTTTGTTTTTACAATTTATAAATCACCCTTATGAAAATATAAAGAAACATGAAAGAGGACTGTTCAGGTAAATTGGGGCAGAGATCTGCTGTGTATGGTTGCCAAGTGGACTCAATTATGGAGATGGGAGGTCGGCAGAGGTTTGGAGCCAGACTGGCAATGTCCTGGCGAGGCTGGAGGCTTGGCTCCAACTTACAGTGAGTTGTCCAGGGATTCATGAAGGCAGGCATTGAGGCACCAGCCATCTATCCTTTACAGCTCGATGGACATTGGATGTGAAACTTAACTTAATGTCCAATATCTTACAAAATATCTCTGCGGTTTCAGCTCATACAAAGCCAATCATTCATTCTGGAGACATGCAAAGTAATTTCATGGTCCTGTCGCTTATACAGAGTCATTGGCAAAGAGAAAAATATTCAGCTGCCAATGATGTTACCAGATAATGTTTGTGTTCATGGAATTTTTAATGGACCTCAAGTGTACTGTTTAATACTGAGGTAAATTGTGCTTGGATGAGACTAGCCATCATATGTGGGTTTTTTTTTTGTTTTTTTTTTTTTTTTTTTTTTTTTTTTTTTTGTGTGTGTGTGTGTGTGTGTTTTCACACTCCCATAAGAGTTTGGATTGTCAGAAACAGAAATTTTAATTTTAACAGTCATTATGGTTAATAATCATATACACATAGATACATAGAATGTTAAAATTGGAAAATGAGAGATCAGAAATAATTTACTGTCATCTCCTTATTTTAAAAAAGAAGAAAACTGGTGTTCAGATGGGTCAGCATCAATACAAGGTAGAAATTAATAGTAGGATCAGCACTAAGATGTAAGCAAGTCTAAAGTAAGAGTAAGTATTTTGGTAAAAAATAAAAAATTATAGCCTATGTACAGGGAACTGAATGGCAGAATAAAAGACAAGTAGAAAAATAGGGAGAGAGAATAAAATCAGGGTTACTTTAGAACATTGTGAATTCTCTTACAGATCAGCCCAACCTAAGGAAACATGTTAGGATCTAACTATGAAGTGGACAGTGTCTCTGCTCTGAAGCGGGGCGCTCTGGGTCCCATCTGTCCACCCCGACTTTGGTGTCAACTAAGTGCTGGGCACCAGGCACTGGTGTCTGGGGTTGCCCCCCCCCCCCCTCTCCCGGCCTGGGGACCTCAGCCTGCTCGCTCACTTATAAAATCAAGTGCCCAGGGAACCCAAGCAGAAAGAGGGAAACTGGGGAAGAGGAGTCGTATTTATGTGTAGAAAGAGGAGGACATGGTTGGAGTTTGACGGAACGGACACTAAGGGTCAGGTGATGTCAGCAGTGAGTCCATTCCGGAAGTCACAGTCAGACTCGCCCAAGTGAAACTTCTGGTCACCCTCTGGGGTGCACATCCACCAGCATTGGCTAGAAGAGCAATTCCACCTGCTGTACTCCCTGTAGCTGGCCCAGTCCCCCGTGGTGCCAAACGGAGGCAGGGTAACCCCACAGGCAGCCCCAAGCTATCACTCTTGGTTTCATGGAACTGAAAGCAAGGCTCAGCAAGAGGAAGAAATGAATGACAAATTTTTAATGGAGCAGTAAAATACACAACCTCCATCCCCTCTGTATAACCCAGGGCAGCAGACTTTGTGCTCCGAAGGCACTGATTTGGATGCATGGCTGGACAAAGGAATAAAGGCATGTTTGCTGTCTCCACTCCTGTGATGATCAGTGGGAAACTGCAGGTGACACCTTTGGGAATGTGCTGTGTAGAGTTCACTTCCTGGAACAATTATTGATAGGCATTCTCACTATTTGGAGCCACATGATAACTTAGATAACATCACAGTTGTGTGTTTTCTAGAATTATAGGTTGCTATAGTGAAAAAACAAAAACAAACAGAGACCCTGAATTTCCTGACTTCTACTGAAATGGCAATGGCATCATGGGGTCCTATTGACAAAGCTCGACTTGCACTCAAGTTTCCACTAATTAGGTGACCTGTCTGCTCAGTCCCTTCACAACGGGCAGGCCAGTTTAATTAACCTCGGGCTCTGAATGACACACTTTGTGAGCCGTTCTTGTGGAGGCAGCAGTGGGAGCACTGGGAGGCAGGGCTCCGTACAGTCAACGTGAAAAAGGCTCCATTATGTTCCCTTTCAGGAAGGCTGCTTTAAAGTGACCTCCAACTAATAGTTTAATTACTTAGAGACTTTCTTCAGAGCCCAAATTCACATAGCCCTGCAAGCACTTATTGATCTCTGGGACAGGGTGCTTGGAGTTCCCCGTGAGAGCAGTGAGAGAAGTCAGTTCAGCAGTCCCAGTGGCCCCGGAGTCCCCAACCTCTGATTTCTGCTTCCTCTTTGCTCAGCACAATGGAATGTCTGCCTGTGAGAAAGAGATAAAAGCAAGCAGACCAGGCTCTCATCTGGAGAAAACACTCACTCACTAGGGCTGACTGAGCCTAGAACAAAGAAAGGGCCCAGGATGAGTAGTCGTTTCTGTCCCGCAGCTTTTTGTACTGATCTGGGAGGAAGAAAGCAAAGGGTCTGGTTAGAACTGAAGAAAACCAGATGCCCCACCCCCAGCACAGAGCTGCAGTGTCTGTTTTTATGAACTTTATTTGACGATAACGTGCAGGGTGGAACAGGGCAAACACAGACTGCAATTTTCACATTTTGTTTTATTTTTTTAAGACACTACCCAAGATGTGTTTCCTTTTAAAACATTGATCATTTTCAAAACAGATCAGATAGACACAGGAATAATAGAACTCTGGGCTTCAAAGAGACAGTGGAAACAACTCTTCTTTAAATATTTATTGTTTTACAAATAATACAAGACAGAAATCAACCTCTTCTCCTCCCGCTCCCCTCCTTATTTCTTCCCTCTCTGCTTCAACCCTCACCACAAAAAAGTTACTTTCCATCTGAAACTTGAGGATGGTTGCTGGCTGATGATCTCTTTAAAATGTTAGTGACTTATTTCTGATAAACTGCTTAGCCCTTTGGCCCTTCAGCTCCAAAGCAGGCACCAGACGCTGTGCCAGTACTTTACATCCCAAAGCAAAGAACAAAGGAAGGGAAGCCACAGTTCTCAGTCTGTGGATTCAGGCTTTATTTTGCTTTGCTTACAAGCCAGCTCAGAATCTCCCTGCAGGCTTGTTTCTTTGAGAATAAAATGAATTTTGTGGGTTTCTTTTTATATTAACATTGGAGTCACTGCTCAGAACAGTTCAAATTATTAGACGTGGTGGACTGAGTGTGATAATGTAGAACAAAGGACTACCAGTGACACTGTCTGTGAGGCGAGTAACTGCACATTTCACTCTGTACTAATTGCAGGGCAGGGTAGCTGGAAAGTACCATGACTGGAAACCGATGCTTCCTCCTCCCCACCCAAAAGAAAAGCTGCTAGAATGAGCAATGTTCTCCTCTCTGTCCTCGCATTTATGACTAACAGCTTGGATAATTTCCTGAGGGATTCCCTTCCCTATCACTTGATATTTCCTCTATCATAGAGCAGTTCTCATCCAAAAATGAAAATTCCATCAGCAGCTATGCTACATATGCAATGTGTGAAAATATTTCATGGATTCTCACCCTCAAAAAGGACTTTGCACCCTCATGGACATGATCTACTCTATACCCTAAATATTTTATTCTTCAGCACATTTTCCCCCCTGATAAGTTTTAAGACAATTTAAAGCAGCAGACGTGTGTTGCAAGGAGTTAAACTTGAAGTAAAGAATAAAAGCCAAGTTACAGCAGGGGCAAGATGAGGAAAGAGAACGTGCCAGACCAGAAAGGTAGGCTGTGGTTAGAAAAGGACAGGTGTGGATGTATATCTGAATTCAAGAATGACACTGAGTTTAGAAATCAGGGATATAAGCTTCGGTTTATTATTGGTGCAGGCACTGCACACTTTGTTACAGTCTGCCAGATTAGCCATGCTGGGAATCCCATGAATGTTCAGTAGGAGGGAATGTGTGACAGGTGCCAACCCCTCTGAAATCCACAGGGGCCCCAAGGAAGCATTTCTCAAATGCCACTGAAGATGCTTTATTGCAGGCCTGGGTAAGTGAGAGGAGACTTCCATTCTAATTATAGAGCTCCCATAATTATCTTTCTAGGAGGCCACGGACATCTCACTTAGCTTCACAGACGCATACTCTCTCAATATTATATCCTCAATGGATGATACTTGACTCTGTCTTTTCAGTTGGTTTAATGATAACTGATAAGATGTCAGAAGGATGGGATCAGATGGGTACTGTTCTTACACTACTCAATGTGTGACTGTGGGCAAGTTAACTACATGTTTTCTGAGCCTCAGTCTTACAAACTTAAACATAAAGTTGTAAGGATTGGATTTTAAAATGTATTTAAAGCATTTATCACAGTATCTAGTACAGATAAGTGCTGGCTGCTATGCCTAATATTTCTGTTACTGCTACTACTACTTGTATTACTACTCATACTATTTTAAAGGTCTTAATTTACCTTCTAAAATTTGTGAACCTTAGGCACATAGAACTACAGAACTGGGTTATAATCCTCAGTTCATTGCTAATTATCATTATTAGTTTTTAAATAGATTATTATTTTTATCTTAAAGTATTTTAATATCTTAATATATATATACTAGAGGCCCAGCACACAATTAAAATCATGCGAGGGGTCCAGAACTAGTGCCTGATGGGCGCAACGCAGGCCTCGGTGTTGTGTCTGTTGGGTGGGGGCAGGCACCCTGTGAGTTGTGTCTCTGCTCTGGCCTGCTCCCAGCCCCAGCCTCCCTGCTTAGTTGCTGGGGCCAGCATGCAGTCGCCTCCCACCATCTGTGCGAGCAGCTTCTCCTGAGTGGTTGTGACACCCTGCTAATTATTATATTTCATGTTTAGACATATATAGAGAGAGACTAGAGGCCCAGTGCACAAAATATGTGCAAGGAGGGGGGTGTTCCTCAGCCCAGTCCGCATCCTCTCCAATCTGGGACCTGTTGGGGGAAGTTTGAGTGCTGGTTTAGGCCTAATCCTACTAATCTGGGATTGCTGGCTCCTCACCACTTGCCTGCCTGCCAGATCACTCCTAACTGCTCGCCTGCCTGCCTGATTGCACCTAACTTCCTGTGCCTTGGCTCCATCACTGTGGCTTTGTTCAGAAGGACATCCAGAATGACATCCAGAAGGTCATGTGGCTGACTTATCTAATTAGCATATTACACTTTTATTATTATAGATACCTTTATTCACGTATACTTCAAAATCATCTCAGTGAATTTCATCACTTCATAAGCGTGTTATTTTGATACCTTCCAGAATATCCACAAATGAGTTAAAAAGAAAAAAAGTAATAGGTGCAGAAAATGAAAATAGAAGCACATTCATATATATTTATAGTTTATTTGCATGAAAAGCTCAATGTCGAAGCATTGTCATACCTTGGGAATTGTAAAATATGCTGTGTATTTTCCTTGTAAATTAAAATAGTTTTTGTTTACTCCAGATTTTAATAATTTTAACCCACACATTTAGTTGGTTTATTTTCTGCATGAGCAAGATGAAAGTCAGTAAAACAAGAAGATAGAAGATTCAGTAGAAATATACCCCTCCCCTCATTTACTCTCCAATAAGATGAGTAAATATATCCCAATTCCTAGAAGTGAAAATACAAACATTACTGAGGGAGCTATGTTCATTTTCCCCCCTCAGTCATGTGTTTTGGGCCATAAGTAATGACTATTTCAGTAAGGTGATTACAAGTCACTCTGAGAGGCTGGGTTTTGATCCTAGAGGAGAGTATGGACTGAAGTGCTATACGCACTGCATTCCTATCAGTCCTTGTTCTTTAGTTCTCAAGCAGAGCATCAGTGATTGCTTGTCTTTATGTAGTGCAATTTTTAAAGTATTGGGATGCTCCACTTTCCTTTTGTATTATATTTTACATTTTTCAAAAGAACACACACACACACAGTGGCTGTTGTTTGAATTGAAGGGGGCACATGAGGCAGGGAGAATTTCTGGCTGCTGTGGTGATTGAGACCAGATGTGATGAGGTCCCATACCAGTACACCAACAGGAGGCCCTGCAGGGGTGGTGGTGGGAAAGCATCTAAGAGATATACCAGAGAGAGAATGCACAGAACACAGGAGCCGTTGGACTGGGGCGTAGAAAGGGGAGATATAAGATGCATTTATTGAGGCAAGAAATAAATAGGAAGGAGGAAATAGGGGAGAGGGAGAAGACCTCAGTTTGAGATGTTCACTTTCAAAGCTTATAGGATCATACAAGCCATGAGGTCTTGGAATGCCATTGGATATATGAGCCTGGAGTTGGGATCTATTTCCATTGTAGATATTGGTCAACTAACAAATACCTTGGAGATCTTAAAACAGAAGCATATCCATTCGACTTGATACATTCCTGACAGGCAACAAAAGGCAGATTAACTGGCATTAATATCCATCTGACTCAGATACTGCAGTACTGTTATGTGAATAGCATTTTGTTATGTCTCTGTATGTGATCATTTACATGTATGTCTGGCTAAACACTAAACACTTAAGCATTTCAAATATATACGTTATTTTAAAAGTTTACATGCTCCTCATATTACATTTTTAGGATACAGAAAAGAAGAAATAAGAAATTGGTGCCTTCCATATATTGCAACAGAGAGACAAATTATTAAAAGTTTGGCTTATTTCCTACAGAAACATATACATACAACCACACATGCACTTATACACACAAAAACATAATAGTTGAGGAAATACTACATATCATTTTGTATTCTACTTTTTTCACTTAGCATTATTTAATACATTTATTTGTAAAAATATTATCTTTGACTATATAACCAATAATATAGACATACCAGATTCATTAGCCATTAGCTTACTATTTTCCACTTAGATAACATTGGGATTTTTCTTATTATTATAAAAATGCTATGAAGAGTATATGTGAATCTTAGTCTATATTCCTTATTATTTCTTTATATAAATTCTCTTTTCTTTTTTAAAATTTATCTTTATTGTTGAAAGTATTACAGATGTTCCCTTCCTCCCACCCCCAATGGCCCCTCCCATCCTACTCTCATTGCCTCCCCCAGACCTTTACAGCACTATTGTCCATGTACATGAGTGATGCATATATGCCTATAAATTCTTTGGTTAATCTCATTCTTCCCCATCCCCCAATTCTCTTTTCTTTAGAATTAATAATATGAAATTATGAAATATTTTAGGTATATAGTAAAGCACAGCCTACATAATGCATGTAAAGTATATAATAAACAAGAACATCCCTCTGTTTAGACTTGCAAATGTTAATATTTTACCATATTTATTTCAAATCCTTTATTTCTCCAAAAGTAATAAGTTGCTGAAAAGACAGTGAAGTTCCATGTGTAGCCCACACCGACACCATTCCCTGCCCCCAGACCCAGAGGAGACCACTTAAGAGAATTTGGGTTTGTAATTCTCATGGCTAGTTTTTACTAAACTATAGTTTACTTACAACATTATATGAGTTTCAGGTATAAAACAGTTATTCTTACAATTTATACCTTATGATATGATTACCACAATAATTCTGGTAACAATCTATCATTGTACAAAGTTGTTATGATATTATTGATCATGTTCCCAGTACTATGCATTACATCCTCAAGACTTATTTATTTTATAACTCAAGGTTGTACCTCTTACTTCTCCTTCTATTTTTTCATCCACTCCTCCACTCTCCTTTCCTCTGGAAACCATCATTTCTCTGTATCTATGACTCTGTTTCTGTTCTGTTTTCATTTGTTTGTGTGTTTTTTAGATTCCATATTTAAGTGAAATATTGTAATACAGTTTTTGTCTTTCTTTGACTTATTCATTTAGCACAATATCTGCTAGGGCCATCCATGTTGATAAAATGGTAAGATTTTATTCTTTTTTATTGTTCAATGCTAGAGGCCTGCATTGAACAGTCCAGGAGCCCTCAAGGGCAGGAGGTGACCTGGCAATCGGGAAGGCGATGCCTCCATCACACAGCTGCTGTTGCTACTGCCAGCAGTACAAGCTTTGATGGGCCCTGGTTACCTGAGCCTCGGAAACCGGTCCATCTGAGGCTTGCCTGTGCCTCGTGCCAGCCCTGGGCAGCTGTGCAGCCGCCATCTGAGGCTTATCTGTGCCTTGGGCCAGCCTTGGGTAGCTGGGGGGCTGAGGGACTCTGGGGGCAGATGTGCAAAGTGGCTGGACCTGCCTGGGGGCGGGCCCGACCATGCTGTGCACTTGATGCCCTGGTGAGGCTGAGGGGACTGGGTGCTTCCATCTTGTGGCTGTGGGTGCCGCCATCTTTGAGGGCATGGAAGTCAATTAGTATATTCCCTTCTTATTGGCTGTGGGCAGCACCATCTTTCTGATATCATGAAGGTCAATTAACATATTCCCTCTTTATTATATAGAATATACACTGAGTGGCCAGATTATTATGATCTCTGAATGTATAATAATCCGGTCACTCAGTATATATATTAGAGGCCCAGTGCATGAATTCATGCATGGGTGGGGTCCAGCCAGCCTGGCCATGGGGAGGGGACATGAGTGGTTGGCCAGCTTGCCTACTGGTTGAACTCCTGGTCAAGGGGGCAATTTGCATATTACCTTTCATTATATAGGATTATATAGAGGATATACACTGAGTGGCCAGAATATTATGCATTCAGAGATCATAATAATCTTGCCACTCAATGTATATATACTTGAGGGCCTGGTGCATGAAATTTGTGCACAGGGGTATCCCGTGTCCTCCCTAAGCTTCCTGCCATGCAGGCCTCTCTACAGGGTGTGTCATAACACAGAGCTAGCTTCATGAGAGCGACCAATATACTGGTAGAACAGAAAAAAGAGTGACAACAGGAGGAAGAGTGCTGGCAAGACGGAAGTGTCCAACTCCCATCACCTAATCATGGAAGTGACATCCTATTACTTATGCTTGTAATCTGCTTATTAGAAGCAAGTCACTAAGACCACTCCCCGTGCCAGGGGAGGCGATTGCACAAGAGCATGAATTTTTGGAGCCAGGCCATCAGAAGTTGCAGCCCGCATAATCCCAATTGAGTAATTTCCGTGGATTATGTATCCTCCTCAGGCTCCTGCTGCATCAGCATGGCTGGACAAACCTTTGTCCTTGCGAATTTTTGTTTTTTCCTCCACAGGTCTCCAGTTTCCTCCCTCTAAGCTTTATTCATTTCTTAAATAGGAATGTAGCTCTCCCCCACCTCACCTTAGTAGTAGAGGATATCTATTAAGTACTTAAAATGTACTAGGAACTATCTTAAGTATTGGATATCTTTTAACCCATTGCATTCTGATGAACAATATGAGCTGTTCTCATGTCCATTTCATTTTAGAGATTGGGAAGGTGGAGGATAGAGGATATATTATCTAAAATAACATTTAAAAAACCCACAATATATATCACAGCCATTCTCTGAGAGCCTGTGAAGGTGTTCTGCTATAAAAAGAGTTCTTCCCTCTGAAAGAAATACCTGGCACCAGCTTCTAAATAATGCATCCTGTAAAATAATGCTTATTTTTCTCAGCATTAAGTGTATGGCAACAGAAAGGGTTCCCTTTGCTTAGTTCCTTTATTTTCTCAAATTATCAGTCCTTAGGACTCTGACCATAGGCCTCTATATAGATAATCTGAAAGGGATGCTAGTCTCTGCCTCAGTTTTGCTCCCCACATCACTTTATGCTGGAGATGACATGTGTGAACTTGGGAAAAGGGCTAATGTTTGCCCAGATCTTCTTAAGATTTTAAAGCATCCATGTTAAAATTCACAAATGATTGGTTTGGTTTTAACTCTAGCTAGAATTTAAGGCTAGATTTTCAACCATTTTCATCTCACTGGACATGCAAACTTAATTACTAAAATTCTGTGGCACATCAAAAAATATATTTTTTGCTGATCTGACAAAAAAACAACACGTGTAATTTTTATTCATTCACACCAGACGACTATTGCTGTGTTGCCTATTGCCATTTCTTATTTGACAATCTAAGGGAAATAATATTCATACACTCACTAGAGCTCTGAATTTAGGGAGAAATAAAGAAGACTAGAAGAATCTTGCTTTTGTAAGTTCATGGATTTGTAAAAATACTCTAATTGATGTGTTGTTGTAACTGGGGGTGTCTATAAACTTCTTAGAACCCAAGTGTTCTACTAGAATTTAAGAAATGTTGTTCTATATGAATAAACAATCAAATTACCTTAAGAGAAGCAAGTAGTCTTGACTAAGGATCAATTAGTATACTTTCCCAGACCCTGTAACCCTGGATATTCTAGAAGGTAGTGTCAAGAGAAAGTATTAATATAACATTATTGAAAGTATTAATATAACATTATTGAAGCCCTAGTTGTCATAGTTATCACCTTAGGAAAGTAGAAAACCAAGTATAGAAATAATAAAGTCTTTAATTAAACCAATGATGATAATATTGGAATGTAGGGTTAAGTGTAAATGTCCTAAGAGGTTCTGTAATATGGTTTATACATTATTTTGACTACTTTTATTAAGGTGTCCAAATTATTTTTAAAAAAGTAGTCAGACTAGATTAGAAATTATATTTTGAATTGGTTAAGAAAATGTAAGTCCTGCTGATATGGCTCAGTGGTTGAGCGTTGACCTATGGACCAGGTGATCATGGTTTGATTTCAGGTCAGGGCACATGCCTGGGTTGAGGACTCAATCCCCAGTAGGGGGCATACAAGAGTCAGCCAATCAATGATTAGCTCTCATCCTTGATGTATCTGTCTCTCTCTCCCTCTCCCTTTTCTCTGATATCAATAAAGTATTTTTAAAAAAAGAAAAAAATGTCATCTAGAGTTTAACCCATCTTTAAATGTTGAATAAAAATAAGTTTTAATGTTTATTTAAAGGATATATAGATTTAAAATTTGACCATTAATCTTAAAAACAAAAAATAATTACTGCATCAGAATCACATTTATTTAAAATTCATTATTATAAAATCTTTAGTCCCCTCCCCCGCCCCCTTTGTGAGCGAGTTACAAACTTTATAAATGTTTGGTTCACTTACTTGTATAAATTCAACTAAAAATAGCTCCCCAATTATATTCATGCTCTAAAAAGAACATTGATTTTAATCATCACTAGATATTTAACCATTGGTATATCCCTTCCTTGTATTAAATCCATGAACTTTAAATTTTTTCCTTAGACTTTCTTATTATAGGTAAATGACATTTTTGAGTGAAAAAAACAGTACTTTAATTTCATATTTTAATCCTACCCTGGTAGTTGGCCATTTGATGCATCTATTCTACTCAATTGGTATCTTGCATTTGATAAAATGAGAGTTTCAATTCTGTGCTCTAGAATTTAGCTGTTCGTTTCCACATGACCTGCACCCTTGCAGGAACATGTGACTTGGCCACATTATTTGGGCTCTTTGTGCATCAGATGAAGGATTCTTGGGAGGAGAAAATGGGATAAATACGCGTTAAGAGCTGAGTCCAGTTCCTGGCACATACTAAGCACTTAATGAATAGTTGCTTTTATTATTACCACTGAAAGAAAAATAACTCATTTACCACTGGTTTGCACATAAGAGCTTTAAAAATTTCACACAGAGTTCCAAGGAAATGAGTCAACTTCAATTTCACAAACCAACACAGCAATTTTGAGTGCATGTAATGAAAACTCTATTCCATTGGTAAGTATGGGAGGCCACCTATTTCCAGCATAGTCCTGGGTGGACACAGAGCCCAATATCTTACCTTAATTTTTGAGGTAATTTTCTAAATTAAATTCACATCACTCTATCACTTGGATGAACTCTGTCATTTCTCTTCCTTCTTAACCATGACTGTCTGAAGAACAAAAAGTGCTAGCAAATGATGGGTTTCTGAAAAGAAATGGTGACTCATCATTGTTTTTCATTGATTGCTCCTGTATTCATTCTTGCATCAGACATTTTCAGAATATGTTGTGGGTATGGCCTATGATGTGACAGCCTTGAAGTTAAAGGAGGAAGGAGGGCTGTGAGAGCAAAGGTGTTTATGAAGACATCCGGAGATCTCATAGTGCTCTGGCAGAGACTCTCCTACTGAAATCACCATAGTGTCCCTAAAAAATGGCCAAAGACTCAGACATTCCCATGAAACTCTGTGATACGACAACAGAATAAAGCATTCGATCTGGCCAGTGTTTTGTTTTCCACTATCTCACCAATGTGCGGATACATGGGCCTTTTAGATGAAAGTATAAAGTTCTGAACCATTATTTTCCCATTGTCTTTCTTTGTAGGCATATGATGGTTTAAGCTCCACAACTACCCGCCTTGCCCGTGCTTGTGGAAGACAGCAGCTGACTAACCCCATCACCTCTTCAGGAAATAGCCTCTTTGTGAGATTTCAGTCTGGCCCTTCTAGACAGAGCAGGGGCTTCCAAGCTCATTTCAGGCAAGGTAGGTACAGGGGGTGGAGGGTGGGGGGGGCGTTGTCTCTCTGAGGCACTGGCCATCTCTCCTTAAGTGCTTCTGTTGGGGCTGCAATAAAATGAGGCCAATCTTTAGAAATTGGTCTCAGCTTTCTACTTCATATGCAACAACTTAAATAAAACCAAGGAACTATGATTTGCAATTATTCCATTTATTGATCCTTTCAATGTACCTTTGTCTAGCTTGGTGCCAACTTCCTTTGGATCTCTAGAACTCTCTGACAAGTTTTCAGAACAATACTTACAAGCAGCTTTCCTACGGGAGATGTGATTTCTAAGTGTCTATCCAAATGCATTTGTCCATAGATAAATTACCTAACATATATCCAAGGTTGTACATGAAAAGGAGATAAACCACTATAAATTACAACTTGCTTGTAATGTAGAGGCAGATTTTAACCCTTGAATCTTGCCACTGTCCACCTGCCAGTGTTGTTTTCCATTGTTTTTGTTCTTAAATCACCACTTTCCAATTCTTCTGACAAGACTTCTTAATTCATTGCCTTTGATCTGCTAATTCTTAGAGATTAATCCTTTACCCTGCTGTCAGAGAGGAAACCCAGAACAAGAAGGGTTGTGAGTTGGCTTCTGTAGGCCTCTGATTTTATTCAGATGACCTTTGTAATTTCAAATACATTTAGTCTGCTTGGCCACTCGTGTGTTTCAGTGAGTTTGCTTGCATTCCTTAGTAGAGAGCCCTGGCTAGGGAGAGTTTCTGGGTTGTGGTCTCCCAAAGACATACTGTACACTTCAGAGCAAGGCTGACTGCATACATCAACCATTCTCTGTGCTTTCAAAGAAAGAACAGTTTTTGAATACATTCCCCCTCCCCATTTAATTAATCACTTATGCTTTGCTTCAGAGTAAAAAAAAAAGTCCCCAATAGACCTTCTCTTGGACTATTATAACAGCCTTCTCAATCTCACCATCCTTTCTCCATTTTCCTTCAAAGTGAACTCGCAAAAGCCCCTTTCTGATCATGCCCTTGAAAGTGGCAATATCTATCTGGTACTGCACTGCCAGGGAATGGCACCTGAGCTCCTTCAGATGTTACCCAAGGCCCAGGAACCTGCTCTGATCTCTTATTCAGTGTCACTTCCCACTCCCCCCAGAGCCCCATACTTCAGCCAAATCTTTGTAGATGCAGTCCTTACTGCCCTCTGTATTTCTGCCCAGGCTGCCCTCCCCCAGAACTACCCTTCCTCACCCCCAATTCTTCCTCCAGCCGCTATCTCCTCCGTGACACTCCTCTTTCACTCTCACTGGCAACAGACTCTCCCTCTTCTCATCCCCATAGAGTTTTGCACTTCTCTGATAATCCACAGCCATTCTTGTGTTCAATTGCATATTGATTTTCCTATAAAAAAAAAAGCGTCCATAAAAAGATTATTTCTATACCTATAATTATGAATAGGCAGGGTAAGTGAATCAATGCCAGAATTTTGTTTGAGTGATTCAGTCAACTCATAGCCATTTAATCTGCGGCTCTATGTGGCTCCCCACTTCCTGTAATTGAAGGATATGGCTATAAATGTACAGTGAAAAGCTATTTCTCATGGCTTATGTGCAGCTTCCTCAGCAGATTACTTCCTTGGCCTGAATTTAGGAAATAAGGGAAAATCAATTATGTTTTCATTCATCAAATAATTGTTGTGCATAGTCAGTGGGCGTCCAGAGAACATGACCTGTGTGTATGTTTGTGTGTCCTCAGTCTGTGGAGGCTACATCCTCACGAACTCCTTTGGTACAATATCCTCCCCATTGTTCCCTGCCAACTACCCAGACAATCAGAACTGCAGCTGGATAATTCAAGCTCAACCCCCATGTAAGTAACAAAAACAAAGAAAGTCCGTCCATGACTAATGTTCTTATCTCTTCTGAGGTAACAATTGATGACCTTCCTCTTTTTTTTTTTTTTTTTAAGTCCCAATTCCTGCTCTGCACAAGAACAAACATTTCCTAATTTGATATAAAAGTTATTTTAACATTTTATTCTTAATTTAAATTTTATTTTAAGTTCCAAGGCTTCGCAAAGAAAAAGAAACACCCTATAACCTTACTGTATTGACTGACAGGCATGTGAGGGTGGGGGTAAGCAAAACTAATTGATAAAAAGTAAACACTTTTTGACACTTATGCCTTGGGTGTAGCAGATGCACAAAAACAGTTGCCATATGGATAAATAAATAAATAAGAACCATAGACTGGAAAATTAATAACTCATAGTTTGGAAATGCAATGCCTTGAGCATATTGCTCTTTAATCAAAGTGGAAGTTAATTATAAAACCTGATCTCTCCTGCAGTGCTTGTATTAAAAAAAAAAAAAATCCCAGCACAGGCCTGGAAGAAACACTTAATGAGTACTTACATTGTTTTATTTTTGGAACCCTGGAGTCTTATTTTCAGACCTGGTAATAATCTGGTGGTTACAGACAGAGAGAATGAGGAGATCCTTCAGGACTCAATCTGTGACCTGAGAGTGGGTGACCCCCGGGCCATTATGAATCTTGCTTGAGTTGAGCCCTGCCATTCCTTGAGGTTTTCAGGAAAAATTTATGATTTCAGACATAATGTGAGAAAGGCATTAAGCTCTTGACTCCACTCTACAATGAATGACCTGGGTGATAACAGGAAAGTCACTTACGCTAATGAGGCCCCATTAGCTAATCTAAAAAAATGATGACTTTGGCTTAACTATTCTCTAACACATTTCCTGGGATGTCAAGAGTTAACAAATGGATATCTTTACTGATGTGCATAGACTTTGGTGGATGGTGACGTAATCCTTAGCCAATTGCTGCCTGGAGCATGGAACCCCAAAGCAAGTTGCCAGCCCCCCAGAAACCGAGCCTTCTGTAAAGAGGCCCCCTGCCTTGAGCCAGCAACTCTGTGCCTCAGGATAACTTATGATGAATTGTAATGCATTTAGATTTAATCTCACTGGTTCAAAGCCAGCATCAGGGGAAGATCCTATTCCAAGGAAAGGGATCCTGGAAGAATGTCAAAAGGAAAACACACACAAGCACTTGCTGTTCTGCACATAATTCAAAGCTTTCTTTTTAAATGACTGAACCACAGGGCCCTGGCCTTACAGTGAAACTGACAGTGCTAGGTAGGATATGTGTGCCAGGAAGAAGAATGTGTCTTATTTACAACCGCACATAAAGAACCAGGACTTAAGGAATGA
This sequence comes from Pipistrellus kuhlii, assembly GCF_014108245.1. Taxonomy (NCBI): domain Eukaryota; kingdom Metazoa; phylum Chordata; class Mammalia; order Chiroptera; family Vespertilionidae; genus Pipistrellus; species Pipistrellus kuhlii. The sequence goes on along the minus strand of NW_023425404.1, from coordinate 106,861,897 downwards.
TTCTACTGAGAAAAATGCTTAGGAGAAGAACATAGCTATGGCTGAAATAAAAATGTGTAAAGCCTACATTTTCCAACAAGATGTTCCCCATAGCGCATGGAGGACACCTCCCAGGAGTCCTCTTCTTCACCAGCAGTTCAGCATCTCAGATTCTCTAGGTGTTTTCAGCTGAGAACTTGTCACTTTCCCTCTTCACCCCCTCACCCCTGGACAGATCTTCCCATTTCAGTGCTTCCTGCTGGAGACCCCATGCAAGAATCAACTGAAGTAAAATTTCCCTCCCTGTATGTTCTGTTTGCCAGTACGCTATTAAATAGACTTCTATTTTTCTTACAGTCAATCATATTACCCTCTCCTTTACTCACTTTGGACTTGAAAGCAGCACAACATGCACACAAGACTTTTTGGAAATTTTGGATGGCAACTATGGTGACGCGCCCCTCCGAGGTACTGTGCCTGGAGTCCTCTCCTTTCTGCCTGTGGCCTTGGCTGGGTTTTATTTATATTCTGGCATATCTGTGTGCTGTCATTCAAGGTCAGAATGTTTCCAATAAACATGAAGAGCAGCATGGGCCAAGTAAAGATAATTAGGGGATAAGAAACTGGAATTCAATGTGGGGTTCAAGAAACTCAGCTTGTTCATATTCAAGGACACGAATAGTTTACGCATGTTTTTAAATTTAAAAGTTGCAAACAGTAGTGAAATGCAGTCTACCCCAGCATTAAATAGCATTCTGTGAGACATTTCTCAATACTTGACCACAGTTCTTATATTCATATTAAGCATGTTTTTATTTTCTGGTTTTGTCCTCAGTGGAAGCAAAAAAATAATTATAAGTAAGTAAGTAATCTGGATCGGATTTGTAAAACACCCAAGTAAAACTAAATATTGCAGCTATCTAGGTTCCAAAATGTCCTAAAAACAATCTCAAGTTATTTAAACGTTCTCCATGAGTTACTTATATTTGAGCATCTCCTGGTAAAGCAGAAGATGAGTGCCTCAGAGAAGGGGTTTTTTTGGGCTCAATTCCCAGTACCCAGAACAGTGCCTGAGACAATAATAGGCAAGCAATGAATATGCTCTGCTCTGTGCCCACTTCTGTGTGTGTGTGTGTGTGTTTTTTGTTGTTTGATTTTTATCTCTAAGGATTTGACCAAGAATGAGGGTAAATTATTTAACAAACACATCTAGAACTCACCTTGTGCTGAGCACTATTGTGAGAACTTAGTATATAGTACCTCAATTAATCCTCACCCCTTTATGATAGAGGTTTCATTATTTATTGATATTCTCTTTGCTCAAGTGGGAAAACCGAGGCACAGAGAATTTAAGTAACTTGCCCAAGTCATGTAACTAGTAGATGGTAGAGTTCAGAGTTAAACCCAGGTATTCTGGTTCTAGTATTCACACTTTTCTTGGCTATAATATTTTGCTTTTAAGCACTGGTGCATTTATTTGTGCATTTATTGCTGTGCTGGAGATTTTAGCATTAGTTATATTTGGAGCCAGGCCATCTACATTGTCCTCAGCTTCTCCTACTGTCCTTTATCATGTTTATAAATCATCTCTCCTATGTTTCTATTTGTAGTTTATTTTTAATTCGCAGACATTGTTTCAAACGCTAACCTGATTTAAATGGTTCTCCTAATAAATGATTGCCTTTGTTTGCTTTGGTTTCTTGTGAATCTAGTAAATCTGTTTACTAGAAATATTGGCCTATGCTCTGATATCATTCAGTGTAGGCCCAGTGCATGATAAGCATGCACTGGGGGGAAAAGGGGGTGTCCCTCAGCCTAGCCTGTACCCTCTCCAATTTGGGACCCCTCAGGGGATGACCGACTGCTGGTTATTTAAATTGGCAGTCAAACATCCCTCTCACAATCCAGGACTGCTGGCTCCCAACTACTTGCCTGCCTGCTAGCCTGATTGCCCCCTAACCACTCCCCTGCCAGCCTGATTGATACCTAACTGCTCCCCTGATGGCCTGATCACCCCAACTGCCCTCCCCTGCCAGCCATCTTGTGATGACATGGGGGCAGCCATCTTGTGACCATATGGGGCAGCCATATTGTGACCACAGGGGGTGGCCATCTGTGTGCAAAGGTATAATGGTCAATTTGCATATTGCCTCTTTATTATATAGTTTTCTGCTTGTCATTATTTAGGCCGATATTGTGGCACCTCCATGCCCCATCCCATTACTTCCTTCAGTAATGCTCTGACACTGAAGTTCATCTCTGACTCTAGTTTGAATGCTGATGGTTTCCATGCTACATACGCCGCATCATCATCAGGTAAGACACATCAACAAGGGCACTACTAGGTTAACAGGAATGTAGCTGAATTCCTAGGTTTGTTATGTGGTACTCTTTTAGCTTTACCTTTGGAGGCTAGTTTCCTGCGTCTAACCTTACATTATTCCAAATTAGGTTAACACACTTGTAAATTCTGGCAGCATTAAACTCTGTACCACAACTTTATCCATTCACCCACCTATCCACATGCAGGGTGTTTGCACACCTTGGCTATTGTGACTAATGGTTTTAGAGAGTGAACTCTGGAAGTGAGGAGAATTGGCTGGAATGAACTTGGATGGCTTGTTTGGCGATGTGTTGGGTTCTCCTCTGTGACAAGTTGGCTAAAGCAGCCCGTAATTAACAGTGTCTGATGGCATCTCTTAAGAACAGACAACTGCTATTCTCCTGTCTCCCTTTCCTCGAGGTCTGTCTCCAGCAGGGTCTGCTGCTGTCACTGATGGCTGATGGATGGTGGCACATGGGAAGGAGAGGAGGAGGAGCCACTAGTCCTGGGTGGCTTAGTCAGTGCTGTTTGTCAGCTGCCAGCTCCTTGTTATCAGCATTTAAAAGCCTTCCATCCCCAGGAGATCTGTGTGTGGCTCAGTCTTCTCTGGAGGGGAAAAGCTGGAACACTGTCCCTGCTGTAGACCAGGATTGAAAATCATCCTGATTAGAAATACTGAGAGGTTATGGGATTAAAACAAGTTATAGTCACAGGAAGAGAAGGCTTTGAGAAAAGGAACTGCAAAGATTTCTTCTGATCCAGTGTACCCTGTGGCTTTTCAGCATTTATTTTTTATTATTATTTTATATGTCATGGGTTTTTGTGTGTGTGAAATAGATGCTGTGAACAGCTCCTCTGGTGCTCCTTCTCCTTTATCTTGTGTGCCTTGTGTTTGACCTTTGCCCTGGCACTCACTGTTTCTCTTTTCTTCCAGCTTGTGGTGGAGACTTCCACATGGCTGAAGGCACCTTCGACAGCCCTGGCTACCCTGAAGTTTATCCCTCTAATGTGGAATGTGTCTGGAACATTGTCAGTTCCCCTGGCAACCGGCTCCAGCTGTCCTTCATGTAAATCCTTTTTTATGGAGTATTGTTTCAGCGGATCTGCAGGAAGGAAGCGCTGTTACTAACAGGGAGGACAACTAATAGCACATGTGGCTGAGCAACTGTTAGAGCACACGGTGGGAACTTTAGGAACTCTGTTTCCGAAGTTCCTCTGGTTGAGTCACAGTTTGGGTTATAAATAGTATTACAGTTCTCTAGAGAATGGTCCTAGAGTCCTGTCTAATGTTACCAGAAATATTGTAATACATGCCTGAGCTTTAATTTGTGGAGTCTTCATTATTAGAGAACAGTAATTTCATCTTTAAAAAAAAATTAGGAACATTATATTCTGCTGGAGAATCACTAACATTCCTTCTTCCAGCAGAAGTCCTCTCTCAGTGAAGACTTCTTACCCACACCCTTATGATCCCCACTACCCCACCTAATCCACCTTTCCTTCTGCTCCTGAAAAGAATACCTGGGACCTTTTCTGGAACTAGTGGTTTATTTGTAAAATCACTCTCCTGTTCCTCAGTGAACTGCAAGACTTACAAACATAAGTCTTACCACAACGATCTGAGTGGTCTTGAGACAACAATGATGTGTTTTCTAGAAGTACATAGTGAAAAGCACGTGCTAAGTGAAGCGGGACTTTTTAATCATTCATAGAAAGGAGCCTGTGACATGCCACACTCACAATGAAAGCTTAACAAATATTGAATGATAAAACTACTATTTAAATTCACATTTTAAATTAAAAGTTATTTATAACACTACATTGTATATTGTTAAGCTTTAGTTGGTTGGCTAATTCTGTTTTTGAAGAGAATATAATAATTTAGTGCTGAGGAAAGAGGATTGTTTTGCTTGGCCTCTTTATTAAAAAAAAAAAAAATCTTGCTGCTTCTACACATGCCATTCTGTGCATTAAGAATGGATGAATAAAATGAGAGAACAGTCTTATTTGTGGACCATGTTCAAACATCTCAAGTTGCTTTCTTTCAGCCCATCCATCAGACAGGCCTCCTTGGGGACAAGTGGCATTGTGTTAAAACAAAGACACCCTCCCGCCTGAGAGGCAAAGGAAGTTTTAGTGGCCACACGCGGGGAAAGAGGTTTTTGCTTGCTTTTGTCTTTACTAAAGGCAAAGTTCTGTATGTAATTTTTATCTGATATGCATGTATTCCTTTATTCAATATCTATTAAGCCCCCACTATATATGCTAGGCACATATTGGGCGGATGTTACTCCCATGCAAGATTAAGCAATAAGTAATAGCAAATAAAACATGATCATTATCCTTATGATGAAGTCCAAAGTCCTTCACATGCCATATTAGGCCTCATAATTGCCAAATAAAAGGGATGTTCCCCCCATCTTTTTCCTTTCTGTCTTTACCACATTTACATTGTTGACCAATCTGACATTTGATAGTGCCAGGAATGGGGCCAGGCACTGGGACTGTTTAAAACCAGTAAGGTTCCCTTTCTTGGTAAATTACTAATAAGTTAATGTCAATAAGCTATTTAAAGCCTAAAGAGATGCATTTCATCTATAGCAGATAATTATATAGGGTCACTGTTGAGATTAAAGGTCTGGAGTGTAAAACATATAGCGCAAGGCTGATGTATCCCAGATGTTCAATGAATATTAAATTCTCTCACTTTGTCATTTCTAAAGTATCTTGGGTGGTAGTTCACAGTTAAATTCAATTGGACAACATTTGACTCTCTTAGAAGAGGGAGATAGACACAAAAACCAAGTTTCATCTATTTTACTATTTAAGGGACACTAAAGTTCTAATTTTTGTATAGACAAATTTTAATGGCCCAGCTCTTTCCTTTCTCATGCATAAGAAGTTAATTTTTATTGTTTCCTGTTACTTGTTTGGGTCTTATTTGTAAAATATTCTGTAGAATGCAAGATGTCCCCCTTTATGTGGATGATAATGAGGAAGGCCTGCGAGTTATTTCTGCTGTGGTCTAAACTACATCCAGATGGGTGGTTGGAAGTGTTCCTCTGGGGCGTGAGAGGAGCATATGAGAAGCATATGCCATAAGTCAAGTTCTAAACCATGGGGTTTGGATTGTGGACACTGGTGAAATGGAATAGGGAGAAAGCTGAAGAAATTATGGTTGATCTGCAACAAAAAGGACAAGGGTGACATAAAAAATTAAAAAGAAGTATTTTTGCAAAGGGATTAACAAAAAATATATTTTATGCTTGCAGAGTGCTTTTAGAAAGTGATTGATCTTGGTTCAAGAATCAAAATGAGATAATGAGAAACAGTGATTGTACTATTTTTGTTTCACATCATAGTTTTACTCATAGAGCTTAGCCAAAGTGTTTGGAAAGAAGGGAGATTTGCTTCTAAAATGTGCTGACCTAAGCTTAATGTGATTCTTGTAATTCTTGTAATTATTATCTTACCACCACTTCTAATAAAAATGTGTGGCACTAAAACAGAAAGACCTGTACTTAATAATCTTCTGGACCAAATGGACCAAGCTTTAATATGCATCCCGACCTTGCTGAGGTCCGCAGTCCTGTGCACTGGGTTGTTGGACTCTGATTTTTCATTTCACACAGGCTCTCGGTGAGGCTGGGGCTGCTGGAGCATGCACCACACTTTGAGGAGAATGTTTCATGTAAATAATCTGCTGAAAAAAATGACCTCTTTTTTTTATCCTTTTTTTCTGAGAAGCAAAAGAAAACAATGTTAGCATATTTTACAGTGTTGGTATTATTATGGAATGTAAAACCAAGCACCAAACTTGGCTATCATCCTAAAGATGGATTTGGAACAGCTCCTTGAAAAAAATAATTATAGACATAAATTTTGTATTGTAAAAAATCAAGTTGTCAAGGAAGACAGTGAGGGTCAAGACTGAAGTACAGTTTGCCTAGCCCGATATGGATATTTCTGATTTCTTTTGCTACTCAGCTGTCAGTCATAGCTGGCTGCTAGAACTGTGTCCAAGACATAGGTCCAGAAGATTTATACTGTAGTAACCCACCTTGATGGGATTGTGAGAGCCATAGACTCCCTGTTCCTCTGTCTAGAGACCTGCAGATGTTGGTGTCTGGCTTGAGAAACTGGTGGTAGAACAGAGCTGACCAGTCAGTCTGCCTTAGTGCTCTGGTTGGCAGTGAATACCCAGAAGTGTCTGGGATACACTGATCCATCCCATGGTGGGGCTTGAGGTGACCAGAGCCTCCAGGCCATTGTCTCTACGTTAAGAGCATCCTAATCCATGAGCCGCTCTAGAGCCCCAGGAGAGCACTATGCTTATGATCCTATGAAATCTTGCGATATTGAGTAGTGACTGAAAGATACACACACTAGAGAAGTATTTTTCTATGATTGAGAGGATTTTTTTCCTTCTCAACAGTTTCTTTTCTATAGTCTTACAAGTCGTTCTTTCTTCTCTTTATCTTGTGCTTTCCTTTCTCAGCAAAAACTCCCTCCAATTACTCTTGAAAAAAGGATAGTTCCCACTCACTCACTTTACTTTTTCTTTAACCATTAAATTACATTTCTATTTAAAAATTAACTTTAAATAAATAAAATATAATAGGGCAGCAAAGTCCCCTACCTACAGCCCTTTACTTTCTCATCACATAGGTAACCCATATTTTGAATTTTATGTGTCACTTGCAAGTTTATTTTATACTTTTATTATCTACATATATATATGTATATGTTATTCATACATACTGCATAGTATATTTTTCTGTTTTATTTTTTGCATAAATAAAATCATATTTTACTGGAATTTTAATTTTTAGATTCATTTTGGGAGAATCTTTATTGATTCTTCATATTCTTTTTTTAAAAATTGTATCTGTTGTTGAAAGTATTACAGATACTTGTACCCCTTTCCCTCCTCTCCCCATTGACTCCGCTCCTCCCCACACCTGCACCCCCAAGGCCTATGACACTATTGTTTGTGTCCATGGGTCATGCATATATGCATATAAGTTCTTTGATTAATCTCTCTCTACCCATCCCCACACCCTCCTCTCTGAGATTCCTCCATCTGTCCCTTGCTCCCATGTCTCTAGATCTATTTTGTGCATTAGTTTATTTTGTTCCTTAGATTCTACATATGAGTGAGATTATGTGACACTTATCTTTCTCTGATTGGCTTATTTCACTTAGCATAATAATCACCAGGTCCCTCCATGCTGTCTCAAAGGATAAGAGATCCTTCCATGGTGTCAATGTACCATAGCTTTTTTTATCCATTCATCTATTGATGGGCATTTGGGCTGTTTCAAAATCTTAACTATTGTAAATAATGCTGCTATGAACATAGGGGTACATATGTGTTTTTTATGATTGGTGTTTGGTATTCTTAGGATATATTCCTCAAAGTGGAATCACTGGGTCAAATGGCAGTTCCATATTTAATTTTTTGAAGAAACTCCATACTGTTTTTCACAGTGGCTGTACCAGTCTGCATTCCCACCAGCAGTGTAATAGGTTTCCCTTTTATCCACATCCTTGCCAGCACTTGTCATTGTTCATTTGCTGATGGTAGCCATTCTGGCAGGTGTGAGGTGATTGACTCTTCATATTCTTAGACTTGAAATATGTCTACATTTATTTCAGTCTTCTGTTATGTCCACTAAAAATTCATATTTTTTCAACAAAAGTCTTACTGGTATTTTGTTATTCTTATTCCTAGACACCTTATATTTTTGTTGCTATTGAAAATAACACCCATTTTAAGAACTACAGATGTAACCAGACTATCTTACTTAAAACAACTCCTCCTTAATTATTTTTTTCACCTAGAAGTTATCACTGTCTCACTAAATATATATTTATTTGCTTATTATCTATATCTCCCTTTAGAGTATAATCTCCCATAAGGAAGAAACATTGTCTATTTTCTTCATTGTCTTATTCTTAATCCCCATGACAGTGTCTAGCAATATAGGAGAGTCAAATATTTGTGGAATGAATGTTACCTATGTTACAATTTCTAAATTTTTGTTTACTGATATAAAGAAACCCAGTTAGCTGAAACCGGTTTGGCTCAGTGGATAGAGCGTTGGCCTGTGGACTGAGTGGTCCCAGGTTTGATTCTGGTCAAGGGCATGTACCTTGGTTACGGGCATATCCCCGGTGGGGGTTGTGCAAGAAGCAGCTGATTAACGATTCTCTCTCATTGGTGTTTCTAACTCTCGGTCCCTCTCTCTTCCTCTCTGTAAGGAATCAATTAAAAAAAAAAATATATATATATATATTAATATACAGTTAATTTTTGTATATTATGTTATCCAGCAGATATTCTATTCTTTTAAAAAAATATTTGTATTGATTTCTGAGAATAAGGGAGAGGAAGAGAGAGAGAGAAACATCAGTGATGGGAAATGATCATTGATCAGCTGTCTCTATTGGGGATCAAGCCCACAACCTGGGCATGTGCTGTAGTCCAGAATCCAACCTGGGACCCTTCAGTTCACAGACCAACGCTCTATTCACGAGCCAAACCAGCTAGGGCAATCATTCTATTCTTTCTAATGACAAAAATTTTTGTCTGTTTTGTGTACTGCTGTATCTTTAGTGCCTAGAAAAGGATCTGACACACCAAGTACTCAATACATATTTAGTAATGAATGAACTGTCTTGAATATCTATTATAGCTTTTTTTTTTTCCCCCAGTTCTTACAAACTTTACCCCCTTTTCCTTGTCTTACTGCCCTGGAAAATCCTTCAGTAGAATGTGGAACAAAATAATGAGAAGAGACCTCCTTATATTGTTCCTGATTTAAAGAAAATGTCTTAAAATTTTTATCTCTAAGCATATTTGCTGTAGGTTTTGTTAGGCATTTATCATCCAATTAAGAAAGTTTCTTCTTATTTCTAATTTTCTAAGAGTTTTTATGATGAATAAGATGTTTAGTTTTATCACATATCTTTTTGCTGTTTACAGTGATTCTGCTTAATATATTTTTGCATCTATTTTTCTCTTTTAATCTTTTTTGTGTTTGTGTGTGAGTGTGTGTGTGTAGTGAATTGTTCTTTTAGAGTTTCTAACTTTAAACCATTGTGAATTCAACTTGGTTAATATTGATGTGTTTTACAAATTGAAGGGTTCATTTTGCTAATATTTATGTAAGATTTTTTAAATTTATATTGTTGAGTGAGATTGACCTGAACTTTTTCTTTGATCCTTTGATTGGTTTTGCTATTGAGGTAATACTAACCTCATTAAAAAAAGTTAGAGACTGTCTCCTTTTCTATTTTTTAATTACAGTTTGCATAGGATTGGGGTTGAGGTATTATTGAAACTTTGGTAGAATTTCTTATAAAATAATCTGGATTCAGATATTTGTTTTGTTTTGTCTGTGGGCAATCATATATAATAAAAAACTGATATGCAAATAGACTGAACAGTGGAACAACTGGAACAACCAGGTGTTATGATGTGCGCTGACACCAGGGGGAATGTGCAGAACATGGCAGGCATTGGCCATGTGAGATGGTGGAGCAGGTGAGCAGGAGTGCCAGACCAAGGTGGGGAGCCAGGGCGAGCTTCTGGTGGTTACTGAAAATTCTTTGCTCTCACATGCCGTGGTCCCACCTTGTGCTCACACCCACTGCCAGTGCTGGCCTCACTTGCACCCACAGCCATGCTGGAGCCATAGCTCGCACCTGCTGCCCATGCCCAATGCAGCTAAACCAGCCACCCAACCTCAGGACCAGCTGCACTGAATAATGACCTCCTGCCCTGGTGCTAGCCAATCAATCAGTGGAGACCACAATCCTGAAAGTTCACACTGGAAAGCTACTGAGTATTCTATTGAGATCTTCTCCTGGGATCTCCTCTAAAATCTCCACCCTTAAAACCTTAGGATGGAGGACCCAGTGCCCTCTTCCTTCTGGGAGCACCTGCAGGATGGGCCAAAACCAGGTCTCTAATATCCCCCGAGGGGTCCTGGATTGTGAGAGGGTGCAGGCCAGGCTGAGGGTCCCCCACCAGTGCATGATTGGGGCCTGGGATGGACCCAGGAAGTTGGCCAGTCGGGGAGGAACTATGAAAGAACTCCGGGGCATGTCTGGCTCATCTCATTCAGTCCTAATCAGTCAGATCCCAGCAGCAAGCTAACCTACCAGTTGGAGCACCTGCTTCCTGGTGGTCAGTGCATGTCATATTAACTGGTCAACTATCTTCCCCCTGGTGATTCAGTGCATGTCATAGTGAGCGTTTGAGTGACCTTAGCATATCATTAGCATATTACTCTTTGATTGGTTGAACAGATGACTGGACAACTGGACACTTAGCATTATATATTTTAAAATATATCCTTTGAATATATTTAATTATATATTCTTTGGGTATATGCCTAGAAATTGAATTACTGGACCTTATGATAATGCTATGTTTAAGTTTTTGAGGAACCACCTAATTGACTTCCACAGTGGCAACATCATTTTATATTTTAACCAGCAATGCAGAAGTGTTCCAATGTCTGCACATCTTCATCAATACTTGTTAATATCCATTTTTTTCAATGAAAGCAATCCTAATAATACAAAGTACTATCTCACTGTGGTTTTGATTTCCATTTTCATAATAACTAAGAATAACAAATATTTTTTTTTCATGTTCTATTGGTCAGTCACATATCTTCTTTGGATAAATGTTTAATTAGTCCCTTGCCATTTTAAAATAGAGTTATTTATCTTTTTACTTTGTAAAATATTTTAAAAAATATGTTCTTATTGATATCAGAGAGAGGACAGGAGAAAGACAGAGGGATAGAAATATCAAGGATGAGAATCATTGATTGGTTGCCTCCTACACGCCCCTTACTGGGCATCGAGCCCACAACCTAGGCATGTGCCCTGACCAGGAATTGAATCAGGACCTCCTGATTCATGGGCTGACACTCAATCACTGACCCACACTGGCCAAGCTGTCTTGTTACTTTTGAGCTGCAAGAGTACTATTGTATTATACTCAAAATATTAGCATGGTCAACTGTTTTTATTTCTTTTGGATAAAAACCTAGGAGTAAACTTTCTGGGAATTAATTTTATAAGAAACTGCCAAAATAATTATTCAAAGTGCTTATGTTAATATACTTTCCTACAAGAAATTTATGAGTCTTCCGGATGCTCTGCATGCTTAAAAACCTTTGATCTTGTCAATCTTTATAATTTTAGCCATTTGATGAGTGTGAAATGGTATCTTATTGTTATATTTAATTTATGTTGCTCTGATGACTAATGATGTAATGTACTTTTCACAGTTTCATTGACCATTCATTCATCATCTTTTTGAAGTGTATGTTCAAGTCTTTTGTTCATTTCTAATTTAACTATTTGTGTGTTATTGTTTTTTTCTTTTTTGGTAGGAATTCCTTTTATAGTCCAGATCTGGGTCTTTTAGATATATGTTTTGCAATGATCTCTCCTTTATTCTTCCCCAAACTCTGTGACTTGCCTATTTATTTTTTATTTTTTATTTATTTTTTAAAATATATTTTATTGATTTTTTACAGAGAGGAAAGGAGAGAGATAGAGAGTTAGAAATATCGATGAGAGAGAGAGTCATCGATCAGCTGCCTCTTACACACCCCCTACTGGGGATATGCCCGCAACCAAGGTACATGCCCTTGACCGGAATCGAACCCGGGACCCTTCAATCCCCAAGCCGATGCTCTATCCATTGAGCCAAACCGGTTTCGGCTTGCCTATTTATTTTTTAATTCATTCATTCTATAAGGATACATTTTTATTTTCATGAAATCAAACTTATTATGTTTTTAATTTTTATTTAGTGCCTTTTCATTCTAAGAAATATGTGCCTATCCTGAAGTTATAAAGATAGTCTATGTTTTATTCTAAGAGTTTTATAGTTTTAGGTTTATATCTATGGGAAATATTAAATTAATTTGTGTATGGGGAGAGGCAGGGGTTGATGTTCTTTTTCTTCTCCTCCAAGGATATCCAGATATTGCAGCACCACTTGTTAAAACAACTCACCACCCTCTCACCCATTGACTTATCTTGACTATGTGGATTGAGTTATATCGGCCCTATGTTTGTGGATTTTTTCTTTGGACTTTCTCTTCTATGTCATTTGTCTACCTTATACTAATTACACCATATCTTGATTATATCCAGGTTTTTAAAGCATTAAAGTTTTGAAAGCATTCATTTAGTACCTATTTCAGGCTCTATGTATGTTACTAATGACCATCATATAAAGTAGACAATATTTCCTACCCTCTATTAGCTCATATCATCATAATTATAATATAATATTAGTTGAATAGGACATGCTTGAACTAGTCTGTTATCATGAATGCTGTATTTCTTTCTACCTTTTTAAAAATTAAGTGCATGTGCCTTTGATCATTTAAGTTCTGTCAAAATTAGCCCCTCATACTGCCCTAGCTATGTCTCATAACTTTTCTTAAAAATACTGAAAGTTCTAAGCAAACTACATCTCTCACAGATTTCTAAATAAACCTCACCTTTTTTTGCATGTGCTATTGCTGGCATGCAATCTCTGTCCACTATTTCTGCACATAAATTCAGCTAATATTTACATGTCCATCTCTAAAAATCTCTCCAACAAGCTGTTACTGAGCCTAACAAACAAATGTGACACCTTCACCTCAAAATTCTTACTCCATGTTGTAGCTCTGATGGAGCTACAATATAATCACAATATCTTTTTTCGTTAGAAAAAGATATTGTGATTAAAATTAAAGATATTGTGATTAACATTTTAAAAAGTGACCAGGTTAACCCAGCATGGGTTCAGGATAATTCCCAAATTTATTCTGTTAATTTAATAAACCTTTTTTTTTTTTTTTTTTTCAAATCAGAACTTTCCAATTGGAGGATTCTCAGGACTGTAGCAGAGATTTTGTAGAGATCCGGGAAGAAAATGCCACCGGTCATCTGTTGGGACGATACTGTGGAAACCTCCCTCTCAATTACTCATCCATTGTTGCACACAGCCTATGGATCAGATTTGTATCCGATGGCTCAGGCAGTGGCACAGGCTTCCAGGCCACGTTTGCTAATAGTAAGTTGGTTGTTTAGTAATGGCTTCCAGAATGAGTCTTACAAACTGAAAAGGCTAATACTACTTTTAGAAATGCACTGGGAACAGTCCTGAACTCTACACAATTCTTCTATATTAATTGTCCTGTGGGATTACTTAATTATGTAATATACTAGAAAAACTAAGTTACATATGTCTGGCTCATTAAGAGCCAGTGAGAATGCTCAAAGGTTCTAATATTTTTCTTAAGCTTAGTTCTACCTACTTGTTAAATTGATTTTCTCTTGATAGTATTACATTTGTAATTCTTTGAATGTATTACAGTTCAGGGTTGGCATATTTATAATCAAATGCGTTTGGTCCCACAAAATTTATATTCTTCAAATTAAAAACATTTAATACTACTTTGGAATTGACTAAGTTGCTCAATTATAACATCAGGACATTCCCCTAATAGCATAAATATTAAATATTTTTTATTTCTAACTCAACTTTTCCATAATTAGCTAATGTGTGTGTGTGAGTTTGAGTGTGTGTGTGTGTATGTGTGTGTTTCCCAAATATCAGATCCTCTAATCTTATATAATTTTTATAAACGTGTTTTAGTCTCTTATAAGACAAAGTAAAGTAGGTACCGTATTTTTCGGACCATAAGACGCACTTTTTTCCCCCCAGAAGTGGGGGGAAAAAGTCCCTGCATCTTATGGTCCAAATATAGCCTACACATATACTTTAAAAAAAAAAAGTTTTTTTACTTGCCCAGCTCTGTGTGGTCTCTGTGTGCTTGCCTGGCTCTAAAATGGTTCTAAATGCTGCTGTTTACTTTACAGGGTTGATTACATGTGTTTATGACTGTGATGTTGGGTTTTAATGCACATAAAATATTTTAGGACACTATTTGTTTCAGAATCTTTTTTTCTTCATTTCCCTTCTCTAAAAACTGGTGCGTCTTATGGTCCAGTGCGTCGTATGGTCCGAAAAATACGGTAATCCAAAATTAGAAAATGGAGCTGGTTGCTGGAAAAAAATCAGTTTCACTAAAAGAGAGATGTTGACAGGAAGCCAGGAAGGCTGGTCAACAACCTTAATTGCTCTAACAACTCACCCTTTAGTTGACACATTGTTAGCTGAAGCAGCCTCCACCTTGTTTGTCCCATGTAAATTTCTGTTTATCTTGCCTACAATGTTTTCCCCAAAGCCTCAATAAAAGGGATGGCAGGGCCCACTATAGTTGGACTACCGCCTGCCCACCCCCCATATTGCCAAATTGAATTTCTTCAGGTCTCTTTTCATTTGTGTGCAGCCCTTCTCCAGAACTCAAACCCTGAATTGGAACCCTTTCCATGCCATGCAGGACATGAAAGAGATTCCTACAGCTGGCAACCCTTTTCCCATGCCCCCACGTCCCCTTAGGTTTGGGAATTCCTTACAAATCAGAAGTTATCCTTTGTTTTCACACTAGCAACCTTCTAAGGAGATGGAATTCCATTCACAAAATTACCCTTCTCCAGCACTTAATAGATAGCACAGAAACCAAAAGGGAAGCAGTATTTCTTTCAGTGTTCAGAAAAGAAACCGCAGCCAATTAAAAGTGCATCCTTTTCAACACCCCTTGCCTTTTTCTTTCTTCTTACTAAAGAGCTATTCTAAGTAGGTCTGACGTATTACTTTGTTTTTCCTCCTAGTATTTGGCAATGATAATATTATGGGAACTCATGGGAAAGTTGCCTCCCCCTTATGGCCTGGAAATTACCCTCACAACTCCGATTACCAATGGATAGTAAATGTGAATGCCTCTCAAGTTGTCCATGGTAGAATCTTGGAGATGGACATTGAATCAACACACAACTGCTATTATGATAAATTAAGGGTGAGTTTCCAAGTGAAAATGATGCTTATTAACAGGTGATTTGCTATTGGCAAAAAAAAAAAAAAATCCAAGTTAGTTTTTATTCAGCTTCTGCAAATTGTAAGGAATGGTCTATCTCCCTAAAATCATGATTACCCCCTTTATGTTACCTGTACCAAAGGTAATTCTGGTATTATATTTATTTGTATTTTTATCATTATTGTAAAAATACTTCTTGAGCTTTGTCTAAGTGTATATGTATTTCTTAATTATTCTATCTTATATCCCATTTTCTGTTTATTCTTATGTTAGATAGAGTATTAAAATTTAAAGAATCCTTTAATAAATATCTATTGTGGTGATCATTGCCATCTGGACACTGATTATTGTATCAGTTTCAGAAATACCATCAGATTTTATCCCCATCTTTATTGAAATATAGTTGAAAAACAAATATTGTACATATTGAAGATGTACAACTTGATGTTTTGATATATGTGAAATATATGAGTTTCTTGAAAGCCATGCATGATTCTTGGGTTCACAATGGCTAAAAGATAGAATTCAGTATCTGATAAATGCTCAGTAAAAAAGACTATAACTATTATATATAGTAGCTTACATTTCAGCAGAGAAATTTATGATAATAATTATAATGAATTTGTTCCAAATTATTTAGGAAAAGGTGGAGGGAAAGATAGGAAATGTGGATGGACAATATGTGCAATAAAAAGAAAGTGTGCTCCATGCTGCATGTTTGGGAACTAGCATAAAATGTGTCTCTAAATAGGTACTCAAAATTTTTAAACCAAATGAAAAAGATTTGTTGAGTGCTTTGAAGGTATGCAAGCTACAATTCTTTTCTTGTTACTAATTCTGCATCTTTGCTTCTTCTTTAGGATACCTCTTCACTTTCTCTCATTAAACCTTTCCTCTTTCCAGTTTTTTTTTTTTTTTTAATTTCCTTTCTTCCTATTTTCTTTTGAAGCCCCAAAGTACATTCAATAACTGCTAGTTTCAATACCTCTTTTGGTTTCTACTTTCCACCATCAAATTTTACTGTGTCGTACAATGAGCTATATCACGTAAAATATATTTATTAATATAATTCAGCAGTAAATATATAAATAATTTAAAACTTTAAATCATTGCAATTATACTACATATTTAATGGCATTTATTAATTTTAGAACAGATATGTTTACTCACTTATTTTTTCCATTATGATAGATTATAATAACACTAGAGGCTCGAGACATGAAATTTGTGCACCAGGGGCAAGTGATGTCCTTTAACCCAGCCTTCACCCTCTCCAATCTGGGACCCCTTGAGGGCAGTTGACATCTCATAATCCACTACTGCTGGCTCCCAACTGCTCGCCTGCCTGCCTTTCTGATTGCCCCTAACCACTCCCCTGCCAGCCTGATTGATGCCTAACTGCTCCCCTGACAGCCTGTTTGCCCCTAACTTCCCTCCTCTGCCAGCCTGGTCATCCCTAACTGCCTTCCCCTGCAGGCTTGATTGCCCCCAACTGCCCTCCATTGCAGGTCTGGTCCCTCCCAACTGCCCTCCCCTGCTGGCCATCTTGTGGTAGCCATCTTGTGTCCAATGTGGTCAGTTATCTTTGACCACATGGTGGCAGCCATCTTTTGTGTTGAAGTTATCTGCATATTACTCTTTTATTAGATAGAATAGAGGCCTGGTGCACAGTTGGGGGCTGGCTGGTTTGCCCTGAAGGGTGTCCCAGATCAGGGTGAGGGTTCCCTTGGAGCAAGGAGCCTGTGATGGTTTTGCAGGTCAGTCGCACCCCCCAGCAACCCTAGCGGAGGCCCTGGTATCTGGGATTTATTTATCTTCTACAATTGAAACTTTTTAGCCTTCAGTGGAGCCAAGCTTCCTACTCACTCCATGGCTACAGCCATTTCTGTTGGAATTTATTTATCTTCTATCATTGAAACTTTCTAGCATTGAGTGGAGGCCTAGGCTGGTAAGGGCAGGTGGAGAGCTTGGCTTCTTCCATTGCCAGGGAAACCCAAGCCTCTCTCCTGCTCTCTGTGGATGTAGCCATCTTGGTTGGGTTTATTTGCATATTTGCTCCTGTTTGGCTTGTGGGTGTAGCAGAAGTATGGTCAATTTGTATATTACTCTTTAATTAGATAGGATTATACATTTTTAAAATTTTTTTTAATGAAGAAAAATAGAGGTACTTGGCTTAATTCATTGTCCTATTATCTGTGTTTTACCTGCAGATTTATGATGGAGCTGGCATTCATTCTCGCCCCATTGGAACATACTGTGGTGCTCAGACTGAATCTTTTAGTTCCACAGGAAGTTCTTTGACATTTCAGTTTTCCTCTGACTCTTCAGTCTCAGGGAAAGGATTTCTTCTAGAGTGGTTTGCAATGAATGCTGCTGTTGGACCCTTACCTACCATTGCTACAGGTATTTTTTGTAACAAATGAAATTCTTTTTAGGGGATGATATGTGTAGGCCAGTATTTCAAAGGGTTCTAACATAATAGGGCCAAATATGCAAATGAGTAAGAAGAATAAATATAGTCCCTAAACCTCCCTCCATATGTTCAATTGTTCTTTTAATTTCATAGATATGTAAAAATTGTATGTTTGCTCTGGTCAGTGTGGCTCAGTTGATTAGGTGTCATCTTATGCCAAAAAGGTTGCTGATTCAATTCCCAGTCAGGACACCTGCCTGGGTTGTAGGCTAGATCCCCGTTGGGGGTATGCAAGAGGCAACTGATCAATGCTCTTCTCTCATGTTATGTTTACATTTCTCTCTCCCTCTCCTTTCCCTTCTGTAAAAATCAATAAAAATATTTTAAAATAATAATAATAATAAGCTCTTGTCGTGTAGCTCAGTGGTTGAACATCAGCTTAAAAACCAGGAGGTCACAGTTCAATTCCAGGTCAGGCACATGCCAGGGCTGAGGGTTTGGTCCCCAGTAGGGGACATTCAGGAAGCAGACAATCAGCAATTCTCATCATTGATGTTTCTATCTCTCCTTTTCCCTTCCTTTCTGAAATCAATAAAAATATACTTTAAAAATTGTGTTTTTTTCTAAAAACGCTAGTTTCCCATATGTTTTTCATATTAATTTTAAGGGTTTAATATCCATTACATATTCTACTTTCAATATCTAGAGATCACCTTAGAGATCTCTAAAAATTTGATTTTCAAATACAACACACACATAAGTGCGTGCGCGTGCGCGCGCACACACACACACACACACACACACACACACATATATACACACACTAGTTAAGGATCCACTAATGAAAAAACTGCTTTTCCTCTGTATTTCATTTTAAATTTGCCTTTAGAAATGCTTTACTTTACCCTTTGCTGGTTGTAAACCTTCATGTTTCAAGGTAAAATTGGCCTTTTTATTTTTTTTTAAGAGAGAATGGAAAGGAGGAGAAAAAAAGTTGATGTGTGAGAGAAACATCAACTGGTTGCCTCTTTCATGTGTTCTGACTACAGCCAGGTATCAAGCCTGCAACCAAAGTACAAGCCCTTGACTAGAATCAAACCCCAAAACCTTTAGTCTTAGAGTCAACATTCTTACCACTGAGTCAAACCAGCTAGGGCTAAGAATGGAATTTCTTTTTTCCTTTTTAAAATTTATTTCAGAAAGGAAGGGAGAGGGGCAGAGAGGGAAACATAAACGATGAGAGAAAACCATTGATTGGCTGCCTTCTGCATGCCACCTACTAGGAAATGAGCTGCTAATCTAAGCATGTGCCCTGACCTGGAATTGAACCGTGGCCTGCTGGTTCACACTCAACCACTGAGCCACACTGGCTGGGCTGGCATAAATTTTAAGCCTTTATTTTACTATGAGAGGCTCAGTGCATGAAGTTCTGTGCATGGGAGTGAGTTCCTCAGCCTGACCTGCATCCTTTCCAATCAGGAAGCCCTCAGGGGAGCCCTCTGGGAGCCCACAGCTTAGGTGCCCACTCCCTGTGGGTCTCTGCTCTCTGCAGGGCCTGGCCACTCCATGCCCACTGCCCAGAGGCTCTCCGCTGCCCAGCAGCCCTCTATGGCTGGTGCAGAATGCTTGCCTAATCACTGTGTTGACAATGCAAGCATCCCTCCCCAGCTGCTCTGTGTGAGTGCCTGCTGTCCAGCGACCCTCCAAGGCTAGCAACGAGGCAAGCTTTCCACCAGGCTGCTCACACTGCCTGCTCTCAGTGGCCACAACGCCAAGACTGGGGGACTCTTTGGCAGGGCTGAGGGGACTGGGTGCCGCCATCTTTGTGACGGAGTAATGGTCAATTTGCATATTACCTTTTATTAAATAGAATTTTTAAGATATCCTTAGTTCCTTCATTGAGCAGTGTTTTGGGAGACTGCTTTTTCCTTAAAAATTTATTTAAATAACTTTGAATGGCTTTTATAGATATGAGGATTGACATAGAAAAAATTCAACAGATATTTCTTGGAGGATAGTCTTAGTTCTTGAAACATTTGATTGAGACACATTATCATAGGATTTCTTTGAAGAATATTCAAATTGTGAACTTATTGTAGGGATAAAGGGACCTTATACGATTAGAAACTACTTGTTTCTAACTCCTTGAGAATTTGTATTAACAAAAATTACTAAAGGTATAATTCATAGTTATTTTTATCTAGTGACTCTTAGTATTTTCTTCTGAGATAGTATTTTCACCTCCTTTATAAAGTACTTTCATAACATTGAATATGAATCTCTTCCATAACATATTAATCTATCCTAGAGCAGAGCCATTGGCAAGATTTCCAAATGTAATTTAGAGGTATTTATTTAAGTCTGGATAGCTCTTATAAGTTCACTTGAGTTAAGCTTTTTTATTTCCAAAAATATTAAGTTAGAGAAGGAATCATTAACTTATGCAAAGCATCGTATCAGCAAATATAATTTAGTACTCACAAAAAATGTTTTCCTCTTACACAAGTATTTTATAATTATATAGTTTTAGTGGATGAGTAAATACAATATAATAAATCTTATTTTTCTTAATCAAGAACAAGGAAGGAGAAAGTAAGAGGGTGAAAGAATTTTATAGTATACTACTTATCTAAATAGTACAAATGATTATCTCATGATGAAATCACACTCTGAGATTTTCATTAAAATGAAAAAGAGCTTAACATTTTAAAATGTATTAATATATTGAACATCGACTCATCAGAATTTCTTATGCATACATACAATACATATTCAATACATATTTATTGAGGATTTATTATAGATAAAGAAATGAAACCAAGATATATTCTCTACCTTCTAAAAGCTTAACACTATTTGGAAAAGATAAAGTATTAATTATTTCAGTTAAGTAACAATATAGTAATTAAAGGCCAAATCAGGTGGTATAAACAACAACAACAACAAAGCAATATGGCTAATGTGGACTAAGGTCACCCGAAGGACATAAACGTGTCAGGTCGGGACCCTGTGAATTGCTGGTGGGAATGTGAAACCGTAGAGCCACTTTGGAAAACAGTTTAGCAGTCCCTCAAAAATTGAAATACAGTGTTACTACCAATTAATATAGCAATTTCATTTCTTGTTATATACTTAAGAGAACTGAAAATGTACATCCGCCAAAAAATGTATACATGGATATTTAGAGAAACATTATTCATAATAGCGTATGAAGGGAAACAACCCCAATGTCTAACAAGTGATGAATGGGAAAGCTAAATGTGGTATGCTCTTACAGTGTAATACTACTATCTGGCCTTAAAATGAAGGCAGTACTGATACGGGCTGGAATATTGGTGAAGTTTAATTGTTATGTTAAGTAAATGAAGCCAGTTGTAAAAGGACACATGTCATATGGTTAGATTTATTTTTTTGTTTGTTTTTGTTAATCATCATCCCAGGATATTTTCCCATTGATTTTTAGAGAGAATGGAAGAGAGAGGGAAAAATAGAGAGAAACATAGTAGTGAGAAAAGCACATCAGTTGGTTGCCTCCTGCAGGAGTCCTGACCAGGGCTCAGGCCGGAGAAGCGCCTGCCTCCAAGGTATGTGCCCTTGACGGGAATTGAACCTGGGAGCCTTTGGTCCACAGGCTGATGCTTTATCCACTGAGTCAAACCAGCTAGGGTTATGTGGTTATATTTATATGAAATGTGCTGAATAAGCAAACCCATGGGGATAGAAAATAGATTGGTGCTGAAAACGGTTTGGCTCAGTGGATAGAGCATCAGCCTACAAACTGAAGGGTCCCAGGTTCAATTCTGGTCAAGGGCATGTACCTTGGTTGTGGGCATATCCCTCGTGGGGGGTGTGCAGGAGGCAGCTGATCGATGTTTCTAACTTTCTATCCCTCTCCCTTCCTCTCTGTAAAAAATCAATAAAATATATATATTTAAAAAATAGATTGGTGATTTCCATGGGCTGTTGGAGAAGAGAATAGAGAATGGTGATGGGTATAGAGTTTCTTTTCAGAGTGGTAAAAATGTCCTGAAAGTAGATACTAGTGATGGTTGCAGAACTTTGTGAGTGTACATTTTAAAAAGCTAAATTTTGCCGGGACTGGTTTGGCTCAGTGGATAGAGCGTCGGCCTGCAGACTGAAAGGTCCCGGGTTCGATTCTGGTCAAGGGCATGTACCTTGGTTGCGGGCACATCCCCGGTGGGGGGTGTGCAAGAGGCAGCTGGTCGGTGTTTCTCTCTCATCGACGTTTCTAACTCTCTGTCCCTCTCAATTCCTCTCTGTGTAAAATCAATAAAATATATTTTAAAAAAATAAAAAACTAAATTTTAAATGTGAATAAAAGCTCAATAAAACCGTTATTTTTTAAAATCATGAATGGAAATAATGAAGCCTGTTCTTGTTATGAGCTCATTTACTTTTTAGAAAAAATATTTCAGTTTACTAAATTGAAAATTGTTTCAAAATTGCCTGGATAAAACTGCATGATGAATAGCTATACTAAAAGGTAAAGATTAAAGTACATAGGAATCAGAGTTCTACTTAAATAATAAGAATAATAGTGTCTTCTATGTTGACTTGTTTCATATTTAATAAACAATTAATGAAAGGG
Source organism: Pipistrellus kuhlii (assembly GCF_014108245.1). NCBI lineage: Eukaryota > Metazoa > Chordata > Mammalia > Chiroptera > Vespertilionidae > Pipistrellus > Pipistrellus kuhlii. Next base: position 106,839,605 of record NW_023425404.1, on the reverse strand, counting down.
GGTTGTATGGCAAAATTACAGTGAAATAGTAGAACACAATGTGGTTTTATTACAAAAAAATAAATATTTTAACCACAGCTATCTGAATCAGTGAGTTTATGAAATATTTACGGATTTTGAGAAAATTGTTTTACTTGGCCGTTTCATTTCAGCTGGCGCCTTAGAGTGAAAGTACTGGTGTCTGTCCTCAGAGCCGTTTCAGAGACATTGCCTTTCACTCTGCAGGTGCCTGCGGTGGGTTCCTGAGGACCGGCGAGGCGCCAGCCTTTCTCTTCTCCCCAGGCTGGCCCCACAACTACGGGAACCGTGCTGACTGTGTGTGGCTTATCCAGGCTCCTGACTCTACCGTGGAACTCAACATCCTCTCCCTGGACATCGAATCTCATGGAACATGCAACTATGATAAACTTGTGATACGAGATGGTGAGAAACCTTTAAAACAAAATAAAACAAAAAGCTGCTAAGTTTCTACCTTACCACATGTTAAGCTACATCCCATTATAATCATACGTGTTCTCTACCTTCATCTGTTTGCATGGAATTTCACAGATATTATTATGGCCAATGAAGGCATCAAATACTGGAATCAGCTACCCTTTCTGAAGAACATAAGGAAACTATGAAATTGTTGCCAGCAAAATCATCCACATACTATGTCAGGGACAGCACTACATTCTGAAGAAGAAACCCTTCCTTTGGTTTAAGTAGTTACTAACAGTCTGAGTTTCCAGGTAGCACTGCTGTCTTGTTGAAAGGCTATGGGGATAAATCTTGATATTTTATACCTATGACTTTAAGATCCAAGTGTGAAAAGTATTTGTAATCACAATACGTTTAATTCTCTTTGTCTACTGAATCTCTGGGTGGAATGGGTAGAATTAAGGGCTCAGAATTTTCACCTTTTCCTCTATACACAGGCGTAGAATTGCTATGCATTGGTTGAGGGATATGGATGATGCTGACATGCACCTGTACAAACCATGCTTCACCATTTGCATAGGACCAAGATTAAGGAGGTCATAACCTCTAGCCAGTGTTTCCCACAGGGTGGTTCCCAGCCCAGCAACATCACCATCACCTGGGAATCTGTTAGAAATGCAAATTTTAAGCCCCATCCCAGACCTACTAAACTAGAGTCTCCGAATGGGTCCCGGATCTGTGATTTCTAAAGCTTGTCAGGCAGGGCCAAGATTAGGGTCAGGAGAGTAAGGCAGGAAGGCCAGGCAGACAGCATAGTCAGATCCTGCCTTTATTTAAAATTTACCTTTTTTTGCATTAAAGTCAGTGTTTAAATATTGCACTAAAATATTATTTATCTTGATTTCTAAGCTCTTTAGTATCTCCTTGCATTTTGCCCTTGATTTAAAGTGTTCACTTGCCTGCCCCTCCTCCCAGTCCCTGCCCCCAGGTGCTTCTGATGTCCTCTAAAGTTTGAGAACCACTTCTCATGGTAGATGTTGCAATTTCAAATGCCTACCTAGACAACAGGTAGCATAACCAGTGAACTGTTAAACTGGAGAACAGAACTGAAGGGGCAGCTATTAGGAATGCAGGCTCAATGCTTTGGGTCTTATTTTTTTTTTTAGGAGATGTGATAAATAATGCATTTTCTATGAATTTCCCAAATGTTAAATTAATGAAAAATGCTTCAGAGTATTTTGTGTGTGTGTGTGTGTGTGTGTGTGTGTGTGTGTGTGTGTGTTGTGGGGGGGGGGGTCCAAACAAACATGTGCTTGCTTTTGGCTCACAGATTGCTAGTGTGCAAGCTCTTGGTTTAAACAATGAGAAAAATCAACGGCAAAGGTGCTTTATTTTCCTCTTGTGGAGGTTGGATCCTAAGTGAAGACTCAAATTAATCATACAAACAGGATGACATAATAAATCACAGCTTTCTCCTCTTTTCCTATCAATAAGCAGCTGTTAGGACATTGCCCAGAGGAACTATAATATTTCCTCATATCCAGGCATTCCTATGGATATTAAAAGTTTAAAATTTTTCATGCAATAACATTTGTGCATCCTCACACACATATTCCAAATATTCAGAACCCAGTGGAAATTTTAAAAATATCTTCAGTAGGTAACTGTGTCAATGGGTGAATTATGGTTATTTTAAAAAATCACTTTTATTGATTTTGTTCCACCAATAACTTTTCTTCTGGGTGACCTTGCACACATTACTAAATGGCCCCAAGATTCTTCTATCGTATGTGAAAGAGACTAACATCTAATGCAGGAGGTTGTTGTGAGGATGAGGGAAAGTAATGATTGCAAAACCCTCTAGCAAAAACCATGGCCTTTGGCATATGGAGAATTTGAATAGTTTGATTTAGATTTCAATTTATTTTGAGATATTTCTAAAAGAGTTTTCATTATATTCTTTTTATAGAATGAAGGTATTCTTACTGAAACATAGAGCTGCTTTAAAGAACTCTGTTAATTGGAGTATATATATGCCAAAGCAACATTTTAATTGGTTCTGTGAGTTATCCATATAGATTCCTTTTTGTTCACCAACAGTGTGAGTAGATGCCCAATAAGTTAATTATTTCTGTATCTGTTTATTCATCCAAGAAATAGTTATTGAACACCTACTATGTGTTCACTGCTGTGTGGTATTGCTGTTTTTTTTCATATGCACAATGGTAATATGTTTTAGAATTAAATTTTAAATCCCACTTCAATTATTTGTTCTTTTCCAACCTTATTTTTACTTCTGAGCAGAAAGGTCTCAGGACATTTTGAAGCACATTATCATAGCCTCAGGGCCCTCTGGTGACTGTGGGCATTCCCGGGCCCCCTCAGAGGCCACCATGGGGCTTTCCTGGGAGAGCTGAGTCACTCTCCCAACTGCTTACTCATTTTGCAGTGTTGTGGTGCTCCATCATTGAATCAGTCTTTTCCAGACCAAGCCTCAACAAATTCTGCATACCAAAGGTTTCCATAAACTGAGGCTCCATGCCACTACATTCAACCTTAAAAAAAAAAGTTAAGAAGGAAGGGAGGAAGGATAAAGAAAAAGGGAAAATAAAAAAAAGTACCAAAAATTAGTAATCCTTTTATTCCTAGATCTTTGTTTATGATCTTAAATAAATAATTTAATAGCATAGTTTGGGCATCTGGAGTTAATTGGCTAAGTAGGTTTCAAACTCTTATTGACTTTTATGCTCAATGCCCTTTGACAAATTATATATCTCCTCTACGACTTTTTCCTGTCTATAAAATTAGGATAATAGTGACACCACCCAAATAGTGTTAATGTGGGGATATAATCAAGTATTACATGTAAAGCACTCAAAGTGGTAATAGTAATTGCTCAATAAAGTTTGGCTACTAATATTCTTGGGGCCTTAGCTTCCATGTCTCTATGATGATGCTGGGCTACAGAGTGAATCCCCAAATGCCTTCTAGTCCTATTCCTTTACTGTTCATTTACTTGGCCCTTTCTTCTAAATGTCGATTTCATTCCTGCTGCAATCTATAGGCTGAGTATGTGGGAAGCTCTAGAACTACTGCAGTGTTTATTATGGCGACTGGGGGAGGACAAACCATTTGTGGTTATTGGTTTATCTACTAAGTCTTTAGTTCATCAATAAATAATTATTTAGTGACAAGCATTATTTCAGCAGTCTTGGAGAAGTTTAGGGGGGAAAAATCCCCAGTCTCCCTAAAAGGTAAAACATACACATATTAAATATGAATGTATAATAACTTCAAAATTTGGCAATACACATGATTACAGAATAAGCTAACAAAAACAATTTTGTGTGAAATGTGTAGCAACATAGCATAGTGAAGATAAAGACAAAAATAGTTAGAGATAAAATTTTAAACTATAAAAAATACAAAAGTTTCTAGAAGTCAGAAACCCTCCAAAGAATGCCTTTTCAAGCATCTGGTATTTATAGCTCTGCCATTACATTTGTAATTACAGAAAATAACTTGTTTACTGAACTAGTTAATGAGTTTTAGGTAGCGGTCATTGTCCAAAAGAGTTCATTTTGCTGGTTATGTGAAAGGGCGAATCTTATGTCTCATATCCTATTTTTGTTTTTATAAGCTTGAAATTCATTAATTCTCTGCCCTTGGGAAAAAATATAATGTGTTTTCCCAGTCAAGGACTCCAAGTCTGCTATAATTTCCTCTGCCCCATTCCAGGGACTGGCAAGTTGTTTTGATTAATACTTATCCAAGAGAAGCCGAAGGAAAAGGGACATGAGGTGACCCAGCCTCCTTCGTGTCTCTGGAGGAGCACAGTTACTGAACCTATTTTTTCTCATCCTCCACCTATGGACACACATGTCCTTTCAACAGCAAAACAACAACTAACAGATGAATAGTAAAACAAGAAAAACTAAAAACATTTCTGGAGCTGAAGGCACACATCTTGGTAAATGACCCTATAACGTTAGCATAGGATCTGAGGCTGAAGAACCAACCTTTTTCCTGTTTTATCTATCTGTCATCTATCTATCTATCTATCTATCTATCTATCTATCTATCTGTCTGTCTGTCTATCTATCTATCTATCTATCATCTATCTATCATCTATCTATCTATCATCTATCTCTCTATATATTTCTTTTAAAAATATATTTTATTGATTTTTTACAGAGAGGATGGAAGAGGGATAGAGAGTTAGAAACATTGATGAGAGAGAAACATCAATCAGCTAGCTGCCTCCTGCACACTCCCTACTGGGGATGTGCCCGCAACCAAGGTACATGACTTTGACCAGAATCAAACCTGTCAAACCTGGGACCCTTAAGTCTGTAGACTTATGACTGAAATCAAACCTGGACCCTTCAATGTACAGTCCTATGCTCTATCCACTGAGCCAAACCAGTTAGGGCCCGTTTTCCTGTTTTAGTCACTTGACCTTCAGCAATAGAAATCACTTAGATCGGTGTCTAACGCACATATCAGCATTGGTTCACAGTCACTCCCAATCCATGTACTCTGATTTTGAGTTTCAACATCAGCAAGAACTGTCAGTTTTTAGAAAGACTTGAAACTTTCAGAGAAGTGTTTTATCAAACAACAACAAGACGAAGAGTAAAGAAAAAGGCAGGTGGTACCATTATAAACTGGAGCCAGAATGATGTAGTTCCAGGACTGCCCTTCTAAGAATCACATTATGTGTTAGGGATGCAGACGTTCTGAGAAAAAATGTGAGCCTCTTTGTCTGGGTTGCAGATGATGGTGGAGGAGATTCTGAAGGCATATTTTTATGCTGGTGTTTCCTTTCCTTGATTCCAGGAGACAATAACATGGCACAGCAGCTGGCGGTTCTCTGTGGCAGAGAGATCCCAGGACCCATCCGGTCCACTGGAGAGTACATGTGGCTCCAGTTCACCTCGGACTTCAGTGTGACCAGGGCGGGCTTCAATGCCTCCTTTCACAAGAGTAATGTAACCTAGTTTACTTAGTCTGATCTCATCCCTTTCACCTATCTCTTACTGTCTCCCTAATCTACTCTGCTCATTTTTCCATGATGGGACACAGGTTTGTTATAAGTCAGAGCACATGATCTCTGTCCATTCTCTGGATGGCTATACTTATATCAGGAACTGAGTCCTGACCCAAGAAACTGGCCAAGTTATACAAAAGGGTGGGGTATCTTCCCTCCACAGTAGGTACAAGAGTGAGATCTTTAAAACAACGTTTTAGCCTCGCTGTGTCTGGAAGTGGGAGACAGCACAAAGTCAAAACACATTAAAGGAGCAATAAGTGAGAGTTATCATCAGTTCAGGAAATAACGGGTCAAAGCAATGCAGAAGATATCTTCATAAATCCCTTGCTCAAAATAATTCATTTGGAGAGTGACAGGAAGAGTTTGCTGGTCTTGAAATAGGAATTTGATGAGTTAGAGAATGTGCACAGTATATGGCAGGCTATGACGTGTAGTGTGATTGAGACGTTTGAATCTTGACAAAATGTGAAGTCCAATAATAACTTTCAATTCAAGCTAGATTAAAGTTCAAGAAGTATTTCATGGAATATGAAATATCAGAAGGCTCTCATGCTTTTAAGTGAAAAACATAATTTTAAAGTAGATTATCAATCTAGACCTTAAAAATTAATGTTCTCTCACTATTTATGTCTTTTCTAGAGTAGAGAGGGATTGAAGATATATTGTCTTTCTCAAGGGAGGCATGCTGCATAGTGATTTAACAGAATGGGCTTTGGAATCAGACAGACCTAAGATAAATTCCCGCCTCTGCGATTTAGCTGGTTGTGTGACTTCTCAGCTCTCACTCACTGATGAGCTGTTTAGTGCCTGACAACTGGCAAATTACTGCCTACTCCGACCATTCTCTTTCCTGAACTCTCAGCCTCTCACTCTCTCTCTCTCTCTCTCGTGTATCTTGTATGTATGACAGCTCATGATAAATAAAGTTTCCGTGTGGAAAACAGAACTCTTGACCCTCACCATTTTCCACCACCTCTACCAAATTTTCTCATGCTACATTCTTCTCAGTTTTATTTTAGGTATATTTTTTTCTAGCTATTGAAACCGAAAAGCTTGGCATCATTCTTTTTTTATATATATAATATATTTTATTGATTTTTTACAGAGAGGAAGAGAGAGGGATAGTCAGAAACATCAATGAGAGAGAATCATCAATCAATTGCCTCCCCCCCCCCCCTCCGCTGGGGATGTGCCCGCAACCAAGGTACATGCCCTTGACTGAAATCGAACCTGGGACCCTTCAGTCCTCAGTCCGACATTCTAACCATTGAGCCAACCAGTCTTGGCAGCTTGGAATCATTCTTGGTTCATCTTTTTTCACTCGATAAGTCCTAATCATCAGCTAATCAAAATGGTTCTACTCTCACAATATGTCTAGATTCTAACCACTTCCCACCATTTCTCCCTCAAGTCCAGGCATCTATCATCTCTCCTTAGACTCAAGAAATCATCCCTTTAGTGGCCACCCTGCTGCTGCTTTTCCCCCCCCTCCCCTTTCACAGCTTAAATATTACAGAAAGAGTGATTCTTCTAAAAGTTAAGTCAGAGCATGCCCTACAGATGCTCAAAACCCTTCAACATCTTCCTTTTCTGATTAAAAATCAGTCATTTTAGTTTCCTGCATGACCTACCCTGCTACCTTTTGGATCTCTCATTCAGCTGCACCTCCTCTGACTTTCATGACATACCTATGTTTTCTGGGCCAGAATGCTTTTCTCTCACAAAGCCTATGGCCCAGTCTCTCATTTCATTCAGGTCCTGCTCTAACTTCCACATACAATAATACAGTGCCACTAGTCCTCTCCTTGCTCATTTTTCTTTGTAGAACTATACACCATCTCATCTCACATAGTACATGTGTTTATTGTGTATCTTACTCATCTGTAAACTAAACTTCATGAAAATAATCTGTCTCTCTTGCTTACTTCCCTTTCTTAATATTAGCAACAACAAAACAAGTACCCAATACTGTACATCCCAAAGTACTTGTTGTGCTATTCATTTTCCACACTTTGGCCTCGGTTATTTTCAAGCCACATTTCTATTGCCTAAGTTTGAAAATCCTCAAGAAAAATAGAAAAGTCCAATGTTATTTAAAGCATTTCTGTAATTTTTCAATTTAAAAATTAATGTTCTTTGTTTCTTCTTGGGAAGGTTGTGGTGGATATTTGCATGCAAACAGAGGAATTATCACATCACCCAACTATCCGGAGACCTACCCTCCCAACCTCAACTGCTCTTGGCACGTCCTGGTTCAGAGTGGCCTGACCATCGCTGTCCACTTTGAACAGCCCTTCCAGATTCCAAATAGGGACTCTTCTTGTAACGAGGGGGATTACCTGGTGGTAGGTCTTGTTTGCTACTCTTTCTAATTATTTCTCTGCAGACTACATTCCGAAAACAAAGTGATGATTTTTCTCTCCTGGAACATAAGTCAGTAGAACTTTTGGACTTCATCCTTATTAATTTGAAGGAATGTATAGAATTTTAATTTGTATTTCCAGCTAAAAAATGGACCGGACATCTCTTCTCCACCCCTGGGACCGCATGGAGGAAATGGTCATTTTTGTGGCAGCCACCCTTCATCCACTCTGTTCACCTCAGATAATCAAATGTTCGCTCAGTTTATTTCTGATAATAGTAATGGAGGGCAAGGATTCAAGATCAAATATGAGGCAAAGAGTCTAGGTAAGTACTTTCACTAAGAATAATGTCTGTACTTTTCCTGCACTTGTTTGGTCTTTCTTGTTTAAATAGACTTGAGAAAAAATATGTAAAGCTTTCTTTTCTGAAATAAGAGTAATGAGAATAGGTAACCATTATCAAGCACTTACTTTATGCTTGATACATTCAATATGTCATCATGACTACTTTTATTTTTTTAAATATATTTTTTATTGATATTTTACAGAGAGGAAGAGAGAGAGATAGAGAGTTAGGAACATTGATGAGAGAGAATCACCAATCAGCTGCCTCTTGCACACTCCCTATTGGGGATGTGCCCGCAACCAAGGTACATGCCCTTGACCGGAATCGAACCCGGGACCTTTCAGTCTGCAGGCTGACGCTCTATCCACTGAGCCAAACCGGTTTTGGCAGTCATCATGACTACTTTTAAAGGAAGGTATCATTATTTCCATTCTACAGATAAGTAAAAGAAGGCTTAGATTTCATCCCACCACCAAAGCCACATAACGAGAGAATAAAAAAAGTAAAATTCTCATGAGCGTAAATTGAATTCATCTTAATGATCCCTGAAATTTCTTAAACTTCTCTATTATAAAATAGCTAATTATAAGTTACATTCACTTACAGAAACATTGTAAAGAATGATAATTACATTGTTTTATAATCATTTTTATGTTTCTTTTTAAATGAATACATAATCCTTTGATTTTATTATCCATTTAATTATATATTACAGTAGTATCTTTACTTAATTATACTTGATTATAATCAAATTTAATTCTACTGTAACAATTTAATTTTTGTGACATTTATTTTTATAAAATGTTTAATTGAATAAATATGTAAAGAAACAACTTCAAACAAGGTGATAGTATCAGTAGAGAGTACTAGGTGATAGGATTTTAGGATAATTCAAATACATATTAATCCATGATGTTATAGGCTTTATTAGACATTCTCCAAAATATTAGAATTAATGTCAGTACAATTTCTTCATTTTGGGAAAGAAAAATAAATAAGTCTCCACCAACTGATACAGAAAATCATCTAATAGCTCAAGTCAGTTCTGTGATGACAGAGAATGTCTTCCGTCACTTCCCAGCACATGTGGCTCTGGCACTTGAAAGGACCCTTTAAAGACACAGCTCTGTGACACGAGCACCATCACACTGTAGGTCAGGAGCTCTCCTCCCTCCTGTCTCCATGACCAGCTTTGCTGTTGAGTCATGACTGGGCAGGATCTCACCAAGTTCTAAGACTCAGTAGAGTAATAGTGTCTGTGTCTAAAGAGGAGATATCAGCCCACTCCACAAAATTCTGCTTCTCCATCTATACCCATGCTAGACTCAGTCTTGAATTGTATTTCTTAAATCGACATTTAGTGGGAATTTGGATAAACTAAAGGTCTATTTGCAAACACTGTGATTCTTTTATTATTTCTTTGTGTACCCTCTCTATTCATGTAAGAATGGTAGGGTTATTATTTTCTCCCCATCTTCCTGACCTTCCTTAATATTAGACTTAGCTGTCTTTCTATTTCTTTCTTTTTTTTTTAATAAGGGTTATGCTATTCTTTTTTAAAAAAATATATTTTATTGATTTTTTACAGAGAGGAAGGGAGAGAGATAGAGAGCTAGAAACGTCGATGAGAGAGAAACACCGACCAGCTGCCTCTTAGCCGCCTCTTGCACACCCCCTACCGGGGATGTGCCCGCAACCAACATACATGCCCCTGACCGGAATCGAACCTGTGACCTTTCAGTCCGCAGACCGACGCTCTACTACTGAGCCAAACCGGTTTCGGCTGTCTTTCTATTTCTATTCCTGGGCAACCCCAATATTTTGATCACTCTCCTTCCTCCCAACTTTCTCATTCAACCATTTCCCTTAATTACACAGTCAGCCTTTTACTTTCCTCATCTATCATTAGCAGGCTGGTTGTATTGAGTAGTTTAAGTTATGAGGATGAATGACAATCAGAAAGGTATTTAGATTGAGAAGATGAAGGGCCTACAGAGGGATTCCTGGGGATCTGCAGCAATGCCAGGGAAGGCCTAGAAAAAGACACTCAAGGACCAAAGGAGGGCTGGCAAGAAGACTAAAACAAGGAAAGGAGAGCTTAGTGTCCAGGAAGCTAAGAGACAAAAATATAAAAAGGGAAGATGTGGCCAAACGTGTTAAATGCTGTGGATACAGAAAGAAGATTTAAAAAGACCTTTGGGAACACAACTGTGTGGACCCGGACAAAGGTGCTTTCATAGGGTTGAAAAGTGAAGAGAGGGTGAGGAAGGTAAAAAAGAGGGTAGTGAAGAAGTAAAGTGACTATAAATTACTTGAGCTTGTGATATATGGAACGATCAAAGGACCAAGGAGGAGAGAGACAGACTGAAAGCATAAGTGAAGGGACTGAATAGGGCAAGGTCCCTGAGGAATGGGAGCCCAACCCGGATATACAGGAAGGCAGTGCGCAAGGGGAACTGTAGGGGGTGGAGAAACAAATGGATTTATTAAGGATGGAACAAATGAAAGGGTTACAAATGCAGAGCAGTCTCATCTGACTTGTACTATCTTGCTAAAGGAGAATTCCAATTCAAGGCTGAGACTAGAAAGGAAATGGCTAGAATGAAGGGATTAGGGCATACAGTCAATTTTTAAATAACTTGTAATGTACATAAAACATGGGAGGATTGCTTCGCTGTCTTGAGATTGGAGAACATGCAGTTGCAGTGGCAGAAATTTCGATGAATGATTTGAATAGAACACAACTATAAAGTTGAGATTTTGCAAGAATTATGAAAGAAACACCAGAAGCAAGGGAGTTAAAGGCAAAGAAATTTATATTTTAAGGTGTCAGAGATGAAGGAGTTCTGGGTAATGACAAAATTCAGGAAATGACCAGACATGGCTTAATGAGAGTGGAAATAAAATGTCAATAGGATCTAGTAGATCTGGTATCTGTAAGGCGAGGTATTGGACAGGTGAATTTCATTGGTATGGTTAGTACCCAATGTAGCCAGTTTACTGTTTGGTTTTTTTGCTAAGAGTGCCAAAGATATTTGTTGATAAAATGAAAGTACTTTTTACATAATACTTTGGTCTTTTATAAAAGTTTAAAAGCTCATTTTTCTTCTTGCATAAAAAGCATCTAAAACCTGAAGCAACATAATGAGTGATTGTCCACAGAGTTGTGTAAACTTATACCTGTTAAGTCTTTTAAACACATTAAGATCATGGCACTGCATCATTCTACTGAATTGAACAGCCCGTGGGCAGTTATTAGTACTAGTGCATTCACATGCTTATTTAAGCAGTGGTCTGTGGTAGTGCTCCCACGATGCCCTGCTTCTTGTCCTGTGCACCATACATCATTGTGTTGGCTTTAAAGAAAAATGAAACTTCCAGAGAGAATAAATGGTTTGGCAAATTAAAAAGTGACACACTTGTTAGCTTCCTTGATAGCAAATTCAGAATTTACTTGCTTAAAAAGTATATAAGAATAATTTCAGATGAAAGAAAATTGAGATTGGAAATACAGATAAAGTTCATTTTTCAAAAGAATGGTCGTGGCAGTTGATTCCATGCTCTTTCTCCAGACTGTAGATTGACTTAATTGTGTTTCCTGACAGCCTGTGGGGGTAACATCTACATCCATGATGTGGAGTCCATTGGCTATGTGACCTCGCCCAACCACCCAGACAATTATCCCCAGCACGCTGATTGCATTTGGCTCATAGCTGCTCCTCCCGGAAAGCTCATAAGGCTACAGTTTGAAGATCAATTCAATATTGAAGTAACACCCAAGTAGGTCACCTCCATTTAATTTTTCTCCTCACCAGAGTTGGTATTTTTGTTTTTGTTTTTTAGCTGTCATGTCTCAGTACAATTTCTTTCTTCATTTCTTAGCCACAAACACTGCATAGGAAATCTAGGGATGCAGAAGGCAGATGCCTAATGCCTCCAGGCTGAAAGCGTTGCCTGCCAGACACTCTCCTGTCTGCTGAGCAGATCGTTTACAGATATTGTCCCTCGTGACCTCATGGATATCCTCCAAGAGACACTGAGGATGGCTATGTGAGATTTATGTGCTCTGTTCTTCCTCTCTCAGGAAATGTGTAGTGTCTCTGCTAGATGAGGATTTATTTGCCCAGCCTCACACTGAGTGTCATAAATGATAAAATATCTGTTTAACAAATGGAAGTTTGTGTTATGTGACATCAGAGGTCACCAGTTTCAGAAACAGGACTAAAGCAAGTACAGTACAATTTCTAATTTCTATTTAATAAGAATTCTGAAAGATAACACACCAGAAAGTAAGTCTTACTATGTTGAACACAAAGGGAATAGGCAAAAAGAAAAAAGAAATCTATATTTTTTCTCATTTAACAAAAGTGTGCATACATTTGCATGAACATGCATCTGGTACATAACTTAGTTACAAGATCTTTTGTTTACCATTTATGGGCACCTTATGCAAGGCCAGTCTCCCACTCAGTGAGCATTAATTGGCTGATTGACTCAGAAATACTGGGTAAATACTTGACCCCTTTTATGGACATAGAAAATTTCAGCTCAGACTGTCCATTAGCCTGGGTCATAGAGCTGTCAAGAGAGAGTTCATCTTTGTCATATGAAATGCGTTGAATCATCATGTGAAATAAAATTCTTGTGTGTTTCTTAAATTCCTAGGGGGTAATTTGAGAATGACTTTTAAACTTATAAAACTAATGCAGAATATGGAAGGAAAATGAATATTCTTCAGTGTGGTACATGTAAACCCCCCAACTTTTTTTTTTGCCTTCTAACTAAATTGTGTGTCATGGTTAGAAAAAAATATTATAGAGTATTCTGAAGTGACATTACATTTAAATTGACTCTGTTGCAGTGTCTTCTGTTCCAGAAAAGCTAACTTAATAATGCCCTTGGAAAAAGTGGGCAAAATCTTTTTCTAGAAAAATATGTCAAAGCCATTGTCTTCATATATTAAACAGAATTTTCTTTCACTTTAGCTGTACGTCCAATTATCTTGAGTTGAGAGATGGAGCTGATTCAAATGCACCAATAATTTCCAAGTTTTGTGGTACCTCTTTGCCCAGAAGTCACTTGTCCTCAGGAGAGATGATGTATTTGAGATTCCGGTCTGACAACAGCTCCACTCATGTGGGATTCAAGGCCAAGTATTCTATAGGTAACATTTTTCTATATTCAATAAGAAAGTAGTGTTAGAATAAATACATTAAAACAATAAAACACACAATTATAAAAGAAGATTTTCCATCTGCCTAATTTTAATAATTATTTTAATGATAGAAATAAGTAAACAATATAAATGTTTAATACTAAAAGTCATTAATTTTAGTTTTTACTTTGATTTCCATGTTAAAACACTTTTATAAATTTGGTATTTTGTATTTTGTCCTAACTTGTTTGTGAGAAACACATTAGTTAAATCAAATTCTTCTTTCTTCCTATTATCATGAAATATTTATTATTTTAAATAGCAAAACTCTTTAGTAAATGTTAACTATATTTAAAATAGTGATTTTGAACTCCTCATCATTAATAGATAATTGAGTTGATTCCCCCCCTAAGCCTCTAGTGACAAATCAGTCAGTAGATACAAAGCAAAGAGTTCTTTAGTGTTTTGATTTCCTTACTTAAAAAATTCACTATGATATGTCCTGGACACCAACCAGACATATTTGATGCATACAACACTTGGAAAGCCCAGTTGTGACAACATTTAACCTATACCATAGGTTGCTTCATAGCTGATGCAAATTATATATAACTCTATCACATCTGGCTAATGAAAAATAATCAAATAGTAATTTTCAAGGCCATGAGATACCAGTTACTGCAGTAAAATGTGTATTTGATAGTTAAACTAGAAATGGTCAGCATCATAAAGGGACTACAGCACCCTTCCCAGCTGAAGTTGGACTCAGTCTTCAGAATCCAAAACAGGATATGGGGACGCCCTATCAATCCATCAGTTGGTTCTTGAAATGAAATGTTATTGCAACTGATATCTTTACATGGCACACTAAGAAAATTAAAGAGATATTACAGACTATACCCTTCAAGTCTTTCAGTCTTTCATTTCCCAATATTGAATTGAACTTCTGCTCTCGTTTCTCTGTACATCAATAGTAGATTTCCAATAGTAAGGGGGCACTAACCAAGATTTTCAGAATTTTTATTTTATTAAATATATTTTATTGACTTTTTACAGAGAGGAAGAGAGAGGGATAGAGAGAAATATCGATGAGAGAGAAACAGCAATCAGCTGCCTTCTGCCTTCAGGGGATGTGCCTGCAACTAAGGTACATGCCCTTGACTGGAATCAAACCTGGGACCCTCCAGTCTGAAGGCCACTGCTCTATCCACTGAGCAAAACCGGCCAGGGCTTTCAGAATTTTTAAAACTTCAATCCATGTTCACTTGATATATAAAAGTTTTCAAATGTTCTGGTGAAATTATAAAAAACAAAAACAAAAACCCAAAAAACAACACACAACTATAATAGAATATTGCTTTTTTTTTTTTTTTTTTTTTTTTTTTTTTTTTTTTTTTTTTTTTTTTTGCAGCCCAGTGTGGGGGAACATTGACAGGGCAAAGTGGTGTCATTCAAAGCATTGGATATCCAACACTTGCATATTCAGATGATTTATTGTGTGAGTGGCATCTCAGGGGTCCCTCGGGACACTATCTCACCATCCATTTTGAAGACTTTAACCTTCAAAATTCTTCTGGCTGTGAAAAAGACTTTGTTGAGATCTGGGAAAACCATACCTCTGGTCAGTAAAATACTCCTGCTATCTTTTTTTTTTTTTTTGGGGGGGGGGGGGGGGGAGGCGGCGCGCGGGAGGGGTGTTTATTTTCACATGTACTCATTTAGCCTCTGAAGTTTCCTCACTTCCAAGAAAGGCAAAACTATGTCTATTCTTGGCAAGAAGTGCAGCTCAATCAGATGTGGAAAGTGCTAGCATTTCTCTTTTTCCACGCACCCGTAAACAACGGGTGTCCTGAACCACAGGTGTCATCCTATAGCTTACCCTGGAGCCCACAGAGAGAGCATATTCTCCCAGGGCCATATGTAGTTATTTGAAGGACATTATGTGGAGTAAGGAGAAGAAAGGCTAATGTAGCCTGAAAATAATATGAGATGAACATATGTTGCCCTATTTATTCCGACCATTTCTTTAACCAAATGAGTTAGCCTTCCTCATTGTGCTGAGATGCCATTGCCCTGACTGGTTGCCATTTTCTTACACGTCATATCTTTGAATGTATTGATTTTTATTCATATTTGTCTTGCTTTTCTTGACAGAGGTTATCATTTCTTCATGGATAGGGTCTTGTCTTTTATTGTTTTCTTCAAATGTGCAGAACACCTCCAGTAGAGGTTAAGTAAAATCACTTACCTAGACATATACATACTTAGGTATTTAACTCTCACAGGAAATTTACTGGGCAGATACTGTGGAAACATCCTTCCTGACAGTGTGGACACTTCTAGCAATGTTGCTGTGGTCCGGTTTGTCACAGATGACTCTCTTACTGCCTCAGGATTCAAACTACGGTTTGAAGCCAGTCTGGAAGGTAAGTTCATGGATATATGTGTGTGTGTGTGTGTGTGTGTGTGTATGTGTATATATATATATATATATATATATATATATATATATATATATATTATTGCACACCTACACTGGATAGACATTATTAGCCATTATGCTAGAGCACAGATGTTATAGCAGTTGGACAACCCCCCCCCCCCCCACACACACACACACACAAGAAAAACAAAACTAAAAACCTAACTCCTGTCTTCTTGGACCTTACAGCGTATTGGAGAGGCAGATGTCAATCCAACAGTCACACTGACAATTGAAAACCACACCTGTGGTCAGTGCTACAAAAGAAGGGAACTAGCACTAGGAGAGACATAAGGGCATTACTCACTTTAAGGAAGCCAGCCTATTAGTCCTACTCAGAATTTGCATTCCAAATTCCCTAACAAACTCAAGTAAAATAAAGATCTTGTCTGGGGAACCTGTCAGAAGGGCTATCATCAACAAATCAATGAATGACAAGTGCTGGCGAGGATGCAGAGAAAAAGGAACCCTCATGCACTGCTGGTGGGAATGTAGACCGGTGCAGCCATTTGGAGAACAGTATGGAGTTTCCTCAAAAAACAAATAATGGAACTCCCATTTGACCCAGTGATCCCACTTTTAGGAATATATTCCAAGGAACTAGAAACACCTCTCATCCTGTCTAATAAAGAGAGAATATGCTAATTGACCCTCATGTGGCACCCACAGCCAATAAGAAGCAAATATGCTAATTAACTGCCCTGCCCTCAAAGATGATAGTGCCCCCATCTAATAAGAAGAGAATAGGCTAACTGCTGCCCCGCCCTCAAAGATGGTGGTGCACACAGCCAATAAAGCAGAAATATGCTAATTGACTGCCACCCCTGACATCTGAGGCACAGGCAAGCCTCAGATGTCAGTTGCCCAGCCACCCGGGGCAGGCCCGAGGTGTAGGCAGCTGCCCAGCTGCCCAGGACTCCCCCAAAGCACAGTCACGCCTCAGATGGTGGCTTCTCAGTCAATGCCCCAGGTGCAGGCAAGCCTGGGATGGCAGCTGCCCCGGGCTACCCTAGGCTCAGGTAACCAGGGTTGGCTGAGGCTTGCACTGCCAGCAGTGGCAGCAGCAGAGGTGTGATGGGGGTGTTGCCTTCCCCTGATCACTGGGTTGCCTCCCACCCCTGAGGGCTCCTGGCCTGTGAGAGGGGGCAGGCCGGGCTGAGGGATGCCTCCTCCAATCCATGAATTTCATGCACCAGGTCTCTAGTAAAGGATATATATACCCCTATGTTCATAGTAGCACAATTCACCATAGCTAAGATTTGGAAACAGCCTAAGTGCCCACCAGCAGATGATTGAATTAAAAACTGTGGTAGATCTACACAATGGAATACTACACTGCTATAAAAAGGAAGGGACTCCTACCATTTGCAACAGTATGGATGGACCTGGAGAACATTATGCTAAGTGAAATAAGCCAGTAAGAGAAATATAAATATCACTTGATCTCACTCATAATAAACAACTTAAACTGATGAACAAAAACATATCCAGAGTCAGAGAGGCATTGATCAGACAGTCAAACCTCAGAGGCAAAGTAGGGGATGGAAGGGATAAGGTGGAGAGATCAACCAAAGGACTTGTATGCATGCATATAAGCATAACCAATGGACACAGACACTAGGGGGTGAGGGCATGTGCTGGGGGTAGGTGGGAAGAAGGGATAAGGACACATATATAATACCTTAATCAATAAAGAAACAAAAAGGAGTCAAGTCAACACGCACCATTCAAGTCAAAGGAAGGCAGAATAATAAGATAAGAGGATTCCACTGAGCTGCCAGATCTCCCTGCAATCACCTTTTTGTTAAGTAAACACTTACTAATATTTTTACAATTTAAGCTGTTGCTACACCAAGTGTGATTCACAGATTAGCAGTATTGCCAACAACTGAACCCCATGAGAAATGCAGTATCTCAGGTCCTGTCCAAGACCTGCTGAATCACAATCTGTAATTTAACAACTTCCAGGGGGTTCCCATGAACATGCAAGTTTCAGAAGCACCTTTAGTTAAAAATTAACATGCCTGAGTCAGAATCTACATAAAGAGCCACGTTTCTCAGCACAGTCTACAGAACAGTCAGCCCATCAGATTATGAGGTGCCCCTCTCTCTCTCTGAGTCTGTCCTCAGACTCCATGTTGTGTCCATTGTCTCAGTCTATCCCTGAACCACAGTGTCTTCATTACTAAAACCAGTATGACTTAATATAACTTGAATATAGATCTTAGTTACCTGACCGGGCAGGTCTCAACACCTTCCTGTTTTTCAAATGTGTCTTTATTTTGGCCTTTTGAACTTCTAGAGGGCTTTTAAAATCAGTTGTTATTTTCTTTAGAAAGTCCTGTTGATATTTTAAATGCCAGTGATTGAATTCTTAGCTTAGTTCAAAAGAACTAACATCTTCATAATGTCATTCTCTTCATTGTTCTTCTTGAATATATTCTTAAAATATGTTCTAACTTCAACTGTGGTTTCTTTTTGGTCCGCAAATTAAGAGAAGTGACTATTAAATTTAAAACTGTACATGCTTAATAAATGGCCTTAATAAAAAAAAAAAAAAAAAAAAAAAAAAAAAAAAAGATCTTGTCTGGGGAAAAAAAGAAGAAAAAAAAAGAGGATAAGTACTTTAGCTCACTGATTTTCCTGACTCTAAGATTACTACATTTATTGGTCTCATATTTTTTGGGTCATGATGGTAAAATGCTGTGAACTATCTTCCATGGACACAAAGGTTAAATATTAATAGGAAGTAAATACAAATGTTTTGTGTAAGTCCTTGCATACATACAGTTATGTCATTAGTGTTCATTGGTGCCAATTTAATGCCATCAGGAATCCTCAATTTGGGATGCAGTGAAGAGGAAACTTTATTGAGTACAAAATAGCTCAATTGTGATACAGAACAGTGTGCAAACAGCATGGCTATGAGGCAACTCTGGGATAAGGCAGCCATGGGGCCTACCTTCCTTCTAGACAGCTCTGCTCTGCTCCTGGCTGGATTTCTCCACCCTGTGCCGGTCTGCTCCATTGTGCACTGTTGGGATATCTTTGGTCTTTCAGCTCCAGCCAGGAAAACTCACTCTTAGATAGAAAGGGTAACTGTGGTCCTAGAGGGGAGAGAAACTGATTAAATAGACAGAAGTCCCCATTCCTGGTCCCTGATTGGCCCCTCCTCATGCAAATGAGGACTCCAAATCTTCACAGTTTGATTCGTCAGAATGGAACTGCTCTTATTGGTTGGTAAAGAAGCTAATGAAGAGAGAAGTGGGCAGCTATGATTGTATGGGGAAAGCCTCAGTCCTATAGGTTGAAATAGGATTCCAGCAACTCCTTCATAAGGGCTGGCTCAGATGGCAGGAACACCGTGCAGGCCAGCTGCTCAGTGTGAGCTTCTCCCTGAAGTGCGGTTTTCATGAGAGTTCCCTTAGAGAGGTGGCTGCTAGGCTTTGGGTTCTTTGTTTTGTTTTGTTTGTTTTTTATATTTAAGCCCAGTTAGCCACAATGACCTTTTTGTAGTACATATTTTCTTTCTTACAATCCACATAAGTAAGGCAATAATTTTGTCTAACATGAGAATGGGAAAAAGACACACTTTAATTCTGAGGATATTCTTTATGGAAAGGGTCAACTTGGTTTCATTGGAAATCCTTTTCTCTCCCCCCTTCAGCATGCGGTGGAGATCTACAAGGCCCTACGGGAACGTTCACTTCTCCCATCTACCCTAACCCGAATCCTCATGGCCGGATCTGTGAGTGGAGGATCACTGTGCAGGAAGGAAAGCAGGTCACACTAATTTTTAACAACCTGAGGCTGGAAGCTCATCCGTCCTGCAATAGCGAGCAAGTGACAGTAAGTGTCCCGCGCAGTCAGGGACATTATATTCCATTGGCTAAGGAGTTCATTGTCTCATAAATCATAGTCAGGAAACTAGGTCAGGAATATTCCCATTGTACAACTGTATCTCAGACAATCTCTAAATATTTTAGATAGGACAAAATCTCAATAAACTGCCACATATTTATAAAAGCTTTTTTAAGAAGCTATTAGTTATCATAACTTACATCAGGGTCATTGGTAGGATAAATTTTAAGAGTAAATGGTCATTATGGATGGCAAAATGGGATAAACAGAGAAATTAAGCCTATTGGTAACACATGGCTGAATGGGACTAGTCACAGAAAAGCCCACCACCATAAGTTCTAAGCAGATGAGTAGTCCTGCATAACACAGTTCTATGGCGAGTTACTGAGTGACCTCTTTGAGGGGCCATGGCTGCTTGTCCTCCATGTAGCTCAAATGCTTTGAAATATAGCCTCCAATTTTTTTACCTTCCCTTAGCAAAAAACAAAAGTAAAATTCATGAGTGTGAAAGGAAATTATTAATTGTGAAAAGACAGATCTATATGCATATACTGCATGGATTATAGATTAATATAACTATTTTCCTACCCAACTTGTCCTTCCTTCAGGCTTTGTAAATAATAATTATTTGTTATCTCAGTAAATAATAATTCCAAACTCCTGATTGCTCAGGTCAAAAACCTTGATGTCTGTTTTGGATTTCTTTCTCTCACACCTTACATTACGTCCTTAAGCAAATACCATTGGCTGTATGTTTTTAAAAGATTTAGAGTCTTCTAATGAAAAATCCCAAATCCTTATAATGGCCCACTGGTCCTACATTACTTTTGCCCTTTCCTTTCCCACCTCTGCACCTTATCTCACAATCCCTTTCCCTTTTGCTCATTGACCTCTTTTCAGTTCATTGAATATGCTAAGAACCCCCGCCCCCACACACTACCCCAACCCACTCCGCATACACTATAGCCTTTGTCTAGGTGGCTGTTCAGTTCATTTTTTCACTTCATTGAGGTCTCTGCTCAAATGACATGATCCATAAGCCCTACCCCAAACACCCTATATTCTATAGAGCTCATTGCAGCCTCTTCCTTTCCCTCTATTATTGCTTGCACAGCACTTCAGACCAGCTGATATTCCACATTTATTTGCTTTCTGCTTATTGTTTGCTTCCCCAACTAGGATGCGAGCTCCATTAACCACGCACTTGGTTTCCTTCAATGCCCAATGCCCAGTGCCTGGCACATAAGAAGGACAGAAGTTGTTGAATGAATAAATAGAAGTACTATCATTATTCATTTTAAAAACAAACCATTTTTGTTTTCCATTTAATTGTCTCCTGTTGGATAGTGATTTTCAAAAATATGAAACATCGTTGTATGTTTCTACCACTTTTTATTTCCCCAAAATGATCACATTCAAGCTTAAAATTTTTGCCAAATTCTGCTATCTGAAAGAAAAAAAATACTACATTTCAATGCAATTTCTTGGCAATGGATAATATTATTTAACTAGTAGCTCTGCGCATGAATCCATGCACCAATAGCTCTCTTTGCCCACTGCCCAGAGGCTCTCCGCAGTCCAGAGACCCATCTGCGATTGGGCGAGAAACACTTGCCTCACTGCTGTGCAGATGAAGCAAGCATTCCGCCAGGCCACTCATGCTGCTTGCTCTCAGCGACTGTGCCCCCTCTCCAAGCCCCGAGATGAGGGGACTTCAGTGGGGCTGAGAGGACTGGGTGCTACCATCTTGTGGCTATGGGTGTTGTGACAGAGTGACAGTTAATTTGAATATTACCCTTTTATTAGATAGGATTATAACCATGTGACATAAATTTATTTGTATACTAATTTTAATCTATTTTTTTCTGATTAAAAAATACAATGGATGCTTATTGACCAAAATTAGGAGAGTTCAGGAAAAAAAAAATTATAAGTACTTGAAATTCTACATACTCATTAAAATTTTTATGTGTGTACGCTGGGTTTTTGTTCTTTAAAATGGCTTTCATAGTTAAGATAAAATTGAATATAATGATTATTAAGAATTTTACCAACAGAATATCTATCCACATGCCCTGCAGGAAAGATAATATGAATAATTCTAATTTTAGAACTCAAATATTATAATTACAATAAAATTCACAGTGATAGCCACAAATTCTGAATTATTGTTTTGTCATTTCCCCATCTCTGAATCATATATGCCAAAGGCATCAACTCTCAACTCTTTCATTATTTAAAATCTAGAGGCCTAATGCATGAAATTCATGCACAGTTGGAGGTAGGGGAGAGTTCCCTTAGCCCAGCCTGAACCTCTCCAATCTAAGATCCCTTGGGGGATGTCTAACATCCCTCTCATATTCCTGGGCAGCTGTCTCCTAATCACTCACCTACCTGCCTGCCTGGTCACCCCTAACTGCCCCCCCTGCCAGACTGATCACCCTTCACTGCCTCTGTATTCCAGCTTGATTGCCCATAACTGTCCCCACTGCTGGCCTGATCGCCCCTAACTGCCCCCTCCCAGCTGCTGACCAGGTTGCCCCCAACTTCCCCCTCCCTGTCAGCCTGGTTGCTCCTAGCTGCCCCCCTCTGGTGGCCTGGTCACTCCCAACTGCCCCCTCTGCTGGCCTGGTCACCCCTCACGGGCCACACACACACACACACACCCCTGTTGCTCTGGTCACTCCACGCAGCCTGCTTGTTCAGTCGTTTGGTCGTCCCTCACTAACTTCCCTGCTGGCCTGGTCATAGGCAGCCATCCTGTGTGGGTATGACAGTCAATTTGCATATTACCTCTTTATTATATAGGATAATATTACTATTCTGCTACTTCTTTATTTTGGGTCTTACACATTATCTATTTACCCCCAACTATGGATGATGAAGATTTAGCTCTCTTCACAAACCAGCCCCTACCACCACCACAAATGCACACAGAGGTGTGCACATTTCACAAAAGCTTATAGTTTTATACTCCCCCAACTTCCTCCAAAAATACTTAGATCTCAGATTTTGTTTAAATTGTTGTTTAATGTGTACATAATTATGATTATGTAAATACCATTAGCAATGAAGCCAGGTAGTGTACTATTTAGTATTGTTACAAAAAACCATTAGTTTTTTGTAATAATGCTAGTAGTGTCCTTTGTACATTTTCTTGCTTTTCTATGCATCTATCACTAATTCTTCCACACACTTTCCACTCCAGACATAGGTCCCCACCTTGTATAATAAAGTACATCTATTATTATTTTTTTTTCATTTTCTCTAGCAATATCCCTCCATGAGCCTTGTTCTGCAAGCCTGATGCCAGCTGTCATGCTGGGATTTCCCTTCACTAAATGTCCAAGTCCCTTCCTTTCTCTCCCGGGCTGGAGGCCTGGCTGTATGACATGTGCATTTCCCTTTTTTGGTTAAGATTCTCTGTTAAGTCGGGCATATGATCTTGCCGCTTCTAAAGGAAATGGAGATGAGTGATAAAGTTTTAAGAATGAGTATATCTAGAATTGTATTGTACTTACTTTATCCTTAGTTTTTTAATATATTGAATATTACATATTTTAAAATATCAAATGTGTTCAATATATTAATATTAATATGTGAATATATTAATCATAATTTTAAAGTTTTTTTCTCTTTCTGTGGTCAATTTAATTTAAGTTTATGTTTCCTATTTATGTATATTTGTCTCTGTCTTTGCCTTAAGATGTTTCCCTAATTGTCTGGGAACCCTGGGTTGTTCGTTTATTTAACAATGAATGCCTAATGGAAGCTCTGTGTGCAGGGCTGGGGCTGTCCATTGTGTGCTTCATGAGAGGTGACAAGTGGGGAGATGACTATTTAATTAGAGGAAACTACAGGTGTCATATCTATAGATTATTTCTCCTGGGGAGGTTAAAACTCCAACAAAGAAACACCTTCAGAATTAATTTCTGAATTTTTAGTATGATGTCCACATTCCTTTCCTTTGCAATATATTTTTATAGATTTGAGGTTTGTTTTGTTTGCTCTTTACTCCCAACAAGGGGATCTGGGTTGCCCTTTGTTCACCCTTTATTTATTTGAGAACTTCTTAGAGAGAAAGGGGGGGGGGTGAAAGGAGGAAGGAAGAAAAGGGGAGAGGAAGAAGGAGTAGGGAGAGAGGAAGGAAAGCAAGAAGGAGCTAAATTTAATAATCAATAATAGTAAATAAAAAAGCTTATAGTTTTGTGATGAAGTACATTCTCTTTCTCCAGAGCTCTTAGTGTCATACTCTGACACATTATTTCTAATTGTGAGCCACTCAAATCCTTTCTTAAAAAAAAAAAAATGTCAAACAATCACTCATTCAATTATTGTATAGTTACTTCTGGATCGTCCTTGAACTGTAAAATCCAGGAATGTTAAATCACACTTTGCCAATTATTATAACTATGAACATAACTAGAGTTATTGTTTAATATATTGGAATCACCGATACTCTAATCAACTTTTAAAATTTCAAATTAGTAAGAGAATTGAAGCTTAAATATGTTAGTAATTAGGAAAGAACAATTGATAATGAGACTGACTTTTTAAATTACTTTTCAAGGCATTTAAAAGTATTTGATTACATAGTTTACATCATCAAAGACAAAAAATTTCAGTCTTCATTCTAATTATCAAAGGTCCTGATGCATTGTTAAGAAAAAAACTGCCCAGCAGTGGACTCTGTGAACTGAGATGTAAGCATGTTGGCACATCTACTTTACATTTAGAGTACAGTTTCCTGTTGCAAAGAGTACAGCAGTTTTTCACTTGTCACCATTGGCAGGAGGGCATTGCTGCTGTATTTTCATTTAGTGAAATGACCCTGAGGCCACAGAGTGTGCTCTGGGTAACGTAGTGGTTTGTGGCACTGGGCGAGGAGCCTGAATTGTTAAGTAATTCATTTTAGCACAGGGTTTCCTTAGAAGGAAATGTCTCTGGGCTGGGAATATAACCTCCTAAAAAGTACTCAGTAAGATGGACTGTGTGTCTAAAGGTTAAACTGTTTTTCTAACAGGTGTTCAATGGCATTAGGAGTAACTCCCCCATGCTCGGGAAGCTGTGTAGCAGTGTGAATATAAGTGATGAGATCAACTCTTCAGGAAATACAATGAAAGTCGTTTATTTCACCGATGGGTCCAGGCCATATGGAGGCTTCAGTGCTTCCTACACATCCAGTGAAGATGCAGGTAATACAGGGTGTTATAAATATATATGCTTGCAGATGTCCCCGCAGCTACTGCCCACAGCAGCAGAGCCATTTACTTTAACTTTAGTGATTAAAGTGACAGCTAGGATCTTCTACATAAGACAGACATGCATAACAAGATAGAAAACCCATGATAGATAAACATCTTAAAAATAAAAATTCCTTTGGTTTTAATTCGCAAGATTGCCATTGCGAATTAAAACTTTACAAAAAATGCTGTTAGAAGAGATACTAGATCAATTCCATGATTATAGCTGGTTTTCATTCCCACAGTCCTCTGTTATTCTTTTGTGCTATGAGACCATCTTCCTTTTAGAAGGTAATTCTCTTCCAGAAAGTATCTACATTAATTTAAGACAGAGATAGTTTACTGTTTCTTAGCAATCCATCCTTATACACATTTCCAGCATAAATGAATTGGGGGGGGGGTGTTCACCTTTGACATAGAGTATTGGAAAATTAAGCAAGGTATGGCCTTTCTATTCTAAATATCCTCCTACTCTCTTTATTGGTGTTATTATCTAAGAGGTTTTACATTTAGAAAAATTTGAACTACATATTAAAAGACTGAGTTATTGATATATGAAGTCTTTATTTCCTATTTAAAGGGACAATTTATTGGCACTATAATGTTATATAATCTGTTTGAACCAATTAAATTATTGGATCAAGTGGAGAATTGCTAATTAGAAACCTTTGGGATCACTGTTGTATTTCAATATTCCTCTAACTGAAACATTCATGACCAGTAAGCCCCAACTTAGGAGATATTGATGCAGATCCAATCCCTACCTACTCATTCTTCTACAGGAAAATAAAGAAATTGCTTGTTTTTGCACATATTTTGTCCTAAAACCACAAAAACTTCTTCCATAGTTTGCATACATAAACCAGCTGTTTTACCCACAGCCTTGACTTCACCTAGGGGGAAAAAATGTAAAAATGTTGCTGCTGTTATGTTACTGATTGTTCCTATATTGTTTGTGTCTTCTGTTATGGCATGAGTTTTACTACTTTCTCTGTTGCCTTTTGTATCTTTAGTGTGTGGTGGGGCCCTTACCAATTTCCCGGAAGGAAACTTTACTTCTCCTGGCTATAATGGAGTCAGCAATTACTCAAGAAACCTAAACTGTGAATGGACTCTCAGCAATCCAAATCAGGGAAATTCATCCATTTACATTCATTTTGAGAATTTTTACCTAGAAAGTCACCAAGACTGTCAGTTTGATGTCCTAGAGTTCCGAGTGGGTGAGTTCAATAAGATCCTGTTCTTCTACTTATCTACACAATTCTTGTTATGCCTGGAGACCACCGGGGATGAAAGGAACTAGATGGCTGTGATATACGTACATAAGGTCCAATAGAATGTCGGTCAGCAGAGCCATAATTCTGTGTGTGCCCAACTGAGGAACACATGCCCAATGAGCAGTGAGAGAGATGAATCCGTGTTCATAACCAGACCATATGGCTCAACTGATGAGAGATTCTGGTTTGTCTTTGCTCTTTTATTAGTAATGTGTTCATGTGGCCCCTTCACTGTAACCCAGTACTCCAGACTCCTTTCTTCAGAGACTGGAACATAAAATTGTCAGTGTCAGTGGTTTACTGAACTTATAGGATTTACAAAAGCAGCTGTGGACGTCTACTTAAGCCTTAGAAGTAAAAAGAAGTTCGAAATACACCAGATGGAAAAGCACCTGGAAGTCATTTGAGGAATCATCCCCAGAGCAGTCAAATTTGTCTTTGATTTTATGACAGAGAAGGATTGAGGTATACTTGGTAAACCATAATTCTCTTAAGGATGTTTAAATATCTTCATTCATGAAAGATGAATACATTTCAGTTCTTTCCCATAATCAAGGCATACATTATCTATTGATATTATGTTCTTATTATTATTTAAAAAACAAACAAACAACAAAGAGAAAGAAACATTGTAGATCATCTATTTTGTCCAAGGTTCACCAAGTTCCATGTTATTGCAAAATGTAAAGAAAAAAAATAGGCTGAAAGCAGCCAGAACTAATGTAGTTTTCTGTTGGCAATGTTCTGGGGCAACTTTAGGAATCAATGATGGGTTTGAAAACATGGAAGATAGCATTTTCTAGAAGGATAATTAGATAAAGTCTGTGTTCATAGACCAACTACATCAACAGAAGAACAATCTGGGCTAGAGAAATGATGTTGTAGTTTGAGAATGTTCTTCATATAATTCTGGTAAACCCTCACCACTGCCACCTGGCTCAAAACCACTGGCTCATAGAATCAAATAAATCAGTTAAATGCAATCTCTCTACTCCCTCAGTTTATTGACAGTGAAAATATTATCTTTTGTTGACTTATAAGACCAGTGATATTGTTTGACACAAAAAACAGCAGATCAGTGTGAGCACTGCAGGTGCACTATAAATGTTAATTACATTACTGTGAAAAGTAATCTTCATAAAATACTCAGCTCCATATATGATAGTTCTTGGTCTAAGTACTAATACCTTTTATATTAGTTTATTAAATTCAGTGAAGAAATCATTTAAATATTAGGCACTTATGTTATTGATTGATTGATTTTAAGGATATAGGAGACTTTAGTAACACTATGAAGCAACATGACCTGACTCACTTTTTACAGAATGCTTCACCAAATCACAATCCTATACACATTCTTCTCAAGGGCACATGAAACATTTATCACATTGATTTTTAGGTTTAGTATAATCCCAATAAAAATATCAGGCAATGTGAAATATTTACAAACTAATTTTAAAAATTTATATGGAAAGACAACTAAAATAGCCAAAACAACTTTTAAAAAGCACAAAATTAGAGAACATATGCTAATTTATTTCAAAACTTACTATAAATCTATAGAAATAAAAACAGTAAAGCTATGTTGTAAAAACAATATAGTATTGGCAAAAGTCTAGATATACAGTTCAATGTAACAGAATAGCACAGATTCACCTACAAAAATAAGGACATTTTAATTTGGACAAAAGCACAAAGGCAATTCAGTGGGGGGAAATTGCCTTTTCAAATAATGTGCTAGAGCAAATAGACATCTATATGCAGGAAGAGAAAGAGAAAACTTCAATCCATACCTCACATTATATAAAACACTTAAGTTGTATCATAAATTGAAATGTTAATCTAAAACTACAAAACTTCCAGAAGAAAAATTATTTGTAATCTTGGTTGGGCAATGTGTTCTTAATTATAACACTAAAATCATTTTTTAAAAAATGGTAAATTGGACTTCATCAAAACCAAAGCTTTTGCTCTGTGAATTACACTAAAAGAATGAAAGGATAAGGAGAAGATATTTGCTAATCATATCAAACTCAATAAGAAAACAAATAAAACACTGGGTGAAATAATTGAATTGATATTTTTATCAAATAAGAAATACAAACAGCAAAGGGAAAAAAAACTCAACCTCATTAGTCATTAGATAAATTCAAATTAAAATCACAACAAGACATTATAAAGTTAAGATTTAAAAACACTCACCAACAATACCAGATGCTAGTGAGGACACAGAGCAACCTGAATTTTCATACATTGCTGATAATAATGAAATGGTGCATCCACTTTAGAAAACATTTCCTATAAATTAAAAATACATTATTATATAACACAGTGATCACATAGCCAAGAGAAATTTAAACTGTGTTCACATCAGAACTTATACAAAAGCTTATCGCAAATTAAAAAACTTCATGTTTTCCTGTTGCCTCAACATCCCCACAAACAGGCTGTGAGCAACCTGCCTAGGTGACCATGTGAACCAGAGTGATAAGGCTGGTCCCTGCCACAAGCTCCCCTGCTTGCCCTCCCTGACTGTGGCTGGTGACACCCAAATGCACCAGGGAAATCCTTCACCCTTTTGTTGCATCCTCCACCCTGACCCCCAATAAAGGCACTTGCTCATGTGTCTTCACTCTCTCTGGGCTCCCACCTGCTTGGTGAAGCCAGCTCCCTGGGCACTTCTCTCATATGGTCCGCTGCCGGCCTCTTCTAGGACCAGTCTCTGTGTGGTCTCCACTTTCTGTCCTTGGTTGTCAGGGTTCTCTCCGGCCAGTCTTCAGTTGATTACTCAGCGTGGTTTTTCTGTATTTTTGTAGTAATTCCGGTTTGGTCCTGGGAGCTTCCACTTCACTGGCTGCCATTTTGGAACCCTATCACTTTTATCTTGATAATGTATTTTGACATTGTTGTTTTATATTTCTTACTCCCTAAAAAAGAGGGATCCTTGACTGCACCTAGAAAAAAGAATGAAAGCAGAAAAATGTTCTGTCTGAGTTTAGATATGCTAAAATAATTATGAAAATATAAATTAGGATAAAATGGTACCTATATTAGAAAAATAGTTCTATACAAAACTACACATTTTATTTCTTTATTTTTACCCTGCTAGAGGGGCTCTTTCTTTTTCAGTTGACAAAGATGGAAAGAAATTTTTTGAAATGTCTGCTATGAAATAATTTAAACATGTGTTATGAATACCTTGAAATTTTGTTATGATTGATTCTTACTGAATTCACTTAAAGTCTATATAAATAATGGCTCTTGGTATGATATTTTGCTCAGGTAATGCTGATGGGCCTCTGATATGGAGACTTTGTGGACCTGTAGCATCTGCAGTGCCACTGGTTATACCTTATTCTCAGGTATGGATACACTTTGTCACTAATGACCGTGTAGAACATATTGGATTCCATGCAGAGTATTTCTTTACAGGTAAGACTTCTGATTAAACTCTCAAACTCTAGCAATAAAATGATAGATAAAATTTGTATAATAGTTTCTGTAAAGATCACATATATATTTTGTTAGATTTATTTCTAGGTTGCTATTGGTGTTGTTGCCAATGCCAATAAGACATTTTAAAATACATTTTTTGTTTGGTTGTTGTTGATATCTAGAAATTTTTATTTTTTTACATTGATCTTTAACCCAAAGATCTTGCTATAATTTCATTAGTATTAGTATTTTGTCTATAATTATCTTTGTTTTTTTTTTGTGTAAATCATATTTTCTACAAATAATAGTGCTTTATTTCAGCCCAAATACCTTATTTCTTCTTCTTACATTATTTCATTAGCTAACCATTATCATAATTTTGAATGGAAGAGATGATAGAATATTTTTTTACCTTAATGTCAATGCCTATGATATTTCATTGTTAAATATTTTGGTTGGTCTTGGGTTTTCAATAAGTACTCTTAATCAGAACAAAATAAGTCCCTAAATTCTTAGTATATGAAAAGTTGTTTGCTCTCTCTCTCTTTTTTTTTCTTTCTGTGAATGGATACAAGATTTTATCAAATAATTCTTCTGCATCTATTGAGATGGTCCTATTTTTCTCCTTTTAGTATGTTAATGTAATAAATTATATTGAAAGTTTTTTCTCTTGTTAAACCATTCTTCGATTACCAGGATAAACCCAATCCAGAAATAAATCTAACATGGTCATGGTGCATGTTTTGAACATATTATTGGATATTATTTGCTAATGTTTTGTGTTGGATTGTATCTGTGACATTCCTTTTAGTTCCTGAAAATTTCACCCAATATAGGCGGGACTCCTGTTGCTTCTTTGGACCATTAAAGTTTTCTAGCTCCTTTTCACTAAATGGCAGTTCTTTTAGATTCCCAACTTAACATAAAACTCTCAATTCCACGCCTTGATTTTGAGGAGGTGCAAGGCCATGTGTTCTCTTGCTGTCTGAACCATAGACCCCAATCCCTGTGGCTCATAGCATGGTTCTGCATTCTCTCAGACTAATACAATTTCAGTTTGTGATTACCCCTCAGAATTTGAGTACACTTATTGTTTGCTGATTTTGGAGATCTCCTCTCTTTCCATTACGTTTGGATATGAATCAAAATGTTTTGGTTATGGTTTCATGTAACATCTTTTTTGTTACAATCAAATGGTTGATTACTCAATCAATCATCTTGTCAAGTTTTTTTTTTTATTAAATTAAAATAAAGAAGTCAGACTTCAGGATGTTTATTTGTATAAAACATCATACTATACTATGCTTTATAAGTATATCTGTTCTTCAAATTGCTATGCTAATGTGTACTGTGAAAGCTTACTATTGACATATATGTTTATTATCAGGTAACAGAGTCTTCAATTATGGTACTAATTATATTCTTCCATCTTATATTTTTTTCACTGGCCTAGTTTTTTCCAGAAAGGCAATATTATTTACTTTGTCTCAAGTACATTTACTCTTGGTTATTCACACATAAAATTATTCTCCATTTATGGTACAGATTATCTTCTTTTTGCTTCATATTAAACTTGAGCCTATTTTCACTGTGTGATTCTGTATATGGCATTCTGTGTATTTCTAATATTTAACCCAGTTTTACTTTGCCTTTATCCAATTTCACATATATACTTATTTATTGTATTTTTAAATCATAAAATATGACAGTTTTAAGTATTACCTTACTTTGGATTTGCAGGCAATTTTTTCCTATTTTATTTAGAATGTAACAAATCTACTTTCAGACTGTGGTGGAATACAAATAGGTGAGAGTGGAGTGATCGCAAGCCCCAACTACCCAGATTTGTATGACAACTTGACCCACTGTGCTTGGTTGTTGGAAGTCCCACAAGGTGACACCATCACTGTGAGTTCAGATGCCTGAGTAAATTACTCCTGAGACCATCAGAACTACAACATCATGTCCTGTGCAGGAACAGAGTTCTTTTAATAAACAAATGTTATGCTTTGCTCTTGCAATCAGATCATTTTATCCCTAAAATTCTCTCTTTAGAGTATATACATTTACATCTACAAGTTTACAATTAATGAAATATGAACTCTCATTTTCTAGCATTGCAGAGTATACATACCGTAGAAGATAATTCTGCACCTGCAGTGTATTCATGTTTTTGATATGTTTGCCATCCCTCCCCAGGGCACTGGGGAGGTCCACTAGTGCTGCAGTTTGGAGAGAAATATTCCTTCTCACAATTTTCAGGATAAACTTCAATAAGAAAGAAGAGAGGAGGGCAGGGGAAATTAAATACGAGACATAAATACTAAAATGTATAAATTAAGACAAAATAAAATGATTTGGAGAACCTTATCCCACTCTAGGTAGATAAACTCGCAACTTGCTTATAAAATAGCTAGAGGCCTGGTGCATGAAATGCATGCACTTGGGGAAGGAAGGGTCCCTCAGCCCAACCTGCGCCCTCTTGCAGTCTGAGAGCCCTCGGGGGATGTCCAACTGATGGCTTAGGCCTGCTCCTCGTAGACCTAAGCCATCAGTTGGACATCCTTAGCACTGCCACAGAGGTGGGAGAGGTTCCCAAGGCCGCCACTGTGCTCACCAGCTATGAGCCCAGCCCCGCTTGTGGCTAAACGGCACTCCCCCTATGGGAGCACACTGACCACCAGGGGGCAGCTCCTGCATTAAGCATCTGCACCCTGTTCAGTGTGCATCGTAACAACTGGAAGTTCTGTCATTTGGTCCATATGCATATTACTCTTTTATTACATAGGCTAAGAGTGCCTCATTATTGCTTTTTTCTTCTGCAGCTTACATTTAGTGACTTTGATATTGAAAGCCACATCACCTGTGCCTGGGACTCTGTCACTGTCAGGAATGGTGGTTCTCCAGGATCGCCCATAATAGGACAATACTGTGGAACTTCAAGCCCCAGTCCAATCCAGTCTGGCTCTAACCAGCTGGTGGTGATTTTCAATTCAGACCATACCGTGCAAAATGGTGGATTTTATGCTACATGGAACATACACACTTTAGGTAAAAGAAACATTCTCTGCACTTATTGTCTTTTTTAATTGAGCTATTTAAAAAATTTAATAACAAATTCAACAAGTATATATTTTGTACCCATTCTCTGGAAGACTAAATTCTAAATGTGTCATCTCATGTAGCAGCCCTGCAAGGAAGACACGATACATTTTTTTTTTTCTCTTTTGCACAGGTGGAAATCTAGGATTGTCTAGGTCATGTAGCTAGTAATCACTGGAGTCAGGATTTGAATAAAGACAGTGGAGCCCAGAAACTTTTATCTTAACACTTCACCATTCTACCTCCAGAGTCACAGAATGACAAGTAATAGAAAAGATGTGTTGGAATTACATGTAATTTAATATGTTTGGAGCCTGGAGGAGGACTGATGAGTGGTGAGCTGATGGCAGGAAGATAAGAGTCTACATCAAGAAGAGCTTGGGCTTCCATATTATTCCTTAAACAGGAGGGCACCATTGAAAAGTGCTGAGCCACAAAATTGCAAGATAAGATTTATGATTTAGAATGAATGCTCTGCCTGTAGTACATGGCAAATGATCATACATTTGATTTCAAAGGATATAACTTTTGTGTATGTAAGATATGAAGTTCCCAGAAAATATAAGAACTTGCACTGGAGACTTTAATCAGGATTTCTTTAAAGCCTGCAGTGTCACATACACAGAGCAATTCTTTCCAGGAGAGTCAGTTATCATGAAGATCTTTATGAAATGAGTCACATTTTCCCTCATTAAACCACTGGTTACTGTGTAAGTCAGAGGGAAGTTTCAGATGAACCACTGATTTTCCAAGGGTTTAAAAGCATAAGATTCAGGAATACTCTTTAATTTGATTTCATTTTGTCTTGAGTCTCTACTTTTTTTTTTCTTTTGTCATGTCTTAAGTATGTATTTCAATTGTATAAAATAATTCCAGAATTTTCTTTATGTCAATTGATGTAATTTATTTTCATCCATCAGTGTTTTAATATGAATGAATCGTGATGCTTTAAT
The DNA here is from genome assembly GCF_014108245.1 of Pipistrellus kuhlii. Taxonomy (NCBI): domain Eukaryota; kingdom Metazoa; phylum Chordata; class Mammalia; order Chiroptera; family Vespertilionidae; genus Pipistrellus; species Pipistrellus kuhlii. The sequence continues at coordinate 106,805,915 of NW_023425404.1, read as the reverse complement.
GGAATAATTTTCCCCTCCTCAAAATCATTTTCTCTAGTCCTGTGTGTTAGAGTTAAATTACAAATAACTATAGACCTGTATTCTCATGTGTTAGTGGTAATAAAATACAGATTTTGGGATTGCTGGGCCACCAAGATTATATAGCCTCATGGGAGTAAAGCATATTGGTATCATTTGAAGACAGGATAGAAGCCCATACACTTTAAGACAAGAATTAGAGTTCTCAGTTGATTTCATAGGGGTATAAAAAACAGTAACAGCTGACGCTTCCTCTGGATTCAATGCACCTTACATTCATTGAGTGTTCTTGTTTGTATACCTGCCCCAAAGGTGACTCGTAAAAAAGGAAAGATGAACTGAATCTCATATTTAGAAATATATTTTCTCTAAAAGTCTTGGTTTATCAAAATTGTTATTTTTCTCACAAATTAATGATCTTTTTCCATAACACTTTTTAAGGCTGTGGTGGAATACTTCACTCAGATAACGGCACGATCAGATCCCCTCACTGGCCTCAGAATTTCCCGGAGAACAGCAGATGTTCCTGGACAGTCATTACTCATGAAAGTAATCACTTGGAGATCAGCTTTGACAACAATTTCCTAATCCCCAGTGCTGATGGACAGTGCCATTACAGCTTTGTGAAGGTTAGTGGGCTTGTTTATTTAATTGAAGCAGAATTGGTTTTTTGAACAGAAATATTTAAAATAGAAATGACTCACTGCCTCATAGAGTAAGGGAAGGACAATATTGCTCCTTGGATTTCTTGAATTAAAAAAGCTCACCCTGGCTGGATGGCTCAGTTGGTTGGAGTGTCGTCCTGTACACCAAAAGATTGGGGATTTGATCTCAGGTCAGAGCACATATGGAAGGCAGTTGATTGATCTTTCTCTCACACATCCATGTTTTTCTCTATCTTCCTTTTTCTCTCCCTAAAAAATCAATGAAAACAGGTGAGATTTTTTTAGAAGTGAGAAATCTCAACTATTAGGATTTAACCTTTGAACCGTTAGGATTTAAACTTTGAACCATGACTCATGTTGCCATGTGACTTTTCATTCGTTAATACATAAGCGAAGTAATTTAAAGAGATTCTTTTCTGGACTTTTTAAATTCTCATGAATATTAATCGTTCTTCCTTTCTGTAGAATCTAAGGGAGAGGCCAGATTTTGTTTGTTTCTTTCTTTAAAAAAATATTTTTATTGATTTCAGCAAGGAAGGGAGAGAGTGATAGAAACATCAGTGATGAGAGAGAATCATTGATCAGCTGCCTCCTGCACCTGCTTCCCCCACACACACACTTGGGATGGATCCCATAACCTGAGTATGTGCCCTTGATCAGAATTGAATCTGGAACCCTTCAGTCCACAGGCTGACACTCAATCCACTGAACCAAACTGGCTGGGGCTGTTACTCTCCCTCCCTCCTTTCCTCTTCTCCTCTTCCTTCTCCTCCTCCTCCTCTTCCTCCTCCTCCTCCTCCTGCTCCTCCTCCTTCTTTTTTCTTTCTCTCTCTCTCTCTCTCTCTCTCTCTCTCTCTCTCTCTCTCTCTCTCTCTCTCTCTCTCTCTCAAATACCCTCTGGGACAAAGTGAATGTAAGGCTTCATTGTAGACAGCACTACAGTATGCCATAAAAATTAAAGAAGGCTAGAGAGGTGACCTTAAGAGGCTAGAAGCTGAAAAGACCATGAAACAGGCCCATGTAAAATTGTGACAATGAGGCAGTCAATAAGGCTGTCTTACAAATACTGCTCATGTGGCACTGACCTCACTTTGCATTGACTTATGACTATGATGACTGTATTATAAATCCATTCCATCTGTGCTCTTTTGCATCTTATATGTTTTATCTCTAATAGGCAGGCTAAGCCTTTTAGTGGAAAGAAACATCTTTCCACTTAAGTTCATATTAGCCTGGACTCCATTCACATCTCTTGCATTTACCACCTGCATGTTGCTCTGTGAGCTAATTAAACATTTGAACTTTAAATTACTCAACCATAAAATAAGGAGAACAAGTCCTACTTTAGTAGGATTGTTTTAAGCATTAGAGGCAATATAATATAGCAACCTAGAGTTCAGCACTTGGAATATAACACCACCTAATAAATAAAAGTGACTTTTATTATTAATATTATTATATTGTCTCTCAAATTATGTTGTATGTCTAATTGATCTATGCCTACTGTCTAAATAAGAATTCCAATACTGATGTAAAATACCTACATAATTAAATGCATTTAATATACACTTTTCCTAATTGCTTTTTTCATGAAACAAATGAACTCTTTCCCTCATGGGCTGAGTCAACATTTAATGCATAGATGTGAGACTGGAAAGTTCTTTAATTATAAAAATGGATCTCAAAAATTACCAAGGCCCATTTTTCCTATGGACAGCTTGGGAGTCCCTGGGACAGCAGGCCAAGCCAGCACCACCAGGGGCAGGGGCAAGTCAGAGCCCTGCCCAAACCGAGTGGCCTGGGGAAGCACTCTTACTCCTGCTGACCTGAGACTCTTGTTTCTGACAAGGGATACAGAGACTGGTAGGCAGAACCAGCAAGAAGAACCCACCTAGAGCAAGCAAATTTAAACCTCACACCTTATACAAAAATGTACTCAAAATAGACCGTAGACTGTGAAATATAGCTATAAATATAGCTATTTTCCTATTTTCAGGGGGGAAATAGCAGACTTTCATGATCTAGAGATAGGTGAAAAGCTCTTAGACTAAATATAAGCAGAATGATCCATAAAAAGATAACTAATGAATTTTATCTCATAAAAATAAAAATAAAATGTTTTGTTCGTGAATGCCTCTGTGCAGAGGATGAAAAGACTGACTACAGACTGGGAGAAAAGATTCGCAAACCATGTATCTGGCAACAGACTACTATTTAGAAACACATGCAACTCTCACACCCAATAATAAAAATTCAAAATTTCAACTAGCATATGAGCAAAAGATATGAACAGATATTCCACCAAAGATATACATGGTATATATGGTAAATAAACATATGGAAAGATGATCAACATCACTAGCTGCTAGGGAAAATGCAAGTTAAAGCCACAATCAGGTATTGCTATTCACCTCTCAAAATGGCTAAAATTAAGTCAGTGACAAACACCGAATCCTGGCAAGGAGCGGAAAGCTGTGTCACTTATTCATTGCTGGTGGGACAGCCACTCTAAAAAACAGTTTGGTAGTTTCTTATGCAACTAAACCTACATGTACCATAAGATCCAGCAATTTCACTTTGGGCAATTATAGCAGATTATTGCAAGTTATGTTTACACAAAAACCTATATATCAATGTTCATAGAAACTTATTTGTAATAGCCTCAAACTAGAATCAGTGCAAATGTACTTCAACAGTTGAATGGTTAAATGAACTCTAGTACATACACACCATGGAATACAACTCCTCCATAAAAACAGACTATTGACAGAATAACAGTTTAGACACATCACCAGGGTTTTTTCCAAGTAAAACAAAGCCAATCTCAAAGGTTACATGACCTTTATATACATTGTAATGTTTTAAAAATGGCAATATTTTAAGAATGGAAGACAGGGAGCCAGAGTCAGAGAGAAGGGGTGTAAAAGTCAATCATGTGGATATAAAAGAACAACTCTAGAAATCCTCATGGTATTGGAGCTGTTGAAAGTGTTGGCATAGACCTTATCTAAATATATAAAAGGTTAATATGCTAAATGTCCCTCCGTCCATCTGACCAGTTGCTATGATGTGCACTGACCACCAGGGGGCAGATGCTCAATGCAGAAGATGTGGAGCTGCAATGACTTGGCAGTGGAGGTTCTTGGGTGACACACCCCGAAACCAGAGAAGAGGGAGCCTGATTCCTCATGGGGCTGCATGATTCCACCTTTGGCCATAGGTTATGTTGTTGCTGGGGCACTATTGGCCCCAAATCTGGTTTATTGCACATTTGTATTTGCGTTCTGTATTACAGCAATTTTGCAGAGTGGCCTTCACACTCCGGGACCCCTTGGGGGATGTCGGAGAGCCGGTTTTGGCCAATCCCTGCAGGCCAGGCTGAGGGACCCCACCTGCCGGAAGGATCCTGCTCACTCTGCAGATGCCTTTTGAGCCATGGAGCCACCCAAGTGTGGTCGGCTGGGGAGGGAACGAGGGAGGTTGGCTCCAGGATATGCCAGGCCCATCTCACTCAATCCCATCCTGGCAGCCACCTTCTAATTAATTTCTTTTCAATGTGCCTGAATCTGCGGACTAGGCCACTAGTATATAATAAAATATATACACACAAGTGTAAGTAAAAGTAAATCTTGGAAATTGAGCAAGATTGCTGGATTGTATTGATATAAATATTGTGATACTACAGTTTTGCAGGATAACAACATTAGGGGAAACTGGAAACTATGCACAGGGACTTCTATATTTTACATCTTATAACCACATATGAATCTGGACTAATCTCAATAAATATTAATTTTTTTTAAAAGATCATTTACAACCAGGATGAGTTATGGAAAACCTTAAGTCAAAAAGTTTTTGACCTGATGACAAAATCATAGAATTTTGTAGATTCAATATAGTTGGATGAGTCCTGGGTTATTTAACCAATGACATGAATTCTTCACCGATAAGACAGAAATGAATACTTAATAACTCTTTTCCATTATTATCATTATAACATTTGTGGTCTTGGACAAAAAGGTGGAGCTGTCAGATTCATAATTAATGGCTTCAGAAAGGGATAAGCACATGAGTATTCTTGAAGTTCTTTATTAAAGAACTTGAGATTCATTATTAGAAGATAGTTCCTATCACTTTGCCTTTTAATAATGTTTGTAAAAGTATCAATAGTATATGTGTTAGTAAATCATGTTTATAATTTTATAAAATATAGAGAGAATACTTCTGTATATCGTTTCCCTGGATAACTAAAGGGGAAAATTAAAAAATATTAAAAGTGATATTAGGGAAAATGTTAGCATCCATTTCTTTCCTGACACATTTTTAAAATTATAATTTACATTTAATATTATTTGTATTATTTTTGTACAGAATGGTAGTTAGACAATCATACTTTACAAAATGTTCTGATGCTATTTCCAGTACTCACCTGGCACCATACATAGTTATTATAATACTAGAGGCCTGGTACATGAAATTTGTGCATTGGGGGGGGGGGGGGTGTATCCCTCAGCTCGGGCTGCACGCTCTCCATTTGGAATCCCTCTCACAATCCAGGACTGCTGGCTCCCAACTGCTTGCCTGCCTGCCTTCCTAATTGCCCCTAACTGCTTCTGCTTGCCAGCCTGATCACCCCCTAAACCTTCCCCTGTCAGCCTGATTGGTGCCTAATGGCTCCCCTGCCAACCCAATTACTCCTAACTGCCCTCCCCTTCAGGCCTGATCACCCCTAACTTCACTCCCTTGCTAGTCTGGTCATCCCTAACTGACCTCCCCTGCTGGCTTGGTCCTCCTCAACTGCCCTCCCCTGCAGGCCTGGCCCCTCCAACTGCCTTCCTCTGCTTGCCTGATTGCCATAATTGCCCTCCCTTGCAGGCCTGGTCCCACCCAAATACCCTCCCCTGGGTACATAAAATTCATGTCATTATTCCACTACTCAGCCCAGCCTGCCATCAAAGCTCAGTGAAGGCACTGGGACCCGCTTCTCCATTTTACAGACCAGGACACAGGCCAATTCCATTGGCTGTGGAACTTGACTCAGCACACAGGGAGCCCTCAGAGCCATGCTCTCTGCCCTTCCTAAGGGGCAGCCGCAGGGCAAAGAGAACAAGCTTTCCCGTCAGGCTTCTGAACCTCTTTCTCAAGCACCTCTTCATTGCGGATGCTCCACATTCTTTCCTCTCCCGTCCGGTCCCCTTGCCCCCATTCTTTACTGCCCCCACTTCTCCAGAGCAGGTAGAAGGCTTCACACTCACTGCCTAGGCATGTTCTGCCATGGGGCAGGGCACCGCGGGCTTGCTTTTGGGTCAGGGAAGGAGCAGGAGTCACTGCCTCTGAAGTGTGAAGGCCGCCTGAGCAAGGCTGGTTAGCACTGGGAGCTTCTCTGAATCACACCAGTCAGTCCAGTACCCTGCAGTACGGCACCCCTCCACTGAGGTGGCACCACTCCTCAACCCCCCACACCCCCAGCCTGCCTCAGGGGTGAGGGCCCTTGCCCCTCTGCCCGGTAGTCCTTCCATGCCCCTTGATCCCTGGCCGAGCCCACCTGCATCTTGGGGCCACTGCAGAACCTCTGTCTCTCTGCAGGTGAGGCAGATCCCTGCCCTCAGTCCCCCCAAAACTATAAATCTGTGGCCAGAGGCCCTGTCTGGGTCTCAGCAACCCCATGCTTGCTATGTTCCTAGGACCCACGATAACAGCTAGGCGGGCCTGCTGTGTATCCCCAGGGCCTCAATGTTGCCAGGGCAGCACAGGAGTGGCTAGGCAGGCGTCAATGTTCCCAGAGCCCCATGGGAGCGGCTAGGCAGGCCGGCCGTGCCTCCCTGGGGTACTGATGTTGCCAGAGCCCCACTGGAGCAGCTGGGCCTGCTTGGCCTTGCCTCCCTGGGACACTGATGTTCCTGGGGGCCGGGGAGTGAGTAGGCAGGCCGCTGCCCCTCCTGGGGCCTACGATGAACCCAAATGCCTCCCGTGTTGCCTGGCGCTGCCCAGCCCTCCTCCCTGGCCAATGGACTGATACCTTGTGGGTGGCGTCTGACGCTGTCCACAGGGCCTCCTCTGCGCCCATGGACCTGTACCTCCAGAAGCAGGCCATGGTGCTGCCCTCTCTGCCTGCTTATGCAAATTAACTACCATCTTTGGTGGGTTAATTTGCATACTCACTCTGATTGGTTGGTGGCCGTGGGTGGTGGGTGTAGCAGAGTGATGGTTAATTTGCATAGTACTCTTTTATTAGGTAGGATTATTGAGTATATCCCTTATGTTGTATTTTTCATCCCCATGACTATTTTGAAACTACCAGTTTGCACTTCTAAATCCCTTCACTTTTTTTTACCCAGTACCCAATCCCTCTGGCAATCATCAGGCTGTTCTCAATATTTTTTCTTCATTTTTAAAAGTTGATTTTGAGAGAGAGAGAGGAAGGAAGAGGTAGAGAAACAGAAACATCAATGTGAGAGCAGAACATCGATCCTCTACCTCCTGCACACCCCTATTTGGGATTGAGCTCACAACATGGGCATATACCCAAGTAATATTCTATTATATATATATATCTCTACCTACCTACCTATCTATCTATCTATCTATCCATATATATATATATATATATGGATAGATAGATATAGATAGATATAGATAGATAGATAGATAGATAGATAGATAGATATCTTAGAGGCCTGGTGCATGAACTTTGTGCACAGGTAGGGTCTCTAGGCCTGGCTGACAATTAAGGCCAATCTGTGGAGTGACTGGCAGGGCAATCAGGGCCCCCACCCACAACTTCCTTGGCCTGGCGCCACCCGCTCAACAGCCCCGCCCATTGCCATCTATGGGGTAACCAGCAGGGAGATCAGGGCCCCCTCTTATATCCACCTTGGCCTGGTGCCACCTGCTCACCAGCCTCATCTCCCACTGCTGCCCATCACCATCTGAGAGGTGACCACCAGGGCGATCGGGCCCCCTGCTTGTACCCTGCTTGGCCTGGCACTGCACACTCAACTGCTCCACCATCCCACAGTGGTCCCACCCTCGTCAGAGCTCATCAGAGCTGGCAGTGCCTTCATTGCCACTTGTTGCCAGTGCCGTGTCACCGACACCTGCCATATTCTGTGCCACCCCCTGTTGGTCAGCACAGGTCTAACTCCTGGTTGGTTAACTTCTGCTCATGGGGACTATCTGCATATTAGCCTTTTATTATATAAAAAATATATACACGTGTGTGTGTGTGTGTGTGTGTGTGTGTGTGTGTGTGTGTACTAGAAGCGCAACACACAAAATTCAAGCAAAAGTAGGTCAGTCCAGTAGACCTTTCTCCCCCCAGCTGCCAGCACCAGCTTCCCTCTGGCACCCAGAACCTGGGCTTTGCTCTGGCCCTGGCTTTGTCTGGAATGACATCTGACTAAATTAGTATGTTACCCTTTTATTATTATAGATATCTACTTTTATATCCACTTTTTTTTATCCACTCATCTATTGACATAATAGCGCATATTACTGTCCTCCCTCTCTCTCCCTCTCTTTCTCTCTCTCTTTCTTTCCACTTAGCTCAGCTACCTAGATCAGGTCAATTAGGAGAAGGTAAGAAGGAACTGAGTAGTGATTGAGTTTTTGAAAGAGTAAAAAATCAGATACACTATTAAAATGCAGCTTAAAATGTTACTCTCAAAATCAAATATTTCAAATTTACATGCAGTTTATTTGCTATCGTATTATGTTTAGGTCGATATAGACCTTAGAGCCATTATTTCCCAGCATAGGCACATTAAGATATTGTCTGGAAAACCTTGAGCAATAATTGTGTTTGTGGCTCTGCTAGGTGTGGGCAGGAACTGAGGAGATGGACAAAGCCCTGTTAGCCACTAGCTGTGGGAATGTGGCTCCTGGTGCCATCATCACTCCAAGAAATGCATTCACAGCCGTGTTCCAGTCTCAGGAGGCCCCAGCCCCGGGCTTCTCTGCCTCCTTTGTAAGCCGTAAGTAACACCAAACACCAAACTGAGAGGTCCTCGAAAGGATGTGGCTGCCACAGGCAGGCCTAGGGAAGAGTGGGAGACTGCACTGGGGTTGGCTGGAACTGGGGGTCCATAGGGAGCAGTGTGGCTTGGTCACCTAATCCTGAGAGTTCACCCATCCTTCAAAAATCATTGAGAATGGAACTAAACTCAATGGTAGGTCAACTGAGAAATGCTGTAAAAGGCCTGAGAGCCATTAACACATCCAAAAAGAAGCCTGAAATATGGAGAACATAAGAATTTGGCAGGACCTCAAGAGGTTGATAATTAGACAACCAGGTCCCTGGCCTGTGGCACATTGACTGCCTGCACTGAAGTCACGTGGGCCTTTAAAAATGAACTGAGTCTCAGGTCTGACCCAACCCCTCTGATTTCAGAATTTCCATGGGTGGGAACTGGTATGTTTTAACTCTCACCCAGGTGGTTCTCATGGTCAGTAAGCTTGAGAGCCACGTTCTTCAGAATTTTTTTCAAATTATTTACAAATAATTTACAAATTAGGTTAGGGGAAATGGAGCAGTTTTTAAGCATGGGAACCAATGGTGTGTACCTGTTGGTTGTGTCAAATTGAGTAGTGACTAGCTACAAACCTCTGTTTAGGGAAAAGTCTAGTCAAAGGAATTAGAGGAAATGCAGAGAAAGGATGCTTTAGACACAAATAAAAGAATGAGGTGGTGTAAAGGAAGTAAGGAAAGACAACCTTAGGCCTTCACCTGGTTCCTCGTCTGTATATGTGTGTAACTGTGTGCTTTAATATCAGTTAAGGGATACTGATTTATTTTTTATGTGATAGATTAGCAAGTGATGTGGAATAACTAGCTAGTGGCTATATGGAAACATGTCATTTTACTGATTAAAAAGGTAGTTCTATTTTTGATACTAGGGATGCATGTGAGAATTTTAAGAGTTGGGATTAGTACATTCAACTAAAAAAAAAAGGCAGAAAAACAGGTATTGTTGTGGAAAGATTACAATGATAATGAAATAATATAGTTTTCTAGTAATATAAGAAGATATTTCTGTACCAATCATATACAAATCACTTTTCATCAGTCATATATTTATCTACATAAACCATATTAAATCTTTTCTAGTTATTCTTTATTATCTTAAAATTAAATGATTTTTAATATGTTTGTGGTAAAATTTCTAGTACTAAGCCCAAAACCCTGCAGTATTTTCTAAAAATGTGTAATGTTCTCATTTACTTATTTTTAAATGAGAATTCCATTTTCTCAGTTACTGTTTCTTGGGAATATGTCTCTATACAATTTAGGAAATTTGAGTTTTTCCTGCACTGATAAAAAGATACTGTGTATTCTGATAATGCCTTTTTCTTCCTAAATAGGGTGTGGGAGTAATTTCACTAATCCTTCAGGCTATATTATTTCTCCAAACTACCCAAAGCAATATGACAACAACATGAATTGCACTTATTTCATAGAGGCTAATCCTCTGTCTATGGTCACCTTGATTTTTGTGTCTTTCCATTTGGAAGGTAAGTTTATTCTTATGTGAATTAAAATTGATTTTTAAATATTTATTGTTGAGAATTTTACAGATGTCCCTCATTTTCCCAGCTTTCACCCCTTCCCCTTCCCATCCCAGGCACTCACTGCACTATTTTCTGTATCCAAATATTATGCATATATCCATGTAAGTTCTCTGGTTAATTTCTTCCCTTTTCCCTTCCCCCTTCCCTCTGAGATTCATCAGTCTGTAATGCTTACAATGGAATATATAATTGATTCTTAATAAAAGAATGATGGATAGTAGAGATAGAGATAGTCTAAAATCACCACTTGAAGAAAATATTTAAAATGCTACAGAGTACATTTGATGTAAACTTGATTAAAATTCTACCCAATGTTTTAAGAACACATGTAATATGCTGTATATTCCATCCAGAAGTGAAAAAATAACACAAAAGCTTTAAGAACACAAGAATTACATAAATAGCTTAAGGAAAATAAGTCTTAAATGTATTGCATTTTAATAATAATTTTTTAATTTATTCCTGTGCATTTATACTTTACATACACATGTAACCTATCTAATAAAAGAGTAATAAGTGAATTGATCATACCTCTGCTACATCCACAAGCCACACCCACCAGCCAATCAGGAGCAAATATGCAAATAAACCCAACCAAGATGGCTACATCCACAGAGAGCAGGAGGGAGGCTTGGTTTCCCTGGCATAGGAGGAAGCCAAGCTTTCCACCTACCCTTGCTGGCCTAGGTCTCCACTCAATGCTACAAAGTTTTAATGATATAAGGTAAATAAACTCCAACAGAAATGGCAGCAGCTGGAGAGTGCAGGTGGCTAGGGCTGCCACCACAAGATAGCCACCACAAGATAGCCAGCAGGAGGGACCAGGCCTGCAAGGGAGGGCAGTTGTGGGTGATCAGGACAGGAGGGGAGGGCAGTTGGGGGCGACCGGGCCTGCAGGGAAGGGTAGTTAGGGGTAACCAGGCCTGCCAGGGAGGGCAGTTAGGGGTGACCAGGCCTGAAGAGGAGGGCAGTTAGGGGCAAACAGGCTGCCAGGGGAACAGTTAGGCATTAATCTTGCAGGCAGGGGCGTGGTTAGGGGGTAATAAGTCCCATAGTCTTGAGAAATCCCTAACCACAACTGCCTCTTTGGGTTCACTACAGCTTAGTGAATGTGCTGTTAGTTAGGGGGACAGTAGAGCTTCTGGTTTGGGCTAGCCTGTGGCTACAGGCCACACTGCGAAAGAAAGATCCCTTCTATAAATGGGTGTTTTCACACTAATATTTTTTAGAAATTAATTTTTCATTTCTAAATTATAACTAATTAGTAAATATAACAAGCTACTTCTGCATAATCAAAACTTCTTTCTCTTTAGGTAGTCCCCCATGACGGTGAAAAGTTACATTTAACAAAATGTTCTGCAGTGTTCAGTATCCGGGAAATTTATGCTGCATGAAAATAAAAATGACATGTCAGTCCTCATAAATTGATAGGTTATACAAAGCCTCTCTCTCACTTGATCCTTTTTCTCTGACCTCTTTTTCTTATATCTCTATAAGCTATTGCTTTGGGCAAATGTATTTGCTAGAAAATGCTGAGTATGAATAGATGTATGTCACTGTAAAAATGGAATATGAAGTTAAATATAATCTTTTCAGCATTTTCTAGCACCAAATCCCAATAATATAAAAAGATGTTCATGACATATATATATTGTAGTATTAGAGAAAATAAAACAGTTGTATAAGATGATTCATTTTTCTCTTTAAAATAATATACATGTGAATAAAATCTATAAGGCGCTTAAGCTGAACTTGAAGAGTTGTTACCACTGCACCATAGATTGTGACCTTTATTTTCTTCTTTATACCTTTCCTAGTATTTATATATCAGAGGAAAGTTGTTTTAGCAACAGGGAAAAACATGTGGCATTGGTATGGGCATCTGTCCTCATTAAATTACACAAACAGATGAATGTCATATGCCAATATCATATAGAGTGAAATAGGAGACACCAGTATTTATGCTATGAAATGTTGCCACAAAAAACACTGCTGAAATCAATGGGATATATATTATCTACAAGGTAACCTATCGTCACCCATAGCAGTCACACACTGAGTTTTGCTGAGTAGGTGGGGAAAAGGGACAGTACTCTGACACCTGACGTGGGGTATGGTTGTGGAGAGCACAGCATTTCAGGATGGGTCCCAATGCCAAGTCGACCACTTAACTAATCACCTATTGTGTGCAAATTACTTAATCTTTTTGATAATCACATTCATTTTTTACAAATATAAAATAGTAGTTATAAAAGTCATATAATACCTGTAGAAATATATTTTGCAAACTACATTCATCTGAGTGGCCGCTGTTTCGTTATTATTACTGTTGCTAGTCAAATCTCCAGATTCGGCCCTACACGGTCACCTCAGAGCAGATATTTGGTGTTGTAGATTAAGTGACTTTGGCGTCTATTAATGAATTTGCTAGTCATCACCCAGTTGAAAAGACTGATTTTTAAAAATAGATAAAAATCCTTATGATAATGCCTTGTGACATTTCCAGTGTTACAAGTACACAGTATTTTCAAACTGCTAAGTGAGTGATTTCAAACTGCTACAGATTAATTAAATTATAATGATTTCCCAGGAAGGGCAACATTAATCAAATTTATAATTAGATTCTTATCACTAACCATATCCATGCTGATATTCATTGAACAACACTAAAAAGCCAGAGATTTGTCAGTTACAGTAAAAATAACCTCTTACCCCTTCTAAAGTGAGCCCAAGGAATTCAAGAGAAGTATCCTATGTAATAAAGAGGCAATATGCAAATTGACCATCACAGCCTCATGCAAGATGGCCGCCCCCATGTGGTCACAGATAGCCGCCACAAGATGGCCAGCAGGGGAGGGCAGTTTGGGTGACAGGGTCAGCAGAGGAGGGCAGTTGGGGGAAATCAGGCTGACAGAGGAGTGGTTAGGGGGTGATCAGGCTGGCAGGCAGAGCGGTTAGGGGCAATCAGGAAGGCAGGCAAGCAGTTGGGAGCCAGCAGTCCTGGATGTGAGGGGGTGCAGGCTGTGGGATCGAGCCTAAACCAGCAATTGGACATCCCCCAAGTGGTCCCAGACGGAGAAGGTACAGACTGGGCTGAGGGACACCTTCCTCTCCCCCCTGCTCCCCACCCCTCCCCCATGAATTTTGTGTACTAGGCTTCTAGTGTTGTGATAAAACAGGATTGCTCTCAAGAAAAATCCATTTTTTTCCAGTCACTTTCAAGATGCTATAGATAGACCATAGGAACTGTTTCTGAGGCACTATATCCAAATGAGTAAGCATTTCTGAGCCTACCACGGCAGCAGAGCCATCATTGATCTCAGTTGAGATGAGAGTTCTAGATTTCGCCTTTTGGTAGCCTTTCCCAGGATATAAAATACTGCAAACTCATTTGTCAATGCATTGTGTTTACTAAACACTGAGGTTTGCTCTCTAGGCATGTATACTGATTATTCAACCGTATGCTGCTTCTTTCCGTCAGGGGGGTTACAAAGGTTCAGTGAACTACTTTCTTTCCTTTTTAAAATTACTTTCCACTAAAGTTTCTCTAAAAGCATGTTATCATATTTTATGTTGGCCTAAATTTCTCTTTCTCATTATTATTATTATTACATCTTTAATAGTAGTCATTCTAGAAACGACAGACTTCTCATCTTTTCTGTATAATCACTGCTTTAGTATAAAAAATTCCAGTGAAATCAGTTAACGGTCATGGGGGAAATTTTTATTTGAGCATTTATTTATATGTTTTAAGACAACTTTTTTTTTTCTGAATGTAAACTCAAGACTAAAATGGTTCTTGGTATTCTGAATAGTATCTTTGAAAGTTTTAAAATAAAATTGGGAATTAACAAGTTAAAATTTTTCTTTTGGTCAAAAATACAACCAGAAGCAGACAAATACTAACAGTGAATGATAAGAGAGAAACCTCTAATGTTTGTTCTTATTTTGTAATCAGATGTCATTAATACTTACTTTATTTACCTAAATAGTGAAGTCTAAAAAGTTTATTTTTGATTTTTACTGTTCATGTGGCCAAGTAGATGCCTCCAAGTTTATAGGTTGTTGTGTTTTTTTTTTCTTTAACTTCATAGATAAAGGAGCTTGTGGATGTAGTAACCTAAGGCAATGCCTTCTATGCCTTGATTTTTCTATGATTAAAATTAAATAGTAACACTGATTCACCTTGATGATAATGAGGAGTTTAGAAATTCTTAACTAAAAAATTCCTATATCTAGGCAAATTTTAAACTCAGTTTTTCTCAGATCTAGCGTCTTTCTTGCTAAGGTTTGGAGAGAAGAGGACACCGGAGCACAGAAAATGAAGAGAATCAGAAAGGCTGATGCTTTTGCTCACTGTCCTCTAGGATGGCCTCAAAAGCCACAAGAAAAATGGGGTTAAATTTCTAGAACCGCCAGATAGGAAGTCCTATAAAATATTTGCTTGAGCCGAAACCGGTTTGGCTCATGGTAGAGCGTCGGTCTGTGGACTGAAAGGTCCCAGGTTCGATTCTGGTCAGGGGCATGTACGTTGGTTGCGGGCCTATCCCCGGTGGGGGGTGTGCAGGAGGCAGCTGGTTGATGTTTCTCTCTCATCGATGTTTCTAGCTCTCTATCTCTTTCCCTTTCTCTCTGCAAAAAATCAATAAAACATTTTAAAAAATATATTTGCTTGAATTCTTTTTATTAATTTAGAAGTCCTGGTTTACAGGCTACACCCAATATACATCTGAAAGGAAAGAAAATTAGATTTTTTCTTTTTGCCCTCCCCCCCCCTTTTTTTTTTTTTTTACTAAGAAGCACAAAAATTGAGTTTTGTCAATTATTTTAGTTCACGTCACCCTCCCCCATTTAGTCTAAGTTTTTTTTTATTTAAGTGGCATGATCAATTTACCATTTGTCATTCATTTACCATTTCTTCTCTTTGCTTTCTCAATCATTTCTGAAGAAATCAGAATGTAGGCACATTTCACAACTCATTGCCTTGGAAAGCATTGGGCAATGGTTCTTTTGAAATAGTTTCTATTGATATTTTATTCAAATTGATTGAGCACTACAGAAGATACTTTAGTTATGTGAGGTTCTTCACTTGCCTGTGTTTAAAACCTTGGCTTGCACACTCTATGGAGCATAGTTTTATACTAGTGATCACTTCTCCCTCTTGCTGAATCATGCACTCCATTGTGATTTCCAGCTACTTAAGAGCAAAGTTAATTAGACAGACAATAGATCTCACTCGTTGCTGTTCCCTAATTCACCTGTCTCTCCCTAGAACTTTTTCAACTTTACTGAAAAAACTTTATCTTATTTACAACATTAAAATATTTCAACCAAAAGGAGTTCCCCCTATATCTATTCCTCTTAGGCCTCTCTGCCTCTCTCTGACTCATTGGAAAAAAATTGCAGTCAGTCTGAATCTAAATTCCACAATTTTATGCAATTTGCTAAGTTACTCATTCTTGACTTTCTTTCAATTCTCTCTGAATTCTTGGAATAATAATGGAATTCAGAATTGAACATTGCTCTGTAATAAATCCCAATATGTTAAAAATTATATTTCAATATGTTGAGTAGAGTCCTACTCATTTTAAATAATAAATGTGTTTTGAAGGTTTTTAGAAAAATGGAGACTAGATCAAAGCAAATTATGAAGGACCTTCTTACATTTTAGAGATTCCAATAGTAAATATATGTCAAATTGTTTAATGAAGATAGAATTAAGAATAAATGTAGCTTTTTGTCCCATGGCAGAGGCTTTTTCAAGGAAAAAGTAGTGTTCAATTTCTCTTCTCTTCCTGACATGTGCTCTGATGCTTGATTGAATGCTATCTCTTGGTCATAAACTCAACTTTAATATTTATCTTGCTCCTTGGAGAACTTTTTCCGGACCTTGACTAAGTTCCTTTAGCTACCTAAAAGACAATCATCCTGGTTGCATTTAACTATACCTATTCTACTTGAGAGCTTTGTGGATATATTCAATTGGTTCTATTATTATGGAAAAGTATTTAATATCACTATTTTCTGATGCCTGTCACCAAATGTCTTCTCATGCAAGAACCAGGCTACTATGTCTGATCTAATGCAATGATGTAGAGTTTGAGAAAAATATGTATATTGGTGAATTACTTTATCCCTAATGGAATCTTTATATTTTATTTTCTTGAATATTATCTTCTTTATATAATCCTTGATATGTTTTTAGACTTTAGGTAACTTTATAAGATCTTATATAATATTTGATTTTTTGTGGGGAAAAATTTGGAAGGACACCCTACCTTAAAGAAATGACTACTGAAAAAGATACAAGAATGTTTAATACATCAAGCAACTTGCCAAATATCATAACTTTTGCAATTTATTGAGTCAGGCTTTGAGAGAGTATATTATCTTTACTGATTTGTTTAGTTATTTGCTATTCTGTTGCTATCTACAAAATATTAAAATCCCCTCTCAACTTCCTCTGCTTCCCAACTTCCTTTTTATTGAATATAGACCTTTTACTAGCTTAAACAGTCAATAAGTTTTGATTATATCTTAAGAAAGATATCACTCCTATTACATTGTGACCTTTTTATCATTGAACTAGTTATTTTAATTATTTGAAAGAATAATCAAGCATATGCTAAAATTTACCTTATTTTTCAGAGTACTTTCATAATGTTCTAAGACAACTGTCACTGTGATAATCTATATCAGTAGGCCAACAACCTAAAAACTAATACTCAGAGGACACTTGCATAGCAGACTATTTGATCAATGTGAGGCCAAGATTTTAATTTAGCATCAGCAATATTTCTTTTCATTCCATGGTTTTGGCTTTATAAAACCAAAACCATGGTGGTTTTTTTTGTTTGTTTGTTTGCAGGCTAAATATATTTTTATAAATAATGCATAAGTATTTTTTCCCTCAAACTCACCTACTACTCTAAATTTTAAAAATTCCAGTGGAGCTATTGGTGTTTTCAAGGCAAATTCTGAGGTTATAATTAAGGTACATAATCTGGTAGTATTCACCTCTCAGTTTAATCTATTTCTTTATTTGTTCTATTTTTCTAACATCATGTTTCTTCTAATTAAATGATAAGGTTATTGAAATTAAGTATTTTACTCTTTTTTTTTAACTTGTAGGTTTATGCCTAATTAGAAGCATTTCTGTTCCAGAATTTTCAAAATGAAGGAATTCTTTGAGGTTAATTTAATAAATATATCTGGAATTGTTACCTTAAGATTTCTTCAAGCTAGATAAAAACATAGCTGAGGAGCCAAATATATTCCTAAATGACTTAAGATTTAAATTGCATAGATATTTTCTGGGGGAAAAATCAATTTTATCTAAAATAATAGATCTAAAAAAGGGAGGGAATGTTTTCATGTACAGAGATGTAAAAAATGCATTCACCAAGAGTCTTGCAGTTTAAAGAGGTAGATTACCTTTAAATTAACTTAGAAATCAATGAGAGTTTATAAGTTATTTCATCGCCTCAAAGGAAGATTTAAAAATAAGAAGGGCAGGAATGGCTTCCAGAACACGTGGAAGCCAGAACAATAACCTCAGCATGCTCTCTTTCCCCTTTCCCTGTTGTTGCTTTCTGCATGACAACTCCATTTTCTCAACTGCAGCCTGGCTTCCTTCACATGTCAGGAGACGGCTGCTGATGTTTTCCAAGTTGAACAACTGGCTTTTATTGTTGACTAGAAGCCCAGTACATGAAATTCATAGGGGGAAGTGGGAGCTTGGGGTGGGTTGTCCCTCAGCCCGCCCTGCACCTTCTGGCAATCTGGGATCCCTAGGCCTGGCCTGTTGGAGCTTTCCTTCCCTTGGTTGCTGGCAGCTGACCCTGCCTCTGCTGCTGCCACTACTTGCCATCTTTGCAGCGCTGCACTCCCTCCCCTGCCATCGGTCACCTCCCTTTGCAGGGACAGGTGTGGGGTGCAATCACTTGGCTGGCCTGGGCCTCCCTCTGCGGAGAGATTACTGGCTGCCCCGCATACCCACCACAGCATCACTGGCCAGTGCCTGGGCCTTCCTCTGTGGGATGATCAATTCCGGAACCCCCAGATCAATCATCCCACAGAAGGAGGCCCCATCCACCTGCCACAGAGCCTCCAGCGTGGTAGCCTGGGCCTCTCTCTTTGAGACAATTGATCATGGGGCTCTGTTACCTATCCCTGATAACCTTGCAGAGGGAGGCCCTGCCCACTCGGCTGGGGCTCCACAATTGATTACTGAGCAGAGGGTGGCCTGGCCTCCCTCTTTGGGGCAATTGTGAAGCCTCCCCCAATATCGATTGCCTCGCCGGCCAGTGGCCTGGGCCTCCCTCTGCAGAGCAATTGTAGGGTGTAGATGGGGCCCCCTGACCAATTGCATCACACCCGCCTTGGCTGGCCTGGCAACAGTGCATGTCATGGCATGGTTATCTTCTGTTCAGTATTATTATTATAGATTGTCTCTTACTAAGTTACAATTTGAACATATCTGATTGGCCTCGATTGGGTCTGATCGTGTACCTTGGAGTAATTAATCAACTTATCAACAGTGATCAGGATGGCAAGGTTCTATTAAAAAAATAATAATTATGATTATGATAATCCATGCTATATTGATTAGGGATTTCTATAGTATAATTAACAGGAAACTTAGTTCCTGTTAGTTCAACCTGGTTTAATCAACCATAAAAGGGTAATTTATTGGCTTTGTTTTTGGAAGAGCTCAAAGTTGGTTATGCCTCAAATCTGCTTTGTCTAGCATTTTAATGGTGTCATCCAATAGTCTACATTTTCATTCTCACTCTGTGCTTCTCAGTGTGAGCCTCACCCTAAGGCAGCTCCTCCTCCAGCTGTAGGGTAGCTGCCCTCACAGTGAGGTTGTGTACTCTTCAGGCACGTCTAGGAGGGCCACTAACCAGTGGCATGTGGAGTTGGCTTATACGTCTTGCAATAGTCAGTCATGCTCCTCTATTCTAAATTCTGCATTTAGTGATCTCATGCTGGTAGCCTGAAATTGGCTATAGGGGAAATTTATACTATGGAAATTGGCAAAGGCTGGAAATCCAAGCAATATTTTTTCTTTCAGAGAACTGGTTGTTATACTTACCAATACACCACTGTCTACTTCAAATTTCAAACAAAGGACTTGAAACTTACTTTAACTGAATTAGCTTAGGTCACATTCCCCCAACCTGCCTTGAAGCAAAATCTATGGCCAGGAGACTTGAAATCATAACATAAACATATATAATAATTTCTTTAATTTATAAGAGTGTACTGATAGCAAACAGGCAGTCTGGTTTCAGAGTCCACTGTGTCATAGCATACAATCATATAAAATATTGAAATGCAGTTTCTCAAAGCCTCACTCAATAAATCGAGAAAATTATACTATTTGGTCAAGTAGGACATGAAAGACTCTAAGCGTACATAGTCACGAGGAAATGCAAATCGAAACCACAGTGAACTACCACTTCAAACCCACAAGGATGGCTATAATAAAAAAGACAGATAATCATAGTGTTGGTAATTATGTGGAAAATTGGAACCCTCATGCATTTCTAGTGGTGTGGTAAAATGGTGCAACTTCTTTGGAAAACAGCCTGATAGGTCCTCAAAAAACTAAACATAGAGTTTCCATACAAGTCAGCAATTCTACTCCTATTATATACTCAAAATAATTGAAAACATATATCCACACAAATCCTTGTACATAAAAGTCCATAACCATATTATCCATAATAGCCAAAAGCAGAATCAAATCAGAAGTCCAACTGCTGACTGGGTAAACAAAATATGGTCTGTATGTGCCCTGGAATACCATCCAGCCTTGGAGATCATGCAGTATTGACCCTATGCTACAACAGGAATGAACTTAAAAAACATTATGTTAAGTAAAAGCAGCCAGTCAATAAAGGCCACATGATTCTGTTCATGCAAAATGTCCAGAACAGACAAATACATACAGACTGAAAGTATAATAAGTTAGTACGGAGTTGGCTGCCTAGGGGTGGGGAGCAGTAAATAGGGAGAGGTTAGTGGGGGCTATTTTGAACAGGTACAAGGTTTCTCTGTGGGAGATGTAAACGTAGTTCGGGGGAGATGTCAGTTATCTGAAGTGTGGGATTGTCAGCTGTTAACATCTTTCCAAAAGGCCATTTGAGAAACCTGAAAAAGACTGACTTTAGTACCAGTACCTCGACTTCTAAAAATGTATTCTAATGAAATAAGGAAAAACTTCCACAAATATTTATGTACCAAATGTTTGTTTGAACAACAATTTTTTTTTTATCACAAACCATGGGGAAAATAGAATTATCAATCCTAGGAACTAACTGAACACAGAATGGTGCATCTATGTGTCAGAATTTGCTATAGCTATTAAATTTAATGTTGTAGAAAAATATTTAATCACGTAAAACTGCATGTGTTATGTTATTTTAGGTTAATAAAAATGAGTTATGCAAGAGCATGGCCAATATGACCCCAATTAATGCTTTAAAAGTATAATTCACATATAAAGATGACTGCATAAGTTGTGGTAATAAAAGGCTTTATAATTTTTGTTTATTCTGTTTTTTTATTTCTCTTTAAGATGTGTTGGAACTTATTTATTTATAATTAGAAAACAAGGTGATGATATATATTTTACCACCATTGAACTCAAGTTAATATTGATTGTATGAACATTTATAACCATTGTTCAAAAAATATTAAGGAATTTCTAGTTATCTCTCCATGGTGGGAGTTCTTTATCCGTACATAGCTCAAGTTAAAGCTGGGTTTTTCAGGAGCAACCCTCTGGGCGTTTGGGGCAGGCCACCTTTGCTGTGGCTTCAGGGCCAGGGCGCGGGGCTGCCTGGGGCATTGCAGCATTCTCAGCAGCATCCCTGGCTCTACCCACTCCATGCCGATGCGTAACCCCCCCATGTACAGCAACAAGTGTCTTCGTGTACCATTGAAGGTCCCTGGGAGGCAAAATTGTCTCCAGTTTATAATCACTTGAATTAAGGAAACATTTGATAAAGAAAGAAAATTCTGGGTTATTTCAAAGTAGATTTATCTGCTGTGAAGTTCTACCTGTGTCCTCACACCTGAGCTGGGTTTGTCCCTAGGATAAACCTCAGGAAACCAATTAAATAGGGACTTACCATTTCTATGTAAACTGCATGAATCTTCATTACATTTTTGTTTGGTGTTTACGGCATTGGTTGTTTATGTTGCTTCTGATTAAAACGCTGGTTGTTCCATGCTTCCTACAGCTCGCTCCGCCGTCACGGGAAGCTGTGACAATGACGGCCTGCACATTATCAGGGGCCACAGCGGAGCCTCCGCCCCTTTTGCTACCGTGTGTGGTGATGAGGTCCTGTCTCCTGTTACTGTCCCTGGTCCGGTGCTGCTCAACTTCTACTCTAATTCACACACCACTGACTTCGGGTTTAAGCTTTCCTACCGGATAACCTGTGAGTAGCCATAATAATGTGTGAAAGACTTTTCTTGACCAATGTCCTCAGGAGTTTTAATTGTGATTCATTAATTACCAATTTGAAATTCAAAGACTTTAAGGGTAAAAATGATCAATTAGGTTCATGGTCCAAAAATACTTGGACATTTTTATTTTTTAAGAAATGAGGAGGCTCTTTTTCATGAATTTTGGCTAGAGGGTGTTATGCCCAGACTTCGTGATCCCCAAGGACCACCAGGGAGCCAAGTCCGATGCAATAAACAAAAGAGCCTGTACCATGCTAGCAATGGGCTCCTCCCACTCATGCCGGCAGCATGGCGGAAGAGAGCGAATTTCTCCCGGTCCAGGCGTTTTGAGGGCTAGGGATAACTCCGCCCTACGGGGCGGAGTTGGGAGCTCATCCTCGCCCCGCCCTGCCCTTTCAAGGGAAATCTAGCCAAATCTAGCCAAATTTCAAAAGGAAATCTAGCCTTCCTTTTGAAAATCAAAGGGAAAGTTGAGATTTATTTTGATAATTTAAGTTAAAATGAACATTCCTGCCATTTTTAGTTGTTTGGACATTATTTGAAGTGACTTTTTGGCCTGGACTATCCAGATGCCTATTTCATTTTGTCAGTTTGCTAATGTGAAAAGCAATATTGGTCTTGTCCAGCTGGCTCAGTTGGAGCATCAGCCCATAAACACACACTCATGATTGAGTGTTCCATTCCTGGTCAGGGCATATATATATATACACACACACACATATACACACACATATAGTTCGAACCCTTGTCGAGGCTCATTTGGGAGGCAACCTATTGATGTCCCCTCCCTCTCTCTCTCTCTCTCTCTCTCTCTCTCTCTCTCTCTCTCTCTCTCTCTCTCTCTCTTTCTCTCTTTCTCTCTCTCATTCCTCTTTCTCTAAAAACCAATAAAGATGTATCCTCAAATGAGGATTATTAACAAAAAGAAAAGCAATTTATATAAATTTAGAAAAAAAAAAAAACTAAGAGAATACCTTTATGATCTTCGGGTGGGATTTTTTTCAACAACATACAAAAAGCACATGCCTTAAAGGGAAAGGAAACATTGATAATTTGCAGCTTCTCATGTCAAAGTCAAAGTGAGAAGATGAGTCTTAGATTGGGCAAAGGCCTCTGTAGCTACCTGGCTCTTTTAATTCTTTAAAGACAATTCCAACTGTTTATTTGAAAATCATGCAAATATATTTCCCTATTTTGAGTAGCCCTTTCTTCTCCTGCAATAAACTTGGTTGGTTAGTTTCCTGACAGTGCTTTTCCTCACTTCGTTCATATGAGACTCTGCTAGTGGCTATGTGGAAGTTTGCACACAGTGTTTTAGGGAAATGAGGGATTAAAGGCTAAAAGAATATAAAGCAATGATCTAACTCTCCAAAACACCAGTTGTACCAAAAGAATAAAACAAATAATCCATTTCTTTATTCAACAAGACAACTGGAAGAATGCCCATTGCTCAGTTCTATTGTGGTTGTGCCATCAAACCCACAAAGCCACAGACAATAATACTTTACAAATGGGATCAGGACTCAGGTAGCAGCTCACATGAATGAACTGTGAAGCCTTTTATCATGAGTAAGTAAATATTTCAGTCTTCTCTGTGGATGAGAACAGTCATTTATTTGAAAAATAATAATTTAACTTTCTACTTTTAGCAATGGGTTTGGCCAAGTAAGGACAAAAAACAAAACAAGACTTTTGCAAAATCTCTGTGCTCCTTTCACTAATGTTGGAGGAATAAAGAGTTCTGTTGATAAGATTTCAAATCCTGACAAATGTACAAATTTGGGAGTTATTTAGGCTTTCATAAGCTATCAGAGGACACATAATTGTGTACAAGATGAAATGGAGTAATGGCCACACATATCTAACATTGAATTCACTCCATACGTCCACAGGGGTCTGAGCACATGTATACATATGGAGAGTAGCTTTCCCTCAAAGTGGGCTCAGCTGAGGTGAAATACATAAATAAGTAAAGAGCCTTACATGGCAGCCACCACTTGCTTCTCATTTCTAAGAGATACAAGTGAAAATGTCCATTGATAGTTTATAAACCATAGGGATAGCATCAAAATATAACAAAATAAACATAACCTTTCTCACTGTAATGATGGGAGGGCACTTTCCATCATTAAGTGGCACAACTTGATCCTCCTTATATGTAAGTCCAAGCAAAAAAAATAATAATGTTATGTTATGTTAAAAAAAAAAAAGGTTTATTATAATGTTATGGCTGTTGTTTTACTGATTAGTTGGAGTAACACAGGGCTCTGGGCAGTTGAATGCTGGAGTCTGGCTGGGGAGTGGGCCTGGCCTCCTCATGCTGTTGAATGCCAGTAACACCAATGTGGGCAAGTAAAGTCCTCACTAGTCTCATACTAAATAGCAATACATAGGGCCCAGGAGCTATGAATTGGGGCCCACAGAGGGAACTAAGCTCAAATGTTCCAAAAGTGATTTCCAACACTTCACTTTCTTACAGTCCATCTTTGACAGAGGAAACCCGAATTGATATTATTGAAGATCTCTGGTGGGCAGAATTCCTGGATTCATATGCTCACAGTGTGCCTTGGATTCTGTTTGCTTTTTTATATTTCTAGTTATCACTGAGCCTATGAATTCATTATAGAGAAAGGACAGTTACACCCAACACTTGAAATGTTTCTCCTCATTGTTTTCACTCTGGCCATTAATTTGACTCAGACTTAATCCATCCAAGGTGCACCTTAAGTATTCTTCCCTGCTTCTCCCCATACTGTCACCTCCTTCTACCTTGGTAGAAAAATCAGAATTAATTGTAAGCACACTGAAGGGAGCTTTAAGTTGCTTTAGGAAAAAAAGATAATAGTTACTACGTACAGTAGTAAAGGTTATCTCAAAACTATTTTTCCATGGTGTGAGTACTAATTGTTCTCTACACATTCCCATCTTCCCTTGCAGCCTGTGGTGGTGTGTTCAACTTCTCCACTGGAATCATCAGAAGCCCTGCCTATTCGTACTCAGCCTACCCTAACGACATGTACTGCTTGTATAACATCACTGTGAGCGGGGACAAAGTGATTCTGCTCAAGTATGTAGGACAAATTCACCTTCTTAAGAAAATCAAAATCAAAATTTAGCTTGGTTTACAGTAAGGCTTTCCCTAATAATGGAGAGCATTGATTCTCATCAGAACATAGAAGGGAGGGAGGGAGGAAGGAAGAGTGAGGTCCTTGTGGAACGCTGGGAAACAGGCCTCCTACCTTCCACACAAGCCAATAGCACATGGTTACCAGGTAAGGAAGAAAATGAGCACTCCGCCTGTTAAAATGACTGCTATCATTTTATAACAGGTTCAAAGGAACTTATAATGGATGTAAAGTTATAAGCCTATCTTGAAATCCAATGGTAAGAGAGTTTCCAGTTGTAGGGCACTTATACATACAAAAAAACCTTTAACACTATCCATAATTCTGTTATTCATTTCTTAAAATAGTCATATAAGGTATATATTATTCATCTTACTTTATTGATAAGAAAAGTGAGGCTCTAGAAAGGTTAAATAACTTTCCCAAAGCAATGCACTATTAAATGAAGGATCAATATCTGAATCCATGTCAGGTTTCTTCCCAATACCATGTCTCTGATGTATTCTTATGCTATCTCTGAAAGGGTAAAGTTTCTTTTAACCACTTAAGAAGTTTATTTTGTGTATCAGAACACCTCTAAATTGGTGCTATTCAAGATATTTCACAGTAGAATTTTCCCTAATCCTGCTTACTCCCCCAAATCTGATGAAGGGAATGTAATGCAGCCTCCATTTTCCAGGGATAAAGTCCCACATTGATTTTGTCTAAATCAGTGTTCTATCTCTTGTGTTTCAGGGTTATACAGCTTGTGGTGGGAAACTCTGAGGGTTGATAGAGTTCGAAGCAATATAGAACTTTTATAGAAGCTTGATGGGCTAGGACAATTCCTACCCACGTTCCCCTAAAAATCATAAAGACTCTACAATTAACTCCAGAGGTCTCATGTACCAAATGGGCCCATAGATTGTAAGACAGGTCTCATAAAGCTTGATTTGGTTGCTCTATCAGACAGTGAGTGGTCTATATGCAGGGCCTTGAAGGAAACTTCAGATCTTACCTGAGACGATTGGTAAGGAAGCTGTGCCTCAGAGCCAAGATGTCCTTTAAATCATAGGAATAAAAAACAAAAACAAACAAAAATCATAGCCAAATAACCAGGTGCAGGAGGCCTTGGATAGCCTGCCCAGAATGGAAGCATAAGAGATGGTTCTTGTCATTTGCCATTATAGCTCAATATTTGTTTCTTACACATATAGGATTATGGTTAGTGTGTGTGGGTATGCATGGGTGTGTTTTTCTTTCTGTTTCCTGCCTGGGCTCTGGGCCTCACACTATATCAAAGTTCACATCCTCATGCTTTAAAAATTATTTATTATAATGTTTTTAAGAGACTACTTTCTATCTCTGTATCTATGAAGCAGATATTATTCTAGTATTCTAGGTGCTGCAGAGGTTGTAGACATTAGTAAAACATACATCCTTGTAGGAGGCTCTCAAAATACGCCATGAAATGTTCCCTGGGGTTTCTGTCTGTGGGATTTTCCAGGAAGCTTTGGTGCTCTTTTGGGAAAATGTTGTAAAATAAAAAGCCAAAATAGCTTTGAGTTCTCCTGGACACTCAAATTTTTCTTTTCCTTTGTAAATTTATGTTGTAGAAGATAAATGTGTTGTCTATAAAGAATAAAAGTGGAAAATAATCTAGCTATTATTCTGCCTTCAACTTTCTTTACAAGAGCATTTAGTGTTACATGTTAAAAATTAAATAATTTTTTCATCTGGATCTTCATCATCAGTTTAAAAAAATTCACCAATCAAACCTTTTTGGAAAAAAAAAAAAGTTGATTCTTTTTTCTTAAGATTCTTCCAAGTTATTCATTGTTAAATATTTTCAAATCACTTAACTATTAATTACTCTGTGCTGTGTATTATTTATTGCAGCTGCTAGAAAAAGAAAACTAAGAAAGCAGAAAAGTGTAAAAATGAGGTCAGGAAAGCAAATAAATTTTATTTTTTTAAATAATAAATACTTTAAACAAAATTTTTAAATGTAAGCCATTAGTAAAAAAGTCATAAAATCCTAAAGAAAAAAAAAATGTCAGAAGGCTTTGCTTATTTGGGAGCTCTGTGAATAATTAATTGAAGTGACAAAGCATAAGGCCTAGACTGAAATTACCATATTAGGCCATAAAAGAAAAGGTAGGGATGTATCTGTCAGGATAGGTTATAAATGATAACAAACAACCTGAAGGCACAGTAGTTTATTTCTCACTCGTATGAGTTTGTCCCATGTGGCCTGCCCAGAGGCCTGGCTCCCTGTGGTCACTCAGGGGCTCAGGTTGATGGAAACTTCATTTCTGCCTCTGCTTCCAGGACCATCATTGCAGGGGGCAGGTAATGTGGCAAACTGAGTGGTGGTTTCATAACATTCTTCCTAAAGGTAGACCCTACCACAATTAAACTTGCTTTGGCCATGGAGATGTGAGCCCTAGGGCCATGTCAAAGCTCAGAGGGTACACAGAAAGGCAGTCCTAGCAAATATCAGAAGGCAGAGAGCCAAGACATGTGGTGAAGTTCCTGGGACCACCACAGTAGCCTTAAGTGTGAATTTCCGGTTATAGCAATCAAATAAGATTCAAGAGAACTTAGTTCATTCTTTTCTACCATTGATTTTTAAATTTATTTTATGAGAAATCACTTACTTCATATTCCTCATTTTCAAAACAATAATGATCACTGGTTTTATTGTTTTTAAAAATATCTGTTATATGCCTGACACCACGGTTTGGTTTTTGCATATTGTTTAAGTTAACTTTACTCTAAACTCCATTTTCAAAGAAGGAAACAATGACTGTGTGAATAAGAATGGAGCTCTGATTCTAAAACCAGTGTTTCCTCAACTCTGTTAGCATCTTCCCATAAGTAAAGAATAGAATGATAGTACCACTTGATGGCCCCTGAATAACAAAAGTATAGAGTTAGTGCCATACTTTAAAAGAGACTAAAATACGCTGAGTGAAATAAGCCAATCAATGAAAGAGAAACACCACATGACCTCACTCATTTGTGGATAATAAAGAGCATTATAAACTGATGAACCAAAAGATAGATATAGAGACAGTAAAGCAACAAGCAGATTGTCAAATTACAGCGGGGAGGGGAGGAGGATCTGGGGGAGATAATAGATCAACCGAAGGACTTGTATACATGCATATAAGTACAACCAATGGACATAAAACTACGGGGAGGGAGGGGAGAGAGGGGGGCAAAAAAATCATTAAAATATGTAAAAAAAATAAATTAATTAAAAAAAATTAAAAAATTAAAAAAATTAAAAAAAATAAAGATGGTGAGAAATAATAGCAAGAATAAAGGCATGAGGTGGTTGCATCAAAAAAAAAAAGAGACTAAAATACTAAAGTGTTGCTGAAATGATAAATAGATATCAGTTAAATTTGTCAAAACTTAATCTTATATAGAATTAATATGTCTTTGACTATAAACTCCTAGAAGTCCAGAGCCATATCTAACTCATTTTTATATCCCAAGTGCTTATCAGGATTTTTGATATATTGAATTTCTTAAAAAAAAAATTGGTTAAACTTTTGAACTGATTAGTATACTGTTTCTAATATTTCCTATTAAATAAAGCGTGGACATTCACTTTTAGCCTTTGTCTTTTTTTAAAGACAAAAATTCAAGGTACTATTTAATGGAAATTTAAATGGAGACTATCAGCATTAATAAGACTCATTTTACAGGTTCATTGATTTTGATGTGATTTTCTCCACCTCCTGCTCCCAAGACTACCTGGCGATTTATGATGGTTACAGCATCAGTGATCCTCTTCTTGGCAAGTTCTGTGGTTCCAAGCTTCCACCCAATGTTAAGAGCAGTAATAACAGTATGCTCCTGGAGTTCAAGACAGATTCATTTCAAACAGCAAGAGGTTGGAAGTTATCTTTCCGGCAGACTCTGGGTAAGAATTTTGGACATGTAAATCTATTTTTCATGACTGTTACTTTTTGCTTTATTTTATTTCACCTTATTAAAGTTGCTTTTCAGTTAAGTTTAGAGGAATGTCACACAAAGCTTTGGTTTTTTAAATTACTAATAATGTATTCTTTTTTTTTTTTTAATAACTCAGCGAGTGTACTTCTCTAGCATACTAAGGTAAAGTCTATCTACACAACCATCTGAAATAAGACACAAACCTTATTAATCATCCATGAAAATGGTGTAAATTGAGTCTAAAGGCAGTCTAGGCACAGATCAAGACAGGAGACCCATAGCCTAGGTTGATTTATCCTTAAAATGGTTATGATCCTTGGAGAATGTTAAGTAAAGACTGAATGGTCGGATGAGTTCTGGAAAGGTCACAGTGGTACTAGAGTGGAGAAAAG
The DNA here is from genome assembly GCF_014108245.1 of Pipistrellus kuhlii. Lineage (NCBI taxonomy): Eukaryota > Metazoa > Chordata > Mammalia > Chiroptera > Vespertilionidae > Pipistrellus > Pipistrellus kuhlii. The sequence continues at coordinate 106,776,719 of NW_023425404.1, read as the reverse complement.
CACAGAGGACCCTCTGGCCTGAGAAAGAAGAAGCTTATCATAGAATTCTGGATGGGCAATGTTGGAGGTTCAAATTAACACAACTGAAATAGAAGAAGAAAGGGTAGAGATCCCAGAGGTATTTGCAAGTTAGGTTACATTGGAAATACAGCATTTGGAACTTGATATTTTACCTGAGGGCTTAAGTTGTTAATGACTTCTTTTGAGGAAGTTGCTGGAGACTACGATTTGGGGAAGAAATATTATAATTAGTTTGTAGCATTTGGCTTTGGAGAGCCTATGAGATATCTAAATGAAGAATACAGGAGGAAGTTGAAGCTTAAGAAAAAAATTGGGCTAGAAATAATGATCTAGAGGTAAAGGGAAAAGCTAAATGTGAGGATAAATAAAAAATCACACCCCGATTTATTCCCACTCCATGTGAGAAATCATTATCTATATAAAATCAACAAAGAACTTTAAATCATATAAGGTAGTTAATCCTTTGTTTATCTATATTCACAGCATCAGTGGCACAATGTAGGTCATTTATATTTGACTCTGGAAAATGTATTGATTCTTCCATTTGAATAGGGATGATCAGTGTTCTGAAAATGAACCGCTCATCAAACAAATCACATCTTTGGTAAAGTCTCATCTCAGAAAAACCTGGGAAACTTTCTTCAGTGAGAGTCCTGACTTATTGTTCAAACTCTTTCTTTCTCTTTACCCCATCCTGTGAATAACTTTCATGCTTCCTATTCAAAGCAAAGCTTACTTTAAACTTCTTTGCATTTGGCACGAGTTCTGTATGTGTGTACATTTCTTGAGGGACGCAATTAGTGTCTTAAAGTCTTCACAGTAAGCCACAGACATCATGACAAATTGGATCAGAGAATCACTTTGCCACCTAGCCTACTTAGTGGTATTATCAATAATGTGAAAGCAAGTCTCAGGGGCAGAACACAGGAGGCTGAAAGAAAAATTAATTTTTCATTGGAGATTGTTTTTGTGCAAAAGAACTCACAAACTCTTGCCTTTAGCACAGACCTTAGAGTCAAATGGCATATATTTGCGTAGATCTTGTTACCTGCTTTCAGGTTGTTTCTCTCTTTCCCAATGCTTTCTCACATGGCCATTGAAATCCTCTCAAAGCTCTCCACATGCCTTCATCTGCATGAGGCCTGCCAGCTAGCTAGTGTTCTCCAGCCTCATTAAATTATGATGTTTTTCTGGGCTACAATGAAGACACTTTGGATGGATTTATTGTGATTCTTACTGCACTGAAACAGCACAGAAGGAAAAACCTCAGAGGCACTGTTCATCTCTGAGCATCGGACACTTTCAGTTTATCAGTATTTCCCTGGGCACAGCTAGAGAAAGGTCCATGTGTAGAGAGCAGAAATGGAGCTCACAGCTGCAGGCCAGGATGGTGACTTTTATCTCTTCTTCATCTTCACACATCATCAATCACTTGGAAATATTTAGGTAATTTTCAATAATAATTTTTTATAAAAAAAACAAGTGTTGTAATTTTGTATGGTGTTACAAAGCTTTCAAAACCTTACATATGAATTACCCTTTCATCTGCAGAATTTTAATCTTGTTTTTTGCTGTTGCTGTTGTTTGTGGTAAGGAACGGGGGAGGAAGAATAAGAATATATTGAATTATAGAGTTTATAAAATCTTTTATTTTTAATTTTTTTTTTTGCATGTCCATTTATATAAAATGTCCAGGATAGGCAAATCCATAAGGACAAGGCAAAATACAAAAGTAGATTTATAACTGTGATTATGTGAAACACTGAGTTTATTCTTTTTTAGAGGGAGAGAAGGGGATATACATATATTTTTTATTTTTCCTTTTTAATTAAATTTATTGGGGTGACATTGGTTAATATGATCATACAGGTTTCAGGTGTGGGCTTCTATGTTAAAAGATCTGTGTATTGCACTCTGTGCCCACCACTCAAAGTCAAATCTTCTCCCGTCACCATATATTAGCACTCCCTTCTCCTCCCACCCTTTCCCTCTGGAGACCACCACACTGCTGCTGTGTTCACAAGTTTCAGTTTTATCTCCCACACATGAGTGAGATCATATGGGTCTCAGCTTTTTCTAACTGACTTATCTCATTTAGCATAATATTATGAGATATTTTAGTTACAGATCTAGATGCACCCTTCACATCCATCCCTTCCATGTAAAACTACACTGTGTTTCCCATAAAGAGGAGAAAGCAACTTTGGGAGCCACACAGCAGCTTCTTTTTTCCAACGCGGTCATTTCAGCCTGGAGAACAGTCTCTTCTCAGAGTGAATAGTTGATGTGAAGAGGAAACTGTTTTAGTCTGCAACATCACAGTTCAGTTTATCTTAAAACACTAGAGATTTGCAGTTTTACTATTTAGATTACACACTTGGTGATACGTTATAAACATGTTTTAATTTCTCAGAAATTAGTAAGGAGCCAGCTCACATAATTATGTGATTACCAGGTAAACTCTCCTGATGCGTGTGTTGTATTTGCATTGCTAATGGGCCTGAACACATTTCGGGGAAACATCCCCTGGTTTGTTGTTAATTACTAAATATGGGGTGGAGCTGGGTCTGTTCTTCCATGGAGCTGCGCTGTGAAGGGCCACGTGGAGGGACACAGGCAGGGAAGGCAGAGCAGGCATGCCCAGGAGCTGACCTCCAGCTGCAGTGGAGTCTGCCTTCCCTTTGCTCCCTGCACTGCAACATGACATGAATAATTTATCCCAAATGACTGATAACCAGCAAAATGGTCATACTGGGCCCTGGGGATCTGTGAAACCCTGGAGATATCTGCAAATCAGAGCATTTTTCTCCAGAGAGCGTATAGCTTTCATCTCATCATCAACGATGTCGCTGACCTCATAAAGTTCAAAAGCCATGGGTCTTGTGGATTTGACTGACATGGGCACACTTCACAGTGCAGAATCCACACTTAGAAGTACCCTTTTATTCTATTAACTTCTGCTGGTTGAGTTTCTGCCCCTCCTTTACCACAGGATCTGCTTTGGCCATGACCTTGCTCACCTGTGTCACTCATGAAGCACTTTGGACTTGCACACGTGTTTTTAAACCAGCAAAGCCCCACATGCATTTACTGTACAGCTGTCATAACACAGTGCTGCTCAGTCAGCCTATTCATGATGTGCTCATCACATTAGACACCAAACTGGTGGATATAGGTTAGATCATGGATTTACGGAACAGGTTAGATCAAGGATTTAGGTTAGATCAAGGATTTACTGTGGAGTACCACAGTCATTTAGTTTGTTTCTAAAAAAAAAATGTATTGTGTAACACTTAGGCAAGATGTCAGACTTAGAAGCTGAGCTTGGCCCAATAAGGTATGAAGTTCACAAGCAATCGGATCAGCAAGTTGCCAAGGAGAGCGTGAGGCATGACCCCTTAAGGATAATATCCTAGAAGGACAAGGCGTTGCCCTGGAGACGATGGCAATATTAGGGGCCAGGGAACATCAGTGGCCAAAGGTTCATGTCACCAGCACTGTGAATCCTAGACACAAGACTAGCATTCCTGGCCCATTGTAGCTCCGAGCCCACATGCTGAGGATGAAGGCTGCTGTCCGTCTTCCTTCCTCTGGAGTATTTGTCATGTGGAGAATGAGTCAGGCGGCATTAGTCAGACTCACAAAGCTTCACTGTGAAGGAAAAGCAGTAATACCAAAGTGCATGTTTCACAAGGACAGGTCAATCATGGTCTACAAGATGAATAGCCCCAAATTGAAAGCGCTGCAGACCAGAAAGTAGCCAGGACCCAATTGCTTCATTACACCATTGCCTGGTGAGATGCTTTAGAAAAGTCCCATAATAATTGAGCTCAACTTTATCTACTAAAAAGAGTCAGTTTGAAGTATGACCACTTTCTATCTTTTCAGAATGTGATGGAGATGGAGTAGGCAGTTCTGTAAAGTACTGTGCATGTCAGGGAGAAAAGCAGTGTTGGAAACTAACATTGAAGTCCTGGCTTTCTGTAGGGCTCCAGGCCCACCCACCTCATCTCTAAACTGGGAGAGGGGTGACAGGTCATTACTATTAACAGGGCCGCTTCATGGTACAATGGTTTCTGGTTCTTACTCATTTCTCAATGAAATCTTACCAGCAAGCCCTAACATATATTTCATAACTTAAATCTGAAATCAAAGGTAATTCTGATTAATTCCAAGGCTTTGCAGAGGCTTAACACATAATGGTCACTCCAACAATATTGGCTGTATGGATAAATTAAAGAGTACACGAATAAATTATGCCCACTCTATAATTACATTATGTTATGCATAATATATACAGCATATTATACATTATTTTATGCCTAGATATGCTTCACTCTCAAAATGCAATTGTGGTTCATGTAGTTTAGCTACTACTTGGGATAGTAAGTTGGGTCACTTTCACTCTTACAGATTTAGGAATACAGGATCAGATTTAACAATTGGGTCATGTGTGTCTGGCCTTTGGGTTTTCACCTGCTACGTTAACATCTGGAAATTCCTCTCAAAGGTGCTAAAGAAAAATGGGGCCAAAGTGGGATGATGTTGAGGGAATCAAACAAGAGTTCACTTGTGAAAGGGAATAGGGAATATGGAAAGCGAGACCAAGAAAGCTGATGAGACTGGACCCCAATGATGGAAAATAGGATCACAAGAAATAGAGAAAAATAAAAAGACATGTCAAATTTCTTTTGACTTCTGGTTATTTTTAAGTTTCACAGTTTTGATGTTAGGCTTGGACCTTGAGAGGCATTCAAAAATTCTGTAGCAAAACAATACAAGAATAAACAAAAATATTCAATGACAGTAAGCATCAATATGTATATGACACTATTTGCTTCTTAGCAGCCTGGTATAAGATGCAAAACCACATTACTTTTAGAAGTACAAGTGCAATAAGATAGTTGAATTATAGCTTGAATGATTTTTTAAGTCACTGTCAAATAGCTCGGGGTTTAGCAATAATGGGGGTATTACTCGAAAGCAATGTTTTTTGTCTATTCTCTTAATGTCATTTGTTCCCTCTGATAAGTCTGAGAATGAGATGAGCTGGAATTGGAACCCATTTGCAGAAAACTAGACTAAACTTATTTCCTCCCTTTGTAAGTCTCTCACTAGTGATTGGACTTCTCTTGGGAGCTGATGCCAAAGACAAAGTTATCTGCAGTTTGTCCTTTGTGCGTTTTACTGAAAAGGGTTTTTTGCTGGGCTGAGAATGTGGAAATAGGATAAAGAAACTAACAAATGCTTAGTTCACCCAAACCTTACAAAAGCAAATAGACAGGAGTAAAATTCCAGATCAGCAAAAATAAAGGAAAGGTTTTTATTAAAATATATTCCATGCCTGCCCCCTCCCCACATGACCAGATGCTACTGTGGAGACCAAGCTAAGTGATAAAAATGAGTTAATGGTAAATTATAAGGTAACATTTTGAAAAATATTCAGGTAAACAAGAGCTTAGAAACAGTTATTATTTATAACCTAAGCCATACCAGGCCTCCCCAAAATGTAACCCAGTTTTCTCAGATAATTGGACCTTTTGGGTTACATTTTTTGCAACCATAAATTCCCTATAATTGTTATCCTTACTCAGGTCAGCCTGGCTTTGGTGTAGTGTCCCCAGCAGCATGCAAGCTATATCTGGTTAGCAGTAAATATTTTAAAAAATCCTTTGGCTATAAATCAGTTTTTTTAGAAACAAAACATTATTAGGTTTCCAGGACTGTATTCTACTCTTCATTCTGATATATTAAAAAATTTATTAACTTTATGTGTTAGGTTTATATTCTGCTCACTCCTAAGTGAGGGTTTGTCACAAAATCCCTGGGCACAATGATAATGGACCCCTATCACTGAGCATCTACTCACATTATTTTATCTAATCCTCACAACTACCCCAAAACAGGGACTATCCCAGTTTACGAAGGAGGATGTAAAAAGTAAAGAGATTAAGTAATTTGTCTGCAGCCCCAAGGTTCCTAAAAGGTAAAGTGAAGCTTTGAACCAGGTAGAACTGTCTCCAAATTCAGAGGTTTCTTAATCAGCCCAAATCACTTCTGGCCATTGATGACCTGGGATCAAGGGAGGTTCTGGGGGAATGTTCTGAGAGGCAGGTCATGTCCTTTCGTACTCTTTTAGGTAGAAAGAGCCACTTTTCTCCACTCCTTTCTCCTCATTTGACACCGCCTACTTTCTAGTGGCAGCATTCTAATTTGAACCTAGTCCCAAATAGTGCATTTGGTAATATCCTGTTGTAGCTAAAAGTTGCACATAACTGTCTCTTCATTCCCACAAAGAAAGATATAATATATATTTCAATAAAATACACTGTTTGTAAATAGTATAATACAGTGTAATTATATTCATAATATTTATATTATATAACTTTGTATTATAAATACTTATATTTTATATAATGTTTATATTATTAGACATAATAACTTATATATTATATACGTTAAACCTTATATAATATATAGTAATATAAAAGACATTTGTTTATTGTATTTATATTACAAATATTTATATTTATTACAAATAGTATATTTATATATGAAATATCTGCATATATTTTATACACATATATGTATAATATATGTATTTTATAAAGCAATCTATATATATATGAAAGTCTAAGTGACTGAATGAACAAATAGCCAAACAACCAGTCGACCTGTTGCTATGACATGCACTGACCACCAGGGGGCAGGCACTCAACACAGGAGCTGCCCCCTGGTGGTTAGTGCACTCCCACAGGGGAACACTACTCAGCTAGAAGCCAGGTTCTTGGCTGGCTAGTATAGCAGCAGCAGCGGGAGCCTCTCCCACCTCTGCTGCAGGCAGTTGGTAAGGAGTGAGGGGTCTCAGACTGTGAGAGCCCCAGATTGTGAGAGGGATGTGTAACTGCTGGCAGGCGGACATCCTCCATGAGGTCCTGGACTGCAAGAGGGTGCAGGCTGGGCTGAGGGAACAACCACCCTTCCCCCCACACACACACACGCGCGCGTGCTTGCGAGTGCAGAATTTCATGCACCAGGCTTCTAGTATATTACATAAGCAATAAAAGCCAATTAGCTGTCTGCTGTTGATAGACAAATGTCACATGCTTCATTGGCTTTGCATGGCATAATGGTAAAGAATTGACACAGTTAAGTAAAGTACTAGAGGCCTGATGCATGAAATTCATGCAAGGGGTTCAGCCCTCACAGCCCTGGCTGCCTTGGCCCACGTAGGCTTGGCTTCATTCAGAGGGCTGTCTGGAGGGTTGTTCTGCTGTTTGATCTAATTAGCGTATTAACTCTTTATTATATAGGATAATTCAATTGGAATATAAGAATAATAAATCTCTGTATAACCAAAAAACTCTAGTCCCATATTATGGCCTCAAAATTAGAAAACTTCCTTAGCACAACAGTCTAACAAAATGAAGGAATTCATACATTTGTTTTTATGATATAACCCTGAGTGATATTCTTGGCATATAGTTTACTTTCCAAATTGGGGAACCAAGCCAACCTCCCTTAGCAAGTTTAGAATTGGGAAAATAATCCCTGTGTCAACAAAATAATACTGCCACTAGCATAGTAGAAGTTGAAATACACAGCACCATGCACAACCTAATATATCAATAAGAACAATAAAACAATGCCTTGTTTTAATTATTATTAAAAAGCTATTCAACGCTTGGCTTGATTTTATAAATCCCACCTTTTTTTATTGTAACCTATATAGGAGTACTAAGTAGTACATTGCTATTTATCCTGACCTCTCCAAACAGAACATTTTCAACTTTTGATTAAGTTTTGATTTTGTAATTGCCAATGTTGAATAGTTTTACTTTTTAAAAATAGTATTGCTGTACACTCACGCATCCTGAATTTTACAAATTCATGAATTTTGCTTACTAAAAACCTATCCCTTAGTATTGAAAATCATTTCCTTATCTAATAATAAAAGGGTAATATGCTAATTAGACCAGGCATCTTTCCGAATGAAGCTGGGGCCAGAGGGAAGCTGCCCAGGAACCAGGTGCCTGCTAGCAGGGCCGGAGGGAAACTGCCTGAGTCCTGGGGCAGAGGGAAGCCGGTGCCGGCAGCCGGAGGAAGGAAGACCTAGTCTTTCATGAATTTTCATGCATCTGGCCTCTAATATATATGTTAATCCTTACCCAAGGTTTGTTTTTGTGGTTTTTTTCCCTATTGATTTTTACAGAGAGTGGAAGGGAGGGAGAGAGACACAGAGAGAGAAATAGCACTGTGAAAGAGGCACATTGTTTGGTTGCCTCCCCCAACTGGCCCAACCAAAGCCGGGGGTGAACCTGCAACTGAGATATGTGTCCTTGACTGGAATCAAACCTGGGTCTCTTTAGTCAGCAGACTGATGCTGTATCCACTGAGCCAAACTGGCTGGGGTCTTATAGTGACATTTTTATTGTCCTGCTAATTGTGATTTCACAATCAAATATGTCACAAAAGTCAACTAAATTTGCTTTTAAAATTGGTTAATAAAAAGAGCCAAAAAGTCATTTGTTTAAAAATGTTATATACTAGTGGTCTGGCGCACTGATTTGTGCACATTGAAAGGAAATTAATTAGAAGAGGTATTTTAATATTGCTATTCACCCTTTCTCTATAATAGAAATGTCAACCAAATTCACGATCAACAATGACAGATGGAAACAGACACGTGTGATTGGCGCCAGGGAGAGCTTTAGATGTATCACACATGCTCGAGTCAACTTAGCCTTTTATAGATATAGAATAAACTTGCTTAATTAGACCTGCTTTCTGATTTAACTAAACTTTTTCCAGTCCAGTGAAACACTTCAACTTCTCTTTCAGGTAATTGTCAGCAACACAGCAGTAAATATCAACAGGAAGCCAATTATTATTGTAGATCATGCAGGGAGAACAAAGGGTAAAATATTTAACTGCAGCAGTGTTTCACTATATTCTACACAGTGAGAAAAGGTCCATCATTTCTTACTTCTTTTCAGTCAGGTCAAGTTTCTAAGCTCTCTAAATCTCCATTTTCCAGCTAATAAAAAGAGAATAGGATTCCATTGAGTCTCCTATCTATCTACTCCAGGATTTCTGTTAGGATCAAATGAGATGTGGCACAGGAAAACGCTTCACAGACATTAGGCTACAGTGTAAAGTGTTTCCACCTGGTTACAAAGCAAATCGTGCTTCTGGGCTGAAGAAACTGCAAGGAGGCTAGTCACTGTTAGGGAGAGGAACATGACGTCATTACCTGCCGCTCACATCAATCATTTCCGGGCCGGCTTGGGCTGTGGGCTGCATTTTGTGCCATGGAGCCTTGGCAGCATTGACTGCGATTTGGTGGTCTGTCACTCCAGGGTGGTGGTGGGGCCTATGTCCTACTTGGAGGAAGCAAAGTGTTGCTTTGTAGGTGCCAGGTGGGCGGTGCCATTTCTCTGCATCATGGCAGCTCCTGCATTGAGCATCTACCCCCTGGTGGTTAGTGTGTGTCATAGCAACCCATCAGACAGAGGGAAGGACACTTAGCATATTAGTCTTTTATATGTATAGATGGCTCTGCTAGTGTAGCTCAGCGATTGAGCATTAACCCCGGAAGCAGGAGGTCACTGGTTCAATTCCCTGTCAGAGCACATTGGCATGCAGGAGGCATCCAATCAATTATGTTTCCCTCTCATCAATGTTTCTATCTCTCTATCCTTTCTTCCTCTATTTCTAAAAATCAATAAAAATGTAAGAATTATATATGCACACATACATAATGTTTATAATATAGTAACAACTTTATAAATCAAGAAATGTACTTAATTTAAAGAATCCCCCTTATAAATGTAGACTAGAAAGCAAAAATCCACCTAATAACTATATTTTCTAATCAATCCTTCATTGCTCATTCAATAATATTCCCCAGTTACTTATTATGTAGGCAATGAGCTTTTCTCTATTCCTGAGAAGTTTACAGGTAGAAGAATCAGTAAATAATTGTAAATTTGGTATGTTAAATGCATTTTGACATAAATATGTGCAAAGGACGGAGGAGGAAGAAAAGAAAGGATCTGTGATACTTTGGTATATAGTAAAGAGGACACAAGACTGTTAGAGAGAGCAGCTCAGAGAATATGAACCCTGAATTTTAGTGTAATTGTTATAAATGTAATCTCTGGTGCTAGACTTCCTAATTCAAACACAGTTCTTATACATCCCAAGTTCAACCTTGAACAAATGACCTGTCCTTTGTCTTGATTTTCTCCTCTCTATAATGGGCACATAATAGTAACTACCTCAAAGGGCTGGCTCTTATTTGGCATGCGATAAATGTTAGGTATGGTATAGTATTAACTTGGAAGGGTGAGAAGACATTCACTGGGAAACAGACATTCTATGGGGAAAGTAAAGCATGTACAAGGTTATAGACAAGTAGCATTTCAGAGGCTATAGACTGACCTGCACATTGAATGGTAATGTTTTGGGGCAGAAGCTAAGACAGGAGAGAGAAGCTAGGGCTAGATGCCCAGGGCTTTGTCTCATGTGCAAAGGAAAACCGTTGATTGTTTTGATATAAGATAGATGCCAGATATAAGAATTACAAGCTCGGTAGAAAGGTCTGGACTAGAGTTTTGTCCTCTTTCACATGGCACATATACATTTAAAATCATTATGTCATCCCAGTGAATTGACTCATATCATTCTGAAATATACTTTTTAAATGCTTCTTGCTTTACTGTCTACTAGAATTTTCTCTGATGTAGTATAGCTTCCTTTGCTTTCTTTCAGTTCATGTTTGCATGACTTATTGTACCACCTCTTCACTTTCAACCTTTTGCTATCTCAAAGAATATATTAGGATTTTGTTTTACTTTACCTTTCAGTTGGAGGATTTACTAGTAATCTCTTTACATAGGATTAAATTGCAAACATTATTGGATTTAAACAGACCATTGTATTACTTAGTTCCTGTTGATCCCACCTGTTCTTATGTTTTTAAATTATTATTTCTTGCCTTTTTTAATTGATCAGTTTTGTTACTCTTTTAAACATATATTACTTGTACCGTTCTTTATTCTTCTTTTGGTGATTATATTAGAGATTACAATATTAGAGATTACAATATTCTTGACTCATTAGAATCTAACTTAAAACTAGTCCTTTTACTACTTCATGATAAGTCAAGGACCTTAAAAACTTTTAAATTCATTTAGCCACTTAGAGTCTTTTTTGCTATTAATGTTAATTATATTAATTCTATGTCTATTTAAAACATTTTCATTGTCTTGTGCAATAAATAATACTTACCATTGTTGTTTTTTTCTTTCTGAATTTCTGTGCTTCCATATGGAATCAATTTCTTTCTTTTAGAAGAATTCCATTTAGTGGTTTTTTATTCATTGCAAACTTCTGGTAAAAACTTGTCTTGGTTTTTCTGAAAAGGGCCTTTTTTGTCTTAAATTTTGTTGGATATTTTTTCTGAATATAGAATTATAATTTTCCATTTATTTTATTCAGCACTTTAAGATGCCATCTGGATTCTATTATTTTGGTTAAGAAACACTGAAGGGTACTCCCTGTGCTATCCATACTTTGGGACACCCAACCCCCATCACCATCCCATTGTAGAGTGCTGTGTTCCACAATGATCTATCACTGTGTGTGTGTGTGTGTGTGTGTGTGGGCGGGGGGGGGAGGGGGGGAAAGAAAAGAGGGGGAGAGAGAGAGAGAGAGAGAGAGAGAGAGAGAGAGAGAGAGACTGACTGACTATTTTGGTCAGGATTACCAGATAATAATGTGGTTTTAATTTGCATTTCCCTAATGGTGAACAATTTTCATCTACTTTTTTTGTCATATGTAAATCATATTTGCTGAAATATATATTCATCTCTTTTGCCTATTTTCTAATTGGGTCATTTGTTTTTTTTTACTATTGGGTTTTGAAATTTTTTATATATTCTGAAAAAGTAATCTTATGTGGTTTACAAAGATTTTTTCCCCCAATCCATAGCTTATCTTTTCATCCTCTTAAAGGCCTTTCTTAGCACAGAAGTTTTTAATTTTACTAAAGCCTGGCTTATCATTTTTTTTTTTTTTTTTTTTTTATGTATCATGCTTTTGGTGTCAATGCTAAGGACTCTGCCTACCCTGAGGTATGAAAGAGTTTCTGTTCTGAATTTATATAAAAGTTTCATGGTTTATATTTTATGTCTGTGATCTTTTTGAAGTGATTTTTGTTTAATGTCTGAGGTTTAGGTTGAAGTTAATTTTTGCCTCTGGATGCCCAATTTCTCTAGCACTATTTGTGGGAAAGACTGTCTCTCCTCCATTTGATTGCTTTTGCACCTTTGTAAAAAATCAGCCGGGTGTATTTGTGGGTGGGTCTATTTCTGGGTTTTCTATTCTGTTCCGTTGATTTAGGTGTCTAACCCTCCGCCAATATTGCACTGTCTTGATTACTATTGCTTTATAGTAAGACTTAATTTGAGACAGTCTGATTTCTCCTCCTTTATTCTTCCTTCTCAAGATAGTTTTAGCTATTCGAAGGCATGTGCCTCTCTATGTAAACTTTATGTAAACTTTTTGTATGATGATGGAAAACTCTTGCTGGAGCTTTGATAGGAGTTGCATTATACCTATGCATCAGTTTGGGAATAATTGCTATCTTGGCTATGCTGAGATCTTCTTTGATTTCTTTTATCATTTTGTAATTTTTAGCACATAGGTCCTATATATGTCTCATTGTGTATACCCAAGTACAGCATTTTCTTTGGAGCAATTGGGTTTTTTTTTGTGTGTTTTTTTTTTTAATATATTTTTATTGATTTTGTACAGAGAGGAAGGGAGAGAGATAGAGAGTTAGAAACATCGATGAGAGAGAGTCATCGATCAGCTGCCTCTTGCACACCCCCCACCGGGGATGTGCCCGCAACCAAGGCACATGCCCTTGACCGGAATCGAACCCGGGACCCTTCAGTCCCCAAGCCGACGCTCTATCCATTGAGCCAAACCGGTCTTGGCTGGGTTTTAATTTTGGTTTCCACGTGTTTATTGTTAGTATATATAAATATGACTGATTTTTTTGGGTGTATTATTTTTATATCCAGAGTTTTTGCTGAACTCACAATAAGTGTTCTAGGAATTTTTGTGCAGATTTCTTGGGATCCTTAGATACACAAATAATAGCAATTTCATTTTTTCCTTTCCAGTGTATATTGTTTTCCTTGCCTATTCCACAGGCACAAATTTTAATGCTATGTTCAAAAGATGAGAAAAAAATATTTTTGCCTTGTTTCTAATCTTGGAAGAAGAGCATTTAGTTTTTCACTATTGTCATGTTAACTGCGGAATTTTTATAGATACTCTTTATCAAGCTGAGAAAGTCGTCTTTAATTCCTTGTTTGCTGAAGTCTTCTTACCATGAATGTGTGTTGGATCTTGTCAAATTCATTTTCTGCATCAATTGGTATGGTCATATCATATCATTTTGCTTAGTATCATTTTTGAAATTTCAAAGTTGGCAAGAATGATTTGCATGAAATGCCCTGAGACTAATGATACACGCTTATGATGGTTTAAGTAAAACTGAAATAACTCAACACAAATTAAAAAGATAATGAAATTATCATTATCCTAAATTCCTTATACATTGCATTGATCTTTTCCTAGAGACTAGCTACTAGATGCTAAATAACTTTCCTTTTAGTAAATTACATTTCTTTTAGTTTTTTATTTTTATGCTTCTCAAATATTACCAGACTAAATACATATTCTAAGTTAAAGTAGGCTGAGTTTCAATTAGAATATCTAAAATGAGTCAAATCAGTGACGTTAGTTAAAACAAGCCAATAGAACTTTGAAAGGAAAACAGACAACTCATGTTTAAAAAAACCATTAAGATTTTATTCTGTATAACATAAATATAACACCTAAAAGGTTGCATATAATGGAGATTGGTGAGTAGAATAATAAATACAATTTATTTTTAGATAAAAAGACAAATAGGTTCATGTGGAATCTAGTTGAATTTAAAAAATGAATTCACTGCTTTAGGGCAGTTGTGTACCAGGTTTTGAAAATCACAAGCTCTCTGTGGTTCACCCCCATTTCCCTGAGGCAGCAGCTTACAATGCTTTTATGTCCTGCTTCCTGTGTATTATTGGGCTTCCTCCAGCTACAACCTAGGGCTGCAGCTGGCTCATGGGAACAGGAAAATGCCTGAACTCAGGCCAGTGTTTGTCCTAAGTATGCCAGCCATCTACCATTTTTCCAGGTGGTGGCTGCCCAGCGATGGATAGAAATGCTATCCAAAAGGCCTCAATAAAATATCAGCCACAAATATGTCAATTCTCAAAATAACTATTCAGAAATGGATATGACTCCACAAAGCATTTGAGATGATTTACTTAGATAATATAGCCCTTTCTTACATTATCAGATTTCTCCTGGCTTGAGCTTTACTATGAAGTTTAATAATTGGAGAGGAGTAATTTAGGATTCAGTTACTGATTTTTAATTAAGTAGATCTTGACCCAGATCTTACTGCGTATTCTGGGTTCATATTTCCAATATTTTTGTAGCCAACCATTTTCTTTCTCTGAAGAAGTAGTTATTTTTGCAGAAGTGTTTCCGACGTGGGGAAGAAGGTTAGAGTGACATTATAGATTGTTTCTGACAAAACTTGACTGATGGAGGAGCCGCTGATGGATGGAGTTCACTAGTTGGTAGAAAATATGTAGTAACAAGAAAGATGATGGATTTATGGTGCTAACCCACATGCTGAGGTTAGGATCTTTTACTAGTTTTTTAAAAAGAAATTTTAAAATATCAATACAGCAAATAAATATTATTTTCTTATGTATGAAACTATTTCATAGTCAGTGTTCTATTCTACTCAGCTATTGTTGAAATATAGAAATAGTAATGTGATAATAATACTTTTTGTAAATAACCCTTCTTTTGTTAATATTAATCTTTATATTTCCCAAAGACACATGCTTATAGTATTTACATTTTGCATAAGAGGAGCAAGAGCACAGAGCATTTGTACTATGTTTAAATGTAAAAATGGGACAACATCCTATATAATGAAAGGATAATATGCAAATTGTCCCCTCAACTGGAAGTTCCACCAGAGGGTGGGGCTGGCCAATCAACCACCCACAATTTTAGATCAGACTTGACTAGAAAGTACATTTTGACCCTACTCCTCTGACAAAAAACTTTCATGTGGACCCCATTGTCCACAGAAAAAAAGTCTAAATGTCAAATTCTGTACTCTGACATTTGAGGCCCTCACAGCTGGCCCCTCCCCCAATAAGTCCCATCCCCAATTGTGTATGAATTCATGCATTAGGCCTCTAGTACAGAATAATATTGAATGCAATTAAAAAAACATTTTTTAAAGAGTGGGGTAATCAAATCAATTATAACAATTTTCTGTATCATACAAACACCAAAAGGTATTTACTCATATGTGATTTGTTACTCATACATTTACTTCAATAATTTGACTATTCACCCATATAGTACTATATTTGTTCATATTTATATATAATATGAATTATATAATTCACTAATATAATGTTTTATTTACTTAGCTATAGGCACAATGCATGAAACTCATGCACTCAGGGTGGGTGGAGAATCCTCAGCCTGATCTGCATCCTCTCACACTTCAGAAGCCATCGGTGGGACATCCTTAGTGCTGCCACAGAGGCAAGAGAGGCTTCCACCACAGCCTCTGTGCTCACCAGCTGCAAGCCTGGCTTCTGGCTGAGCAGTGCTCCCCCTGTGGGAGCACACTGACCACCAGGGGGCAGCTCCTGTGTTGAACATCTTCCCCATGGTGGTCAGTGCACATCATAGCAACCAGTCATTCTGTTGTTCAGTAGATTTGCATATTAGCCTTTTATTATATAGGATTATTTGACTACTTTGGAAGGGGTTATCTGTGATAATGTTAGCTTTTCACTCTCATTATTTTCTGTGTATATTTTAAGAATTAAGCAATGTGCTTTATTACAGTTTGATTACTCAAACAAGCTACTTATTAGTCAGTTATTGCCACATAAGGGCACATAACAGACCATCCAAATTTTAGTGGTTTATGCCCAGAGCATTTATTTTTATCACTCATGGGTCTGCAGACTGGTTTGACTGCCTCTGCTCCTGACTGTAGGTTAACTGTGGTTGGTTCCAGTCTCCAGGCTGGACTCACGTCTGCTCTCCATCCACTTTCTCTTTCACAAGCAGTCACCCGGGGCATGAGCTCTGGGTGAATCACAGGAGCACAAAAGGCCAAGCAAAAATCTCAAGTCTATTAAGGCCTCTTTCCATAAAGATTCTAATGTCTAACGCAAGTCATATGACCAAGCCTAACATCAAGTTGATGGAAAAATATCCTCCTCCATTCTAGTGCACTTCAAAGAGAGAAATCAATGACAGAGGGACTGAAGGATTAAGAATCATTCAGTCTACCACTCAGTCTATGCCAATACATGCCAATGATTTATGGACTCTTGCTCGGGGGGTCCTTGGAGGGAGAAGGGTGTTTCTCTCTTATGACAGCAGTAGTAGTGGTGGTAGTAGTAATAGTATTGTATAAGTGTGTTTATTGGCACTTACTGTGCCCCAAAATAGTTATCATTCTGCCCTTAGTAACTTATTAGTAACAATAAACAGTAGTGATAAAATATATAACTTGAATTTTTAAAAACAGTATTTAGTTTTCTGGAGCTGATGTAATAATAGAATTAAGCCAAGCAGCGTCACTTTCCTGTATGAAAACCTCCAAGTCTTTATTGCCCTTGCTACCTCCAGTCCTACCTAGGCAATGTCCTCTTACCTGGCATCACCTCCTGCAGTCCTCTTCCCCTACATGTACACGCTACTACCAGAAACAATTTTAGATCAGACTTGACTAGAAAGTACATTTTGACCCTACTCCTCTGACAAAAAACTTTCATGTGGACCCCATTGTCCACAGAAAAAAAGTCTAAATGTCAAATTCTGTACTCTGACGTTTGAGGCCCTCTATAGAACAGCTCTTCCTGTTTCCAAACCTTCTCATTATTCTCTTTCATGTACTCTGTTGTTTCACAAATAGTATTTTGTTCTTCTAAGCATATAATGTAAATTCTTGTCCACTTAACCTTTGGTTGTGAAGTGCTGTCAGCCTGGAATGGTCAGCACCAAGCACACCTCTACCTGGTCTTGTCCTATTTATCCTTCAACATTCAAATCAGATGCTACCTCCTCTTTGAACAGTCTAGAATGATCCTCATAGCCCGAGGTAATTTCCTCTTCTTGCTAAACTCGCAGGACTTTTCTGCCTCCTTTATGGCATCTATCAATTTCTAAACTGGACTACCATTATTTATTCATAGCATTGCTCTTGGACTACTATTCATCTTTTTCCCACTTCAATACTAAATATATTTCCTTCACTATTAAAACAATATTTATTAAATTAATAAATAAATGTATCAATTCATTAATACCTTAAGTAATTGTTCTCCCCTGTTATGAATGTCATTAAGCTTATGTGGTTTCCTTAAGTAACAATACCAAAAGAAAAGCTCCAATTTTTTTACTTTGCAGGCAGGCCTGTTTAATATGAAAAGGATTATCAGAATTATTCCAGGAAGCACTGCACATTGCTTTGGTTTCAGAATAATTTTGTCCTAGATACCACCATAAGTGGAAATATCAGAAACTGGGCCATTGGAAGACTTTCAGTTCCTAAAAACGTCTGACTGTGCCCATAAACTATAGTTTGACCTGAGTTAGGAGCGATTCATAAGGCAGTCTGACCTACTAAATAATGTCTCTGTCCACAACACTGCAAGTTGATAGCCTTTGCCTCTGAGGAGGGCTGCCATTGTGCACATTTCCTGCCAAGTGCCAAGTCCAAAATCTTAGCGCCCCCTAATGTTGAAAGCAACCCTTTCACTATTAAAAGCTAAATAAATGGAATAGAATAAGTGAAGGCCAAAGTCAGTGAAATTTAACTTTGAAAGTAGTAATGATCTATTGAATATGTTTGTGTAGAATGAAAGATTTGTGGACACCAGTTCTAGTATTTAATCCCTCGTCCTCTTATGACTATTTTGTGCTTAATACATCCTCACTATTTCAGTTAAACTTGACCATAGCTTTTCTTTCTTTTATGTCCTTCTTAAGTCATTTCTGAGGCATTGGCTTAGGCTATGGAGTGGATGAAACTAAATCCAATGTTCTGAGGATTTTCCATGTTTTTTCATAGTAGATCATTTAGTCATCTCATGGGTACTTTTTTATCCCTCTTTTTATTCTAAATTTAAAATTTTTTTATTTCAATGTAGACTTTTTTCTTCACAAATCAACTTCTTCTTTAGCTCTTCTTTGTTTCTGGAAAGGGGAAAAATTAAATTTAGAATGTGATGTAATATGAACTAGAAGTGCTAAATGACTCGCAGCCTCTTTCTGACAGATAATTTAAATAAAAGGTTTTTTGGGAGCCAATTTTCTTAGCATGTTGGGTAAATTCTTCATAAATTTAGTTTTCAATTGGATAGTGTTCATAAAAGCAAAACACAAAAATAAAACATGTTCACAGTTTCCACCGGTTTTATTTTGCAAAACACTATTTTCTATAAAATTGGATTCTTTGAGTCTAGAAAAAGCTTTAATAAATCACATCAGCAGGTCTAAAAATGCACATAGAACCAACTATGATTCCCCACTTTCTAAGCAACTCTGTGTGAGTGAGAAGAAAGGGACCGGGAGGGGGGGAGGGGCGTGAGAGGAATGGAGAGGAAGTAGGTAATGAAGAAGTTAAGGACAGTTAACAACAGCACCTGCACAAACCCACTGAAGCAAGGCAATAGCTTGACATAGTTATAAACGTGTGAGAGAAAGAACAATATGAATTTTAAAAGCCTCCATGTGGAAACTAAGATGTGTTCTCCTCAGTTTTCTTAGTGATGTCTTTGTTTTGACACAGGGCCTCAACACGGATGTGGTGGCTATCTGACCGAGACCAATAACACCTTTGCATCTCCTGATTCTGATGCAAATGGAAGATATGACAAGAATTTAAACTGCATATGGTTCATAATTGCCCCTGTAAACAAACTCATTAAACTCACCTTTAGTACGTTTGCTCTGGAGTCAGTATCTACTTTGCAAAGATGCATTTATGACTATGTAAAGGTAAGGCTATTATATTTCTTAACAGAGTATTCAAATCCAGACTTTCATATGGTATATTCCACATTTTGCTATACAGGAGATTTTGAAAATTGTGAGTACTGATAATTTTTTAAATGACCTATACTTTAATGATATAATGTACTAGAGGCCTGGTACCTGAAATTCGTGCACTTGGGGGAGGGGGATCCCTCAGCCAGGCCTGCTCCTTCTTGCAGTCCAGGAGCCCTTGGGGGATGTCCGACTAACATCTTAGGCCTACTTCCTGTGGGGAGCAGGCCTAAGCCAGCAGTTGGACATCCTTAGAGCTGCCTTGGAGGTGGGAGAGGTTCCTGCCACCATAGCTGTGCTCGCTAGCCATGAGCCTGGCTTCTAGCTGAGCGGCACTCCACTTGTGGGAGTGCACTGACCACCAGGGGGCAGCTCCTGCATTGAGCATCTACCCCCTGGTGGTCAATATGTATCATAGTGACCGGTCATTCTGCTGTTCAGTCAATTTACATATTGGCCTTTTATTATATAGGACTAGAGGCCTATATAACTTTCATGCAAAAATTCATGCACTAGAGGGGTGTCCCAGAGCCTGACCTTTCCCCTCTTACAGTCCGGGAGCCCTCAGGGGTGGGAGGTGACCCGGCGATCAGGGGAAGACCATACCCCATCACACTTCTGCTGCTGCCAGTGATGGCAGCGCAAGCCTCAGCTGGCCCTGGTTACCTGAGCCTCGGGCCTCCCTGGCAGCTGGGCAGCCACCATCTGAGGCTTGCCTGCACCTCAGGCCTGCCCTGGGTGGTTGGAGGGCTGAAGGGACTGGGGGACTCTGGAGGCAGGCACCCTGGCAGGGATGAGGGAACTGGGCATCTTGTGGCTGTTGTACTGCTGTCTTTGAGGGCAAGGCAGCAATTAGCATATTCCCTTTTTATTGGCTGTGGGCATCACCATCTTAGAAGACAGGGTAACAATTAGCATATTCCCTCCTTATTAGATGTGGGCGCCGCCATCTTTGAGGGTGGGACAGTCAATTAGTATATTCCCTCCTTATAGGCTGTGGATGCTTCCATCTTTGTGATGACATGAGGGTCAATTAGCGCAGTCCCT
This sequence comes from Pipistrellus kuhlii, assembly GCF_014108245.1. Lineage (NCBI taxonomy): Eukaryota > Metazoa > Chordata > Mammalia > Chiroptera > Vespertilionidae > Pipistrellus > Pipistrellus kuhlii. The sequence goes on along the minus strand of NW_023425404.1, from coordinate 106,756,424 downwards.
CTTTATTAGATAGTATAATATTACAGATGCTCTATCTCTATATCAAATTAATCTTTAAAATGGATGACTCAAAAACTTTGGGTGGCTTCTAACATTAACTTTAAGAGTCACTGTTTATCCATTTCTCATAAAAAGATGATCTGTGGAATATGCTTGTATAGAAAGTGATAAACAAAGGATCTTTAGAAAACCATGCATATAAAAAACAAACCCTTAATTTATCTATTTTTAATGTTTATAGATTTACCTTTCATGTTACCTTTAGATGTGGAAAATATCTTAGTTCCAAAATCAGAACAGAATTTAAAAAGTATAATCTGGAATCAGGATTCCAGGTGAATTGTCTCACAGGGAGTGTCAGGAGTCAGGGCCCTGAAGTGAGATGACCTTTATGTCAGGAGGGTACAGAGATGGTAGAGATGACAAGTCTGGTGCAAGAGAAATTTTTAAGTTCAAAATCATGTTAGACTTTAAAGAAATAGTGTGTGCGTAGTTTTAAACAGGGAAGGAAAATTCATAGGTGGAATACACATTTGTGCCCTTAATTATATACTGTCTCATATTTCACGACGAAAAGCTCCAAACCTCAGGGAGCAGAAGAATGTCAGTGCTATTAGGAAGAGAACATGCTTTTTGTAAGGGTTCAGGGCAGTTTGGATCATAGCAAGGCAGACGAATGACATTGCCGGTGGGCAGAGGATGGAGCAGAGCTCCAGCGAGAGAACAGAGCAGAGGGGAGGGAGCAGAGGAGCCCTTCTGACATCAGGGGAAACAGCGCTGTCATTTAGGGGAACAGCCTGGAGCTAGACAGCCAGGTTCCCACTCATCTCCATGCAAGGTTCACAGTGAGGCAACTGGAGAGCAAAAGACAAGAAACATGAGTCATGAATAACAACAACCAGGAAAATACACTGAGTGGCCAGATTATTATGCTCTCTGAATGCATAATAATCTGGCCACTCAATGTATATCCTATATAATAAAAGGCTAATATGCAAATTTTCCCCTCACCAGGAGTTCGACCAGCAGGCAGGCCGGCCAACCGCTCATGTCCTCTCCCCCTGGCCAGGCTGGCTGGACCCCACCCATGCACGAATTCATGCTGGGAAGGTTGATAGGATTTATTTTCAAGATCCATTTCCATATAGGAGACTGTGATTTGATAATGTCATTAAAACAATAATAACTTTAAGACACAAATAGCAATATTGAAAGCAAAGAGTTACTTTCTATCTTTAAGATATAATAAAAAGCCCTAACCGGTTTAGCTCAGTGGATAGAGCATCAGCCTGCGGACTGAAGGACTCCAGCTTCGATTCCGGTCAAGGGCATGTACCTTGGTTGCGGGCACATCCCCAGTAGTGGGTGTGCAGGAGGCAGCTGATCGATGTTTCTCTCTCATTAATGTTTCTAACTCTCTGTCCCTCTCCCTTCCTCTCTGTAAAAATCAATAAAATATATATATTTTAAAAAGATATAATTAAAAAAAACAATCTGTTCAGATCTACCCTTATTTTACTTCTTGGGAAAGCAATTTTGCTCACTTGGTAATTTTTCAGCTTATACCAAATGGGCAGATAAAAGAGCACCCCTTGGAATGGAAAGCCTGGAGGGGACTTTATAAAAGAGATTCTCTGTGATAAATGGGACTTTTGATTCCTTTTATATTATTTCTTGGATATTATAATCAAATAACTTTTGAGAAAAGCTAACAGTTCAATTCTGTAGGTAGATATACAAGTGAAAAGTTGCCAATTATATTATTCATCTGTAATTATATAACTATTCTTTAAAGGGTTGGTTTGGGAGGTTATTCAAATATGCAGTGAATTGTGTGTGTCACTGAGTGGATGTCGTTGAAGTTAACATCACATCCATTCCATAGAGAGTCACATGGCATCGTTCTGTGCTGGGCATGGTCCCCTGCACTCAAGATGTGGAAAAGCAAAAATACAGTTCCTCAAGGAACTGAAGAGTGAGGAGATGGACATAAATCAAACAACATGACAAAATGACCAATATGGGCCGCCATAGGAAAGCAGAACAGAAGCGAGAGTGGTCGCTGTCATTTTGGGTTCAGGAAAGGCTTCCTAAATGGGATGGCTGAGCTGGGCTTTGGAGGAACATCACAGAAGCAAGCTTCCTGTGGGAGGCTGGCTGCAAGGAGAAGGCGAATCAGCAGGGCTGTGAGCTATACAGAGCAGCCCAGCTTCTGGACACCAGCTTGCGGATTGGCTAAGACTCCTCTGTTGTGAGCAGTGAGTGAAATGGCAGAGAAGGCTCAGAATTGGGACCCTGGATGAGGCGTCTCTCTCAGGAAATATGGAACTGGTGGAAAGGAGATGGCTTCTTCCTAACATTCCCACCAATACTTTGTAATACTTCCTTGACCATCTAAAGACAAAGTCATCTATGCTGTAGCCTTCCCATATACATAGTTTCATAAATCAATATAATGTATTAACTGCAATGAAAAGGAGAAATATAAGGAAAGTATATAAAATAGTGCTTATCTATAAAATGTTATCAATTCTCTGACTCAACTACACTAAGTCAGGTGATAACGTAGTCAGATTCTTCTATAGTATGTGGAATCATGGCAGATAAAAAGTTTAAGTTTAAACTAATATGGGTGGGCTGCATTTGTAATGTAAATGCAGCAGCAGTATCACCATCTGCAATATGAATTTCTAACTAATGGTAAAACTAAAACAAAGCAGTTCTAAAGAAAACAAAAACTACCCTTCAACTTACATAGCAACTGCGTTTTGGGGAATTTGGTAAATATTAAAGCTGTGCAAAAATTATTTTTATGTTTGATTATTGATTTAGGTTCTGGGACCAACTAATTAGAAACATTTTTATAGGCAAATGTCTGGCAAGACATTCAGTAAAATGGGACCTTCACTTTGCAGAACTCTCCTGTGAATTACAGGGTGGGATCCTGCCTTGTGGCTGCTGAGGGGTAAATGCCAGTTAGAGCCCCAGGTTATCGTGATGACCACAAAGCACCACACATTCTTCACAAAGCACTCACAGGGGAACAGTTCTACTGATTGAGAACATCTATCTTAACCCACGGGGCTTCCCCATCCAATCTGTGGTCAGCCACTGGAGAAGGGGTGTCCACCTCTGGGAAGAAGATCAGCAATCTGTCCGGGCATCAGGCTCCTATCCTTCTGAGGCAGCACCTGTTACTGTCATTCATTCACTCACCCATTCATGGAATGAATATTTATTTGAGCACCCGTTATGTTCCAGACACTATTCTGAGTACTGGAAAAGAACATCAAGATAAAATACTATGCTACTGCTAATAATAATGATAAAAATTTCGTTTTAAAAATCCCTGCATTTATAGAGCTGACTCTAACTGTTTCTTGTGGTTCTTCCTGAGACCACTGGGACCAGGATGGCATTTTCCCCAGAAGGTTCTGAAATGATCAGAATTCACCCCTAAACTTGAAAAATCACTGTGCTCTGTTTCCCATCCCAAATTATGCCCTGGCATGTTGGCCTGCAGACTCTAACAGAGACTTCTCAATGCAGTTAAGGAATTTGTGGAGCTACTCTAAGAGGCAACGTAGAGATGCTCCAAATAAGAATATAAAAATCTTCCTGTTATCAAATTCCCAGGAAAACGTTAAAAGATAAAGTCCTAAAAAAAATTAATGTCTGAAATGAAGTTAAATGGGAAAGAAAGTCCACTACCAAAGTCTCTTGCCCTTTATATTCAAGTTCACAGAAACTAACATTCAAACACTTCCTTCCCCACTTTCTTTTTTGGCTCACATTAATGATTGGGTTTATAAAGTGCAGGGTCTTGCGGTCCTTGTAGGCAATTTCTTCAGGACCTTACATAGATTCTAATGTGCTTCACTATCAAAGAATTTTAAAAACTGAAAAAACGCAAAGTTCTTCTCAGAACTTATCTACAGCCACAAGACTTAACAGGCGTCTTCAAACTACGGCCCGCGGGCCACATGCGGCCCGCAGAGAAGTCTGATCCGGCCCGCCAGGTTTTTTGGGCAGTGAGCGCAGCCGAGGTGTTACAGTAGGAATTAGTAGTTCATATAGTCCGGCCCTCCAGCTCTCTGAGGGACCGTGATCTGGCCCCCACTTTAAAAAGTTTGAAGACCCCTGATCGAACATAACTTAAGCTCTGAGTCTAAAGCCCTGGTACCAGGCCACATATGGGCCCAGTATACAATCAACAGCAGCAATGGTTGTGCACCACCACCATCCTAGTCTGAATGTCCCCATCTCCAGTGGAGATTTAGCCTTATCAGCAAATGAGTTGAGAGACGAAAAAATTTTGGCTTTGGCTACAAGGAGTCCAGGAGCCCATGTCAGTTGTCCAGAGGCCACAACCTGACTATTTCAACTCAATTAAGAGAAATCTTATTGTGACAGTGAATGAACGAATGCAAGCATTGGCTTAAGGCCGAGCATTATGCAATTCCCTCCCATCACTTTTACCAGCTATTCATTCAAAACCCAAATCAGATCTTATAACTTCCTCAGCAGAAGATGCAAACGCCATAGCATGAAGCATATAGAATTTCAGTCTTGTCCCAATGTACTTTCCAATCCCGATTCTCTCACCCTAATCTCAAGGCATGTCAAAAGGTGGCGAGCTGTTGAGCCACACTGTACCTTCGACACTCCTGCGGCCCTCTGCATCGCCTTCCATCTGCTTCCTCTTCCATAGGGCTGGAAGGGCTCCACTTACTGTGTGTGTATGTGTGTGTGTGTGTGTGCATGCGTGTGTGTGTGTGTTTTGTTGTTGTTGTTGTTGTTGTTGTTGTTGACAGTATTACAATGCACCTCCTGCCCAGTTTTTCCCCCCTTTGCCCCTACCCCAACCCAGGCCTTCACCACACTATTGTCTGTGTCCATGGGCTATGCATATGTGTATCCAAGTTCTTAATTTTAAATAACAGCTCAAGCACATGTCTGTGTGAGGTCTTTCCTGACTCCATTATCTGGGTTCCCTATTACATTAAATTATTTCATTATAGCACTTATTTTCTTTATTTTATATATAATTCATATATATATATATATATATATATATATATATATATATATATATATATAATTTATGGATCTCTTTCTCCCAGTACATTGTGAGTGTAAAATTAGTGTCTTGAATGTATGGAAAGTGCTTTATATACATAGGACCTAGCACAGAAGCCAGGCATACAGTACATAGAATAGAAAAGCTGCTAATATGAATGTGCTGATAAAGGTAACAATGTTTCTAATATAAGTTTAACTTGCTTACCTGCAAAGGTACATTAGCTAAAATTTTACCAAACTACTCTTTTGTGAAAGAGGGGATACTTGACTTAACTCTTAAATCTCTTCTGATTCTGAATTTACTAAAATCGTGTTCAAGCAGGTGAGACAGTGCCATCTAGTGGTGTGTCCTTTCTTCTGTTCACTGTCAAATTGCTCTAACCATTTTAATTTTATATATTTCTAACATTTTTAACTAATGTCAGTAGTCATGTCTGTTCTCAGGTTTATATAGCACACCACAGTTCTTTTAGAAATTCGTCTACGCACATACTGATTTTAGGAATGCCAGGATTACTGAGCTGAAGAAAACACTGTTTTCTAGTAATTAACAGAAATTCAAGTGCCCGCTATTACAACAGTTTGTCAGCTTATTCTGGATACTGGTGATACCACGTGAATAACTAGCCTTCCCTCCCATGGCATTTACAATCTTGTTGGGAGAAAGACCAGAAAAAAATCAATAAGCAACAAATAAGATATATTTTTATTATAATAAGAAAACAGAAGAGAGGGAAGGCCACATTAGATAGGCTTGGCCTCTCTCTGAAAGAGACATTTGAGCTGAGATCCCTTGAGTCCATCCAAGAGCTGAGGAGAGAAATGCTTCTGACAGGAGAACAGCCAGTGCAGGGCCTGGGGCCTGGGAGGAAACTCATTCTGGAGGAAGGGGAGTGGGAGGGAGGCTGAGGCAGGCCCAGGCCAGACCTAAGATAGGGGCTTGCAAGCCCCATAGAGTTTGGTTTTAAATTGAATGCAGTGGGAATCCCCTGGAGCATTTTGGGCCAGCAGGAGCATGCTCTGATTTAAGATAGAAAACACTCAGGCAGCTCAGTGGAGAATACTCTGGCTGCTCTGGCTGAACACATCTGTCAGGAAGATGTTACAAGAACTAAGGTGTAGGGGGTGCTGGTGACAGTGGAGCATCTGGGATCGATTTTGAAGGCAAGTGGAGCAGATGCCGGGTAGAGGAGAGAGACGGGAACCAAGGATGACTCAAGCTGTAGCCTAGAGCCGTTCATTGATATAAAGAAGTCAGGGAGAGAAACAGGGCTACAGGGGTGGGTATTGGGAGAGAGGAGTCAGAGCACTTATTTATTAGTTTTTATTGAGTTCCCCTCCTGTGCCAGCCAGACACTCTTCTAACAACGGGATTTGCAGTGCACAGAACATACAGCAACCTGTGCTTTCATGGAACTTGCACTTCCTTCAGAAAGGAAGATGGTAACACAAGTAACACGTACCGTGTATAGAGGAAATGCATGCGCTAAAGAAAAAAGAATGCCAGAAAGAAGGGAGAGAATGATGGGAAGGATGTCGTTTTAAAGGAGGGGTCAGGCAGAGGGAACAAGGCATGTGGCAGCCAGGAAGCAGCTGCGTGCCTCTTTGCTCAGGGAGCAGAAGGAACGAAGTGGGATGGTAGGACAGAGAGTGAAAAAGTCAGGGCGGGAATGGAGAGCAGATTCTATTGGGCCTTTGAGGCCGCTCCCATGACATGGCCTTCCTGTTGAGTGGGTGGGAAGCCGGCCTTGGGAGGGCTCTTAACAAAACGGTGATCTAGCCTGACTTACATTTTCACTGTTTCCTCTGGCTGGCATGCCGAGGACCCAGGCGAGGGTGGGACCCCCATAGTAGTGAGTGGATGTGAGGGTAGCGATGGGTTTGCTGACTATAAAGACACATTATTTTAAAAACAATACATTACTTTCACAGTCACAAAGAACTTTTTAGATATTGTACCAGGTTTTTACTGAAACTTCTTTTATATTATATTCAATTTAATAACTATTTTGTTCCTAAATTAAAACCAGCTGTAAGAACATCAATTCTTAATCATTCATGACTTATTGGGACTTCACATCCATTTTAGTATAAAATTTTCAACTTCTTGGTGAATGATGGAGAGCTAATGAACTGCTTTCTTTTCAGTTATATGACGGAGAGAGTGAAAATGCCAAGTTGGCTGGAACATTCTGTGGCTCCACTGTACCCGCTCCCTTCGTCTCTTCCGGGAACTTCCTGACTGTTCAATTTGTCAGTGACATAACTTTAGAAAGGGAAGGATTTAACGCCACATATACCTTCATCAACAGTGAGTAAATGGAGACATTTTTATATATTATGAAACACGTGTACTTATACGCTAAAACTAATGTCACACATATATAAAATCAGTGTTAATTCTCATCTAAGTTCAATGTCAATTACTAAACACCATGTTACTTACTCTATGTTTAGTTCAGGGTGTAAATTCTTAGCCAAGAATATATATATTCTAAATCCTTCCTGGAGTGATTGATGTAAATATAATTCCTTTGGGCCGGAGGGGTAAAGAAGGCAGAATTTTAAATATTCCATGTGTGATGAGATATGAGTAAACTTTGTCTGGAAAGCTGTTCTTTTTTCCGTCTCAGGGACTTGTGGTGGAACATATAATGCAAGTTGGACCCCACAAAATATCTCGTCACCCACTGCATCAAACCCAGATGTCCCACTTTCCACCTGTACGTGGGTCTTCGAAGCTCCTCCACATCAGCAGGTCGAGATAACCGTGTGGGCGTTCCAGCTGCAGTCTCAGGACTGCCACCAGAATTACCTGGCGTTTCAGGACTCACCGGAGGTAATCGTTATAGTGTGAATGGCGTTCACATCTAGTGACCTTTTTACCAGTACTTGCAAAACACTTGAAGCATGAATAATGAAATAAATTGTCAACATTTCTCCTAGCTTAATGTGTTTTTCAGCTGTACATAGACCCTCTATTTAGGTGTTCAGAATTGTGAACTTGTTTCTTAGGTCAGGAGCTCTCAAACTTTCATGAGCATAAAAAACATCTGGATATCGTGATACAGGGCATAACCCTGGGCCTCTCAGAGAATGATTCCCCACATAGCACCTATTACTGTGAAATCTTTTTATGTTTATGGGTTTTTTGTTTTTGTTTTTTTGTTTTTACTTATTGTCTAAAGTTTTACATATGTCTCCTTCTTTTTCCCCAATTGAACCCCCCTTCTCGCCCCCAGCCATTCCCACCTCAGGCAAGCCCCCATTGCCCCAGTGTCTGTATCCATTGATTATGCTAATATGCATGCATACAAGTCCTTTGGTTGCTCTCTACTCCCCCACCCCCAACACATACTCCTCCACAGTGTCTCCTGCTATTTGTCTCTGGATCTATTCTTGTTCATCAAATTATGTTGATCAGCCGAAACCGGTTTAGCTCAGTGGATAGAGCGGTTTGGCTCAGTGGATAGAGCGTCGGCTTGCGGACTGAAAGGTCCCAGGTTCGATTTCTGTCAAGGGCATGTACCTTAGTTGCGGGCACATCCCCAGTAGGGGGTGTGCAAGAGGCAGCTGATCGATGGTTCTCTCCCATCGATGTTTCTATCTCTCTATCCCTCTCTCTTCCTCTCTGTAAAAAAAAATCAATAAAACATAATTTTAAAAAAATTATTTTGATCATTATAGCTCACATATGAGTGAGATCCTGTGATATTTATCTTTCTCCCACTGGCTTATTTCACTTAGCATAATGCTCTCCAGTTCCATCCACACTTTTGCAAATGGTAAAAAGTTACTTTTTTTTTTTTTTTTTTTTTTTTTTTTGTATAGTGGCATATTAATCCATTGTGTCGATGTACCACAGTTTTTTAATCCACTCATCTGCTGATGGACACTTAGGTTGTTTCCAAATCTTAGCTATTGTAAATTGCACTACTATGAACATAGGGGTGTATATATCCTTTCTGATTGGTGTTTCTGTTTCCTTGAGATATAGTCCTAGAAGTGGGATTACTGAGTCAAATGGGAGTTCCACTTTTAACTTTTTGAGAAAACTCCATACTGTCTTCCACATTGGCTGCACCCGTCTGCATTCCCACCAGCAGTGAAGAGGGTTCCTTTTTCTCCTAATCCTCACCAACACTTGTCATTTGTTAATTTGTTGATGATAGCCATTCTGATGGGTGTGATTTGCATTCTCGGATGATTACTGACTTTAAGCATGTCTTCATATGTCTCTTGGCTTTCTGTATGTCCTCTTTCAAAAAGTATCTATTTAGATCCTTTGCCCATTTTTTGATTGGATCATTTATCTTCCTTTTGTTAAGTTGTATGAGTTCTCTGTAAATTTTGGAGATTAAACCTTTATGGGAAATACTATTGGCAAATATGTTTTCCCACACAGTGAGTTTTCTTACTGTTTTGTTGATGGTTTTTTTGCTGTGCAGAAGCTTTTTTATTTTTATATAGTCCTATTTGTTTATTTTATCCTTAGTCTCCACTGTCCTAGGAGCTGGGTTGGTAAAGATATTGCTATGATATATATCTGCAATTTTATTGCCTACTGAGTTTTGTAGGATTTTTATGGTTTCCCATCCTACATTTAAGTCCTTTAGCCATTTTGAGTTTGTTTTCGTATATGGTGTAAGTGGGTGATCAAGTTTCATTTTTTTGCATGTATCTGACCAAATTTCCCAGCACCACTTATTGAAGAGACTGTCTTGACTCCATTGTATGTTCTTGCCTCCTTTGTCAAATATTAATTGACCATAATGGCTTGGGTTGATTTTTGGGTTCTCTGTCCTGTTTCATTTGTCTATCATATATGCCTGTTCATGTGCCAGTACCAGGCAGTTTTGAGAACCATGGCTTTGTAATATAGCTTGATATCTGGTATTGTGATCCCTCCAACTTTTTTTTTTCTTCAGGATTGCTGTGGCTATTTGGGGTCTTTTTAAAATTATCATTCCATATGAATTTTTGGAGAATTTGTTGTAGATTTTTGAAGTATGCGATTGGTGTTTTAATGGGGATTTCATGGAATCCGTAGATTGCTTTGGGTAGTATGGACATTTTAATGATGTTGAATCAACTAATCCATGAACATGGTATGTTCTTAAATTTGTTTATGTCTTCCTCTATCATTTTTCAATTTCTTGTAGTTTTCCCAGTACAAGTCTTTTACCTGCTTAGTTCAGTTTATTCCCAGGTATCTTAATTTTTCTATTACTGTGAATTTTTTAAAATATATTTTATTGATTTTTTACAGAGAGAGGTAGAAACATCGATGAGAGAGAAACATTGATCAGCTGCCTCCTGCACACCTCCTACTGGGGATGTGCCCGCAACCAAGGTTCATGCCCTTGACTGGAATAGAACCCGGGGCCCTTCAGTCCACAAGCCGACACTCTATCCACTGAGCCAAACCGGTTTCGGCCACCAAGGTATATCTTGAAGATTTGGTTGTCATCATCATGAGCCAGTAGTTAAAACAATGAGAGTAATGATATTTTCCAGGGAGCACGTGTAAAGTGAGTAGTTAGGAACTGAGGACAGATGCCTGTAGAAACACTTGAGAATGCCTGCAGTTTGAGGAGATTAGTTCATCTACCCACGTTAATTTTAGGAGGGTCATGTGCAAACCTCCATGTGCTGGCTGGAAATAGAAGAGGATTCAGTCTATCACTTCTGAGTTTTCAAGTCCTCCTCATTCTATATCTGGGTCCCCTGCATTGCACATGTATCTTGGTGGCGGCTGACTGCAATTGGAGAAAGGTTTGAGAAGCAGACACCAGATTTGCTGAATTTATTACAAAGTGCAGACACCAAAGTATATTTTTTTAAAAATATATATTTTATTGATTTTTTACAGAGAGAGGAAGAGAGAGGGATAGAGAGTTAGAAACATCAATGAGAGAGAATCATTGATCAGCTGCCTCCTGCACACCCCCAACTGAGGATGTGCCCGCAACCAGCCTACATGCCCCTGACCGGAATTGAACCTTGGACCCTTTAGTCCACAAGCTGACACTCTATCCACTAAGCCAAACCAAGGTATATCTTATTATCCCGTGGTGGTCAAGATGCTAGGTTATCATCATTCCACTGGTCATCAGAATATTATTTGTATATTCCAGTGGTACTCTTCCTTGAAGGACTTAGAGCCAAACAAAACCCATTAGTTAAAGCTCTTTCTACTTCCCATTGCTTCATGAATCCAAATTTCCCACTGGGTGCAGACATGCTACTCAGAGGGCACCATTTGTATTATAATGGCAGCTAGATTGGCCTCAAATAAGAACCAATATTTGTCATGAATAAATAATGTCCTTTAGCTGGATGAATAAAGGAAATAACAAGTGGTTTCAGCATAAGTAGGGAGAGAGAAAAGTTAAGAAATCAACTGATAACTAAGAGAAACGGAAACTCTCAGGGTATCCAAAAGTAGAAAGAGAAGATATAGTTGGAAGATCATGAAAGAATCATGTGGTGGAGGCATTGCAGATAATAAAAAGATCTGGCTGGATAGCTGGCTTTGGGGTTGAAAACCACAGAGAGTAGAGATGAAAGTCAGTGGTATTAAGGAATGCAAATTAGGATGTTTAATGGGTTCTCTGTAAGGACACTGAAACAAATCTCCAAGGGTTCGTAAAATGACTCTGAGCTAAAATACCACCAGTCTTTAATTAAGGAAGGGAAGTAACCAGGAAGAAAAGTGAGAATAATGAGAAGTTCAGAGAGTGTCTTTGGCCAGATGTGGAGACTCTCAAAGGAGAACTAGCTTGGATGCAAGGACACAGGCTGCAGTGCGCAGCCGGGGGTGTGTGTGTGCGTGTGTGTGTGTGTGCGTGTGTGTGTGTGTGTGTGTGTGTGTGTCCCTGCCCATGTGGAGTGTGGGAAAGAATGGCCTCTACCAGAGGACTGTTGGAGACCCAGGTATCACTTGAGGCCAAGAATGTGTGCAGGAATGGTTAACAGTGCAGTTCAAGTCCAAGGATACAACAGGGGAGGTTAGGAAAGGACCAACATCAGGAGACATTGTGGAGTGGAAGCACAGATCAGTAACAGGAGTTTGCAGCAGGAGTAGGGAGTGAGCCTTTCAGTATGTGCCCAAGAACTACAGGTATTAGAGGCATATCTATGTGAGAGGCAGCAGATGTCCTGACTTAGATACACGTAGACGAATTGTAGTTAGCTTGGACGGCACTGTGCTTAGAGCAAGGGCACAAGCCTTGGTTATGAAAAGAGGAGATGGTCTCATTTTCAGGAGGTAAGTTATCTGTCTGGTTATTTCAACATAAACTTGATCTCTTCTACTTCCTCTTCCTTGCAGAATGTGAGACAGTTGTGGATTGCCAAATGCTCAAACAATATAACTAGTTTCTATGGCTGAATTTTGAAACACACTTTCATATGCATTTCATTTCTGCTATGGCCTATTTTCTTTTGAAGCGAAACATAATGTGATTTGGCTTCCATTTCTTTTCAGAATAGTGGAAATGCAAGAACTCACTTCTGTGGCAGAAATGCTTCAGCTGTACCGACGTTTTATTCTTCTTTGAGCACTGCCATTGTCACTTTCAAGTCCGAAGGTTTTAATGACAACTCTAGAGTGAGTTTTACCTATCAGATTGCAGGTAAGCCCTGGAACTTTATCTTTTATACCGAACATCTTCCATCAGTACAGTTATTGCTGGAATGGACTCCTGTGGGTAAATTAAGGCTTGTTAACTTGAGCCACACCCATTTGAGGTGAGACTCTTCACTAGAAACCAGGCCCAATTTAGCAAGTTACTAAAGATGGTTTCCAAAGAGGTCAAGCTAATATAATACTAATTCAAACATTTAGAATACTCTTCAAAGTTCACATAGATAGCCACTTAAGATTATATGCTATTTTATTAGTTATCCACTTGAACATTTATAGAAATCACTGTAGCACAGAACATTTTTTTTTTTTTTTGTCAAAACCAGGAAGCTTTGAAAGGCTATTTGATTACTAAAACTGAGAAGTTTATTTTCAGAGAATATTTTATTTAATGTTGATTAAAACTAACACTGCCTTTGATTAGTGTTAGTTTTAATAAACATTAAATAAATCAAACAAATAAAAACACTATGGTATTTTCACCAAAAATGGTAAAGAACAACAATTTGCCAGTTCAATCAGAACAAATAATCTGTTAAAGGGAAATCCTCATAGAAGACTCTGTCTTGGAGGTAGAGACTTTAGTCCTGAAAGAGTCTAAATGTCAGCCAAACACCTCAGTCTGATCAGAAAAAGCACAGAGAATTCTAGAATATTCACCTTTAAAAGTGAGTGCTCCTATTTCACATTTCACCTGGGGGTGTTTCCTGTCGCCAAGACCCTGCGTAGTGTTTGCTCCCTGTGACCTCCCCTCAGGGATCCCAGTGACCTCGAAGGTAGACGCAGATGCTGGGTTAACTTTTTTCTGAAGTGTTTCAGTTTAATCATTTCTTGAATTATTCCTATCAGGTTGAAAGAACACTAACTATTGGGATATATACATAAATTGTGATATTTTTTTTTTTTTTTTAAATCTAAGGTTGTAACAGAAACTATAAAAAGGCGTTTGGCAATCTGAAGAGCCCCGGATGGCCCCATAATTATGACAATGACATGGATTGCACTGTTACTCTCACAGCCCCACTGGACCACACTATTTCCCTCTTCTTCCACTCCTTTGGCATCGAGGACTCAAGTGAATGCAGACATGACTTCTTGGAGGTAACATACATTTGGATCTCATGCAAATCAATTATTTAAAAGATGATGGGTCACTTCAAGTTTTTCACCTTTTTCTCTGCTGCTGCTAAAAATATATCCCTTACTCCTTTCATTAATCTATTCATTATTATTTCAGTCCGTAAGTCTTCTATGGCCAGGCACCAGAAACCCAAGAGGGCTCCCAAGAGGTGCCTGGTCCAGTGGGAAGGACAGGCAGAAAATAGCCAACCCCCACACAATGGGGAAAGGACTAACAGTCACGTCAGAGACAGAGAAAGCTTCTTGAAGCTTCCCATCCTCCTTTCACCCCTGCTCCTCCCCAAACACAAGAGAGCAGCCTCCTGGGCCTGGAGCCAGCAGAGGCATCTCCTCCAGCTCTTGCCCCTCTGTGATTCCAGTGATTCCCATGGTTTCCGGAGCATCAGCAGAGATCCCTCTGCGTCCTTTCTGCCCCACATCACCCACGTTGTGGAAGTGAGGGCTGTGGCATTGTTATTCATGGGAAGATGTTCTGAATGAGACCATAACTGATGCAGGCTGTGTATGGGGCCCAGTGCCTCTCTTCTGCCATGGAAGTCCCAGAGCTCCCCTGGTGTCCTTTGTAAGCTCTGGGGAAATGAATTCATTCTGAGGAAACAAAGTGGTCTACACAGAGGATGCTGAATTTCCCGCTCTCTTTGAGTCTGCAGTAAGGTTTCCATAAGACTTGTTCATTCCTTTATACCTGTTATGGAAAACTCTCCCCTACAGAATTCATCCGAGTCCTTTGCTGATGAATATTCTTTACCTACAATGTGACAAGTAGTGAGAGGAAGCTTCTTCCTTTTCTTTGGGGAATACTTGCCCTGGAAGGAACCTGGAAGGAGGGATGTAGCACGGAGGAGTCGAGGAGAGAAATATAGTACTGTTTGTGTCAATCAGGGTGTTAAACTCAGACCTATGTACCTCACCCACCATGGAATCTAAACATTTTTGTATGAAGTGTAAAGCAGAAAGGAAGGCAGGAGTGGGATACAGGGAAGGGACAAAATTATCAGGTCATCTTGGAATCCTGCTGAAGCGATGTCCTGCTCACCTCAAGCCTGATTTGACCATCACTGGCTGGAGTTAATGATTGTCCTTTGCCTTTGTCCACTGGGAGTGAAGGCCAGCTCTAGAGTACTGACGGATGAGGACTTCTCCTCCCAGCTGTTCTTCCTTATCCTATAGAAATGGGCCTGAAACTTCTTGTCCAATGAGCAAAAACAGGAAACTGCTCCTTAGGCCTGTGAAGTGCAGCTGCCTCTGGCTGTCAGTGGAAAGATCGTGGCATGGTTCATACAGCAGCCACCCCAGCAAACCTCAGCATTCCATCTGTTAGCTATGGCAGGAACAGAAATTTCTGAGGATCCCAACTGCATTAATCAACTCAAAGGCCAAGCCCTAGATCACATTTGGAATTTGCATTTGTCTTCAGAACTTTCAGACCCTCTCTTCTCAAGGTCCTCTAATGTCCCGAGATGTCTACCACTCTCATGGTTCCTGTGAAGAGAAAAATGTATACAGTAAGTCATTGGCAGGTGTTTCAGGAATCAATACCTCACTCATCTCTCAGAGCATCAGCTTTCTTAAAGATAATCAACAGGAAAAAGGCTCATGAGTATTATGGTGGTTCTGATCCTCCAGCATCCTTGGGTTGGCACCTGTGTCTCCTGGTAGATAAGTGGCTACTCTGTCCATGGCAAGGCATTCCAAAAAGCACCAGAGAGGCATTATTCCCTCAAATGGCTACTACATAGACCTAAAAGGAACCTCTGCAGGTCAACACCACCCATCAAGATGAGCCACTGGGCCTCAGAAGACACTCTACGACTAGGACAATCAGCAGTGGACCAAATGTTAAAAACAAAATTATAAAGGAGGAACTTCCAAGATTCTGAGTACCTATCTTAATAAAACCATCACCTCTGCTTTTCCTGGGGTTCTCCTCAAATGTGCAGGAAGAGCCAGGCCTGAGGACAGAATGAGGCTAAGTTCACAGTGTCTATGTGGTTATACACATGTTGACTTGCTTCCTGGTTTTCTATGTGTCTACTCCAGGCAGTGAATTTAAAAAATAAAACCTAGTCAGCTGCAAAATGTGACTTTAAAATATATCTTAACAGTAAGAAATGTTGTCAATTGACTTGTCTCCTTTTTCTATATAGAAATTCCTTTTGTTTGAACATTATACACATTACTAGAGGCACAGTGCACAAAATTCATGCACGGAGTGGGGGTCCCTTGGCTGGCCTGCATCATCTTGCAATCTGGTACCCCTCAGGGTATCTATGACTGCTGGTTTAGGCCAGATCCCACAGTGAGAGTCAGACATTCAAACTGGCATTCAGACATCCCTCTCACAATCCAGGATTGCTGGCTCCTAACCACTCGCCTACCTGCCTGCTTGATTGCCCTTAACCACTCACCTGCTTGCCTGATCACCCCTAACTGCCTCTGCCTGTCTGCCTGATTGCCCTTAACCCCTCTGCCTGCCTACCTGATCACTTAACCACTTGCCTGCCTGCTTGATCACCCCTAACCACTTAGCATGCCTGCCTCATTGCCCTTAGATGCTTTCCTGCCTGTCTGATCACCCTTAACTACTTTGCCTGCTTGCCTAAGTACCCATAACCACTCTGCCTGCCTGCTTGATCACCCCTGACCACTTGCCTGCCTGGTCACCCCTAACTGCTTACCTGCCTGCCTCATTGCCCCTAACCACTCTGCCTGACTGCCTGATTGCATCTACCTTCCTTTGTCTTGATCCCCACTGCCACTGCCACTGCCACAGCTTCATCCAGAAGGATGCCTGGATGACCCCCAGCTGTCTGGACTAATTAGCATATTATGCTTTTATTATTATAGATTATATGCTAATGTGTAGCCATGATAATAATTCATGACTCATTTTTAAAGGTAAGAAATGGAAGTGATAGCAGTTCGCCGTTACTTGGCACATATTGTGGAACTCTGTTGCCAAATCCTATCTTCTCTCCAACTAATGAACTATACCTGCGATTTAAGAGTGATAGTGCAACTTCCAGTCATGGATATGAAATTATCTGGACCTCATCCCCCTCTGGTAAGACCTTTGCACTTTGTGTGGTAAAGCAATGTAGGTGAGAAAAACATAACGTACCTAATAGAAAAAGGGCACTAAAAGTGACCTTATCTTTCTAGCCATCTGTACACTTGGTTATTTTCTGATAAAAGTAGAGATTTTTAACAATGAACGTAGAGATTCTTTTTAATTCGACTTTTACTCATTTCTGTAGATTATTACATGTTAAAGACTTATACATTTATATATAAAGCCCAGAAAATATAAAGATTTTAAAAATTCCTTTATAAATTCTGATTTTGTCATATTTTTACTTTGAGTTAATCATCAAGGTAGTTCTCTGAGAATTAAAAATGAAAGTTAAAAATTAAAAAAAGGCGCATTACGACTCCATCTTTGTGCGTACATAGCAGCCGTGCTCCGGGCAGCTCCTGTGATTTCTGGGTAGTCCTGGAGGGTTAATTGCTTTTTCAGGACAGTAAGTACCTTTCTGCATCTTTGATTGCTTGTTTAACAAATAATGAAGGAAGTTTAAGTCATGTCAGTATCTTTAAACTCAAGAGAGAAAGAATACTTTGTGAAGTATCCTCAAAATACCTAAAAACTTTCAAAATAAGGATGATAAAAATGACATTTTAAATACATCGAGGAACAAGAAAAGGGTTCTATCGAGACAATCATAAGTAATGGAATCTTGGCGCCTAAAGATACTTAAAGATGAGCTTGAATCAATGGCCTAATTTCACAGATGAGGACATACAACACCAAAGCAATGAGTTGCCCAAAATGCACAGCTAGATTGTGGCGGAGGTAAGACCAGACGCCAGTGGTCAGAACCCAGCCAGTTTGTGTGTTTAGTCATTCCACGTGTCTTCTTCCTGCATAACACCATATCGGGATACCTAAGGCTATCTGGTCTGCATAATGATAGCATACAAATAAACAAATTAACACCAACACTTACTTTTTTGGCTTTAAGTATGTCAATCTCAGAACTGGCAGTAATAAGCCCAATAAAGCCACTTTTATAATAATTGCTGCCCAAACATCCAGTAACATTTTCTGTTCAGTGCTGAATTTTCACTTTTATTTCATCCACATCATTATAAGGACTTACTGCTTTTGGAGAACTCTACCATAAAAAGTACACAACAGCTTCTATTATGCTCTCCTACTGTTCCTAATCTAGTTCTCAGTTTTCCCATTGTGTTTGCAGCCCACAATTTTCAAAGAACTGACCTAGAAGAAGCTGCCCCTAAGTCATGATAGAGGGAAAGGAATATGTGGTGCAGAAAGGGGTGGAGGAGGCGTGGGGGGGGGGGAGGGGGGAAGCCTGGTGGTGAGGGAAGGGGAGGAATTTGGCTCAAAGGAGAAACAGGAAAAGGGTTTGTGCCCCCGCTGTTCTTGCAGAGGGTCTCAGCACCTTAAGGAAACAACAGCCCCATCTCATTGCCTTACAAGGTCAGTAAGGGACTCCAGCTGTTTTCTTCTTTGTTGAATTAAATTTCCTGCAATTATTTCTTGCAGGCTGCGGTGGAACTCTTTATGGAGACCATGGCTCCTTCACCAGCCCTGACTATCCGGGCACTTACCCAAACAGCACTCACTGCGAATGGGCCATCATCGCTCCTGCCGGAAGACTTGTCACCGTCAGCTTTTACTTCATCAGCATTGACGATCCTGGAGACTGTGCCCAGAACTATCTGATACTCTATGATGGACCAGATGCTAATTCTCCATCCTCTGGACCATATTGCGGCACAGTGAGTAAAGCAAGATTTTTCAAATTCCCATTTATTATGCTTAAATAATGGAAGTAACTTGGCATACAATTTTAAAGGCAGACACATGCAAAGTCCAAAGAATGTTACAAAGTAATGTTACATATTCAGTGTGGTTTCAGATTTTTTTTTTTTCTATTTTGGGGAGAACGAGTGCCACCTAGTGGTCGTTGCATTAAATTAATAGCAATATAGTTTCCAAATCCAACTGTGCATCAGAACTACATGCAGTTATACAGTTTTTATATAGGAATCACCTATGCCGTTACAATTACAGTTATTACACTGCAGACTTTCAGTACACACACCTAATGTTGTGGGGTCGAACCCTGAGTCAAAATAAGACCACCGGAGGCTGATGATTGATAAAAAAAAAAAAAAATAAATAAAAAAATAAAAAAAAAAATAAAAAAAAAGCAGGCAAGGATTTATTGAACTGGCCAGGATGCCGCCAGAGCACCACCTGCAGGTGGCCACACTCACGACCGCACTGTTTCAGGTGTAGGCAGTCCTTTTAAAGGTCCAAACCACAAAAATTTCCTTTGTTTTGAATTCTAAATTCTAAATGCTGGGAACACCCCTCAAGGTCCTTCCCAGCCTTATCCTGCAGGACATTGGAATGTGGCCCTATCATCTGATAGCACAGATAATACAGAAACTGAGCTCAGCAGTTAATCTCTAAAGGTTATCTACAGTTTTTACTCCTGAAGCTACTGAGTCAGTAGGAATCAATCTCCTGTGATCCTGGTCCACAGGTACAGGAAAATTGCTTTAGCTTCCAGGTCTCAATCTGGAAGCTGAGGCAACTATCCTATGTTTAAGCAGGTAAGCGAGTGCCAAAGCCAGAATAGCAGGGCTAAAATTCAAACAGCAGTTTTTACCTAAGTATGGTTGCTACCATATTTCACTACCAAATCAGATTTCTGGGGGAGGAGGCATGGCACATTGTTTTTTAAAAGTTCCATTTTAATGCACCACTAAAGATTGAATACCCATGCTTGTTTCTGCATGATTAGGACTTCAGAAAATTTAGATGCCTGGCTCCATTTCATATTCTTCTTGTTGAAAATTGTGAGGATTCTTTGAAGAAAGATGCAGCTATTAAAGATTGGTTTGATAGTTTTTGCAAAGTTCTGATTGACTGGTAGATTTCTGACATTGACTCAACATTGCTACTGCCTTCTGGTTTTACTGAAAGTAGATACTTATGGAGATTTCAAGTAAGCAAATGTGATTGCTGATGGGAGGGTAACTACTTCTCACTGTTCTACTTTTCAGCTACTTAAGCTTTCTAATCAAACCTGACAGAGAATTATGTCATCTGGAAACATACATAGTTTTTTTCAATATATTTTTGTTGATTTCAGAGAGGAAGGGAAGGGGAGAAAGAGATAGAAACATCAATGATGAGAGAGAATCATTGATCAGCTGCCCTCTGCATGGCCCACACTGGGAATGAGCCCACAACCCACGCATTAGGAACTGAACCATGACCTCCTGTTTCCTGGGCCCATGCTCAACCACTCAACCACTGAGCCACGCCAGCTTGGAAATCTAGATAGTTGTTGTTGTTGTTTTTTAATATAACATGATTTGTAAAATTAACAAATGTTTATTTTCAGAATTACCAGTAAATAAGTGTGTTTTTCCAAAGCCCTAGGAATTCTCCCATGTATTATTCAAAAATACCTTTTGAGTAAATTTACAGATGCACAATATATTTTTATACTGTTTTGTTGAAAGGATTTTTCACTTACCAAAATATCATTGCCATCTTATCATACCAATAAAAACACTGGGGTATCATACTTAATCATTGGATGGGTATTCTATTGCATAGGTCCAGCCTAGTTTATTTGATGAATCCTCTCTGGTTTATAGACAACACCCTGAACAACTCTCTGGTAGCTGTATCCTTATATAAAGTTAATCGCCTGGGAGCAGTCTCAGTCACCTGGCCGGGAGATACTGAATCCCTGTTATCTTCAGGGGATTCACAGAAAAGAGAAGCCAGTCAATGTGTCACATTTCAAATTTGGAGACTGACTAGGTCTTAGAATTTATTTGAAATTCATAAACATTTCAAAAGGGAGAAAAAGAGGTCACTTTTAACAACACCATTATTTTGTATCTGCTTGGCTTTTTTTGTTTTGTTTTCAGTGACTGTCAAACATACAACTTCATTTGCTCCCCACAGAAATAATTCAGTGATGTGGGAAGAACAAGGATAACCGGGGCTTTGCAGATAAAAGAAAACTGAGGGTAGATCTTAGCTGTCATTAAATTAATAGCACACTAAATCAAAGTCTATAATTAGATATGTCAGTTTTTTTAAAAAACTGGGGGTATTTATAATATTTCACCAGTTTTACATTGTCTTTGATCAATGAGGACATCATTTTAAGCATAATTGTTTTCTTTTTAAAATTACAGATACAACTGATTTCTTTAGCATTTCAAGTTCAATAAAATCAGTTCACTTGCAGAGTGAAGATAAAAGCCACACTTTAGATTGTTAGCCTAAGTAACAAAATCTAAACATGAAAGAATAACAGGAAAAATTCGGAGAATCAAAGTAGAGTTTAAAACTTTGGTTTACTGTTCACACTAGTTTGTTAATGTAAACTAATAATTGAAAAATTTGGGAGTAGATTAAAATGGCAAGATAAAATTGCATGTATGTGGAAATATGCAATATTGAATATTCGTTGATATATCTCTTTGGAAAATATTCTCTGTGCTGTACTCACTTGAATAATTCACTGTCTTGGAAATGCCTGCCTTTAGATGAGTCTTTGGGAGAACTGATGCAGTGAGGCCCAGAATGGAGGCCAGATCCCAAATTGCAAACAATGTCAACCTACTGTTCAGTTTACTGACATATTGGCTCACAGTTCACCTATTCCCGTTAAAATGTAGCTCATAAGAACAAGACCTTTTGTCTACATGGCTCATTTTTTTTTTATAACTCCAGTGCTAAAAAATAAAATAAATAAAAAATGCCTGCAACATGGAAGTCTCTTGATAAATATTTGTTAAATGAATGATTAGGAAATGAGAGAAAGCTGAGACCCATTTATTAGCCCATTTATTTCATTTCCACGGAGAAGGAAATGAAATAAATCCCCAAAGAAAACTATAGATATTAAGGTGATAGAGTTTCATATTTACTTATATGATTGTTTTGGTTGCAAATATAAGTATGTGTTTTCATTAGAAAAATTAAAATTTTAGTAAAAACTTGAATTGGAAATTCAATTTTTGCATTGTTAATCTTCACCCAAGGATATTTTTCCACCATTGATTTTTAGTCAGAAAAAAGGGATAAGGAGAGACACAGAGAAATAAACATTGATGTGAGACACATCAATCGGTTGCCTCTTGCACTTGGGGATCAAGCCTGCAACCAAGATATGTGCCCTTGACTGGAATTGAACCCGAGACCTTTCAGTCCATGGGCTGACGCTCTAACTACTGAGTCAAACTAGCTAGGATGGAAATTTAATTTTTAATGAAAATTATAGTGAGATATAATTCACATACCATACTATTCATCTACTTAAAGTGTATAATTCAATATTTTTTAAAATATATTTTTATTGATTTTTTACAGAGAGGGATAGAGAGTTAGAAACATCAATGAGAGAGAATCATCGATCAGCTGCTTCTTGCACACCCCTACTGGGGATGTGCCCACAACCAAGGTACATGCCCTTGACTGGAATTGAACCTGGGACCTTTCAGTCCACAGGCCGACGCTCTATCCACTGAGCCAAACCGGTTTCGGCTCCAATTGTTTTATTAGACTGAAAGTTTGTGTAGCTATCATCACTACAATCAATTTCAAACTTTTTCATTACCCCAACAACTCTAGTAATGGAAACTATATTCATAACACCACATTTCATTTCAACCCCTAGCACCAACAATTTTCTTTTATAAAGTATTTATATTAATTCCTTGCAAGATTATTTCTAGACATATACTGTATAACGATTTACTGTAATTTTGTTTCTGCTTTTTGTAGTATCTTTTACTATGCTAACATATTTTGGAAAATGTTCAGATTTGTGAAAAATATAACTTGTTACTTTTTCAATTTTAGGACACTAACATAGCTCCTTTTGTGGCCTCCTCACATCGGGTCTTCGTAAAATTTCATGCAGAGTATGCAGTGCGCCCGTCAGCAATACAGTTAACCTGGGACAGCTGAGGGCGCCATCTTTGGCTCATCGGCAGGAGCCTCCGACATCACCCTGGACAGAGTCCTGCCATCCTGATCTGTGACCCTGTCTATGCCACTGAGAGTAACTTTAGCACTTGTTTTTCACCAAAGAATGTGTGGAATCAATATTTGTACATTTTTAAAAAAATGTAGAACATAGTTTCTTTATTAATTTTGGCTGTGTTCATTATCCTTAATTCTAATATTTGAGCTGAAATGTTCTAAAATTCCCCAAAGAGTTGGAAATAATTATGACGTGTGCTATAAATTTTCAAAAGTAAATGATAAACCAGAGGTGTGATGTTTTACTGTGAATGCCAAATTATGTGTAATAAACTTGAATTGTACACAGATATGCAGCATTCAATTTTAACTTTTTAAAATTTAGTCTTTCTAAGAGGTAGGTGTATATAATTTTCAAGTTGAATTTTTACATATTTGTAAGAATCCTTCAGGGAAAGAACACTGGAGCCAAGCTGCAGCGTTCTGATTTAGTTCTGCCAGTTTCTTAATTCTGTTTACTTAATTCTCTCTGCCTCAGTGTCCATAAGCACCACCAGTTTAAAAATATAATATGTGGAGTTATAAGTAGTTGAACAAAACTTATATGAACTTTTCTGATGCCTTTATCAAAACAAGAGACTTTATGTTAAATATGCAAAGTTAGTTCCAGTTAAGAACATGAGACCAAGAGAATGAAAGAAGCTGTGGGGATGTTTTACTTTATTGTACTCTTGTATTCAAATGCCACAGAAACTTTTTCTGCACAGAGTAGAGAGTCCCATAAATACATTTTTACCTTAAAAATTTCTGCTTCCTTTCACTCTGTATTATGGATAGGTGCATCAACTTTATGGATGACATGCTACTGGAAAAAACCGTGAATGCAATGAAGAGTACCATCAAATCAGAAGGAACAATGCACTAAAACTATCAAGATGAAATTTGATAGGGAGTGATATAAGATCTAGCACTTGTATCTAAAAATGAACCACCAAGCTACAGAATGTGAAAAAGTTTCACAATAACTGATGAAATGATGTAGGAGTTTTATCTGAAAGCAAGATTAACATAGGCAGCTGTCAAATAATAAAAAATGATTTGAGCTTAGATTATATCATTAGAGTAATGAGATCTACAAGAATCATTTTCCATCAGAGAAATATGCTTCCAGAAGGCATATTACAATACTTAGGAGATGAAGAAAGCATTGTCAAATACAAAATTGAAAACTTATTTCAATAGGTTGTCTTTTCAATTCATTGGTGGTTTCCTCTGTAGTGTGGAAGCTCTTTAGTTTAATGTAGTTCGACTTGTTTTAATTAATTAATTAATTTATTTATTTTTTACATATTTTATTGATTTTTTTTGCCCCCCTTCCTCCCTCCCACACATCCCCTCCCTCCCCAGAGTTTTATGTCCATTGGTTGTACTTATATGCATGTATGACTTGTTTTAATTTTTGCTGCCTGTGCTTTTGGTTACTTATCTGAGAATTCATCGCCAAGGCTGATATCAAGGATTTTTTTCTGCTTTCTTCTAGGAGTTTCATGTCTTACATTTAAATGTTTGATCCATTTTGAACTTATTTTTGCGATGGAATAAGGGGGCCAGTTTCTTTCTTTTGCATGTGGTTGTCCATTTTTTCCCACAACCATTTTTTGAAGAAATTGTCCTTTCTCCATTTTACGCTCTTGGCTCCCTTGCAAAAAATTACTTGGCCATACATGTGGGGCTCCCTATTCTGTTTCACTGGTCTATGGCCCTGTTTTTAATACCAGTATCATACTGTTTGATTACTATAGCTTTGTAATGTAGCTTGAAATCAGTAAATGTGATGCCTCTAGCTTTGTTGTTCTTTTACTTTTTAATTAAAACTTACATTCAATATTATTTTGTAGAAGTTTCAGGGGAACAGCATATACTTTACATAGTTATTATAATACTAGTGGCCTGGTGCACAAAATTCATGCACATTAAAAGGGCATTAGAGAAAATATTTTAATATTGCTATTTGCCCTTCCTCTATAACAGAAGTGTCAAAGATGAAAGAAAATAAGTAAAATGTATATGAAAATCTTCCTCCTCTCAGAGTCTGGGGTGTGCCTCAAAATCCAGAGTCATGTCTCTGCCCACACACATGGAAATCATGCAAAACCCAGACTCGGCTGACCCTATCCCCATTGGGCGAGATCCAGATCTGTCTGGCCCCACCCCAGTCAAGCCCCGCCAGGCAGGGGTCACACCCTCAGGTCAAGGTGGGGGCTTAGTCTGAGATCCCCTGGCCTGGTGCTGGGGCTGGGGGTGCAGCCTCAGGTTCCCCACTCCAGCCAGGCACCATGCAGCCTCAGGTCCCTTCTCATCACTCGTTATGGCTCATTACCAGAACCCTGCCTCTGCTGTGAGTGCAGCCATCTTGTGAAGGCGTGATGGAGTAGCATCAATTTGCAAATTACCTCTTTATTAATAGGATTATTAACTATATTCCCTATGCTGTACTCTACATCCCTGCAATTATATTGTAACTACCAATTTGTACTCACTTTTTTCACCCAGCCCTCCAACCCACTTCCCCTCTACCATTGGTTTGTTCTCAGTATCAATGAATCTGTTTCAATTTTGTTTGTTTTTATATTCTATCCTTTAGATTCCATATATAAGTGAAATCATTAGGTATTTGCCTTTCTCTGACTGACTTCACTTAGCATAATACCCTCCCATCCATGCTGTTGCAACGGTAAGATTTTATCCTTTTTTCATGGCTAACTGGGTCATGCTCTGATGTGATCTGAAGCCTGTCACCAGGCATGTTAGTTCTGGAGTCTCATGGGAGGGACTCCAGTATATGTCAGACACTGCCTGTGACCCATCCTGGGCTACCCATTTGGAGCTACAAAGTGATCCACAGTTTGCTGCTGGGGCTGGGTACATATGGGAAAGGCCAATCTATAGATCAAGCACAGCTTCTACCATAACTGAGTCTAAAGGCAGATCAGCAAAAAGTCCAAAGCCCTAAAGGCAGATCAGCAAAAAGTCCAAAGCCCTCTGAGATTTGCCTCCACCTGCAGCTGTTCCACCACCCCTTGAATCTACCTGGACTCCCTTGAGAGCTTTCTAAGAAAGTCTGCACAGTGGGCTTAAGCTGGCTTCAACCAGCAGTCTCCTCTGCATGGTAGTGCTGGAACCTGCAGGCAACAAACAGTACCTGAGTTGAGGGGGTGAGGATAAGAAAAAAGACAGACAAGAAAAGATGGGGTTGGGAGGACTGAGACCGGAGTCTGCAGTCCTGAGTTTATTCCAAACAGCATATTTAAGCACACACAGCAATCTAGGCAAAAGCAGTAAGCTCCTTGTTTACGAAAATATTTTTGTGCAACTAAGTCTACTGACTATTTTTTAACCAAGTCAAGTAGATGTCAAGGCTAGCAATGCCACAGTCCTTGTGCTGCAAGTCAAAACAATTCCTGATAACTGCAAACAGCAGTAGTTTTCCACTACCTGCTGTGCAGTGAGTGAGGAAAAGAGAGCTATGTCTCAACAAGCGAGACCCCTGCTTTCAGGGCAGCTCCCCACATGGTAGAGTTTGCAGTAAGGAACCACAAAGAGTTGGGAGGATGTGGCTAGCGGGTTTCTTATGTGGGGGGTGACACTGATCAGGCACATACTCAGTGTCTCCACATGCCCATCTCCAATATGCCGAGTCTGTCTAAACATTCTTAAGAACTCTCCCAGGAAGTGTGCATTGCAGGCCCAATCTGGCTGCAGCCAGTAGACTCTTTCGCAGGGTGTAAACTCAGCAGGGTTCGGCCACCTTGGGTGGGGAGAGTGGAGGTATTGGATCTCCTATGTGGGGTGATCTAGTCAGGTCCACAAGTGTGTGTGTGTACGTGGGGGGAGGGGGGGGTGGTGGCTCTCACCTGAGTAACACAATTTAGTCTCTCGCTGTGCCTATCTCTGACACCTCCTAAGACTGCCCAGTCCTCCTCAAGAGCTCTTGGAGAAAGTCTGCATCATGGGCTCATCCCAGCCATAGCCCACCGACTCCTCCACAGAGCTCAAGCTCAGCAGGGCGGAGCTACGGGAAGTCAGGAAGATGGGGTTAGTGCATTCCCCAGACTGGTGTCCTATGGAGGGGAGTACTTGACCCAGAAAAGATGTTGTAAAGATGGTGTCTATGGGCAGTGGAGGTGAGACTCAGCACAAGGACCAAGTGGCTATCTCTCTAACCCTCTCCTTGGGAACATACAACCCAGTCCTGCTCTGTGTGACTCCAGTCCTCTCAGAGCTGCTTTTCTCCGCCAGAGCCCTGAGCGAATAGCTGAGAATGAGATTATGTGTTTGGCATGGGAAGGTAGCTAGGGGTGACCAAGCCTGCAGGGAAGGGCAGTTGAAGGTGACAAGGCCAACAGGGGAGGGAAGTTGGGGGAGACCAGGTCAGTAGGGAAGGGCAGTTGGAGGTGACCAGGCCTGCAGGGGAGGGCAGTTAGGTGCAATTGAGTCGGCAGGGGAGCAATTAAGCATTGATCAGGCTGGCAGGGGAGTGGTTAGGGAGTGAGCAGGCTAGCAGGCAGAAGCGGTTAGGAACATTCAGGCAGGCAGGCATGTAAGCAATTGGGAGCCAGTAGTCCTGGATTGTGAGAGGGACATCCATCGAGGGGTCCCAGATTGGAGAGGGTGTAGGCTGGGGTGAGGGACACCCCCCCCCTCCTTGTGCATGAATTTTGTGCACTGGGCCTCTAGTTTTTATATAATGATTTTGCATCCTGCTACTTTACTGAGCTCATTTAATAATTGTAACAGTTTTTTAGTATAGTCTTTAAGGTTTTTTATATATAAGCTTATGTCATCTCTCATTAGTCAGACCCATCTCATTTCTTCTACTTCTGCTTTACATTCAACTCATTCATTTATAAATGTTTATTGAGCATTTACAATGCTCATAATTCATTTATCTCCATCAGCAAAGGCAAGTCTTATGATTACATAGAGGCATAACACTGAGTTCTCACTTCTAAAGACAAGCAGCCCAGGGAAAATTAATGCTGATCAAGGAGGGAAACAAACACACATCAACAACAGAAGAGCTACCACACCAGGTATCTAGAAAAACCTGCTCAGACCTGCATGTTTGAATATGAAATAATAACCAAGAACCATCAGACAGAGAATTACACTAGCAAGAATGGGAAAGAAATAGATTAAACACGCATTAAAAGGGACACTTGAGGGGTCATAATTTACTAAAAAAGAGGTACCCCAGCAAGATGGATACAAAGAAATGTCGGTGGAAACCCAGAAATCAAGTGAAATCAGATAACCCCTCTGCAGGAAAGGCAGAATCAGTCAAAGTTAGAGCAGCAAGTGAGTGGGTTCCTAACCTTCAAGAATAATTCATTGGATTTCAAGCCATAAAGATGAATGCAAAGCTGCAAGATCGTGGAGGTATCTTGAAGGTTACAAGGAAAAGAACACCAGTTAGAAACACTAGTCAAAGAAATGAAAATTGTACAGTGAAATCACTATTCAATGCAAAGCAAAATAAAATATGAAACAATTCTGAGAGTAGTAACAGAAAAAGAGTGGTCGTTTGTTTATCTTGGTATTTCCCTCCTCCTGTGACACAGAGGTCCTCGGTTGGGCGCCGAGGCAGTCCGTCTCCCACGAGCTCACTCATGGGTCAGGGACTCGAGGTGGTTACTTCCGGTGAGTGGCCGCACAGCCACAGAAGCGGGACCTGAGGAGAAAAGGTTCAGGTCCAGCTTCCCCAGGATCAAACTCACAGGCGCTTCCTGAGCTTCGCCGCGTCCATCCGCCGCGCTCCCACCCCACTGAGCCTGCGCCAGCCCGAACGCGCACGCGCCAACTCCGGCCCAATCAGAATCGCAAACCCAAATTCCAGGTGGAAGGACTAAACGCGGGGCGGGGCGGGGCGGGGCGGGGCGGGGCGGGGCGGGATCTTCAGGCCGAAACGCGGACGTGATTGGCCGGTGGAGGGGGACACGGGTTCTCATTTAGGCGAAGCCTCGCCCGCCGGCCGAGTGGAGTAAACTGTTCTCCTAATTTGGGAAGCGGCCAGCGCGGGCCTGGGCGGGGCGGCGCCGAGCGCGCCTGCGCAGAGCGCCCGCCGCCCGCCGGGGCGTGTTCTCTGTTTGGGGATTGCCTTAGCTCGGTTGGGGTGCATCCCTCGCCCGCAAAACGCGCCCTGCGGGAGCCTGCAAGTTTCCACGAACAGCCCGTTAGTTAGGGGCTGCCCTCTGAGGTGAGTGTGTGCGGCGTTGCATTTGGCCTTGCCCGTCTCCGCGCGGGTGGAGGGGGTGCTGGACCCTTTCCACTTCCCCGCCCCGCCCATCCTCGAGCTGGCGCCGGGTCCTCGCCCGGTGGACGCCCACTTTCCAGGGCCAGGGGGGGGAGCCGAGGGTGCCCAGCAGAGTTCTCTCCTTTCTGGTTCGGCACCCTCCTGCCTTCACCCACGTGCTGTGTTGTTGTCGTTCGGTGCAGACCATGTCCAAGTCTCTGAAGAAGTTGGTGGAGGAGAGCCGGGAGAAGAACCAGCCGGAAGTGGACATGAGTGACCGCGGCATCTCCAACATGCTGGACGTCCACGGCCTGTGTGAGTGCCGGGCCGGCCGGCCCTGGGAGGGGCTGGAAGGGCTGCAAGTTTCCCAAGTCACTGCCGGCCACGGTGTGCGAGGTTGGAATGGCTTATGGTCCACCCTCTGCTTGTAAACATCACTTGTCAAGACCTTAGCTCAGAAAGTTTGCAATCAGAATGATGGAAACTTGATCGCTGAAAAACGCGCGTGGGGACCAGGGCAGGAGTCACACAGAGACAGGGCTGCTGCTGTTCCCCAGCAGTTGTCTCTGCGGATGTGTGGCATCTGGGGGTGGGCTGTCCACACGGTTTACTGAGTAGCCACTTTATTTTTTAATTGAAAATCATTTTTTTTTTTTTAAACTCTTCTTCTTTTCTCCTAATATAGTCTTTGGCCCTTGAACAAATGCCGCACAAATGTTACATGATTAAGTGTTCTTGTGCCTGGAGTGTGTTAAACATTTCTTGGCTCATTACCATTTTGTGGGTTTGCTCTCTTTAGTTTAGACTTTTTTGTCATTTCCAGCTTGTGCTATTGTGATGTCTTCCTAACTTTACCACTTGCCTCCAGGTTTACGGACCCTGTGGTCTAGTCTCTATTGGTCGCAGTGCTATTTTTTCCTGTAACACAGGTCTCTTGTGTTATTTTGTCCTTTAAATCAGGGAATCAAGGAATGCAAACTCAAAGGTGGTGGTGGTGGGGTAATCATGACCTCTTTAATAGTATCCCACCTACTGCTCAGATCCAAACAGTTGTTACCACCTGCAGAAGTTTCGTCAGTGTTGCCAGAATGTTTTTGTTTGTTTGTTTTGTCTTTTAAGAAACCAAGTATCCAGCCGAAACCGGTTTGGCTCAGTGGATAGAGCGTTGGTCTGTGGACTGAAAGGTCTCAGGTTCGATTCCGGTCAAGGGCATGTGCATTGGTTGCGGGCACATCCCCGGTAGGGGGTGTGCAAGAGGCAGCTGGTTGATGTTTCTCTCCCTTCGACGTTTCTAGCTCTCTATCCCTCTCCCTTCCTCTCTGTAAAAAATCAATAAAATATATTTAAAAAAAAAGCAAGTATCCAGGTGATATTTACCAAATTTCAGAAGTTAGTGATTAATTTCAGTATTTGAAAAATACTTTACAAAGGTGAAATAATATACTCTTCAGGCTGAATGTAGCCTCAGTTTTGACCTTCTCTCTTAAACACCTCTGGTTGCTCATTACCAGCAGTAATGCTCCAGTTTCCTTGGCATGACATGCAGGGCCTTCCTGTATCTGACCACAGCCTACCTTAGGTCCGTCCCCTCCATGCGTTTGGTGAACCAGCCATTCTTCCTCACTGCCCTTCCTGAGCCAGGGCACACACTTTCAGGTTTGTATCCCTTTACAAGTATTGTTTCCTCCCTCTTCACTCTTCTTTACCCAAAATGTTTATCAAGAGTCAGCACAGACGTCCCAGCCTAGGGAAAGCCTCTGTCTGTACCAAGCTGACATACCGTGTTTCCCCGAAAATAGAACATCCTCCGAAAATAAGACCTACTTACAGGTTTCCTTCTGAGTGAAATATAAGGCATCCTCCCCAAAATATGCCCCCCCCCCCCCCCCAGGCTCTGTCTCAGAATGCTTTGCTAAACATGAGAGATTTGGTCCACTGATTCTGAAAGAAATGGAGTCACAAGAAATTCACCAGGAAATTCAGGAATTGGATTGTTATGATGATGTTCCAGAAGATGATGACATGCTTGTCATTGAATAAAGGAGTAAATTCTTGATACGGTAGGATTCACAGTTTGTCTGGTTTGTGTTGACAACTACTGTACTATCGTACCATATATACAGG
The DNA here is from genome assembly GCF_014108245.1 of Pipistrellus kuhlii. NCBI lineage: Eukaryota > Metazoa > Chordata > Mammalia > Chiroptera > Vespertilionidae > Pipistrellus > Pipistrellus kuhlii. The sequence continues at coordinate 106,725,086 of NW_023425404.1, read as the reverse complement.
TAATAAATTTCCTTCTTCATGGAAAAATAAGACATCCCCTGAAAATAAGACCTAGCGCATCTTTGGGAGCAAAAATTAATATAAGACACTGTTTTATTTTCGGGGAAACAGGGTAGTTAGTTAACCCTCTCTTCTATGGAGTTAGACATACCTGGTTTCATGACCCTTGTTACACAGGATTGTAACATGCTGTTTCTCTTCCCCACTGGGAGCCTGGAGGGGCTTAGCGCTGTGCAAAATTCATATTTGCCTTCTTTCTAATATTGCCTGGAACACAGTAGATACTCATAACGGTTGATGGATGAAAGAAAGAAGGCTGGATTAGGCCCGTGAGTTCATGAGATCCACACTAGTTTTTGTCAGTGGAGAATAAGGGGGGTGGTCCAGGAGACCCCAGAATATAATGGATTGCTTCTTAGGCCTGGAGAGAGCAGAGTCAGATTTACTGTGACTCTGTGGTTTGTGCCTGGGACAGACATGGGGCATGGTGCCATTGATACATCTCTGAAAAGTTGATGAAATTTGTAAATTCTTAGGAAGATACCTGCCATTAGGCTTAGCTTTTGTACTAATTAGCATCTCAGCCTCCTGCTATGTGTTGGCCTCTCTCAGTGGTGATGGCTTCCCAGGGGCAGCAACGGAGCAGATGTCTCTGGTGCTGAATTGGCACTTGTAGGCCTGGATGTGTCCCCGAGCTGGTCCTGCTGATCACCGGGGACACCGCCGCAGTGGAGGGAGGAGGTGGGGAGCGGCATGCATCTTCTCATGGGCTTGAAGAAAGAGGTTGCTTTCAGCAAAAAACAAAAAACATATTGCTCAGCTTTCAAGAGGATTTTTTTTTTCCTGTAATATTTATAAGTAAGGAGAGTGGTGTAGCTATATTGGTTCAGTTGTGTTATCTCTCTTGAGGCCTTGACTTTTACCGAAGAGAAAAGAGCCACTTGCTTCCTGAAAAAGGTGTTTCCGTCATCCTATGAGGAGGTGGAAAGTAAGATCATTCTTAATTTTTCCAGGAGAGCATACTAAAGGAAGAATGTACTTCCTGGCGAGTTCAGTGGAAGTGAGTTTGGCCGCTGGAGTGTGTGTAGACCCAAGGAGTGGCTGCTTTCTGCGATAGCTCCCTGACTTCTGGCTCTCGGAGGGTTCTGAATGCCTTCCAAAGCCAACTCCTCCTGGGATCCCTTTGTCTGCACATCTTATTAAAATATTTGATGAGATTATGTTAATTGCAGCATGAGAAGTCATAGCCTTTTACTTGTAACATTTTTTAGCTTCTTATCATGTAGTTTTATGAATAGTTTTATTGGTTTAGTGCTAAGATAAGCCTCTTATCTTTGGAGAAACTGAAAAAAGTGTAAGGACATTAAAGGGAAACTATGAGACACAATAACCATTCTCTTTCACTGAACTCCCCAGGAAGTATGTTCATTCTTATCTCCACAGATAAGAATGGATATTTGTACTTATTCTCTTTTGAGCTGTCCATCTGTCTGCCTGCCTGGGAGAGTTGTGTCTTAGAAGGGCAGGACTTCCTCTGAGACAGTACCTGGCTTTAAAAAATGTTTTCAGGAGCTTAGAGACCAAAAACTTTCTGGTGGAGAAAACTTCCTGGGCCAGCAGACAGGTTCTAGAGTTTCCTGTCTGAAGCTGGACACTCAGAAGTGGGGCCTTGGAGTGGAACAGAGTGGCTTCAGATTCTCCATCTTCTATTTATTACTGTAGAGAAGCTGCTTAACCTTTCTGTGCCTCAGTTTCCTCATTGTCAAATGGAGATGTAAGTAGCCATTTGGTTGGATTAGTTTAATGTAGTGGTTGGCAAACTCATTAGTCAACAGAGCCAAATATCAACAGTACAACTATTGAAATCTCTTTTGAGAGCCAACTTATTTAAACTTAAACTTCTTCTTACGCCACTTCTTCAAAATAGACTGGCCGAGCCCATGATATTTTGTGGAAGAGCCAATCTCAACTGGCCAAAGAGCCGCATGTGGCTCGAGAGCCGCAATTTGCCAACCCTGGGTTAAGTGTTAAGTACACTGATGTATGTCACTATGCCTGTACATGAAATGTTAACTATTAACCTGTTAACCGAGCGGGACCTATAAATACGTCAAACGTAAACAATATTGGGAACGGGTAGGACGTATGAATACGTCCTTGAAATATATGATGCGCCCCGAGAGGGATGGTGTATATATATATTTTTTAAAATATTTTATTGATTTTTTACAGAGAGGAAGGAAAGGGGAGGGATAGAGAGTTAGAAATATCAATGAGATGAGAGAGAAACACTGATCAGCTGCCTCTTGCACACCCCCCACTGGGGATGTGCCGGCAACCAAGGTATATGCCCTTGACTGGAATCGAACTGGGAACTTTAGGTCCGAAGGCCGACGCTCTATCCACTGAGCCAAACCGGTTTCGGCTATTTTTTGTAATCTTTATCATTGTTTGTAAAATTTATAATTTTTTAATTCGACGTGTCCATTTTTTTCTGTCGGTATTCTTTTCAATTTTTTTGTAATTTTGTATTTTCTTTTGTGCTTTATATATATATAAATAAATGAAAATATATATATATTTCATTTATTTTCATTAAGTATAAATAAAAAAAATAATATGAAATTACATCCTCCGGGCGTGACGTACTGACATGTCCTAGTGAAAGAGTACGCGCCTGTTACAGGTTGCGTCATTAAAAAGGGAACTCCCCGGTTAACAGGTTAATGGGAAGTTCCAGATGGAACTTGGTAAGCCTCAGCTATCACCAGTTCCACCATATTGGCCTGAACCAAGAAGAGCATGGTTAATTAGACAGTGAGGGATTTGCGCCTTGTGGGGATTTTTGTTTAAATCTTTTTTTAAAATTGATTTCAGAGAGGAAGGGAGAGGGAGAGAAAGAAACATCAATGATGAGAGAGAATCATCTATTGATCGCTGCCTCCTACGCGACCCCCCTACACAACCCAAACATGTGCCCTTGACTGGAATTGAACCTGGGACCCTTCAATCCACAGGCTAACTACTCTCTCCACTGAGCCAAACCAACTAGGGCCTGTGTGGATATTTTTTACATGGCTTATTAGGATCTGGAGGGTATGGTACTTTTGCCTAGAGTTGTTATAAATTTAGTTGTTATAATAATTGCTGTTATTTTTTTAATTACCCCTCATTTTTTCTTTTTCTTCGTAGTTTTCCTATGTGATGTAATCTGCACACATGTTCTCTTTAAAGCTTCCAAGTGTAACGGCACCGATTTTGTTCTTTTTATTGAAGAACTTTCACTGCAGAAACTCTCCCACACAGCAGCTGTCTTCACTGGATGCTTTTGAAGGGTCCTGTAATCCGCTTCCGGGAGCGAGAATCCCATCAGGATTCTGCAATACTTGCCCCATTTCTTTTGCTTAAGTCTTTTGTGTCGTTTTAATCTCTTTAAGTTTATTACCTTCTGGGTGTTCAGGCCTTTATCAGTTTTTATTTTCAGGTTAGTCTGAAATATCTTTCAGATCTATCTTAAAAAAAATAACCTGCCTCAGAGGTCTTTCTAAAGGAGTCTATAAAATAATCCACAAAAGTACTCATAAATTCTCTGGTTTCAAAAGCTGTTAGGAATTACCAGTTACGGACATATCTTTTTTTATTGTATAATACTTCACAGATATTGCTAATTTTTACAAATTGAAGTCAAAGACCCTCCAGCACAAAGGGATTATAACTATTTATTGTGATACTGGCTTATGGAGGTAGTCTGGGACTGAACCCGCAGTATCTCTGAGTGTGCCTGTAGGTTGTCTTTGAGGGGAAGGTTAAAGAGCTTGGAAGACCATGTCTTGTTAGCTGTGATCTTTATTAAGACCTTTTGTATTTCGACTCCTCTAAGTTGCCTGTATATGCCCACCTTTGTGTTTCTTTGCGGTTTCCTTTTTGTGTGTGTGTTTTAAATGTTCATCTTTACTGTTGTAAGTATTACAGATGTCCCCTCTCTTTTCCACATTGACCCTCTCCACCCTGCAATATCTTAGCCTGGGCAGCCCTTTTCTCACCCCAGCTAACTAATCCCTCCCTTGTCACTTAATGCTTATAAAAGAAAGAATGATTTCTCTATCTACATAACTCCATTGAGAGGCTTCCCCACCATCCCAGTTCAGTGGCTCTTTTGGGCCTAGTGTACTTGCTTCTGTTATCTCTGTACTTGGCATTGTGCTTGGGGAAAGTTGCTTGAAGAAGGAGGCTATTGCATTAACTAAGAGTTCAGATGAGCTAGGGTGGAGAGCACAGCACAGCGGAGGGGGTGTTGCCTCTGTGACCCTGCCACAGACTTCTCCCCTACTTTTCAGAGGGAACAGTTTGCAACCATCAGGAACATGATAGAACTGTTTAGTGCTCAATTTTTTATTTTAGGACAGAGTAGAAGCAAAATGTTTCATCCAGGTAGGAAATAAAATGAAAAAATTGTGACCCCTTTGATATAACTGAACTAACAATGAATGACCTTTTACAATTTTTCAATCATTGGGCATTTTGGTTCCTGTCATCCATAGCTTCTTTTTGGTGAGCAGCTTTATGTCACCAGCAGTTTAACCTTAGGAAAGTCACTTAACCTCTCTGACTTTGCATCTGTGAGATGAAAATAGTAAGAGTAGCTACTTGATAGAATTGCTGAGTCATTATCTGTGAAATGCCTTGAATACCATCTAGCGTGTCTTGGTCCATTCATTCGGGCTGGGTGGCTTATAAGTGACAGAAATTTATTTCTCATGGTTCTAGAGGCTGGAAGTCTAAGATCAAGGAATGGGCAGATTCCCTGTCTGGTGTGGACTCACTTCCTGTTACATAGATGGCCGCCTCACTGTGTCCTCACATGGTGAAAAGGACAAGAAGTCTCTTTATAAAGGGCACTAATACCTAATTCATGAAGACCTCATCCCCTCCCAAAGGTCCCCCTCTCCTAATACCATCACAAAATGGGGGTTAGTTTTCAGTATATGACTTTTAGGGGAAACCCAAACATTCAGTCTATCTCATGGCACATATTATTCTTAATATTCAATATTATTAATATTTCAAACTTTGATTATGTAAAATATGCAAAAACAGTGTCTGTTTAGTGTTTTGAATTCTCGGTCATGGCACTTCTCCTGTGGTCTTCACTTCTTGTCTCACTGGTTCATGGAGTCTGGGCACCCAGTGCCTCCTTCCTCATCTGACTGAGGTTTCCTGGGAGACATTAAGTGGGCATGCCAGTGTGATGGTGTCAGGAGCCAGGGACAGTGTGGGAGGTGGCTGGGCAGCTGGGTGTTTCACAGGATTTTAGTTGTAGTGTGCTCCTGTCTGTTGAGGATGACAGGCATTAAAACTGTTGGCAGTTTTTCAACTAATAACTAAGATACAGTATGTCACCCTATAGCTATTTATTGAATGTATTTATTTTTGTGATGGGCACCATGTAAGCTGAGTCTTTGGGTGCTTCTTTTCTGTTGAATCTTTAAATTACCCAGTGATTAATTAATATTTGCTAAGTTAAGAAAACTGTAAGCTGGTTAATGGATTAGAAGTAGCTAGATTCTTATAAGAAACTATAACACCCATTGCTTTGCCATTATAGCCAGCTTTAATTGTGATAAAAAGTGCTAGAGTTGATATGGATAATAATTGCAAACCAGATCCTAGGTCCTCTTCATGAATTTACAAGAACCTGGTTTAAAGAATTCGATCTAGATAATTGAGATACATTAGTACAAAGCAAAAACTAGAATTGATGTCTGTACATTATATAAAGGTCTCTTGCTTCATTGAATAGCAAGTTTGTACAGGTTGATTTATTTATTTACTTTTTTTTACTTTTTAAGGCAAAAGCATAAAAATGTGGCCTAGGAACAGTCCGTGTAGGCCAAGTGCCTGACCAGCATGGGGCAGTGTGGAGCCTCTGCGGTTTCCTCAGGCCTCAGCTCACTCTCTTCATCGTTCCCTCCTGCTTGCGCAGTTGCCTCCTCTTGCCCCGTCATGCTTCTTTCTTCAGGTGAAAGGACATCCTCTTTTATGGTACTTCATCCTAGAAGCTTATAGCCAAAGGAACCTCCCCTTGCCATGGTCTGTCTGCTCCAAAGCATCTTTATGATTGGGGCATTTCATAACTGCAGTGCAGCCTGAAGCCTCTGCTGGAGGCACAGGGGCTTCCGAATAGAGAGGATTGAGAGGCACTAATCTTGAGTTTCCCAGTGACAGGGCGAATGGAATTTGCCATCGCCCCTTGGGGCATATTTCCTCAGTGTGTGATGTTTAACAGTGCTGGGGCTACCATGCACAATACCACAGATGGGATGGGAGGGGGGGGGGAGGACAGGGGACTTAAACAAAAGACATTTTCTTACAGTTTGAAATGCTGGGACTCCAAGATCAAGGTGTAGGCAGGGCAGGTTTCTCTTGAGGCATCTCTCCTTGGCTTGTGATGGACGCCTTCTCGCCGTGTCCTCACATGGTGTTCCCTCTGAGCATGCCTGTCCCTGGTATGTCTCTGTGAGTCCACTTTCCTTGTCTCATACGGATACAGTCAATTTTCATTACGGCTCACCTTAATGGCTGCATTTTAACTCGTTTAAAGGTCATGTCTCCAAATACAGTGACATTCTGAGATACTGGGGGTTAGGGCTTCTACACGGGAATCTTAGGAGCCATAGTTCACCCCATCATATCTATATTAGAGGTTCTGAATGGTTCATGCGTGTCTACTTACACTGGGACAAATACTTCTCACTTACAACATCACCCCTTGCTGCAACGTTTACAGATGAGCAAGCAGAAGGTGATCTAGAGGCTGTAAGTCCCAGCATTACACAGTTAGTGACAAAATCAGAGTTCACACTTAAGTGTCTCTAACACTTTTGCTCTATAATAACTGTGCTGTGTTGTTTCCCATCCCTGAAGTGTAACAAAGGCCTGGCTCAATGTTAAAGAGTAGGATTTCTGGGGTGCCTGGGACAATAGGCCTTGCTACAAAGCATTCATGTTCATAATTCTTGAAAACTCTGGACAAACAAAAAAAAAAAGAGAGAAAAAAAAAGAAAAAAAAAGAAAACAAAGAAGCATCATTTGGGTAGCCTGCAGCCTGGAAACTTAAGTTTATCATATTTTTTTCTTTATTTTACTTTTGTCATCCCCATTTATTTCCCCTTATACCCTGCTACATTTCTGTCTACCCTCCCAGAATCACCCGTGTTGACCATGTCCATGAGTTTTCTCTCTCTCTCTCTCTCTTCCTCTCTCTCTCTCTCTCTCTCTCTCTCTCTCTCTCTCTCTCTCTCTCTCTTTTTTTGCTCAATCCCACTACTCCTCCATCTTCACTCCCAGAACTGTCTGCCTGCTCTCTGTGAGTCTGTCTTACCATATATATTGTGGCAGAGCTTTAACTGTGGAGGAAAACACTAGAAGCAACTTATTCTCTATCTGGTCAGTATTAACCGTGAACCCTTCTTTTTCCTTACGGTTTTCAAAAAACCTATTAATCTTAACTGAATTTAGTGATCAGATGAGAGATGACTTTGCACTGCATATTAGTTCATTTTTTCTGTCTTCAAACTTAGAACATTAGTTTAGAACACTTTATGAAGTCTGGTGCTACAGAAGATTGTGTTTGGGAAATATTGGTTCATATATATATATATATATATATATATATATATATATATATATAAAAGCCCAGCGACCAGAAAGGCAAGAGAACCAGAATGACTGGTGGCTGTGACACACACTGCCACAGCCAACCAGCCTGCCCAGGTCGACCCCCAACACCCTGATCAGGGGTGAGGCCAGCAGCCAGTCACCTATGGCTCCTCCCCCCAGCTGGCCCTGCCCCTGATTGGCCCCCAATACCTTGAATTGGCCAGCCTGCCAATTGCCCCTGGCCCCTCCCCCTCACCAGCACAGACAGATGGGTCCCCATTGGGGCAGGCTGGCTGGACCCCACCCATGCAGGAATTCATGCATTGGACTTCTTATATATCATAACAGGATAAACCTGAATTACATCAAATGGTACAGTTAGCTATCATTTACCTGTGTTTCGTAGAGAATCTTTCATTTAATATATTTTTCTGAACATCTGTTAATTAATCTTCTAGGTCCAGAATAGATCTCAATTTTAAGTCCAAATTGGGCCACACGATAGACACACATCAGACCACCTAGTTAACAAAGTCTTGGCCTCTTGTTTTTTTAAGGCATAGTACAGATCAGAGATTGGTAACCTGGTTTGCAATCTCAGTATACAAAAGACTGTTTTGCCAATGTTCATATGTAAGTTGGTTTTTTAAGTCTTCAGGCTATGTAAAAGTTGCTTATTTAACCTGTTATGTATTTGTATCCTATAAGGTATGCCTTCTTTATTAGAAGCTTAAGAAACAGATAATATAATTAAAATGCCATGTATAATGGAATATATTAATACACATGCACAAACACACATACGTGCCATTTGCCAGACTTTGTACTCTCATTATGGTTTATTTCTTTTGAAGCTCACAATTGCATTATGATTATTATCATCCTATCCTCATCATCTTCCAGGTTATACCTGAGGAAAGGGATTTCTAGAACTTAAGTGACCAGATCTGAGTCACACAGCTAATAACTAGTGGAGCCAGGCTTTCAACCCAGGCAGTCAGACTTCAGAAGCTGTGCTCTTAATTTACTCTATCTCACCTTATTTATGTCACTGACATTTTTGACAGGCACATGCACATGTAAAGATAAAACGGCTAATTCAGTAAGTGTACACTGATCTGGAGAGAGCAGGATAGGGTTGCCCCCGGCAACGGAGGAAGCAAAGCTTTCCACCTGCTCTGGCCAGCCTAGGCCTCCACACCAGGCTACAAAGTTTCAATTATAGAAGATACATAAAACCAAACAAATGGCTAAAGGCAACAGAGCATGCAGGAGGTTTGACTCCCCTCCAGGCTACAAAGTTCCAATAGTAGAAGGTAAATAAATTCCAGATACCAGGGCCTCTGCTTGGGTCCGGCAGGGTGGGGGTGGGAGGGATGGCCAGCCTGCAAACCACCACAAGCCCCTCACCCAGGCTGCCCCACACCCCAAGGGAACCCCCACCCTGATCCGGAACACCCTTCAGGACAAATCAGCTGGGCCCCACCCGTGCACCAGGCCTCTATCCTATCTAATAAAAGAGTAATATGCAGATTGACCATCACTCAACACACAAGAATGCTGCCCCCATGTGGTCAAAGGTCCTGGCCCCATGTGGACACAAGATGACCACCACAAGATGGCCAGCAGGGGAGGGCAGTTGAGAGTCACCAGGCCTGCAAGGGAGGGCAGTTGTAGGCAATCAAGCCTGCAGGGGAGGGCAGTTAGGGGTGACCAGGTAAGCAGAGGAAGGAAGTTGGGGGCAAACAGGCTGGGTGAGGAGCAGTTAGACATCAATCAGGCTGGCATGGGAGTGGTTAGATGGTGATCAGGCTGGCAGGCAGAAGCAGTTAGGGGCAATCAGGAAGGCAGGCAGGCGAGCAGTTGGGAGCCAGCAGTCCTGGATTGTGAGAGGGATGTCCGACTGCCCATTTAGACCGGATCCCACTGGGCAGTTTTACATCCCTCGAGGGGTCCCAGATTGGAGAGGGTGCAGGCTGGGCTGAGGGATACCGCCCACCCGTGCACGAATTTCATGCACCGGGCCTCTAAAATAAATAAATAAATAAATAAATATTTATTTATTTAAAAGAGGAAATACTTGTAAGTTTTTTCAAGGTTAGTAAAATCTTTAAAATCCAGAGTCAGTTTTAAAAAAAAAATAAATATTTTTTTATTGATTTCGGAGAGGAAGGGTAAGGGAGAGAGATAGAAACATTAATGATGAGAGATAATCATTGACTGGCTGCCTCCTGCATGCCCCCTACTGGGGATCAAGCCTGCACCCAGGCATGTGCCCTTGACCAGAACAAACCTGGGACCTTTCAGGCGGCAGGCAGATTCTCTATCCATTGAGCCAAACCAGCCAGGGCCAGAATTAGTTTTAGTCTATATCTACCTTCCTCTCTGCTTTCCCCTCCTTCTGTGGGTTGTCTATATTGACTAATATTTCTTGCTTGAACTATTTTATCTGTGTAACATAAAATAGGTGTATTTTTAGGAACCAGTTCTAGAATCCCAGAAGTCAAAAAGTTAAGCTACCCATTTACAGGTAAGGGAACTGGGATTTTACAGAAAGGTAAAGTGAGTTTTCTCAGGTTCCACAGGCACTAAAGTCAGAACGAACTGCAGCCTAGGTGTCCAGATTCTAGATCTTCAGCGTCTTTCCAATATGGGAAAATACTGTCCACATCGGGATGGAGTATTCTCTTCAAGATGGTGGAAATTCCTGTTTTACCAAAATGAGGATTAACCTGAGTGGGAAAATTCATTTATATTTTGAATGAAATATGACAGTCACATGAAGTAACTGAAGTAGCCTAAGACCCAGATTGTAGTCCCATGAGACCCTTATAAAAATCCCTCATTTCTCTAGAGCACACCTTCCCCATTTTGAAGATGAAAACCTGAATTCCATTATTTGATTCTGTGAAACAAATTTTAAAAACGAGACAAGAAACAACTAATATTTTTGTGATGTCTGCTACATCAGAGTGGCAATAAAGTAATAAGCACTTTATTGACACTCACTGGAATAAAAAATGTTAAAGTAAAATATGGTAATACCATTAATAACTAATGTTTACCAATTTAAAAAAAATATGTTTTATTGATTTTTTTACAGAGAGGAAGGGAGAGGGATAGAGAGCTAGAAACATCAAGCCTCGATGCTTGAGAGCCCCTGTGCCACCTGTTCTCACCCGCACCCGTGGTTTGGTCCTCACGGGCTGTTCATGGTTGTTTTTACCCTCGGCTTTCAGCTTCTCCCTATGACATGCCTTATCCTGACCTCCAGCTGCTTCCTTCCCCAGCCTCCGATAACTAGTTTCCCCGGCTGGACACCCCGCTGTTCCCAGCTCAGACCTGGTATGCGTTATTTTTCTGACCAGCTACAGGGTTCTTAGATCGTCTCCTGGCATGATGTCTGTCCCCACAGTCCAGCTCCAGCTTGTTCCTCCACCCTCTCCTCTCGCATACACTGATGTGTCCCCAATGGCCCCACAAACCCACACCTCACTCCAGAGACCATTAAACTTCTCACTGCCAGCCTTCTGCCCGGCAGAGCTCCAACAAGAAGATCACAGCAGTCTGTGCGTCAGCAGAACCAATGCAGAATTTCCTAATTATTAATAAACATAACCACCATTTTTTGAGAACCTACTCTGTACCAGATACTACTGACATCATTCTTTATTTAAGGAGCAGCATAGTTTTTTCATTTTACCAATGAAAAAAGTCATTATGTATTAAGAATGGTAATCCTTTGCCTGTCATAGGCAGTAGTCACTTCTTATATGCAAGGGATACAGGCCAAGATCCCCAAGTGGGTGCCTGAAACCACGGACAGTACTTAATGTCCCAATTGATGCAATCCCCCCTTCAATGACCAACTCACGGATGTTCTCACTTGTGAATCTCTGCTCTTATTTATGTATCAAAAGTATCGCTCTTTTTCAGTGATCACATATGATAAATTGCTTTCTGTTGAGTGAAAGCAATTAATTATGGTTGATGGACCCTTTATCTGTAAATAGAATTCAGTCAAGTAATCAGTTTTAAACACTTGCTACTAAAGAATTTCCAACTCTTCAAAGTAATTAGATATGAAGTAAAGGAAGGTTTTTGTACCATCCTGGTGATTTTTTTTTTTTTAAGTTTTAAGTTATGAATGAAATGTAAAAAAATGTTTTTTCTGATTCTGAGTGTATTGATGAATATGATATTTGTATTATATCTTAGTACCAAACATTTTATTGTCTCTCTTCACTTTAATATATTGTCAGAAGCTGCATATTTAGGAAGATCTGAATCTATAGCTTACTACCATGGGTGAAATAACTTCAGCCATGCAACATGGCAGGCATTTTAATCATGCATCCTGGAGACCCAGAACCCAACTTGGTCAGCGTTGCTTCCTGGTGCTGAAATCTGGCCACTCCCACATGCCCATGGAGTCTCTGAGTCAGCATTGTGTAAGGCTGTTGCTGTGTCTAGCCTACTGGGGAGCCAAAATGGAATAGCCATTTGGACCATTTTTCAACATAAAGAATAAAGTTCAAATTAATTCTTTTTGGTCTGCAACTTGGGAGGAAACAACATAGGCTACTGTATGCAGTGTAATTTGAGGGGTAGCACAGAATTTATGTATTTATTTTAATTTCAGAGAGGAAGAGAGGGAGAGAGAGAAACATCAGTGATGAGAAGGAATCATTGATTGGCTGCCTCCTGCAAGCCCCACACTGGGGATGGAGCCTGCAACCCAGAAATGGACCCTGACCGGGAATCAAATTGTAACCTCCTGATTCATAGGTCAGTGCTCAACCACTGAGCCACACCAGCCGGGTGCAGTACAGAATTTGAACAGTGCCCCCTGTGGTTGTCAAACAAGGTGGCCCTCTTTGAATATCCAGGAGGTACGGTGGTTCTCCCAACATGGCAATATTTGACACATACAGGAGCTGTCAAGAAGGAGTGACCATTGGCCTTCTGATGAAAGCAGTGTTTTTCTGATTGCTTCCATTCAGAGTGCAGTCCAGTTTTTGTGACCAATGTTATAGAACCTTTCGTTTGTAACCCAAAGATGGCTGTTCCGACCCATGACAAGATTGCAGACACTTGCAGGCCTCATACCACTTTGTGTATTTTCAAGTCTCATTCCCCTAGTGCCATCCTGGCCGTGTTTTTCTCTGGATGTAAATGTCATGCTGTAAAGCCAGAACTTTCTACCTTCTCTGAAGTACTACCAAAGGGATCATTTGTTTTCTAATTTACCAAAATGAAACTAGAGACAATTTCCAGTGTGCCACATCTTGGTGATATGTTGGGTTATTTTGAAAGCAAATCGATAATTTCATCTTAGGGGGCTGTGGATTTTATCATGCTTTTTTTTTCTCATCTCATGCTACCTACTTTGTGCTGCAGAAGAAGGGGGAAAAAACTGAACCTATTTTACATAACATCTGCTTCCATTGTGTTATCTAGAAAAGGCAATTCTTTTTCTAGTAGTGTGTAGTTCGTCCTTTTAGTTTTCTGAGTTTATTTCATTAAGATATTGGCTGCTCCCTCCTGTCCTGTACCTTCCCTGTTTTCCGTCTCAGATGTGGAAGCTGGGATGGCTTCCATACCCCCAGTTTCCATATGTCTTCCATGTCCAGCTTCAGTGCCTGGTGCACCTCGGCCCTGTAGTCTTTTGGCTGTGTCATTCACCCCACAATAAGCAACATTTCCTTCTCAACTGCCATTATCCCTGCAGATAGATTTCTTTCCTCATCAATCCTTCCATACCTCTCATTGTAGGGTTTACCTTACGTTTTAAGATTTTTGGGCATGCTCACTAAATTGAGTGACTAAGTAATTTGTCATCCTAACCAGCACAGTTCTGAGAGGAACAGCAGACAGTCTCAGACTGTTCCAGGCTAACCAGAATGTCTGGTCAACATTACTTCTACAAGGATCTCCAAGACAGAGACACCTGGACACTCAGGACATTCAGTGTGCTCAGTAAATATCCAATAAGTGAGGCCTGGACTTGTGAAATTTCTGAAGCAACCAGGTCCTCTTTGAGCATTTTCCTGCCGACAATCAATGGCCATAAATCACCTGTACAGTGCCAGCAACCTCACCCCACTACCCTTTCCCTCAGAAACACATCCCTCCCAATGGTTTTGTTTTCCACTGTTCATTTTGGCCTTAAACAGTGTTCACTCAGATCCCATTTCTAAAGGCTTGAGATAAAATGGTAGTCAAGGCATGCTAGCACTTAACTGTGTATGCCAACACAATGCTTAGTTATTTAGTTGATTTTGAAAATATTCTACTTTCAACCATACTTCTTAGTTATTTAGTTGACTTTTGAAATATACTCGTCTTTGAAAATGACTGGGCAAAGCATAGTTTAATATTGTTGTAGGCATTTCAGTAACAGTCCTAAGTGTTCTGTCAGTGCTCATTCTTGACAGTTAATGGCTAGCAGGACCATTAAAGTGTGTTATTCACACAGTGGAAGGTCTCCCAGTGTGTGATCCAGGTCAGGGTACAGCCTGCTCCCATTTCCCCAACGTGTTTGACTAGAGTGGCTTTTGTACTTTTAAATAATCCATTCTATATTGGTAGACCGTTTCTTCCCTCCTCCCCTTTTTAAAGAATTTTTATGAGTTTATTTGAGCCAAGGTGATGACAATTGCCAGGAAGTAAAATCTCAAAGGACTGAGAAAACGCTCCTTCCTTCTTTTTTAACAGTGCAGTTTCCTTAGGAGACTCACAATGAACTCAACATTGCCAAGTGGGAGGGAGCAGTGGCTTTTATGAATATTCCTGTCCCTACTTGGTCTTTGCCTGTACCAGGCTTTGTGATTAACTCTGACCAATCTTACTGCTCTCCCTGTAGGCCCAGCCCAGAGTCCTTTGTTGTCCTAAATATTTCCTGTAAGGTCTTTTATTAACTTTTCTTTTCTGCTCTAATTTTTCTCCCTCTTACCTACTTTAGCAGGTAGCCCTATAACAATAGTGAGAGAGAAAAAAAAATACATTCTAGTAATATGATTAGCTAAAGCAACAACTGGACTTATGTTCTCTATTTTTTTTTAAAAAAAGAAACTTACAAATTTCACCAGTTTATTTCTTGCTAAATGCTTATTGAAATGACACAATAAAGTGGTTGAAGAGAACCAGCTTTTACTAATTTAAATCTTTCATGGTAAATGTTAGTTGGGAGGAGAGCAAAATTTCTTTGTTTTTAATTAGCTAGTTGTGTTATTTTAGGAAAAATTAAGGCAGGAGGAGATAGGATTGTTAGTTTTCTTTATAATAATAGTTGATTTCTGTGACAGTTAATTGGAGTAGTTTGCTATTGGGAGAGGTTGTTGTCTGCTAGTTTCAGTTTGCCCCATCTTTCTTGATAATAAAACCCCTAATTTTAGCTGGCAGATGGTCACCTGGAATATAGACTGCATTTCCCTGCCTCCCTTGCAGCTAGGCATGACTGTATTATAACATTTTGATTAATTGCTTATAAGTAGGAGTGCCATGTGCAACTTCTTGGAAATTTTCTAAAGGAGGAAGGCTTTTTTTTTCTTTCTTTCTTTTTTCCCCCTTTCTTTCTGTCCTTCTGAAGGGAATGCAGACATGATGGCTAAGCTCAGGCAGCCATTGTGGACCATGAGATGGGATCCATGCATTGAGGATAATAGATACCAGGAACCTCTGGATTGCCTGTGTGTAAATAAGGGAGAAACTCCTGTTATGTGTAACCTTTGTTACTTGTGGTTTGATCTCACATGCGGTTGATCGTAGTCTCAACTGATCTGTCTGTGAATCCATTTCATCTTGTTTGGTTGGAGGGCAGCTCTTTCATTTTTTTTTTTTTTTATCAGACTATATAACATAGAGATAAAGGAATGCTGTGTTTGGTGGACAAGAAAATCTTAACTTTCATAAGCAAAAAATGTATGAGATCCTCTGCAGTGTCTAAAATCTTAAATGTCACGTGACAATTACACATCACAAACATGCTTTTCTCCTTCCTCTTTGCCTTTTTCTTCCCCCTTCTATAGTTGTTCAGTCCTAAAGCCAGTAGGTGGGACAGAAAAAGAGAGGTGTTCAGATTTGGGGACATGATGGCCCACAGCAGGTGTGGGAACCTGAGTGGGATGAGGGGGGCATCTGTGCAGGGTGGCAAACCTGGCTTGAGTGGTTTGAAGTGAGGCAGGGTGAGGACGGTGAGGGCAGATGAGGAGGGTGAGTCTGAGCAGAGTGTGATGGTGGAAGGAGGAGATGGGGGGAGATCAGTTGCTGCATTCCTACATTGAATGGCTGAAAGAACTCAGAAGTATCCACAACGTACATGGTTTAGCAGGAGTAATAAAACATGGTAAGCCTCAGGGGTCTGGGAGGTTCACTAGTGATTCCCTAGGATGTTTTTTTTTAAGCTGCTCAGAACATCTTTTGTCTCCAGATATGAACCATCAAGACATGTGGAAGAATCAGGGTTTCAGGGAAGCCCAGCCAAAAATGTCCAGCAGTGTCGTTATGCCCGACTGGTCATATACCTGTAGCCAGGTGTAAGCCATCAGTCTGCATGTCCCTCAACATGTATTGTAGAAGCTGGCTCTGGGGGCTTCGGAGGCAATTTCAGCTTTAAATGCAAAGGTACACATCTCTAGCCAACCTATTGTCCTGCTTGTGACCAATAATCTACCAGACTTCTGGTTTCCCTGCAGATAAGGATAAGCTATAAGATAACTCGATGCAGTTATGTATAGAAGTATCAATGAAGTAAGCAAGTAGGTTAAAGGTAATGTAAGTCAGAGGTCTCACTATTAGGGAAGGGGATTACAAACATGGAAAGGAAGAAAACTTGAATGAACTGTGTCCTGTATTGAAATCAGATTTGTTGGTGTGAATTCATGGTTTTCAATACTATAAATAGTGAAGTGAACACAGGTGTGTGTGTGTGTGTGTGTGTGTGTTCATTCATGTGTTCTCTAGTTCTGTTCACTGAGAGGGGCTGAGAACATTGAGCTCCTATATGGCAATGAGCACATCTAGAGCCCAGATTATGGCTTAGTATGTATGCATTTTCCACAAAAAGGAACTAGAGCTCATTCTAGAAATGGCTGATTCCGGGGCTTTGACAGTAAAGTATCAGAAGAACTCGAATATCTTGTGCAGAACGCAAGGGTGTGCTCAGAGGGATGGGACTTGCCAAAGGGGCTTAGCAACCAGGTTAGAGGGGCACACACTGGCCAACTGGGACAGTTCAAACAACATACATACTGCTAGTAGTAATTTTAAATTATAACCCATTGACTGAGGTAGGTCAAAGCCATACAAGAATAAGTAAGTAAATCATGATTTTCAACAGCAACACCATTGACAGTTTGGATTGGATGAGCCTGTTGTGTGATCTTATTGTCTTGGTGTGATGGTTTGTTAGCTTGGGTGAGGGCTTTGTGCCTTCCACACTCTTGGCTGGTTCTCTGACTGGCACAGTTACTGAGATGGATCACTGAGGCTGGGCCAGCAGAAACCAGCTCTGCAAGCAAAGCTGACTGGCCCTTGGAATGTCTAATCTCGCTCATTAATCTCATTAGCTCCAACTTGCTGTGCTGATTGCTCTGCTAATTGCATGACTTTTTCTTAATTTGATTTAACATTTACCGACAGTGTTATATGAATCCTTGAGTCATTTTTGTGAGAGGTAACACTTCAACCTGTGAAAATAATTTAGCACTTTTCATTGTAGGAGTGTAACTATAATTTGGGTACATTAACTAATTGTGTAATTTTTTCTTTTCTTTTACAGTCTCCTTATCCCACATCACACAACTGGTCCTCAGCCACAACAAGCTAATAAGTGAGTTGACTTTCCCATTTGTTTCTCAGTGTCTGCCTTGTAGGAAATGTGGTGATACTGCTGACTCTCTTGTTCCCTTTAAAGACACATGTTTATTTGGGGAATTCTAAAGTTTATTTTGGTGACACTAAGATACAAGAGCATATTGTCTTCCCATATTTTGTACATTGCTCTATTTTGAGGATTCTTTCCTATTGAGTGTATAAGCTGAAGAAAGAAAGTGACATTTTGTTTCTGTGGAATTAGTCCCATTTAGAGATGATAAATGCTGCAGTGACCTGAACTGCTGTGCCATTCATTAATATTTCATGGAAAAAAAAGTGTAAAAACATAATTAGAATAAGAGTTTTTTGCTTTCATCTATATTTCCTTTTCAAAGGGGAAAAATTTACCTGTTGATGTACTTTCCTTCCCTGCTTAATGTGTGTGTGTGTGTGTGTGTGTGTGTGTGTGTGTGTGTGTGGGCTTGGGGGGGAAGGGGGAAACCACAGAGTTGCATGAATTATATATATTTGAATCTGCATTTTAAACAATTCTGGAGTCTGGTTTCTATTGGACATCAGTAGTATCATGGTATAGTTAACATATGGTAGGTTTAATACCGGCTCTTATAAGAATATCTTGCATGAATGATATGGGCCATTTTATTTTTAGCTTTGGCTTTAAAGATTTTTAATGACAGCGCCCCACTCTCCTTTTTCATTCCTAATTGACTGTCACTTATTTGTGCTTGCCATATTTCCTGCAGCCTTGAGTGATTTTCTAATCATGTGGCAAGAATTTGTTCGGGAGCTTTCTGAGTCCGATGAAATTGAGCAGAATGTCATCCTGAGGGATTTGTGTCATGAATTTATGGGCAATATGTACAGCTTGAAGCAATGTCACAGAGCTGTTGATTATTGAGAATCAGGAGTGGCAGGGCTCCTCATGTGCAGGAGACAGGCAGATTAGTTCATTTTTAGCAAAACGTGCATGTTTGTAAGGCAAAGGCAGAGTGGAACAATTGTCACATTTTAGTAGTAGGGGCCACAGAAGCTGAAAGTGAGGGCGACAAGTCCCTTGGGGTCGTTTTTGTATCAGGTGACATGCAGCTGTCTTTATTGTTTTTGTAGCAAATGGACCTGCTGTCCACTGAGAATCTAATCCCAGTCAGAGGGTGTTGCTGTTTGTTTAGAAGGGTGGACGGCATGATCCCTGATTTCCCCAAGATTTTGTGAGCAGAAGTCCTAAAGCTTTATACTCCGTAGTTCATAAAAATATTTCTTAATTGCCACTCTTATCTTATGCATCATCATTAGAATGAAACACTTTACATTTAAACAAGAAAGCAAAACTTGCTTTATTCATATTATTTAATTAATTGATGTATTCTTTTAAAATATCTTTCAAATGGTTATAGTTTATTTCTTATATACTTCCACAGAGATAGAAATCTCATGTGTCCATGGATCAGTTTTTTCTCTAGGCATTTGATAGGAGATTAACTTAGAGACATAAAAATATGAACTTAAAAGGTTGACTTTGAATGGATCCAAACTTCATATTTCTTCCTTCCTGTTTTTTCCCCCCCTTCTTCTTCTTTCCTCATTTGAGACACTCTTATCCAGTAAACTCTAATTAATCATCTTGGTAAATTCTGTTTCATGCCATTGTGAGTAGTGTCAGTGACACCCGGTCTGTCCCACTAAGGTCAAATTAGCATCTTTTACTGTTTTTCTGGCATTTAAATGAATGACTACAGAATGGCTTTCCAAGTGTTTATAGTAAATATGTCCATTTGATGGCAATATAAATATGCATTATGTGTATGTGGCCGAGCACATCCTCCTGTCATGTTTTATTGTAATCAGTGTCTTTCACTTTCTGTGGTTTTTAATAGGGGCCTCAGTAGTGCTTTTATCTTGCAAAAGTGTTTGTGTTTATCTCTTTGCATGCCAGTTGCACTGAACTCTAAAATTCCCACTGTGGACTTATGGGATGACTGACTGGCTTACTCAAAGTGGGGCCCTGGGCCGGGCCACCGATTCACTGCACGCATTTGAGTTAGTATCTGTGGGGACACTGTGATGCTGCGTTAGTTAACTTTCTTTCCCTGCTGCTAGTTTTGATATTGACAGGCACACTTGACACGGTACCAGTGAGGCCGTGAGGAAGGTGAAAGTGGGCTGATAGTCTTTAAATTCCTCAAGATTTTATGAGCATAAATTCTTGATGCTTTTTAAATTACAATTCATAGAAATATTTCAAAATTGTCAAGGTAATCACTGATAGAGTTTCATCATTACTACAGTGACACTACTGAAATTTAAACCTGGGGCATGGGGCAATGCTGATGAGTTTTGGAAACAGGGAAGTCAGTGGCAAATGGCCTTGCCTGCAGCCACTCTCCTTGATGCATGCATGACTAGGAGGGGGGCGGCAGAATAGCCAAGGACCATTTCCTTCTGCTATGGCTGGACAGGTACAATCTCAGAACCCAACAGTTTCCTTTCTGGCCCAAGGGGAATGGTTTCAGAGTAAAGATGAGGTTTACCACTAGACCAACCCTTCAGAAACTCCACTTTCCCTGCGATACCACACATATCCTGTAGAAGGCACTGCTTGCCTTCCAAACCAGTTCTGCTCTGGCGCCCATCCTAGCCAGCCTTTCCTCACTATGTGCTGCCACAGGAAGATTCCTCTCCCCCTCAGGTGCCTAGCCCTGCTCTGTTGTAGGCCAGCTTGCCCTTTCCTCTCTATTCTGCAGTGGCCTTGCCCCCACCCTCCTCTCCAGGCTCCCCGACTACCCTGGCCAACTGGAAATCTTTCTTCCCCAAGCTCCTACCTACTCTTCATAGATTCTTTAAACTAATGTCGAACATCCCATCTGAGTGTTTCATGTTCCTTCTCTCTTTCCAAAAATCTTAGGCTTTATTGAAAGCAGGACTGTGTCCTCAGCTTCTTTCATGTCTTGTTCTTGCTGAGCACACAGTGGCCTCCCAGTAATTACCTGTGCAGAGCAGCTGATGATGGTGGCAGTCTGTGACGGGGAGGAAAGCTGGCCTGAGGTGAATGGTCAGTGTAGGAACTGGATGTTTTCAGACTTTCCTAGTAAGTGTGGTCACCACAAACTTCTATTTCTAAGCCATGGGCCCATTTCAAACATGCTGGACTGTGAGAGCTGTAAAGAAACTTTACCTATGTCCTGGAAATTGGTGTCACATCATCGCATCATCGTTGTAGTCACTGGGGCCCTTGCAGTCCTGAGGAATGATGTGTGGGATGGCGTTCCTCACAGACATCTTAGGATCCGGGAGGGCAGGCTGGCACCGTGCCGTGCTGCTCCTGGTTCTCCCCCCGCAGCGACCTCGTGGGCCTGCTTTTACTACCCTAGGTCTCGCTTCTTCTAGGCCCAGGACTCTCACTTAAAGTTAGTTTCATATTCTGTATTTAAGGTCCCAAGTTAGTTGCTAATTTCTTCATAGAATTAACTATTTTAGACGTTTCTTGAGGTGAGGAGCCCTGTCTGATGCTATGTATCCTACCCCCCACAAAAGTGCCCAAAGCATGGTGAACATGAAATACCGTGTTTCCCTGAAAATAAAACATCCTCCAAAAATAAGACCTACTTACAGGTTTCCTTCTGAGTGAAATATAAGGCAACCCCCCGAAAATAAGCCCCCCCCCCCCCAGGCTAAACATGAGAGATTTGGTCCACTGATTCTGAAAGAAATGGAGTCACAAGAAATTCACCAGGAAATTCAGGAATTGGATTGTTATGATGATGACATGATTGTCATTGAATAAATGAGTAAATTCTTGATACTGTAGGATTCAGTTTGTCTGGTTTGTGTTGACAGCTACCGTACTACCGTACCTTATACAGTAATAAATTTCCTTTATTTTCATTTAACAATAAATGTGTACCGTATTCTTCTTCATGGAAAAATAAGACATCCCCTGAAAATAAGACCTAGCGCATCTTTGGGAGCAAAAATTAATATAAGACACTGTCTTATTTTCGGGGAAACAGGGTAGGTTCTCAGTTCATACTGATGGAGCATTAGATTGGTAGCTGATGGGTAGTGCCAAGTCCCAGCAGACTGAGATGATGCCCCAGGGCAGCTTTGGGCTTCTAAAGAAGGGAACAAAGCAGCTATTCTAGTCTGTCTTCCTCAGTCTCTGCCCTGCTGCCTTTGTGATGACCCTCTCTTGTAAGCCAGTGCTATCGAAGTCTTTTCAGTGTACTCTTTAATCTTATCCTTGCTTCTTCTTACAGTGTTTGGAAACCTTAGTTTTGTAAATGTTTTCCTGCTCCTTTTCAGGCATAGAAAAAAATTTTGAAACTATCATTTCAACACGTGTCCACTAGAGGTCACTGTTGAGATAGGTATTTTTTCCCCCTTTCTGGTCTTGGGCCTAACTAAAGATTAAAAATCAAAATGGTATCAGATGAAATTTTTTGCAAGCTTTTTAGCGCTGTTCAACAGGGCATGTTGCTCTTTCCATTTACATTATAGTTTACCATAATTAAAGTAGACTGAACGATGTTATTTTTCTGTTTTGCTCCTAAATTTGTACATTCATTTTCACACATTATTTTTTAGTGTTATAATGGCTACTCTCTCAAGTTAGAAACTTTTTTTCCAATATCTTTTCATTGGAAGGATTTTGCCTTCTGCAATATTTTTGTTGAGTATATGTGATTTTTTTCCCCCCTGTAAAAGAAAGTTTAAAATATGTATATATGTATGTAATCAGATTGAATTAAAAAAATAACCATGTGAAAATCAGGAAAATGCATATTTATATTGATTCTTATATCAATCATTATCTAAGAAAAAATACTGTACATTATGAAATGAATTATATTCTGCATCAGTAATAAAATAATCACTGAGCATTAATTTTCTTTTTTTTTCAATTTTTAAAAAAATATACTTTACTGATTTAAAATTTTTTTTTTTTTTTTTACAGAGAGGAAGGGAGAGAGAGAGAGTGCTAGAACGTCAATGAGAGAGAAACATCGACCAGCTGCCTCTTGCACACCCCCTACCAGAAATGTGCCTGCAATCAATGTACATGCCCTTGACCGGAATAGAACCTGGGACCTTTCAGTCTGCAGACTGACGCTCTACCGTTGAGCCAAACCGGTTTCGGCTGAGCATTACCATAATTTTCTAACATGATGCTTTACTTAGTATTAAAGATTATTTATTCTCATAGCAAAATCCATATATAGATATTGCTAGAACCTTAAATATGACAACAATATTTTTTTCGTTTTGTGACCCATGTATTGAGGAAGAATCACTCATTTTGTGCAAGAAATACAAAGGATATATTTTTTGCTCTGTGCAAACTGTTAGCAGTTCACTCTGTGTAAACCTTTCCTAAATGTTAGTCTCTGAATGTAATTGTGTGGTTTTATACTTTGAACTTTTAACTGCCATGTAAAACCTTTTCTTGAGGTATTAGCAGTTTTGCCTGCAGTTTCAGGCCTTAATGGGACCATATCTTGTCATTTAATGTATCGGAAATGGCTAGACAGGCAGTAAACAGGTTTTATGGCAAAACGTGTGTTTTTAAAGCAGATTATTTCCTATTACTTAGCTAGTGTATGAATTTGAAATTATAGCGAACAAGAAATGCTAGGTGTGTTTTTTTGTGATTTCAATAATTTCTTTATCAAAGATAATGTTCTAAGTACATAGAAGCTAATGAAATGTTTTGAAATTTTATGCAGATGCACATATTGATGGGATTTTCATAAGTGTTACTATAAATGAATTAAGCACCATGATCTACATAAAATAATGCATTCTCCCAACATGCAGATCCAATTATAATGAAGAAAATTAAGCAGTTTTTTTAAAAGCATAATAAATTGAAACACTTTCCTACAGACATAATTGATTGTTGAGATGAATGAGAAAACTTAACTATTCCAATTCATAAGGATGACCTTCACCAGTCTTTCAACACCTTCCTGTTCTGAAGTTATTTCCTCTCTCACAGATTATTTGTCATGCCATATGCAAAAGTTCTTGTGCATGGCTAGTATGAAATTAAACTGTGAAGGGAATTTGCAAAATAAATCATTTCTCTGTCATGAATTTATCTGGGGACAATGTCAAAACAACTTGCTGTTTGCATTTTAACAAAGTATTACTGTATTTATAATACAGAGGCTTGATCAATAGCTTATTTTTTAAATTAGTATACATTTATCAGTTTGATATCTTGCCATTATTTGAAAGACTGGATTTGAAAAAATACATACATAGCATTTTCAAGTTGGACAGCTTTGACACCACTGTTGGATGGTACCAGTGGTTAGGTTATCATAAAATGTTGCCTATAGTTGGCAGTTTGGTGTTTTTGGTTTTAGTAAGAAAGCATATAAAGTCATCCTGTGAAAGAATCTGTTGGGTTGGCCAGCACAGCCAAGTGAGTGGGTGACATTGGAGAAATAGGCCCTCAATGGTATAGTGTCCTCGGCTCACAGCTGACGTGTTTCTTGTCAGCCCCACCAGCCACAGTGGACCTCTTCTGGAATCCCTTTCTTGGAATCCTGCTGTGCTAAGAGGAAGCTAGCTAGGTGTGGTGTGTTATCCTTACACTGTGTATTTCTAAGTGGAAGACAGATAATTTCAGAATGCTGGTATGCTGTGGGGAAAATAACGTGGGAGCAGGTTGAATCTGTGCCTTTCCAAATCATAACTAGGTCCTTTGGGGAGCTGATGCTGAAGAGAGTTTCCCTTACTATTTACAATAGAACTCTCAAAGAGAATTGATTTAATAGCAAAAATGTATGTTCAGTCATCTCTTGGTCCTATATAGAGAGTGTGTGTGTGTGTGTGTGTGTGTGTACACAAGTGTGTAGTGTTGAGGAGGCTGGGAGAAGATTCTAAAAGGTGCCCTTCTTGCCTATATACAACATTCTTTTAGAGCAGCTCGCTCTTTTTAACATTTCATAACTCACTGACCTTTATAAAGAATAGGGTGAAAGCTGTGTTATGATTCTTAGAAATGTGCACATAATGGTTATGATTTCAACCAGTTTGTAGATCCTGTTAAAATTATCCATGAATTCTTTAGGGGTGCATGTAGCTCCAACTTAGAAACCCTAGGCTAGGGGAAAGATACATTAGTATACAGAGCAGGGCAAAAGTAGTTTTATAGTTGTGAGTACCTATTATCTTGTCTTTGTCTTACCTATAAATTACTGTATTATTTTCCAAATGAACAACTATAAACTTACTTTTGCTCAACTCTGTATTTGTAGTGTAGATACACTAATGCTATTTCCTAAAGGAGTGTTTCCTGGAAATTTGTACAATCTTTAAAATGATAATATTATATTTAATGTAATGTGAAGTTCATCGTTGATAGTGTTCTAAAAATGTTTATAAGTACCCCTTGTCTGCTTCAATTAAAATTTTTAAATTTAAATAAGAGTTTAAATAAGAATTGGTAACCTTGAGTAGAGAGTGTGTGTGTGTGTGTGTGTGTGTGTGTGTGTATCTTCCAATAAAACCTTGAGAATCTTTCCCATTTCATTTTTTTTTCCTCTTTGCTACTTAACTTAATAGAACAGAACACCACTCTGATAAGGTTGACCACTAGTATGACTCTTTGACCTTTTTTCCCAGCTATTTTCAGTGAATCCTCTTTTGTCTAGTGTTTTGCTATTTCTTTACTCTTTTATCCTGCCTATATATTCTTTGGTGTAATCACCTGATTCTTCTCTGATCAGAAGTGCCCGCCCCTCTCTCCTAATCCTGCTCTTCTCATCAAGAAATTGAGATGCATCCTCACCTTTCTCCAGGAAGCATGGGAGCCAGCACTGGAAGGCACCCCACAGTGTATAGACTCTGAAGGACCACTCTCCAGACATATCATGATTTTAGGTGAAAGGATGGGGAGAAAATAATTAGTGTTTACTAACACCTCCTCTGTATCCATGGGAACAAAAGGCTTAAAATGGTTCTATAAAGAGGGGCAGGGGTGGGGGGCGGCTTTGTATGGCTCTGCCTGCCATTCCCCTCCACCTCTGCCAGTGCGGTAGGTGTGCCTTTTCAGGCCCACTGAGGCAAACCTTGAGTGAAGCGTTGGCCCTGGGTCTTCACTTGTCCAACCAGAAGAGCAGGGAGGATTCCTGAGGTTCAGAGAAGGAGTTAGCAAAGCTACTGAGTGGATTTTCCCAGCAGTGGGCATCTCCCTCCACCCCCACCCTTCCTTCCTTCCTCATGTAATTACTTCCTGCCTGAGCATCCAACATAAGGCCAGGAAGGAAGCTCAGCAACCCACTGTGGCCTCAAGCTGAAATAACTCTTAGCTGTAAAAGAAGGCAGATACTATTGGCATAGCGTGTGGGTGTGTGAGAATTCGACTTGTTTACTGTCTTCCTCTTACTGGTGATAATAATTAAGAATTGAGAAATTGTATGTATAAAATAATATATTTTAATTGTATTTATTTATTTATTTATTTATTTACCTTCAGAGCCATTTTTTATGACTTAGCTTGCAC
Organism: Pipistrellus kuhlii; assembly: GCF_014108245.1. Classification (NCBI taxonomy): domain Eukaryota; kingdom Metazoa; phylum Chordata; class Mammalia; order Chiroptera; family Vespertilionidae; genus Pipistrellus; species Pipistrellus kuhlii. The sequence continues at coordinate 106,699,081 of NW_023425404.1, read as the reverse complement.
CCCTATTGGTGGAGTGGAAGTTTTCCATGTTCTCCATTTACTTCTCACACTTTCCTGTGTTTTAGAGCTTCTTAGGAATGTTTCCTAGAGGAGCACCTGTCAATTTCTTGCCCTTCACCAGATGTCACTTCCTTCCAGGTCATCGAATGTCATTGCTTCTTCTTAGTGCTGCTTCTTCAAACCTGCTCCCAAATTATTGAGTGTTGTATTGCTGCATGGTCTTGCTGGCAGGGTAATTTCAAATAAATTTATCTTTATTATTGAAAGTTATTACAAATGTCCCCTTCCCCCCACCTTTTCATTGGCCCCTTCTCCCCACTTCCACCCCCCTCCCCAGGCCTTCGCTGCCTGTCTGTGTCCATGTGTTATGCATATAAGTTCTTTAGTTAATCTCTTCCCCTACCCTTCCCTCTGAGATTCCTCAGCTTTTTAGATTTGTTTGACTCTGTGTGTATACTTTTTATATTTTTGCATGTTTGACTAAAAATCTGCCTACTGCTAACTTGTAAATTTTCTGCCTAATTTTTGTATAATTGATTATTCTCATTGTTACTGAAAAAGTAGGATCATTTTTTTTTCTGTAGTGAATTAAGTCATGGATATTTTTGGTTAAAATTACTTAAGCTGCAGAATCTTAGGAGTCTCATGATGGACTGCAATAAGTATGCACTTGTAGGTGTGAGTACTAGTAAGCACTGCTGAGTAAAGGAAAGTAGCATTGCTATTGTTATTTATAAATTTAATAAATATTTAGGGGGGGTGCTGGGCCTTGCTGGGTGGATGTTTAAATATTTTGCTACTTTATTTTTACCTTGAGGACCATGCAGATCATTTTAAATGAGAATATGCTTTATTGTCTCATAAACTTTGTTTTTAAATGACCCATAACTAATGTAATTCACTGTTTTAATACCTGCTTTGGGGGAAATCCCATAAAATTTGCAAAGTTATCATTAGTATATACTTTTGAACTTCAAATTCTTATGCTAAGATATCATTAGTTCACTATTTGCCTTGTGTATTTTTGGCCAGACAACAAAAGCCATTAGTCACTGTAAGTATAAATGAATTTATTTGCATATAAAATTCTGAAGAGCATAATTATTTATATGTGAGCATGAAGAAGTTTTTCTTTTGCATGTTATCACTGAAATGGCATTCAAGACTATGATCCTAATTGGCTGGAAGGATTGGCATCTGTATAATTAGTCTAGACATTAGCCCTGTGGTGTGAATAGACTGTGTCTGCTAGCTATTGTGTCTGAGGAGCCAAAGGACTGTCCTTTCACTCTTGACAATGTCTCAAGTCATGTTTTATGTGGTTTCGCTTATTTGGCTGCTTCCTACCTTGCCTCATTCAGGGCAAAGGGGGGTGGTTGCTATCCAGTATCCCATTCATCGAATATTGAGGCGAAGCAATGTTTGCTTTCACCATTTTCTCTTAAAAGGTCTTCCTCCCCACTGTATGTATGATGAATAATCTCTCTCATTTCCATGTGTTCTCATGATTTTTCTAATCACTTTGTTGTTAACAGTGTAACTTAGGGGAATCTAACACCCAGTCTCATTTTAATATCCTTTACAGGCCCTCTCTATAACTTTATTCTTTTCTGTTAAAAGAAAAATTTTAAAGCTTTTTAAGTTAAAAAATATTTTTTAAGTCAACAGAAGCATGTGAAAATCTGACCGGACGTATTTATTTGTGAAAACACACAAATTTTTTTTTTAATTTAATTTATTGGGGTGACATTGGATAATAAAATTAGATAGGTTTTAGGTATATACCGTATTTTTCGGACCATAAGATGCTCCGGACCATAAGACGCACCAGTTTTTAGAGAAGAGAAATGAAGAAAAAAAGATTCTGAAACAAATAGTGTCCTAAAATATTTTATGTGCATTAAAACCCAACATCACAGTCATAAACACATGTAATCAACCCTGTAAAGTAAACAGCAGCATTTAGAACCATTTTAGAGCCGGGCAAGCACACAGAAACCACACAGAGCCGGACAAGTAAAAAAACTTTTTTTTAAAAGTATATGTGTAGGCTATATTTGGACCATAAGACGCAGGGACTTTTCCCCCCCCACTTCTGGGGGGAAAAAAGTGCGTCTTATGGTCCGAAAAATACGGTAATTCTACAAAACATCATCTCTATAGTGTATTGTATGCTCACCACCCCAAGTCAGTTATCCTTTCATCACCATTCCCCACCCCCTTTACCTCCCACCACCACCCCCTTTCCCTCTGGTAATCACCTTATTGTTGTCTGTGTCTATGAGGTTTTTTTAATTTATTTAATTTCTTTAGCCTTCTCACCAAGCCCCCAACTCTTTCCTCTGACAGCTGTCAGTCTGTTCTCTGTATCCATGAGTCTGTCTCCACTTCGTGTTTTTTAGGGTGTATGTGTGTATGTGTTTAATAATTGAAGTGTTTTAAAAACATTTTTATGTGCAAAGAGCTAGCATTCTGCAGTAAGGTAGATGTCTTGAATGACCCATTCACAGAAGTCATGCCAGATTTGGGGCAGCTGTGCTATTCACTGCATTTCGCTTTACCTTACCCCGTAGATGGCATCTGTAGGCCTTGTTGGGCCCTGGGGGGTGTAACCCTGGTGTTTCTGGAAATGTTAGCAGTGTTTCACCATCGTAGCCTAGGGAGCAAGTCTCTCGCCGGTTGTGTGCTCCTCTCAGCCTTTGCTTCCCTAAGTGTCCCTCTTCTTCACAGGTTGCTTCCCAGGCTTTCCTTTTCTCCTGGTTGTCCTGAAGGGGCAATGGCTGAAGCATGAATTCAAAGAGGCATGTGGGTAGCATTCCCTGGTCCTCATGTCCCAGCCTAGCACCTCTCCTTTGCAGGAATCACCAGAGCTAACAACAGTCTGAGTGCTTCTGCAGAAATAGTTGGGCAGGGCAGAGAGTACTTCTAACTGCTCAGAAGGCTGCTGGAGGTGATGATGGAGTTCACCTCCAGATTTCATGCCCGTGTTCTGAGCAGCTTCTGGCTCCACAGGAGCCGTGGTGGTAACATGGTGCCTGGTCTGTTACCACCCTTTTGTAGCTGAAGGGGACCTGACTGCTGGTGCCGACCATATGGCTCTCAAGACCGATGCGTGCCCCTCCGGCCCTTCTGTGGGCTGCACGCCAGTGAGCTCCTGTCCTTATGTCTTGCTTGGTGCCTGCTGCTACCAGAGCCTGTCACTTCACAGTTTTGTTTCTTTGCCTCAGGGGCCACAAGATGCTTTTGGTCCAAAAGCCCCAGGATCAGCTGCACCCAGCTGGCCTGCCTGCTGTCGCTGCCTCCTAGGATTCTACAGTTAGGGCTCATGTTTCAAAGGCCAGAAGTACAATCAGGGGCACCTCACCGTGTGGTCACCCTTGGGCATGATGAAGTTGCTGCAGAGCGACTTAATGCAGTGGACGAGGGAATTCAGTTTTGTTTTTCCCCTTGAATGCTGTCCATGCTTCTCCATAGTGATTCACCACAGAGATGTATGTGGGGAAGTGAGTCCATTGGGAATGGTTCAATGACAGCCTGTAGGTGGGGTCATCATGAGCGTATCCATTTTGTGTTTTACTATCATCCTGCGGGTTCAGTAGCTCACTGAAGTGACAGAGGAGTCTTAATTTGGATAAGATTGTTATAATCTCATTCAGCATTATTGTGTATAGAAAGGGACATATGTATTAGGTATTAATTGATGTCACCAATGAATTAAAAGTTTTCCGAACCCAAATATTGTCACCAGGCCAGCAGCCTCAGTATGCCCTGGATACTTGTTGGAAATTCAGATTCTCAGGCCCCACCCCAAACCGACTCAATCGGAAACTCCTATGCCAGTCTGTATTTGAACAAACCCTCTGGTAACTGTGATGTACTTGAAGTTTGTACACTGCTTTAGAGCAGCACTCTAGATATTTCTGTAGCGATGGCAGTGTTTTGTTGTTTTTTACATGTTAAGAGGTATTAATATTTTTATATTTTTTATTGTTGAAACCAGAGGCCCATTGCACGAAGATTAATGTAAGAATAGGCCTTCTTTCCCCTGGTTTTGTTCCTGGCCACCTGGGAGCCTGCAAGTCCTCGCTCCTGGCTGCCGGGGAGCGTGCAGGTCTTTGTTCCGGGCGGAGCACTGCTCCTGTAGCTTCCTCAGCCCCCTGCCCTCCCCCTCATAGGAGGTGCCCTGCCCCGCCTGGAGCTCAGCACCTGCACATGCAAATTAACCCTCCATCTTTGTTGGGTTAATTTGCATACTCCTGACTTGCTTATGGGTGTCACAGAGGTACAGCTAAGCTAATTTGAATATTTTTCTTTTATTAATGTAGATTATTATATGTGTCTCCTTTTTCCCAATTGAAACCCTCCCCAGCCACACCCACCCCCAGGACAAACCCCCACTACCCCAGTGTCTCTATCCATTAGTTATGCTAATATGTTTGCATACAAGTCCTTGGTTGATCTCTTACCACCCTGCCTTCTTGCTGAGATGGACAGTCTGTTCATTGTTTCTTTGTCTCAGGATCTATTTTTGTTCATCAGTTTATGTTGTTCACTCTCCAGGTCCATCCATGCTGTTGTAAATGGTAAAAGTTCCTTCTTTTTTATAGCAGTGTAAAACTGTGTAGATGTACCACAGTTTTCTAATCTACTCATCTGCTGATGGACACTTAGGCTGTTTCCAAATGTTAGCTATTATAAATTGTGCTGCTATAAACATAGGAGTGCATACGTCGTTTCTGATCGGTATTTCTGGTTTCTTGGGATATATTCCCAGAAGTGGAATCACTGGTTCAAAAAAAAGTGGGAGTTCCATTTTTAAATTTTTGTGAATCTCCATACTGTCTTCCACAGTGGCTGCACTAGTCTGCATTCTCACCAAAGTGCAGGAGGGTTCCTTTTTCTCCGCACCTTGCCAGCACTTGTTTGTTGATTTGTTGATGATAGTCCTTCTGACAAATGTGAGATGGTACCTCATTATTGTTTTGATTTGCATCTCTTGGATGATTAGTGACTTTGCGCATGTTTTCATAAATCTCTTGGCCTTCTGTATGACCTCTTTCAAAAAGTGTTTATTTTGGTCCTTTGCCCATTTTTTGATTGGATCGTTTCTCTTCCTTTGTTAAGTTTTATGAGTTCCCTGGGATTAAACCCTTATCGGTGATATCATTGGCAAATATGTTCTCCCACACAGTGGGCTTTCTTGTTGTTTTGTTGATGGTTTCCTTTGCTGTACAGAAGCTTTTTTATTTTCATATAGTCCCATTTGTTTATTTTCTCCTTAGTCTCCATTGCCCTAGGAGTTATGTTGGTAAAGATATTGCTACGATAAATGTCTGTATTTTGCTGCCTATAGAAGTCTTGTAGGACTTTTATGGTTTCCTGTCTTACATTTAAGTCCTTTATCCATTTGGAGTTTGTTTTTGTGTATGTAAGTTGGTGATCTAGTTTCATTTTTTTTTTTTTTTGCATGTATCTGACCAAATTTCCCAGCACCATTTATTAAAGAGACTGTCTTGACTCCATTGTATGCTTTTGCCTCCTTTGTAAAATATTAATTGAGCTTAATGGCTTGGGTCAATTTCTGGGTTCTCTGTCCTGTTCCATTGATCTATATGTCTGTTCTTGTGCCAGTACCAGGCAGTTTTGAGAACAGTGGCTTGATATCTAGTATTGTGATCCCTCCAACTTTGTTCTTCTTTATCAGGATTGCTATGGCTATTTAGGATCTTTTTTTTTTTTATTTCATATGAATTTTTGGAGAGTTAGTTCTAGATCTGTAAAATATGTCATTGTCATTTTAATGGGGATTGCATTGAATCTGTAAATTGCTTTGGGTGGTATGGACATTTTAATGATGTTGATTCTACCAATCCATGTACATGGCATGTTCTTCCATTTGATTGTCTTCCTCTATCTCTTTTTTCAATGTCCTGTAGTTTTCTGAGGACAGATTCTTTACCTCCTTAGTTAAGTTTATTCCTAAGTATCTGTGATGGCAGTGTTTCATATACATGCTGCCTTGGATGGTCGTCAGTAGCCAAATGTGGCTACCAACTCTTGAAATGTGGCTAGTGTTACCAAGGAGTTATATTAATTAATTTTATTTAATTTCAACTAATCTAGATTTAAATTTATTAAAAATTTCTATTTCTTTTTAAATACCTTTGTCCAGTTCCTTCATCCCCCCCCCAAGCTCTGCTTCTCATAACTACAAATCTGCTTTCTTTTTCTATGAATTGTTTTTGTTGTTTTAAATTCCACATATAAGTGATATTATACAGTATTTGTCTTTCTCTGTCTGACTTATTTTTCTTAGCATAATGCCTTCAAGGTTCATCTATGTCACAAATGGCAGGATTTTTTTTTTCCTTTTTGTTTTGACTAAACAGTATATATATACATTCATCTGTTGATGGACATATAGGTTGTTTGGCTAAATACCTAGGAGTAAATTTTGCTGGATCATATGGTAGCTCTATTTTTAACTTTTTGAGGATCCTCCATCTGTTTTTATAGTGACTAGACCAATTTGCATTCCCAATCCAGATTTAAATTCAACTAGTGGTTGCATATTGGACAACCCACCCCAGAGCATACCTTGCTATTTATTATTGTGTGGATAAACTCCTAAAGTGTTTTACAAATAAGTTATTGGTTGTGGAATTATTACATTTATATTTCAGAATTAAATGCTCCTAGAGTGATCTGCAGTTGTTATTAAGAATAGTTTATTAGATTCTTCTGTTGGAGGAGGTGCTTCGCTGTTGCAGGCTGCAGGGGGAGTGTGTTCTAGCATGTAACACTGACTCAGGCCTGTTCTTCAGCTGCACAGGGCCTGGGAGCAGTGCCTGCTGTAAATGTAGGACAGATCTCTAGGCTTCTAGAAGTCATGCTCTTCCTCAGGAATAGAGCTGGGTCAGAGGTTTCTTTCAGGTGGAGCTCAGGTCTATCCTCTGTGTCCAGCGAGTGTTTTCTGCCTGGGGGAGCTTTTTAAAAAGACTTTAATGTAGGAGATTAGGTGAGTCCCCTTTGTGGCCCCCACTTCTGAGTTCTGGTAGGCACTTTGGGCTTCTTGCGGAACCATTCAAAAACTGTTGGAGGGCTGACTGCTGAGTCTGGGCCTGCAGGAGACGGGACTCTATCTTGAGTAGCCTTCAGATTCTTAGATTGCCCGAAGATACTTTGAGACCCGTCTTTGGGCATAGTTTTGGGGGTGACATCATCACATCTTTGTCACCTTTTTAAAACATAGTGGAGTGCTTCTGTGACCAGAAAAGGAGGCATTTACAAGCTAGAGGACACCTGCAAGTAGTCAGGGATTTTTCTCCCAAATCTAGCAACCGAAATCAAAGCAGACATCATTGTTAGGCAGAATTCTTTGTCATAGCAAAGTTCTACAATACATGACTGAGCTTCTTGATTGAGGGCCCTGTTTGTTGCATTATATAAATCTATATCCTTGATTTTCATAGTCTAGCTCTTCTTAGAATCATAGAATGTCTAAGCCAGGAGGTAGAGAATTTAGAAATGGTCACAATCCGGCCTCCTCACTTCAGCCTGATGGAAGCAGAAGCCCAGAGAGGTTGAGTTGACTGAGGACACAGGAGATTTTAGGGCTGATCAGGTTATGCCAAAGCCAGCCTCAGTGCAGGAGGGCCTCCTGTGTTCCTACGCTGTGCTGCCTCTCATTGATGTGCTAAGCTCCATGTTGTCTACAGGCTGTGTGTGTACTGCTGGGGTCACCGTCAGAATCTGGACAGATTGATAAGAAAGGAACATTACAAACCCATAATTAGAAATAAATGGGTACTCGTTGTTTAGTTAATAGTTTAAAATACTACTCTTGCTAATGTGTCACATAGGTATCTTGAAAAATTTCACCAGAATATTCTGACCAGTGACATATTGCTGCCATCTTTTCATGAACAATTTCATAAATTATTCCTGCCGTGTATGTGCATGGTTCAGTTATTGCACCAAGTTTTTATGTTAGTTGGTTATTTTTTAATAGGCAATTTTGCTGTAGTTTGTTCTTGAAGCACTAGGCCTATTTCCATTTATTGACTCTGTTACTCCTTTTGTAGGTTACTTTCTTTATATAGTATGCCCCTCTTACTTTATTCTCAAAGTATTGAAATGCTAGGTGCTACAGGTATGGTGCTGTGCACATAATAAGCATTTGCTAAATATTGGTTGAAAGAGCGAATGTTATCCTATCTACACAGGTTTGAATGTTAATTTTTTTGCTTTTTACTTTGGTCATGGGAAAAACTCTATGGTTTAGGGAGAATATTAGGTGTGTAATTTTTTCCCCCTGTCTAGCTTGAATGGGGTCTTAAACACACAATTCACATGCACACCAAAATTCTGGGAGAGGTTTAGTAAATTGAATGTGGGGTTATTGTTTATGTCCACAAAACAGAGCCCTGAATCACATTTCACATAATTTGTGGCTTTAAATTGGACTGATTTAGCAAGGAGAGTGAAATAATCTCTCATCCTGTCAAAAAGGCGATACCTTCAGACCAACATTTAATTGCATTGGCAAAGTAACTTTGGAAAGGCAGCAGTAATTCTGGCAGCATTATTCTTGGTTTGTGGCTAAATTGGGATCATCATTTTCTCCTGATTGCGCTAAGTTTCTTTATTGCTCTTCAAACTAATCAGATGAAGGCAGGAGAGAAACTTTGTGGTAGCTGGAGGGGGAACAGGAGAACGGGTGGATCTCTGAGCAGTGTTGTCATCTGTGGAGCTCACACACTTCATGATCCAGGTTTAGAAAAGGTAAGCTGACACCTGGCGACTCAGCAGGCACAGCCTGATTTTGTTCATGATCATTTACATAAAGTGAATGCCATTCATTTGCATAAAATTGAGTTTTTGACTACACATCTAAAAATGTGCTTTTGTAGTAAAATTGTATAGGCAGGGCTCACATGCATTCATATTGGTGTCCAAGTGTGGTTTTCCAGCTGCCTCGATTATCCCCTTAAAATCTGTCCTCTTGTCCCATCCCTACCACCAGCCACTTCAGAAACAAATCCACATGCCTTGCTCATTTTCCATCTGGATCACTGCTTCCTAATCCCTTAGTCTGGAATGATTTGTATTTACAGTCCCTTCCTCCAAGGAAAGCATTCCCCTTGTCTCTTACCAAGCCTCCTCCCTCTAAAAGAAATCATGGCATCGATACCTTAGACATATAAAGTTGAAATGATGACCTCAAACTAGATTGAACATATTCACAGAGTTACACACAGGAGTTCTTGGAATGGCGCTCTCTGTAAGTATTTTAGATGTCTGTTTGGGATTTCCCACACACCTCTGTAGTGCTTCTCAGCAGTTTGGAGCATTCCCTGGAGGGAACTGGTGGGATGCAAGGTACATGTACTGACATGAGACAGAATTCTTGTGTAGTGCCCAAGGCCCATGTTAATGGCTTCAGTTTCCTGCATAGAATTGGGATTGGTGCTTGCATGAACCATGGACAATAAGTTCATGGCCAATAAAATATTTATAGGAAACTTGAATCAGCAAATGGATACATGCAATACAATCTATGGGAAGTATTTCTACTATCAATTGAGAGTTAGTACTTTTGAGAGAAAGAAGCCTTTGCTTTTAAATTTGTATTTGCAGGTATATTGTAAGGAAAGAAGAACCTGTCAGGCCCTGAATGTTATATGTTAACCTTTGACCTGCCTATTACTATTCATATCATGCTACTGAGCTGGTTTTTCCTATTTCTGTATAATAACAGTGCATTGATCTGTTGCTAAGCTCATGTAGTGTGTGTGTGTGTGTGTGTGTGTGTGTGTGTGTGTGTGTTGATCAAGGTGCAAAGGTCTGGGACAAAATAAGAGACTGGGTAAGTTGAATATTTTATCATTTAAGGTCGGTCTTAAATTGTGGCGGTTTAGTGCAATGTGAAGAGAACAGCTTCAGATACCATATTATTGAAACAACTTGATGAAGGTATCATTAAGAATGGGACTTGGAGCTAGCTTGCTGCAAGGAAACCAAAAGGAAGGAAAAGTGCACGTATCAGACATTGTATGACGATTAAAAGTTTATATGCTTTATATAGGATGTTTGTGGCACAGACATTCTCTTTGCCTTTTGAAGAAACATTTCCCTTTCTACTCAGTGGTGAGTTACAATCTAAGAGTTACAAATATACAAAATGTAAGTATATGTGAATTAGATGATCATACTGGATAATTCTCCTTTCACATGAAGAAAAATGCAGTTTGTTGCTGGCATTCCTGTGAGGGGTGAAGGTTCTGAGTTAACAATCAGCATTTTTGTCTCCATAGCTGTGCCTGCAAACATAGCAGAGCTGAAGAATTTGGAAGTGCTTAACTTTTTTAATAACCAGATTGAGGAGCTGCCCACACAGATCAGCAGCCTTCAGAAACTGAAGCACCTGAACCTTGGGTGAGTATCTTTCGGGAGAAGGAAGTGAGGAGGAGGTGGAGGGACTGTGGCGTGGGCAGGGGTGGGGGCATCTATATTCCCGCATGGGAGGAGCTGATTCCTCATTTCCTTTTATGTTTTAGGTTTTTTCTAAGTTTTATTGTTTTAATACACCCCTGCAATGGCCTACATTAGTGCAGATCTCTTTGAGAACTAATTGAGAAGCTAATTGTTGGTGCAATAAGGATTGTGTTTTTATTTTTTTATTTTACTGTACTTTGTTTCCAATAAAATTTTATTTCAGTGATATTGATCCTGAAGGGACTTATTTGCTTAGCTTTAACTGTCCAGGCCAGTTGTAATGTGGTTGACTCTGCTCTCTGTGTCAAGTAGAGGTAGTTCACAAAGCACCTTCCTTTTCTGAGGAGAGGGTACATTTCTTAACATGGCTTTCTTGATTCTTGCAATTCTATTATTTAGTCAAGAGGTTCTAATCTTATGTCTCTCTTAATACAAAGATGAAGGGAGGAAGTTTGGTTCAGTTGAGGTTGCAAAGGCAGGTATCAATGAAGAATAATCCCTTGCTCCATATATTACTTTATAGTTTTCAAAGTCCTCATGCCAGCATTTGGCCCTCTCAGCCATGACAAGGAAGGGCAGGCAGGTACTCCTGCTTTCATGTCCAGGAGAGGAAGCCAAGCCCTTTCCGAGAGGTGAAGAGACTTACTCCCGATGGCCCCCACGCTTAGGGGCCTTGCCGGGCAGAGGACCCCGTCCATCAGACATCATAGATACCACCCAGAGTATGGGCTTCTTAATGCCAGCTTCATTGTTACCGCTCTCAGATAAAACTGCCCACTCATACTTTATTCACAGGGCCAAATAATATATTCATGAAATCATAGCCATTAAATGCTCTAGTAAGGTAGTGATTTACATGGACTGGTAATAGAAGCTGGGCAGGTATTTATCAATTTAATAAGAAGCAATCATGGGGGAAAATCTCATTCATAGAATGAGTTTTAGTTTAGTTCATTCTTTCCACGGGGAGTTTTTGGTTAGATACTATTTTGATATTCATTCTGGTTGTGAGATTATCTTTTTAAGATCCATGATCATTTTTTCCCTAATGTCAGAGGGGAAGTAGTGTTTAAAGAAGGGGAAAGAACACTTTCGATCAGATGGGATTTCCCCCATCGATGAGACTATATACCCAAAGAAAGGATCTTCCCTTTAGGTCTTTGTTTTGAAAATTAATGTCATACTATTTAATTTGCACCTGTAAAGAGTCTAAAACTCGATACATATACTAGATATAAATATACAATATAAAACTATATGTATTCTTATTAATTTTTTCATATATTAAGTTGTTATTTACATATCAGTGCTAGGAACAGTACATGACACATAGTAAGCAGTACATAAGTGATAACTATTATCATCACCATTTTTTTTATTCATTTATTTTGTGACTATGTAAGTGCCTTTTCTGCATCAAGAACTTTGCTAGTGTTGGGAGCCAGTGGTGAAAATCACAGTCCCTGGCAGTAAAAATAGAGGCAGAGCTGGCTGTTAGCAAACAGTGACAGGGTGCAGCTGGGTCACCGGTGTGTGGCAGGTTCTAGAAGTGCAGTGGGAGTGGGAGCAGGGGGCACAGTAATCTACAGGGAAGGTTCTCAGGGGAAGAGATTCTGTAGGGATAGTATTTGAGCCCAGACTTGATGCATCAGAAGGAATTTCTCAGAGTCCCAGCAGTGGGAAGACATCTCCGATTGTGAGAATGACATGTTTGAAAGCTCAGAGCCCTGCATGTTCTGGGCATTGCAGGTGGTTTGGTGTTGCGGAGTAAGAAATGTGAGGGAAGTTGTGGTATGGGAAGAGGGGAGAAGAGAAGCATGAATCTCTGCTCTTCACTTAATGGGTATTTCTTGAGCTTCCATACCAGGCTGTGTTGTAGGTAGTGGCCATCCAGCCCATGTAGGGCATCCATCACAGTTGGGAAAGTAGGCTGTAAACAAATAAATCATCAGCAAGGAGTCAATGTGCTAATGAAGGTAAACAGATAAGTCATCAGCAAGCAGTCAATGTGCTAATGAAGGGCCTGTGTGTCAAATAAAGGTGCTCCAATTTTATCATGCTGACCATTGAGGACTTTGCACAGCAGAGTGGCAGGAAAGATATGGGTTCAGATTTTTGTATGAAGGATGTGTGAAGAGAGGCTGCAGGGAGGAATTGCTGGAGGTCAGGAGACTCGTGAGAATGCTAGATTAACATTCCTGGAGAACTTGGACAGTGTGAATGGAGGCTGGAGAGGGATGATGGTATGTGAAAAATACAGAGGAGCTAAAAGTGGCAAGACCGTTATGAATGAGATGGGATAATACTTAGATATCTGCTGTGGGCAGCTGAAATAGAAACACAGGTGAAGCCAGGCTCTGGAAGATCCTGAGCTCAGAATTTGTTTGGCTGGGTTCCAGGTGCCTTAGAATGAAGTTGTAAAGGTTCTTTTTTATTGAATGTATCTTAGTCACCTCTTTATTGTCCTAGGATTTGTTTGCATATTTCCAGCTCTCAGTGCTTTATTGATTGTGTAAAGTTTTCTGTATTTAATTACCTAGCTATCAATATATACAATAGGGTTGTCAAAGTTTGAACTAAATTCTTAGTTCTCTGGGAAAGGAATTAAGATGAGTTTCAAGAAAGGATACTCCTGTCTTCAATGGCATACTGTATTACACTTGCACAGGTCTGTTTATGGCAAGCTATATAGAGCACACTCCTTAGGCTAAGCAGCCTGAATGAAATGTACACACTGAGATGCTACAGTTAAGCCACAAGCGTGCCTAATCTGAATGGCACTCTCAACCAGACTCTGCTTTTTAAGTGTATATAGTATTTGCTGTTTTTTCCAGTGAAAGGATATTTAGGCCATCTGAATAAATAAAGGAAAGTTGAGTTATGCTTTTAATTCTTTAAATGTATCTCATTTTATGAGTTATTTCCAAAAAATTGTAAAGGCACCAGAGGGTACATGTTAGTAATTATTTCAAGGATAATCTCATTTCGAGAGGACCGTGGCCAGCTGTTCTGGTATAACTTTCCACTATGAGAGGCTGGAGCTCATCTCATGAACAGTTAGGCATTCTCACCAAGCACAGTGCTGAGTGTTCATGGATTTGGGTTTTTGATGTTTATATTTCCTGCTAAGCGTATGACCAGGTCACTGTGGAGGTGAGAGTCTTGCCTTTAGCTAGGAAGGTTTTATTGAATTAAGAGGAGCTCAGGAGAACCTCCAGAGAGCCAAGTGTTCCAAAAGGGAAGCGTTAGTATGGGCTTTCCTGTGGCTTTTGAGGAAGAGAAAAAAAATCTGATTTTTAAGTTTCTCCTTCACATGCAGGCATTTTCCCCTTTTCAGTACATCCCATGTTTGCATTTGGAAAATGTTCACATGCAAACATAGAATCGATGCCATTTGGCATGGTTGAGCCACAACCTTGAAGTGACTTGGGTAAGCTGGTTTGGTGCAAATAGAAAAACCACCCTTGATAGTTGAGGTTTCTACCGTGATCTCCTACGGTGAGCTTACCTTTTGGGGCTGAGTCATAATGCCTCTCAAACCTCCTGAAGTACAGTTGTAGATATAGCTGTCATTTCTCAAGAATGCACTTAGGAGCCAAGGATTGTATTAAGTGCTTCATGTGTTTTCTCTCATCCTCCTGGCGATCCTGCCAGGAAGGTTTTACTAGCCTTATTTTACAGATGAAGAGGAATTGGGTCTCAGAGAAGCTGAATAACTTTTCCAAGTTATTGAAGCAGGTGCTAGATCTGGATTTCAAATCTAGATCTGTTCTTCCGCTGCCCCTACTGTAACCTCTCCTGGACATCTTGAGTGGCAGTGCTCGGAGGGGACCCTGAGGACACAAATCCCACCCATGTAGATGGAGGTAGATATTAGCGCCCAGTGTGGGGGAAGCCTCCTGCACACACTGTCATTCTGCAGAGAGAGAGAGACTTTCTCTGGTTCTTATGGATGTGCTTGTGTCCAGGGAAGCAGCCAGTATCCTTACGGCTTCTTGCATTGTTTGTAGCTGGGGCTGTTGGCAGCACCACTTCTGGACCTTCAGAGTCATTTCAGTCAGGGCTCGCTTTCCACCTACGAGGTCAGTGGGCCTGCTCCTGCCATGTACTGCTGTCAGTTGTACAGGGCTATGCTGTGTTCCTCACCTTTTGGGGGGGATTGGTTTACTGCTCGAAGAGAAAGAAAACCTGCAGTTTAGTAGGTTCAGGTTCACTATATGAGGAGATGGGATGGGGACTCTCTTCAGTGAGATGCCCCTGGCTTCCAAGGCAGCAATTTTTGCCTGGTGTGCCACAGGAATTTTTAAAACATGCAATGCCTGCTAGTCAGGGCACTGAGCTCTTTCCCCTAGATCATTGGTCAGCAAACTCATTAGACAACAGAGCCAAATATCAACAGTACAATGATTGACATTTCTTTTGAGAACCCAATTTTTTAAACTTAAACTTCTTCGAATGCCACTTCTTCAAAATACCAGGCCGTGGTATTTTGTGGAAGAGCCACACTCAAGGGGCCAAAAAGCCTCATGTGGCTCATGAGCTACAGTTTGCCGACCACGGCCCTAGATTGTCAAATAAAAAAATAACAACAACCAACAATAACACAACAATAGCCAGCAGGTGTGAATGAATAAAATTTATGACTATTCTGTTTTTGTTGGATTGACAAAAAATATTTCTTCTGGTGGGCTGCATAATTTTGGTAATTAGTTTGTGTGCCGTAAGAGGAAGAAGTTTGAAAATCTCTGACTTTAGGTATACTTCTGTGCACTTCCCATTATTTTGGTCCTTTTCTTCAGTTGCATTGATGTCTAATGATTAGGAGTGCCTTGCCTTCCAGGAGGTGCTGGGTGCTCTCAGACACCTGTCACCTCATCAGCTGAGTCAAAAGTCCTTGGTCCTTAACCTCTCTCAGCCTATTTCCCCATCTCAACATTTCAGAGATGATTATAAGAGCTGTCCTGCCTATATTACACGATAGTTTTGGTGATTCAAGTGAAATACATGGTATAAATGTGCTTCGCAAATTGTGAATTCATGGAGGATATTTTGCTAAATGTAAAGTTAACCTTCTCTACGCATTCAGAGGTAGTCACTCTTTCTTTCTAGGCCTGGTTGGTGGGTGTGGTCAGGATTGTAGCTCATATGAGAAGGATGGATGTCTAAGATTATTTGTAGTGTCACAGTTCTTCCCACTTTTCCACATCTGCCAGTCTGTATTAGATTAAAAAAAAAGATTTAAAAATCATTTATAACTATGCACAAAGTTCAGAACTGTGTTAAGAAAAATAGGTTCTTAAAAAAATGAAAAAACAGAGTAATAGATAAAAATTTCCTTACATTTTATTGGAGACTATATATATATATATATATATATATCTAGGGCCATGGTCGGCAATTATATTAAAATACACAATTATATATTTAATATAATTATATATTTAATAAAATACACAATTATATATTTAATATAATATATCAATTATATTAAAATACACATACCATAAATTTAGCCATTTTAAGTGTATGATTCAGTTGTGTTAAGTCTATTCACACTGTTGGGTAGTCAATCTCCAGAAATTTCTCATCATCCAAAGCTGAAACTCTACACCCATGAAACAACTCCCCATTTCCACTCCCTCAGTCCCTTGTAACCACCATTCTAATTGGACATCCCTTTGAATGTTAGAAGCTGCAGAACAAAAAAGAGATTCCTCCTCTTTCCCACCCCCCTCCGCTTGGGAGGAATAAGTGAAATAAAGTCAAGTCTGAAAACTACTAAGTTTACTGTGTCTCTTTTGGGGTGTTATTGCTACATCCATAAGGAAGTTTTCTCTAGAAGACAGATATTTTTGTGAAGATTTAATTTTCTGTGTAAAACTGATTAAGCATCACCATTGGAGAAAATGACAATGAAGACATTTTCAAATATTTCATGGCCTGGACTATATAATACTAGGTTTGTTAAATAACATAGTGATCATAGAACTAGGACCTCTTTTAAGCTTTCAACCCCTCACATAGGGCTCTTAGGCTTGTGACATAGGTGATCTGAGTATTCTGTCTAAACATATGTTTTGTACGTGATGTCCTGTTTTTTTCTCGACCCACAGGATGAATAGACTAAACACTTTGCCTCGAGGATTTGGCTCTCTCCCAGCTCTTGAGGTCCTTGATTTGACTTACAACAACTTGAATGAAAATTCCCTTCCTGGAAACTTCTTCTACCTGAGTAAGAAACTTCTACTTCTATAATTCTCCTTAAAATGGTACTTTGCGTTCTAAAAGAGGTATTTATTTGCCAAGGTCCAAACTCCAAGAGAAATTGGGCATATAGATTTTTTTCTTTACACATTCCTTTTGAATTTTCTTTTGTAGCTCAGCAGTATGTGTACTTGATTTATCTGATACCATTGCACTGAAGTGGTCTTTAATAATGTCATACTAACTTTCTAATAGATATTATGTATCTAAATGAGATATTGAGCTAAGGAGTTTGAGTTTCTTTTTTTAAAGAACATGCAAAAATGTAATAATATATGTGTTGCAGGTAACTTTTTATAGGATATTTGCCCAAAGATGTTTCAATCACTTACTTATAAAAATATCTAGCAATAAACCACTGACAGAATTTTTAAAATGTCCAGCCATGATTATTGTTCTAATCCTTTTAAAAAGTGCTCTTAATGCCCTAGCCTAGTGGTCAGCAAACTCATTGGTTAACAGAGCCAAATATCAACAGTACAACTATTGGAAAAAATTTTTTGAGAGCCAAATTTTTTAAACTTAAACTTCTTCTAATGTCACTTCTTCAAAATATTTCGACTCACCCAGGCCATGGTATTTTGTGGAAGAGCCACACTCAAGAGGCCAAAGAGCCTCAGTTTGCTGACCACAGCCCTAGCCACTTTAGCTCAGTGGATAGAGTAGGGGTGTCGAACTCAATCAGAGAAGGGGCCAAAATCTAAAATCCAGCCTAAATTGCGGGCCGAATGGTTTACTGAACAGTCATAAACTGTCATTGTGATGGAAACGCAGCGGAGTGCAGTGATGACAGCGCGGTGCGGGCCACATTGCAAGGCCTGGCGGGACGGATTTGGCCCGCGGGCCTTGTGTTTGACACATGTGGGATAGAGCATCGGCTTGCAGACCGAAGGGTCCCAGGTTCAATTCCTGTCAAGGGCAACATGCCTGGGTTGAGGGCTCAATCCAACATGCAGGAGGGAGCCAGTCCATAATCCCCTCTCATCATTGATGTTTCTGTCTTTCTCTTTCTCTCCCTTCATCTCTGAAATCAATAAATATTTTGATTTATTTTTAAAAAGTGCTCTTATTGATGAATTCTATTTTGTTGATAGTATATAATTAAACACTCTTCAACTTTTCATATTGCAAACAGATTCTTGTTGCAAATGCTTGTAAATATTAGGAAAAACTTATTTTCTCAAGAACTTGTGAAATATTTTGGAAAGAGTTACTTTCCTTCAATGAGTGTTCTATTTGTCCAAATAATGACATATGTGACACCCAGAAATACTGAATTTTCCGAGCTAGTTTCTAAAGTTTCATTTTTTTTTTTTACCTTATCTATACCTTCTCTCAGACTTCCTCAAGTATGTGAAAACAACTCTAAAATATTTTCTTGGGCGGTGGAATAAATTGTTTTATTATGTAAATTAATATACAATTCTGTCAAATTTTAAAACATTAGAATGTAAATGGTTGCAACAAGAAAACATACTTCTGCTTATACTATTTTTGGTTGAGGATAAAAAGATTCATTGGGGTTTTTGTAGTTTGGATCATGTTTCCATTGTGTAATACTGTGAACAAATTTCTGATTATTGGTATTCTGCCTAAGTTAGTGTTTTCTCTATTTTTAGACTCCAGGTCATTATTTTAGCCCCTTTATCTTCATTTATCTTTGTTGTTAAGGCCATAGAAACAAATAATAATATAATTGACTCTTGAACATACACACTTGAACTTCAAAGGCAGGTCTACTTATATGTAGATTTTAAAAATAAATACAGTAAATATATTTTCTCTTATGATTTTTGTAATAACATTTTTTTTCTCTTGCTTACATTATTGTAAGAATACCTGGTATGCTATATACTACACATGACATATAAAATATGTGTTAATCGGCTATGTTTTTAGTAAAGCTTCAGGTCAACAGGAGGCTATTAGTTTTTAAGTTTTTGGGGAGTCAAAAGTTCAGTAGTGATCTTTGACTGTATAGGGAATCCTTGCTTTTTACCTCCTCATGGGTCAGGGGTCAACTGTAATGAGTCTGATTATGGAAACAATAAACAGTGATTATGGCTTTCACCACCAGAAAGCCTTTTAGTAATGGATTTATTTTTAACACTACAGACCCAGTGCACGAATTCATGCACAGGTGGGGTCCCTCGGCCTGGCCGGCAATTGGGACAAATTGGGGCTGTCTCGTCTAGTCCCGATCAGGGCCAGCCGGCCAGGGGGAGGGACTGTGAGAATTGGCTGGCTGTGGGAGGTTGACTATGAGAGTGCACTGACCACCAGGGGGGCAGCTCCTGTATTGACTATCTGCCTTCTGGTGGTCAGTGTGTCATCATAAAGACCGGTCATTCAGTTGACTTGGTTGTAATAGTTGCTTAGGCTTTTATATATATATAGATTAGAGGCCCAGTACATGAAATTCGCTTACTATGTACATGGGGCATGTCCATTAGCACAACTACACCCTCTCCAGTTTGGGATCCGTCTCACAATCCCAACTGCTCGCCTGCCTGCCTTCCTGATTGCTCCTAACCGCTTCTGCCTGCCAGCCTGATCACACCCTAATTATTCCCCTGCCAGCATAATTGATACCTAACTGCTCCCCTGCCAGCCTGGTCATCCCTAACTGCCCTCCCCTGCAGGCTTGATCACCCCTAACCACCCTCCTTGCAGACCTGGTCCCTCCCAACTGCCCTCCCTTGCTGGCCATCTTGTGGTGGCCATCTTGTGTCCAAATAGGAGCAGGATCTCTGATCACATGGGGGCATCCATCTTGTATGTTGGAGTGATGGTCAATCTGCATATTACTCTTTTATTAGATAGGATAGAGGTCTAGTACGCGGGTGGGGGCCAGCTGGTTTGCCCTGAAGGGTGTCCCAGATCAGGGTGGGGGTTTCGTTGGGGTGGGAGGCAGCCTGGGTGAAGGGCCTGCGGTAGTTCGCAGGCTGGCCACACACCTGGATGACTCAAGGGGAGGGCCTGGTATCTGGGATTTATTTATCTTCTACAATTGAAACTTTGTAGCCTTACGAGGAGGCCAAGGCAGGCAAGGGCAGGTGAAAAGCTTGGCTTCCTCCATTGCCGGGGGCAACCCTAGCTTCCTGCTCTCTCCAGCTCCGTGGCTGCCACCATTTATGTTGGGATTTATTTATCTTCTATAATTGAAACTTTGTAGCCTTGAGTGGAGGCTTGGGCCCCCAGGGTGTGTGGAAAGCTTGGCTTCCTTCATCGCTAGGGAAACCCAAGCCTCCCTCCTGCTTGCTCTGTGGCTGCAGCCATCTTGATTGGGGTTAATTTGCATACTTGCTGGTGGGCGTGGCTCGTGGGTCTAGCGATGCGATGGTTAATTTGCATATTACTCTTTTATTATATAAGATAGTTCTCTTTACATGAAAGAACCCTTTTGCCTTAAGTATTGATAAAAGTGACAGTGGCTTTCTTTGTTTTACTTTGGATGCAAATGGAGTAAGAAATGTGAATTGGAAGTAATAGGAGAAAAATAGCTATCTTTTCTGATGGTATATTGACATTTTGTGCCAAAAACTACTGGTGCCCACAATTGTTAATTGTGTCAGTCCTCTTGGATATAGATGTTTTCCTGAACACACCAGCCCCACAATAAGCCAGTAAATCTAAGTTTGACCTGCTTGTTATTATTGTGAGCCCTAGGTATGTCACAGGCTTCTCACCAAGCCAGGGTTATTAATCAAAGCTGACTCCCTTGTATTGATCAGACTTCAAATGGTTGAGTTCCATGTCACCCTGTTTATATATTGCTGTTTAATTTGCAGCCACCCTGCGTGCACTCTATCTAAGTGACAACGATTTTGAAATCCTGCCGCCAGATATTGGGAAGCTCACAAAGTTGCAGATAGTAAGTAATTTATCTAAATTCTGAGAAAATCAATTCACTTCTGCAGCCTCTGTTGGAGTAGAATCAAGTCAATTTGAGCAGGAGTAGGGTTTGTTCTACAGGAATAAACCACTCCTCTCGGTGCTGTTGCTTGTTCATCTGTAGTCACTTGTAAATAAATTGAAAGGATTGAGGTTTAAAGAAGAGAGGGCATGAAAGAGGACAGAGTTTATGTTGAACGCCCCTTTAAGGGAATTTATGTGAAATCGTTTTGACAACTCCTTGTTTTCTTGTATTTAGCTCAGCCTTAGGGATAACGACCTGATCTCGCTGCCTAAGGAAATCGGGGAGCTTACTCAGCTTAAGGAGCTTCACATTCAGGGGAACCGCCTGACCGTTCTGCCCCCAGAACTAGGTAAGGTTGCTGATGAAAGAGCTTACTTCTGGATTTAATTAATACTGATTACTCAAATGCAGCAATTCTGAACAACCCTCTCTCCTCTTGTTGGCAATACCCTCCACCAAGGCATCCAGTTTCGATCATTTACTAGCGTTTGTCATTAACCAGCATTCAGCTGTGCCGGGTTTGACCTGCCCTGGCTCTGCATTCAGTGGCTGCTGCTGCATTGTCTCAGAAATGGCTGATGAGAGATGACCCAGCCCAGCTGCCTGCCCCTGCAGTGAAAAGAGCCCAGATCGTGGCAATTCTCTTTATCTATGGCTCCTCCTTTACTAGCTGGGGTGGGGTTTTAATCAAACCAACACTCTTACTTTTTTTAATCCTGTATTTTTTTTAATTTAACTTCTTGAAAACTTACCAAATAGTTGTGTTTCTTACAGCTGCTTAAATACCTTTTCCAGTCATGAATTTGTTTTTCTCCTGATTCCACCTCCAGTGGGAATTTGAAATGTGTTATAGCTGGGAATTCCTCTGTCCTATCCTGTTTCCCATTGGCAGCTGAATCTTTCTACTCTGCCTGGTAACTCAAGTGGCCCCTGTGGCTTCTTACCTTCCTCGGAAATAACATCCAAAGCTGTTCTTCTGTTACTAGGCTATGCTCCTCTTTCAGAAAAGGCTCATGAGTTCACTTTGTTTATGCACACCCTCGGCATCCTTTCATTTCTTCTATACATTAAACTGCATTGTTTCTCAAACTAAGACTTTGCTTTTCTGCCCCAAAATACCATCATTTTAAAAAACACACTTACCCAATGTAAGCTCACTCAGAGCAGGGCTTCTATATTTGTTCTCCCCTGCTTGCTGTGAACATGGGGCATGTGCTCAAGGAATATGTCCTGAATGATTAGTGAAGTGAGACCCTCGGATAAGCCAGCAAGGTTTTGGAAAGGCTACGAGCAGGCAGTCTGACTTCTGTTCAGAGCTGTGAACATAATTTAATGTTCAACATGCAAGCCACGAGCCACATACCAAGTGTTCAGTAGCCACGTGGGGAAAATGCAGATAGAGGACACTTCCATCAGCACAGGAAGTTCTGTTGGGCAGCTCTGTTCTAAAGGAAAAGCATTCATATGCTTCCATGGAACAGATGGAAAGTTATATCACCACTTTTCCCTTATCCTTGAGCTCCTTTGTCAGTGTCAAAGATCTAGAGAGAGTTGTGCTGCTTTTCAGCATCTCCCCTTCTCTGAGTTATAAGTAGCCCAATCTCACTTTAGGATCAGGCTACAGGATCCAGAAAATATCCTTGCAAACTGTTTAAAAAATACATATTTTTATTGATTTCGGAGAGAGGAAGTGAGTGGGAGAGAGAAAGAAACATCAATGATGAAAGAATCATTGATCAGCTGCCTCCTGCACACCCCATACTTGGGAGAGAGCCCACAACCTGGGCATATGCCCTTGACTGGAACTGAACTTTGATCTCCTGGTTCATGTGTCAAAGTTCAACCACTGAGCCACACTGGCCTGAACACAAATGTTTTAAGGCAGAAAACTTCTTTCAAAAGAAAGATTCTGTACAGTGATTGGTAACCACAGGTGTTAGCCTTGGTACTACCAGGCCAGCTTTTGCACAATAGGAGTACCTTCCAACCTGTGAAATAAAAATTTCCCTGCAGGAGACTAGTTCTTGTCTAATTTGGTAAAGCTCACTTGGTGCATCCTCGATTAATCTTACTACTCTGCCTCGTCACTCAAGTGGCCCCTGTGGCCTCTTACCTTCCCTTGTCTATTAGGAGAAATGAAAAATAAAGTGCCTTTTGTTGTTTTACCTTCATTTGTCAAGAAGTGAGGCAGTGTAGGCTATTAGATTAATCAATTATTTATATCAATAATATTTTAGAAAAAAATCTAGTTGAACCTATACATATCTATGTATTTATATCTTAAAATCTTACATTGCTTATCCTATTTAAATACTGCATGTTATCATATTTGTCTTAATATTTCTGTTAAACTCTCTGATAACAACTTACATGTTTTTTATACAGCAGTGAAATTAAGGAGACGGTCTGTAAATAACTTTATTTTTTTTGTGTGAGCCATATCTAGGAAAGCTTAATCTTAATATCTGCTTGGTAGTAGTTTTCCCTAATTATAGGTAAACACTTAGCTGGAAATAAATGATAAACCCCTGGGAGTTTCTATTATAAATATAGCCTCAAGATGAAAACAGATATATTACTTATTTTTAAACACTGATTTAAAAAAAAAATCAAGTGTGATAAATAGTGATATAATAATATTACTAGCCAGCATGTTCTCTCCTGTCATCGTCATAAGAGCACAGTAAGCTGACTTTTTAGAGGTGAGGAGAGGTGGCACGTTCTTAGGGACACAGTGAGTCACAGGTGTGATCTGAACTCTGACGACTGTCCTCCAGGTCCACATTCCTAACCTGTGTGTGATCCTCCTTCCCATTTGTGCCCGTAGAGGGATTCCTAGGAAACGGTTTCTGAGTGTGAATACTATGTGGCACTGCTCTCTGCCCCAGGCTGTGGCAGGGGGACAGATGACACATATGGCCAGTCACATGGCTGAGCAGCGGGGCTAGGGTAAACCTGCAAAATGCTGATGAGATGGCCTCTGGGAAACAGATTCTGTTCCCCTTTTCCACTCAGTGCCAGCTGCACTGCACTGTCGCTGTCCTTCTTTCCCCAGAGAACACCCAGCCCCAGCAGGAGTGCCTGTCTGTGTGTTGGATGCACAAGGTGCTCATATGGCTCAGGGCCAGTAAGGGACCTGCTGTCCTTGCACCTTCCTGTATCTGTCCCACCAGCATCCACTGGCTGCAGGTTTGCTCTGGGTGCATTTTAAAGTGTGGATAATGGTCTTTTCCCTGTATATTTTTTATGTATCTGAAAAGCAAGTTAAGTGCTTTGGAGATTTCTGTGAAATTTCCTTGAAAAATAAGTTGAGAGTTTATTAACTGGAAACCTTGTTGGTTAGAGTATTGGGGCCAAACAAGGGAATCCAATTGGGTTCTGACCTGTCAGATATAAGAATATTCACGGATACAGCAAAATAAAGTCAGGGGCTTGAAGGGAGTTTCACATGTAATTTTATTACGTTCCTTTTGTTGTGTAACCCTGAATAAGCTACTTTAACTGTTATGTCTGATTCCTACACAGTAACTCACTTGATTTGATGTTAATCCAGTTTATCCATTGAAAATTAGATTTGAATTGGATCTATCATTTACACATCCATTTATCCATTCATTCATACATTTATTGAGTTCCTTCTTTAGGCCAGGTCTTGTCTCTAAGGAACTTACTTTTTGAATAAAGTAAAATTCACATATCCAACAACTGTTTATTGAACCCTAGTTTCATGTTTTATTTTCTGGAGATACAACAAGAGATGAAGCATACCTTGTGGCATTCTAGTTGGAGAGGATGAATGGATGATGGATGAATACTGTATTAGATATAAGTGCTCTAGGAAGAAAAACCAGCATGGAAGGGAATGTTTATATTGGGCGTAGGGCGGTGTTGCTCTATTACAGAGTCAGCAGGGAAAGCTTCACTACTATGATGGTGTCATTTAAGCAGAGACCTTAGGGAGGGAGCTTCTCTGGCTGAGGGAATAGCAAGTGCCAGGGAATGAGGTATCCCTTTACCATGTTGAGGGATAACAGCAAGATTAGTGTAGCTGAGACTG
Organism: Pipistrellus kuhlii; assembly: GCF_014108245.1. Lineage (NCBI taxonomy): Eukaryota > Metazoa > Chordata > Mammalia > Chiroptera > Vespertilionidae > Pipistrellus > Pipistrellus kuhlii. The sequence continues at coordinate 106,674,344 of NW_023425404.1, read as the reverse complement.
AGTGAGCCGAGGGGAGAGTTGGGAGAGATGAGCTTAGATAGGAAGTGGGGACTACATCTTGTGGGAACTTCTGTGCATTGTAAGGTCTTTGGCCTTTACTCAGGGTGAGATAGCGCAGGAGCATGAATAATGGCCCAAAGATGCCCTTGTCCTAATCACCAGCACCCGGGAATATGTTACCTCACATGGCAGGCGTCTTCAAACTACGGCCCACGGGCCACATGCGGCCCGCAGAGGAGTCTGATCCGGCCCGCCAGGTTTTTTGGGCAGTGAGCGCAGCCGAGGTGTTACAGTAGGAATTAGTAGTTCATATAGTCCGGCCCTCCAGCTCTCTGAGGGACCGTGATCTGGCCCCCACTTTAAAAAGTTTGAGGACCCCTGTCACATGGTAAAAGGACTGTACAGATGTGATTTAGAATCTTGAGGTGGGGATATTATTCTGCATTACCCCGGTAAGCCCAGTATAGTAATAGAGTCCTTAGGGGAGGGAAGCAAGAGGGTAAGAGAGAGTACAAAGTAGATGTGATGACAGAATCATGAGAGTGGAGTCATGCATGGAAGGGGCCATGAGCCAAGAAATGCAGGCAGCCCTCAGAAGCTGAAGAAACCACGAGAATGGATTTCCCCCTGAAGCATCCAGAGGAATGCCACCCTCTGCATTCATCCAGCTGATAGTAATGGTCAGATTCTGGACCTGTCTTTAAGGCATGACGGACAGGAAATGGTGACAATTTAAGTGAGGGGTGTAAAAGTGAGGAATTGGACCTGGGCAATGGAAAGGATGGAGAACATCATGGGAAGGGTAGATTAGGAGATGGGGAGAGGAGAGGAGTTAGACATGGGCGGATTTTGGGTGTCTTAAGTCTGAGATGCCTTTTGCATTTTTAATCGAGAAGGCAATTGGGCATTAGAATCTGGAGTTCATAGGAGAGGTCTGGCTGCATAGGTAATTTGGGGCAGTATCAGCGGACTGCAATGCCCCTGATTGGATGTGATTGCTCCTATGTGACTGTAGAGGTTGGAGGATTGGTCTGTGCAGAACTGTGCTTCCTCAGCACTGAATCCAGAAGGGCTGGGTACCTGACTGGGCCAGGCTGGCTCCCAGGCAGGCATCTGTGCCTTCCCCTGGAGGCCCCACGACGGCTCCAGGGCTAGTGCAGTGGGGCGCTATGCTTCATAGGAAAACTGCTTTTCCCAACGTGTGTAGATAACTGTGCCAACAAAGGAGTGAAATACACACAAGTGACATTTCCTGAGTCTGCCTAAGTCCAATGTCTCTTTTGGGACCAGTATTCTCAGCTCACAGCCAGTCTCTTCCTCTGGAAAAGCAGCAACATGCCTAACTGGAGTTTCACCCACTTTTAATTAGCTGAATGGAGAAAAGGCATTGGTAGGGCAGGAAGGAAAGGCAGGCATCCCCACCTAGCCTCAGAGTAGATGAAGCCCCAGAATAGACAGACTACCGGTGATGTCAGAGCTGGAAGCTCTGTGGGCATTGCTCTGTTCCACTTCTGTATTTTCCTACACATGAGACAGTTATCCTATGAGATGAAGATGTGCAATGTGTTTGCCTGGTCTCTTCCTTAACTTCTCCAGGGTTCAGCTGCTTGTTCTGGATGGAATCATCACTAGTTTTGTGGCTTCTGCATAGTCACGGGACCTCTTCTTCTGCAGGTGTTTGCCCTTGGAGGAGGAAATGGCATAGGTTGGCTAGGCATGCAATGAAGCACGTGTTTTAAATATCAGCCTTATCTACATGAGTAGGAGCAGTGCAATGCTACAGGCATCTGGGGCCAGCCGGCCTAGTGTCCCATCCATGGTGCCAGTATTCAATGGCAGCTTTTGTTACAGAAATATGAGGAGCATATGTATTGAAACAAATATTAATCACATTCAGAGAGTAAGTGTTGTCACAAATCGAGAATTTCCCTCCAATTGTATTCTGTAGAATGAACAGAATTAACAAAGAGTAGATATACCAGTCTAAATTTCTTCCTATTATACTTCTTAATCTTTTTCTTTATGGTTGTTAAGAAGCTAAAGAAAAGTACTTTCTCTTGGAGGCGAGCAAGAAGGAAATGAGTATTTGCTTTTTGGTCTTCAAATTTCTGATTTAAAATGTCTTATAGTCTCTTGTGTTATTGTCATTCTGTCAATTGATTCCCAGTTATCTTATCCAGGTATTTAAACACAGGTTTTTGTTTTGTTTGTTTGTTTTTTTAAAATATATTTTTATTGATTTTTTTTTTTTACAGAGGAAGGGAACGGGATAGAGAGTTAGAAACATTGATGAGAGAGAAACACTGATCAGCTGCCTCTTACACATCCTCTACTGGGGATGTGCCTGCAACCAAGGTACATACCTGCCCTTGACCGGAATTGAACCTGGGACCCTTCAGTCCCCAGGCCGACGCTCTGTCCACTGAACCAAACCGGTTTCCGCCACAGGTGTTTTGTTAAATTAAATGGATTGGGATGACATTGGTCAACATGAATATATAGGTTTCATGTGTGAGTTTCTGTGTTATAAGATCTGTATATCCAAATGTTTTAACACATTTTAATGTAAACAGTAGATTGTAGAGGTTTGACTCATCATAGAGGTTTGGGCTCAAATCTTACTCTTTTCCCAAAGTTCATGCTCTGAGACTGTGGATAAGTTATTTTACCCTCTCATAGTTGTCTCGTGTAGATAGAATGAGGGTAGTAATAGCCCCTTCTCCTAGTTTTTTTTTTTTTTGTTTTTTTTTTTTTAGATTTAATAGAATAACCTATGAAAAGAACTTTGCCTCATGCCAAGATTAAATAAAAATGCTCAGTAAATGTTAAGTAAATGAATGTGTACACTGGTGTGTTTGTGTGTAGGTAAATACATACAGGATTTTATACTATTAGGCTGTATTTAGAGGCTGGCTTTCTGAAACTCTTGGGCTCTTCTAAAACAGTCTAAGCCTAGAGGTTGCTCAGAGTCCCACACATTTGACAGGAAAAAAGAGCAGTTAGTGGCTGAGCACCTGGTGAGAAAATTGTCCTAGAAGGCCCAAGAGCCAGTCTCTGTCACACACTTTGGTCTGTTTATCACACAGATAAAAGAGAAGTTGTGAATTAGCTTTTTGTGTGAAAGCTGAGAAGACTCATTGGAGGTGACAGAGAGCTAGAAGGAAGGGGGCAAGAAGAGAGTGAAAGTCAGATGGGAACTGCTCCACATGCAGAATGCTCAGGGCCGACACGAGGTCCCAAAAGATGGGTTTCACTATCATCCTTTCAGTTCCATCATCACAAATTTAATGTCGCTATTTTAATTTCATAAATGACTTTTCTAGTTTATGCCCATGGTCAGCAAAATGCAGCTCGTGAGCTACATGGGGCTCTTTGGCCCCTTGAGTGTGGCTCTTCCACAAAATACCACGGCCTGGGCGAGTCTATTTTGAAGAAGTGGCATTAGAAGAAGTTTAAGTTTACAAAATTTGGCTCTCAAAAGAAATTTCAATCATTGTACTGTTGATATTTGGCTCTGTTGACTAATGAGTTTGCCGACCACTGGTCTGTGAGTTTTAGATTGAGGCTGGGAGAAGGTCAGCTGGTTCTTCTACCTAGAAAGTTCTATAGTTACTTTCTGATTGGACCATTGGTTGCTTGCTTCATTTAATGGTTTCCTTCTTTACTTTTTGACATCCTTTGTGTGACCATTAACTTGTCCCTAAGTATGGAATATGTCTTGCTTACACTGATTAGACACACTTGTTAAAACATGTTCAGATCTCTACAAGTGGCAGCTTTGTTTTCCAGTTGTTTAATTTGTCACTGTCTTATGTTACCTTGTGTGACAGTGCTCATTTCATTGACAGTTTTGTTCTCCCAGAATTTCTCAGGATAATCACTGTTCTGAACTAATTATTTTCATTTTTTAATATAACTGATGTGTACATACACATAGTCCTTTGTCTGCATACTAGTAATTTACTTCATATTTAAAGCATACTATATGAATCCATTTTTCTAAATGTCTTATTTTGTTATAAATTAAAACCACTAAAAATTCATTGTGAAGTCTGATTGTTCTGGAGTTGGGCAAGTTTAGCTACCACCTGGAATCTCTTAAGTCTTAAGAAAAAAAAGGTAATGGCAGTTATTAACCACCTCCAGAATAATCAGGCATAATAAGTTTAAAAAGAGGTTGTTTTTTTTTTTTTTTTTTTTTTAGTCTAGATTCTCCATTTTAGACAATTACCTGCCATTATCCAAGGCATATTTATTTATTTATAATTTTATTTTTTAATCACAGTTTACATTCAATATTATTTTATATTGGTCTCAGGTGTACAGCATAAAGCCATCTTTATATTACCAGAATTGGTTTTCTCTCCCTAAATCTAGCTACTTGTGAAAGGTAGAGCTGAATCATGTTTGTCTAATTAGGTTTCAAAGTAGCACTACTGAATTGGCCATCTTTTCTATTCCTTTTTGTTGTTGTTGTTAGTCCTCACTGGAGGATATTTTTTCCACTGATTTTTTTTTTTTTTTTTTAAATGGAAGAAAGGGTGAGAGAAAGACAGATAGAAGCATCAATGTGGGAGAGACATACATGGACTGGTTGCCTCCTGCATGTGCCCTGACCTATGCTGGGAATCGAACCTGCAACCCTGGTCCTTGCCTTAGACTGGGAGTCAAACCCATGACCGGCCAGGACCTCCTTAGTTTTGTTGATGTGTCCCTCTTAATCTTGTGAGTGAAGTCAAGATGTGGGCAGCATAGTTGAATGAAGTATGTGGCATCCTTTATGTATTGAAGAATGGATGACCTTGAGCAAATCACCTGCTCACATGTTAATCCCTGGCTGTAGCTGATAGCATCTGGCCTCTTCCCAACTGGGGTACAATTTCTAGGTCTCCAGAACCTCAACTGAGTCACTTTGATTGTTTACAATTCCTGGTAAAATGAAAATGAAGAAATTATATAACAGGGCTATACAGTGTTTTGTGTATATTTTTTAATTTAAAAGTCAAAAGTTTTAATATATAAAAATATGACATCCTCTTATTCACTGGACAATTGTAGGATTTATAAAATTCAGTTTTGAGTGCTACTGGCCATGTCTAAACAGTGGTACACAAGTGTATGATTATAGGGTAAATATAGTCTCATTTCAAGCTCTCTTTTAGCAAATGTCAAGAATGTCTCTTAAAGGTTGGCCAGAGTGGCTCAGTGTTGAATGTCAACTTGTGAACCAGAAAGTCATGGTTCGATTCCATTCAAGGCATATGCCTGGGATTTGGGCTCGATTCACAGTAAGTGGTGTGCAGGAGGCAGCGGTCAATGATTCTCACTCATCATTGATGTTTCTATCTCTCTCTCCCTCTCCCTTCCTCTCTGAAATCAATAAAAATGTATTAAACAAACAAAAATGTTACCTTGAGACTCTTCTGAAAATGCTAGTAGTCTAGACTCCTTCCTCACATCATTGTTCCTTTTGCTCCTCTTACTGCATTAATTTCACTGGCCACTGTGTACAGTTGAGTTTGAAAACGCTGATTTTATTTCTGGACCCAGGAGCCCAGTGGCCAGCTGGCAGGAAGCATTGGGTGCCTGTTTACTCCATAACAGTTGCTCTCCCAGTACTCACCTCCTTGTTATATCAGCATATTCCTCGTCTCTGTCTCTGCCTGTGAGAAGTAGGGACTGACTCTGGCTGAGGTGCACCTGTTGGAGCCTTCAGAGAAAACTGCGGTCAGGCTTGGGTGTGGCGGGGGCGCCTGCACAAGGGCTTGTGGTCCACAGGGAGAAGTGGGTGCAGGTCCTCTGAGAGGAGCCCAGGGAGGAGGAGGAGAGGAGACAGGAGTCCTGCAATGGAAGCTAGGGAATGACCGAGCACCTATTTGTAAGTTGACATTGTTTATGGGTTAGAAGTTCTATGATTTTGTTTTTATTATTTTAGTTTTTCTGCAATGATATGAAGAAGCCTAAAGGATATAAGGGGGAAAGGCTAATATTTATGGAGCCCATAAATTGTCCCATTAGGCATTTTTATATGTGTCTTCTCACTTAAATCTCAATATCTGGGGATGGTAGGGGTTTCTCATTTTCTATGCAGGGAGCATGCGATTCTGAGAGGTTGAGCAGCCTCCTGAGGTCCCACGGCTGGTTAGACTGGGAGCTGGGCGTAGAACTCATGTCACGATCTGTAATAACGGTGCCCGGTTAACCCAGGGAAGCACCATTTGCTGCTTTTGTTTTATGCCAGGCCAAAGTAAAATATAAACTACTCTATGTAAAGAAATAGTATTTTATGGAAAAAAGGCTCTCTGAATTAGAAATTAATGAAGATGCATATTCCAAAGACGTAACTGTTATTCTGTGAAATGGTTGTGAAGTGCCGTGATATTTTAGGTTAAGGGAGCAGTAAGTGATATGGGATTATAAACCTTGCCACTTGTATTGTACAGAATTGAGTTTGTCAATTGATAAGAAATCTTTTTGAAGTCACTTTTGAGCTAGATAGAATTATAAGTATCTCAATTTGTATACAAAAGATGATAATTTATAAAACGGATTCGTAGACTTTATCTCAGTTCTATCAATGTGGGGAAGGAGAGTTCTTTGGCCACTTTTTAGAGATGGCGAAACCAGTGTTTAGGGGAGATTGTGACTTGCCCAGAGCTACAGTATTGACATGGCTTGTTATTAACAGAATCAAATTTAAATTCAGATCTTTTAATTTAAAAAATAATTATTCCTCTTAGTAGGATATCCATAAATGTATCAATACTGAGCCAGTAAAAAGGCATCGTTTATCTTTAAGTGACAGATTGCAGTGTTTCCAAATATCTGTCTTGTGTGTTTTTTCTTTAAAAAATAAAATAAAAATGAGGGATAGGAAGTCTTTACCCAACTTTAAATTTTGACTTGAATTATATGACATGCTGTTACATTTTATTTTTGTGTTAACATTCCTTTTGCCGTACTTCACACAAAATTATATATTACTAGAGGCCTGCTGCTTGGACTTGTGCACCAGTGGGGTCTCTCAACCGGCCTGTGCTCTCTCGCAATCCGGGACCCCTCAGGGGGTGTCGGGCTGCTGATGCCAGCTGTGAACCTGGTGTCTGGTGCCCGTTGGTCAGCTGAGCGGTGCTTCCGCCGTGGGAGCACACTGACAACCAGGGGCCAGCTCCGGTGTTGAGCGTCTGTCCCCTGGTGGTCAGTGCATGTCATAGTGACCAATTGTTCAGTTGTTCAGTCCCTTAGGCTTTTGTATATATAGATTCTTTGTCCCCATTCTTCTAGTTGATAATCAAAAACGACTCCTGTCAGGTCTCCTACATAATCTTTTTTAACAAGTTCCATTTTCTATATATTCATTTCTGTGAATTTTTAGCCCCAGAAAATGCTTTAAGTGTGGATTTTAAAAATGCTAAGTGAATTATATTTCTACCTGGTGATTTATTGCCTTAAAGAGGGTAGGAAGATGCAGCACATAAAACGTTTCCATTCGGTGTGATGGGTTTCAGGAAGCTCAGTGTCGGGATAAGTGTGATTGAACATGCACATCAATCTGTGTTAACACCTGCTGGTAAAGCATGCCTCCATTGACAGTGGACCCTCCTTTGATTTAATAGAACACTATACGTATTCCTGCCCTGGGAGAAATGCTGGTGATATGAGATTCTAGATTAAATTTTATTTTTTATTCCAGAGGTATATCTGTAAATACAGTTTCTATCACTTGCATAGATATATAATATCTTACATTTATGTAGCATCTCCCTCAAAGCATCTCCAATATATTATGCCTCTATAAAAGATAAGCAATATTATTCTGAGCTAGACTCAAGTGGAATTGCATGTGTGAATGTGGGTTTCTTTTGGGGACTGGGGCTGAGGAAAGGGTGGCTTAGGGGATGATTTATCAACACCAAAATTTAGAAAGAGACTCATGATGGTTATGCCTTATCATAACTCATTATGGATCAGTCATCCTGCTCATCTTTATTTAGACCTTTCCAGAATTGTTCACATTTTCAGTTCCATAGGCTGATCACTTACTGCACAAAAGCATCTAAATGGTGCCATTTGTGCTTCTATAAAGTTTTAGAGAGTAGCCACATTCTAATATTAGTAAACAGGCCCTTGCTCATTCTCAACATATGTTTAATGATTTTAACGGGCCTCAGTACCCTCGCTGTTACTTTATATTTGCTGTTTTATAAAGAAAGGCTCTTCTCCTTGGACAAGACTGACCATGTCTGATTCTGACCTGTGGCCCCATATGCAGTGTTCCTATACTCTGTTGGGTTAGGAGAACAGGGGTAAATGAAATAGACATAATCTCTGCCCTCATAAAGAAAATCTTTGAAAGAAACAAATCTTTAGAATGTCTGTCCTTTCCAATCTATTCTTCACATAGCCAGCAAGGTGATTTTATAAAATCACAAATTGAATGGAGTTCAAAACATCAATTAGTTGCCTTCCCATAATGCTCCTTCCTGGGAGTCAAACCCACAGCGTTTCAGTGTGTGGGATGATGCTCCAACCAACTGAGCCACCTGGTGAGGGCTGTGCTTAGAATTCTTTAAGGTACTCTTTTTGAGCTGTAAGAGCCCTTATGACCAGGTCTCCATGTGTTGTTTTTTGTTGTTGTTTTTATTGTTTTTTGCTAATTTTCCTCCTCATTCACTCATGGGCAACTCCCGGTGGCCTCCTCTCAGTTCCTTATGATCTTTGCTTTCTGCTTAGAATTCTTACCTACTGAATATTTGCAGAGCTGGCCAGATACCAACTTACATGTTTATTTTTTTCCTCCATGAGCCCTTTCTTTGCCATTCTCAAGAGTCCCTTTCTGTTATTTTCTACTATGGCTCCTGTGTTGAGTGTCTGTCCCCTGGGGGCATTTTCTAAAAAAAGGGATAGCTCTTTTATTTAACAAATATTTGTTCATTACCAGCTGTGTATGTCATGTACTATTCTAAGTCCATTGTGAGATATCAGTGTGTGTTGTGGGTAGGAAAGAAAGAAAGATCCCTGCCCTGTTGCAGGTTTAGAAATATAATCATATCAGATAAAAAATTTTATAAGATATGAGATCAATTTTTTCTATATAAATAATTGCTTCGGCACCATTTATAGAAAATAATTTCCTTTTTCTATTGAATTGCTTTAGTGCGTAGTCAAAAACCAATTTACTATATAAGTGTGGGTATAAAAACTCATTTACATATGTGTGGGTATGAAACCAATTTACTATATGTGTGGGAATATTTCTGGACTATGTTCCATTTTTAAACCTTGATAGCAGGACCACACTGTCTTGGTGACTGCAGCTCCGTAAGAAGTCTTGAATCACATAGTGTATGTCTTCGAACTTTTTCAAAATTACTTCAGCTATTCCTTATTCGTGGACATGCTTATACGTTTTAGAATTAGCCTGCGGGATGATGATTGGGATTTGACAGCATTGACAGCTTTGAGGAACCTTGCCCTGGACACTTGCAGTTACTCAGCCAGACTCATGAGACCCCTATGCCGTTTTCTGGGTCTCTTGCTTCCTCACTTTTCCTACTACCTTCCCCACACACCCTACTCCCTCAGTAGCCTCCAACTCTGACCTCTCTCCTTTCAGCTCAGTAATGCCACTGTGTTGCTACATCTCACACTTCCTGCATGACTGTCTGGAAAGGCTTCCAGGAGAAATAGGGTGATCGTGGGGTTCTACTTACTCAGCTCCCTTCTCTCAGGGATCATCATCCCATGCTGCCGATTGCCCCATAGCTACAAGCAGTTATATCATTAATTACTTTGTCCAGTTACTTCATTATTGCTAGAAGCAGAATTCTGGATTAATTTTTGAAAACTTGCAGTTTTTTTGCCTCTTCCTTGCCTATTTATTTATTTATTTATTTGTTTGTTTTTATTTTTGTTAATCCTCACTTGAGGATATTTTTCCATTGATTTTTAAGGAGAGTAGAGGAGAGAGGGAAAGACAGAGGAAAACATCCATGTGAGAGAAACACTTTGATTGGTTGTCTCCTACTCGCACCACGACCAGGGCCTCGGCCTGGGAGGAGCCTGCAACCAAAGTACATGCCCTTGACCAGAATCAAACCTGGGACCTTTTGATCTGAAAGCTGATGCTCTATCCCCTGAGCCAAACCGGGTAGGGCCTTGGCCATTTATTTACATAGCCTCAAGAAATTATTTTTACTGTTTTTCCTTTCATCCTTATTTAATGGTTGGTGCGATGGCAGACAGGGACATGTTATCATGCATATCAATCTCTATGTTACTTACCATGCTCATTTAGACCATTGCCACTCTCATTTTTGGTATTACTACATTTTAACCCTCAAAATTATCTCTTCGTGTTTGTTGCTTTTTAAATTATCTCTTAATCCACTGTTGCAGCTAAGATCACCTGTATAAATATCTCAGACTGTGTGGTTTAAACAACAAACATTTATTTTCTTACAGTTGTGCAGGCTGGAAGTTCCAGATCATAGTGTCAGTAGAACTGGTGCTTTCTAAGGGCTCTGAGGAAAGGATCCATTTTCCTTGGATTGTACAAGGCCGTTTTCTCTTTTTGTCTTCACATCATCTTCCCTCTGTGGGTGTCTGTGTCTTCATTTTCTCTCCTTGTAAGGATGCTGGTCATAGTGGAATAATGTTAACTCTAATAACCTCATTTTGACTAACTCACCTTTATAAAAACCTACCTCCAAATACAGTCACACTGAGGCACTGGGGGTTAGAACTTCAACATGAATATTTTGGGAAAGGACACAGTTCAGCCCACAATACTAACCATTTCTCTTATCTCTTTTTATTTTTAAACCTTGATGTAGAGTTTGATGTTTCTTGATATTGTTTCATTGTTTAGATCCTAATTTATGCCTTTAATCCTTTTTATTTTGCAACAGTAGATTTTTATTTTGCACCATTATTTTTAATCTTTCCAAGAATTACTGATTCCTTTGAGAAACCAAAGAAATCTCTAGAGCTATATTCTCTAAAATACATATTTTTGCATGTCAAGTTTTGCTTATAATTTGGCGAATTTTAAGTTATCCTCAAGTTTATTCATAGATGTTTCAATATGAAATTTCCACCCCAACTACACTTAGTTTTAAACCCTTTGTTTTAGATTCTACTAGCTGAGTATCACAATCATCATTTATATGTACCTCCTAAATTATTTTCTGAATTACATGCAAATAAAGAGCAGTGTGAGCCTAGGACACGGGAAGGGATTATTCATTAAGTTCTAGCTATCCAAAGAGAAATCCATCAACTCATTTGATTGGTTCTCTTTTGAATCTAGTTCATAGGATATAGTGGTAGATGGTCATATATAAACTTTAAAGAGGTGTTAGCTTTTCTCCCCTTTCATCTAAGATGTTATATGCTACAGTGTGAGATAAATAAATCATGATTCAGTACAACAACAGCATTGCATTCAACTATATAAATTGCCAGTGAAACACTAAATCTGTCACTTGTGTGTGTTCTGACCATTTAACAATTGGAATAGTGTTGGAAAGGAGGGCTGACTGAGAACAAAAGAAGCAAATATAGTGGCAGATGCAATTAGCAAGATCAATGGTTGGTGTTAAAGGTTCATTGTTTGGTCATTTCTGGTGACTCAAGTGAAAGCAATTGCTAACCAAAGCCTTTCCTAGCTATAATTTTCTGTAAAACAATGCAGAAAAGTGAATTGCTCAACTTTACAACATCTTGGAGAATGTTATTTCTCAGCTTACCATATTCCTAGGACAGTGACCAAAAGATCAGCCTTGTTCTTTTGATTCATTCTTTTAATTGATAATGCAGAACTGCTTACTCGTCATCCTTTCTTTTTAATTGATTTTTTTTAACTTCAGCTGTTTACATAGTTATTTCACAAAAATCTTGTGGTCTGTGTTTGCATCCTTCACAACAATTATTTGAACCTCAACTTAATCACTTTTTTTTCCCTTCAGATTAGCAGATTTTGCACTGTCAAATGATAACCTCAAGATGAGTACCTGGACTGCAGCAAACACCACTGAATAACATTGAGTTTTGTGTGTTGATAAGATTTTTAAAAATAATTTTGCTTTCATTGTCTTAAATTGATCAGTTTTTATAAATGAATAAATTTTAAAATGTCAGTAATAATGATAATTACCATTTATGAGTGTTTATCTCTTCTAAATAAGATATTTGTTTCAAATAACACCACTTCACAGGTATACAAATATTGAAGTGTTGTTGCAATTTTATCCATCTTATAGATGAGGAAAGTGAAGCTTAGTGAAGGTAACTTGCTAAAGTTATACAGGCAGAATCTTTATCTGTCAGATTCCATGCTTTTAACCATTACTCATGTTCTGGAACAGGTTAGGAATCTATTAAATGTTTATAAAATGAATAGTATCTAATATCATTGCAGGCCTTGTGAAAGACACAAAGTTCTCTTGTAACAGAGCTATTAACCAAAATGAAATCTGAAGAACAATGAGGAACTGTATAGTTGGGACACAAACTGTAATTGCAGTAGAATTGCAGGCTGTGCAAAATTTATCATGGCTTCAGATAGTCAGAAAAGGCTTCAGTTAGGGCTGCTTTGATAGAAATGCCTCATACTAAGTGGCTTACATAACACTTTTTTTCCCCCAAAGTTCTGAAGGTTGGGAAGTCCTTTCCAATCAAGGTGTCGGTTAATTCAGTTCCTGGTGAGGACCCTCTTCCTAGTTTATAGGCATATGCCTTCTTGCTGTGTCCTCGTGGCAGAGAGGTCATCGCTCTCCAGTCTATTCTTCTAAGGACACTAATCCCACTCATGAGGGCTCTATCCCATGAGTTATTCAACTCTCAAAGCCCATCTCCTAATACCATGACATTGGTAGGTAGGGCTTCAGTTACAAACAGTCTATTTATTAGTATAGCAAGCAGAACTGATACTTTGGCTGGCCTTCAGCAAATCAACAATAAGAAGAAGGAAAGGGAAGGCAATAGTATATATTAAATTTCATGACTTAAATACAATTTAATTTATATATTATGCCATCATCCCCATTTCCTTGTAAACTTTCCTTTGGCACTCATCAAAATGTCTGCCTTTTATTCACTTAGGTAGTCTGTGACTGGTTGGGCACATTTTAGTATCTCAATGATGAAACCTGCTCCTATTGTTCTTTCTCATTTAGCCCAGTTGTTGTTGTTTTTTTTCAGTGTTTATGAGATCATAGTACATGTAAGGAAGCTGATGAAAGCTATGGGTCCTCTCTTGAAAAGAATGTATATGCATGATCTTTGGACCTGGGGTTAAAAATCTCTGCCTTGGCTCCATAATATCAATTTATCTTAACTGACCTTAAAGGTGTTGGCAGAGCTACTTTACATACCTCATTGTGAAAAAATTAGCAAGAAAAGTTGTTCTACAAGAGAATATTGATGGCCAATGATATGGAAAATGGGTATGGGTCAACTTGATTAACAGTCAAGCAAATGCAAATTAAAACAAGATGCCATTTTATAGTGTAAAAATTAACAAATATTTTATTTATTTATTTATTTATTTATTTTTTAAAAATATATTTTATTGATTTTTTACAGAGAGGAAGGGAGAGAGATAGAGAGCTAGAAAACGTCGATGAGAGAGAAACATCGACCAGCTGCCTCTTCACACCCCCTACTGGGGATGTGCCTGCAACCCAGGTACATGCCCCTAACCGGAATCAAACCTGGGACCTTTCAGTCCACAGACCGACGCTCTACCACTGAGCCAAACCGATTTTGGCTCAATTAACAAATATTTTAGAAAGTTATCCAAATGATGTGAGGGTTTAGTGAAATTGACATTTTTATACAATGCTGTTGGGTTGTAAATTAGTGGTTGACTTAGTCTGTATTTGAGTCATATATATCCAGTTCTGTGAAAACTTTCCCCCTTTTATGTCATGTTCTTTTCTGGGAATCTGACCTCAAGAAGTCATCAAGAACTCTTACAAAAGTTTCTATGACTATGTTTTGTTTTGTTTTCTCCCCAGCAATATTTATAATAGTGACATTTTAAAACCACCTTTAAGTCCAATGATACAAGAATGGATAAGTGAACTGTGTTAAATTATCCTATCTAATAAAAGAATAATATGTAAATTGACCATACCTCCACTACAACCACAAGCCACAGCCATCAGCCAGTCAGCAGCGAATATGCAAATTAACTCAACCAAGAAGGCTGCAGCCACAGAGAGAGCAGGAGGGTTGGGTTTCCCAGGCAATGGAGGAAGCCAAGCTTTTCACCTGCCCTGGCCTGCCCTGGCCTCTGCTTAAGGCTACAAAGTTTCAATTATAGAAGATAAATGACAACAAAAATGGCAGCAGCCACAGAACTGGAGAGAGCAGGAGGCTTGAGTTGCCCCTGGCGGTGGAGGAAGCCAAATTTCCACAGCCCTGTCCTGCCTTGGCCTCTGCTTGAGGCTACAAAGTTTCAATTATAGAAGATAAATAAATCCCAACATAAATGGCTGTGGCTACTGAGCAAGCAGGAGGCTTGGCTCCCCTGAAGGCTACAAAATTTCAATTATAGAAGATAAATCCCAGATACCAGAGCCTTCCATTGGGTCACCATGGGGCATGGTCAGCCTGCAAACCACCAAGGGCTCCTCGTCCAGGCCACCCCACATCCCAAGGTAATCCCCACTCTGATCTGGGACAACCTCAGGGCAAACCAGCCAGCCCCCACCAGTACACCAGGCCTCTATCCTATCTAATTCTATCTAATAAAAGAATAATATGCGAATTGACCTCCACTCCATCACACAAGATGACTGCCCCCATGTGGACACAAGATGGCCATCACAAGATGGCCAGCAGGGGAGGGCAATTAGGAGGGAGCAGGTCTGCAAAGGAGGGCAGTTGGGGGCAAGCAAGCCTGCAGGGAGGGCAGTTAGGAGTGACCAGGCCTGCAGGGGAGAGTAGTTAGGGGCAATCAGCCTCGCAGGGGAGCAGTTAGGCATCAGTCAGACTGGCAGGAGAGTGGTTAGGTGGTGATCAGGCTGGCAGGCAGAAGCAATTAGGGGCAATCAGGAAGGCTGGCAGATGAGCGGTTTGGAGCCAGCAGTCCTGGATTGTGAGAGGGCAGTGGGACATCCCTCAAGGGGTCCCAGATTGGAGAGGATGCAGGTTGGGCCAAGAACCCTCCCCCCCTTGCATGAGTTTTGTGCTCTGGGCTTCTAGTGAAATATAAAATTACATGGAAATACTTATCATGTTATAAAATTGAATTTACAGTGTGAGTCTAATTATAGAGAATATTTACACAGCTACATAAAATGAGTTAAAACAGTATTTTTTTTTTTTTTAATGTTTTTGTCTGTTGGGATTTCAGGTGATCTTTTATCTATTTGTGTGTTTTTTTCCTCCTCCAAATTTCTATGATGTATTTTTGTTAGTTTTATAGAGTCTATCAAGTTATCTCTTCTTGCATAACAAACTACCCCAACACCTAGTGGCCTAAAATAAAGCCATCTTATTTGTTCACAATTCTGTTGGTCAGAACTATCTCAGCTGAAATTTATTGACTCTGCCATGGGTTTGGAGTAAGCTGGGGGCTGGATGGTGGCTGATGACCCAGGTTGGTTTCACTTCTATCACTCCCATGTCTGGTGGCTGGCAGCTCTCAGCCAGGGCTCACCAGTGCTTTTCCATGTGACTTTCATCTTCTGGAAGGTTAGTTTGGGTTTATTCACATGGTATGAGCCCAGGTGCACAAGTACTTTGTAAGTCTCCACTTGTTCACATTTGCTAAGGTGTACAAGTCATATGACTAAGCCTAGAGTCCATGTGAAAGGGAGTAATGACTGGTTGAAGGGAGATGGCTGCCATCTTTGCAAGCTATCTTTGACATAAACAGTGAAATAAATGCCATAATTTTTTTTTTTTTAAACCCCTGAAGTCCTGACTTTTCAACTTCAAGAGTCTTTATCATTTAGAGCAGTGGTTCTCAACCTTTTTAATGCCGAGACCCTTTGATACAGTTCCTCATGTTGTAGTGACTCCCAACCATAAAATTATTTTCATTGCTACTTCATAACTGTCGTGACCCACAGGTTGAGAACCACTGCTATAGAGACCATTGAAAGACCTGATATTTATTTTATGATTCATTAACAGTAGCAAAATTACAGTTATGAAGTAGCAACAAAAATAATGTTGTGGTTGGGGGTCACCACAACATGAGGAACTGTATTAAAGGGTCATGGCATTAAAAAAGTTTAAGAACCATTGATTTAGAGACATTGACTATGTCCTTATCTTTCCTTTTCTGTGGTTATGATGACCAAGGAAGAGTTTAGTGAGCAAGTAACTGAGATATACTTAATTTCCCTCTAGTCTTTTTGCCTTCATCTCCCTACCACTCCATTCCCCAGCCTGAGTAGCCAGGAACTCTGACTTATCCATTAATTTTTGTTTTTCTCTTTAAAATAAATAAAATAGGTTTTTATTGATTTTATAGAGAAAGGAAAGGAAAGGGAGAGAGAAGCATTAATGAACGGGAATCATTGATTGGCTGCCTCTGCACACCCCCTATTGGGGATCAAACTCACAATCTGGGCATGTACCCTGGCTGGGGATTGAACTGGCTTCCTCTTGGTGCATGGGAGGACATTCAACCAACTGAGTCACACCAGCTGGGCAATTTTTCTTTCACTTTAACTGAAACTTCCTACCATGCACAGAAGAAGAATCAATAGCAAGAATGACATGAAGGTGAATGGAAATTTAACAGAAGAATGCCCATTTGATGGGTTTAATATGGAAGTATATTTTTATAATGTGGCCAATAATGTTTTATAGCCTTCTATGAAAAAAAAAGTGTATTTGAAAATTTTTGTGCTGAGATAAAAAAAAATATATATATAACTATGTAACAGAAGGCAACAATTTTCATAGACATTTATGAATTGTGCATTGAGAACTTGAAACGTTTCCTACGTTGAAGAAGGTGACCTTGTGAATACCTGAAAGAGAGAATGTAGTAAGCACCCAGAGTGCTCTTGTTTCGTAGTTTCCCATTGCTGCTATTACAGGTTAGTATAGCTTAGTAGCTTAAAACAGCACCAGTTTGTTCTCTGACTGTTCTGGGGTCAGAAGTCACTAGATTAAAATCAAAGTATTGGCAGAGTTGGTTCCTTCAGGAGGCTCTAGGGAAGAATCTTTTTCTTGCCCTTTTCAGCTCTAGTGATTGTCTGCATACCTTGGCCTTGCTCCTCCTTTGTTTCTGTCCTCACACTAGTTTCTTCTCTCACACTAGTTCCTTATCTCATACTAGTTCCTCCCACCTCTCTCATACAAGAACAACTTTGATGAGATCAAGCCCACTCAGGTAGTCTCCCTTCTGAGGATCCTTAATTTGCAAAGTTCCTTTTGCCACGTAAGCTGATATTCCCAGGTTCCAGAGATTGGGATATGAACATATTGGGGAGTAGGGGGAGCACCAGCCTATCACACATAGTAGTGGTGCACACATGAGCTGGATAATGTGGTCGGATTTGTGAAAATAATTTATTTTAAAGCCACCTTAAAATCTTGGTGGTCCCACATCTCATACTCCAGGATCATGTAAACTGGCTGGTTTTGTGGTTCCCCTTGACTTTGGATGCTACAATAATTCCACTCAGATTTGGGTCTGGGTTTGATGAAGAGCGTAGGTGTATGTGTGACTGATTTTCATGATTCACATAGGGGAGAAATAAAGCCTATATTGCCTACTTCCTTCATTCTATATATTGATGTTATGATTAATAGATTTTGACCTAGAACTGTTTTAAATAGGAATCTTTTATGACGTATTTTGACAGCAGTAATGTCATGCTTTTAGCTTTTCTAACAAGAGTGAATTATGGGGACTCCTAGGTTAATATTTCCTACCTGAGTAATCAACCAAAGATGGCATGGCTGGAAATATCACTAAAATGTCAAGCACAAATCCTCTAAAATAATCTCATTCAGAGGACTTGAATCTTCTTTACTTGCAGTTTTGAAATATCAGATGTGTTAAAGACAGGGAGCCCTAAATTATTTCTTTTTCAGAGATGCCAGATGGATGTTGAATTAGGTCCAGTTTTTAGTTTTTTCTTCAGATAATTTTTTAAGTGTGTGGTGGTGTTTTGGATCGTTATCAGTATATCGAGTGTGCTCCTCCTCCAGTCCCCCACAGCTCCCACAGCCTGGCACCAGCGTGGTTGCCTTGGTACCTGTTCCTGAAGGATGTCTGCTGTGAAATTGGGTTGTTTAAATAGCACAACTTGTCAGCTAAAAGTAGAAGTCATTAGCACGACATCGTTTGGCTAGTGGTGTTTTGAACACTGTTTTACATTTTTTCTTATTTTATCATTTCACTTTAGTGTTTACTCATGCCACCGCTGGTAATTTCAGGGCCCAGCTCACAATATGGATCTGGAGTGAAGAATGCAAAAGTTCTTATGAGTCTCATGAAATTTTTGCCAAAATAGTGCTTGTATTAGATGTTTTGTGTATTTTGAGATTCAGATTTTGAAACTCCAGCTCCATTTTTACCTTGTGTGATCAGTAATACTTAGATGTTTGTAGCTATAATCCACAATTGAACAGCCTTCTGCTGTTTAAACATTATTTCTAAAGTTCTTGCTAACTTCTGTTTGAATTTAATTGGCCTTCATTGTGATTGTGAATTTGTTAGAAACACATATTTATCTCAGTAAAGATAATGCTTGTTTTTGTTTAATATAAAAATTGAATTGGATGCTGTGGGAGGACTTGTCTTCATTCCAGTTATCTAATCCACATAATTATTACAAAAGATGCAGCCAGGCGGAACATCTTTATTCTTCCCACCCAGGTGATCAACTTTGCGTGGACGGCTACCGTCACTGCAGGTGAGAGGGTAGCAACCCACTCCTTAATTGGTGGACATTTCGACGGAAACCACCCAACAGCAGCCTGTGTTGGGAGGGATGTGCATTAATTAGTTGCTTGAAAGTCTTCCCTCATTAACTCTAGATAAATTGTTAAGAGAAAATATTCTGAAGTTTGGATTGTTGGTTTTGATAACATGAAAAAAGTTGTTACCAGAGTATGTCTTTTTTTTTTTTTTGTAAAATAGTCACATTATATACAGTTTCTTTCCTTAGGGAGATACCATTTTGTCATTAGGGTTCTGATCTTTCTTGAACCTTGGAGTTCACATCTTGGGTACAGATTATAGAGAACGAGGTCTATGTTTTAGGCACATTAAAACTTGTGGGGAATGATGGGTGGTGGGTAAAGGAGAAGGGATACCACATTTTAGTTTGGAAAAATATATTGTACTAGAGGCCCAGTGCACAAAATTTGTTGTGCTATTTAAATTACACGAAATTAGTTGTGCTATTTAAACAACCCTCAGCCCAGCCTGCACCCTCTCCAATTTGGGACCCCTCGAGGGATGTCTGACTGCCCATTTAGGCCACTGGGATTGGGCTTAAACAGGCAATCAGACATCCCTATCACAATCTAGGACTACTGGCTCCCAACTGCTCATCTGCTTTCCAGCCTGATTGCCCCTAATTGCTTCTGCCTGCCAGCCTGATCACCCCTAACCACACCCCAGCCAGCCTGATCAACGCCTGACTGCTCCTTTGCTGGCCCGATTGCCCCTAACTGCCCTCCTCTGCAGGCCTGGTGCCCCACAACTGCCCTCCCCTGCAGGCCTGGTCACCCCCAGCTGCCCTCCCCTGCAGGGCTGGTCACACCAGCTGCCCTCCTCTGCAGGGCTGGTTCCTCCCAACTGCCCTCTCCTGCTGGCCTGATCACCCACAAATGTCCTCCCCTGCCGGCCATCTTGTGGCGGCCATCTTGTGTTGGAGTGATGCTCAATTTGCATATTACTCTTTTATTATATAGGATTGCTGTCATATAGTAATTTATATTCATTATTTTAAAGAACTAAAACTTTCATAAAGCTTAAAAACTTCACTCAAAGTCCACCAACTTGAAATTACAATTACTATGTTTCGGTGGCCATTATTCATGATATGTGACACAACAGAATGGTAAGTCAAAAGGCAGAAAAGCAAATATTGATAAATAGAAAATATACTTTTAAAAATATTGTTTTATTTAAATTCAAGAAATAAAAGTTAAATGAAATTACTAAAGTTTTACTACTTGAAACCAAGAATATTAAGGTATTAATTTCTTAATGCTTACTAATATTGTATTTTATATTTAATATATAAATAAATATATGAGTATTTAATATTCTCTTAACAATCACTCTAAAAATAAAAATTATTGACAACACTGAGTTATTTTATACATAGGTATACATTATGTATAATATATGCTTTATACATAAATATATGTAACCAGATTTTGAAACTACATTTTTCAAAATATTTTGATGGCTTTTTGATTTGTTGTTTAATTAGCTGGATTTAATCATCAAATTGTTTTTCAAAGAGGTTATTTTATGTCCTAAGTTTTTATATATTTGAGAATATGCACCCGTTCTTATTTGATAGATAATTTGTCTGGGTATAAAAGTCTTAAATGAACTTTTCTTTTCTAGAACTTTATAAACATTGTCTTTTGACATTGAATCTTGCTAGGGAGACATCAGAGGTCAGCTTAATTTTTCTACTTACTGGGTGACTTGTTTTTTTCTATTAGGATGCTTATAGGATTACTTAATTTATTTCCTCTCACCCTCTTCTTTTTTCTTTCCCTCTCTCTTCCCCCACTATAGTTATTAAACCATAATAGACAGACATAAAAATTCATAAAACATAAGCTTATAGCTTAATGAATTATCAGCCTGAAAAAAACTCAAGCTACAGCTGCACAGGTCAAAAATGGAATACACCAGTCTCAGGGCTCCTCCCCACTAATCAGTAGTCCTCTCTTTCTGCCCCAAGGTAACCATTCTCTTAACTTCTAATATGATTACTTAGTTTTAATTTTTTTTAATTTATGTAAATGAAACCATTTAGTAAGTATTCTATCTTTTTTCTCTTGACATTATGTTTTGAGATTTATCTATATATTTGTCTTTAGCTGTATTTCATTCATTGTCATTGCTTCTATGATATGACTTAGCTATGCATTAGCCCCATTTCTCATTTGAGCTATGTATTTGCTCAACATCGCTTTTACTTTTCAATCCTTCCCCATTGGGGCCATCAGTGGAAGGTAAGCTCTCAGGATGCTGATGCAGCACCATCACTTTCCCTCAGGCAGTGACTTACCCTGTAGCTTACCCTAAGCTCCTCTTCTCTTGTTTGCTGGGGGACAGGATTTCTCTGCGGATAGTCACTGCTTCTGTTTTCTTCTGGTAAGCCTGCACCCTTAATCATCAGTGCTTTAACCAAAGACTCATTTGATTGGGTTGTTTAAAAATTGAAGTATAATTGACATATACCATTAGCTTCAGCATAATGATTTGATATTTGTATAGATTGTGAAATGATCACCACAATAAGTCTAGCTAACAGCCTTCACTACACTTAAAAACATTTTTTCTTGTGATGAGGACATTTAACATTTATACTCTTAGCAACTCTCAAATATACAGTACAGTGTCATTAACTATATTCTCCATTCTGTAATTACTGTCTTTAATGTCTTTAGAATAGAGACATTCTAACAGGTATGAGGTGATACCTCATTGTGGTTTTGATTTGCATTTGCCTGATGATCAGTTCTCTAGGACTGTTCTAAAACTTGACATCGTGTCTGAATTCTAAGGAACTATATGTCATTTACAAATTTTCTCCCTCTTTTTAGTCTCTATTTCTCTGAATTCAGCTACTGTTCATTATTATTTATGATATGAAGCAGTGAATTTTTACTTGTTTCATTTAAGAAATCATTCTCTTCCTTCTCCCATTGGGTTTTAAGGCAGGAGAAATATAGAAAAAAAAAATGCCTTTATTCCATCTTAATTAACTATGACTCTTAAGTTACCTTAGGAGTAAGTATTTTTAAAATCTAACCTCAGTAGTACAGATTTACTAATATGGAAGACTAGTGGACCAACATTCAGGTTCCTTTCAGTGCCATCTTGGTCTGCATTCTTTCCCCTTACTCACCCCAGCATGGCACCTGCACCCTCTGTGTCCATCTCTTCACAGGCCTGTCTCTCTTCCATCCTGTGTCAGCCCTGACACCTGACATCCTATCTGAAGCTTCCCATTCTTCGTTGAGGCTGGTGATCTCAGAAGCATGCTTTAACCAGAGTGGGTAAATTATAGTTAGAGTTAAGCTTTATGTTCCTTGATAGGTTTTTAATATCAGGGAATGGAGAATTATTGTAGGCTGCCTTTGAGTAGGAGCTTAATATTGTCATTCATCATCGGGAAGCATCTGAAAACTGCCATTGGAGCTCCTGCGCCTGTGCGTCCTTGGATTGTATTGAGGTGCTTTTTGTTCTGTTGTGTATAATTTGGTGCCAACATGGCAGCCCCTTGAGATGGAGCCGTAACTTTTACAAAGGAGAAGTCCTTCTTTCAAGAATATACACAGCTTAAAGATTTAAAGTGACAGCGACATTTTTTATTTAAAGGATGGAAATATTTTATTTAAAGGATGAAAAAATAGTGCATATTATATGAGAAGTTTAACCTTTATATCTGATTGTATCCTTTTTCCAATCCACCAAAACAGTACCCCTAGTTGAAAAGGCCAATACAAACAATGAAGTGATATTGCCATTCCCTTTACTTCCCTGCTAAATTGTTAATTAATAAAATTGTATATTTTATATAAAGATATAGTAGTTTGAGATATATACAAGTAGTGGGCTCTTTGGAAAGCTTGATTTTCTCTAATCTCTCTTGTCTAGGATATTTGTGTGTTTGGCCCATCTGTAAATGTTATATGGGCACATTTCTTAAAGATGCTTAATTTTAGTTGTGAATCATTTAACTCCATATCCTCAACCTAACTACCCCTCGTGACTGCTGTTCAGGCTGTATGTCTGGCTGCCTGGTGGCTCTCTCCACTTTGGCATTCCACAGTAACATTACATTGAACATACCTGTCATTGTGCTCTTTGCTGTTCTTCCTGATTTCTGGGATGAAGTTAGTGACACCACCATTCATACATTTGCTAGGTAAAAGCCCCAGAATCAGTTCTTATATTTTTTCAAATCAGTTTTCTAGATCAGAAATTCTCATCTTTATCTTTTTCGTTATAATAGAAGTGGTAGCGGTAATAAAATGTTTTTCTTGTGTACTTGCTTTGTTCCAGGCATTGTTCTAAAAGTCTTACATTTATTAAACACTAGAGGCCCGGTGCACAAAATTCATGCACGGGGCGAGGGCTGGGGTGTCCAGTGGGATCAGGCCTAAACAGGCAGTCGGACATCCCTCTAACAATCCAGGACTGCTGGCCCCCCACTGCTTGCCTGCCTGCCTTCCTGATTGCCTCTAACTGCTTCTTCCTGCCAGCCTGATCACCCCCTAACCACTCTCATGCCAGCCTGATTGATGTCTAATTGCTCCCCTGCCAGCCTGTTTGCCCCCAACTTCCCTCCTCTGCCGGCCTGGTCACCCCTAATTGCCCTCCCCTGCAGGGCTGATCACCTCCAACTGCTCTTCCTTGCAGGCCTGGTGCCTCCCAACTGCCCTCCCCTGCTGGCCACCTTATGGTGGCCATATTATGTCCACATGGGGGCAGGATCTTTGACCACATAGTGGCAGCTATCTTGATCTTGTGTGTTGGAGTGATGGTCAGTCTGAATATTACTCTTTTTTTTTAGATAGGATAGAGGCCTGGTACATGGGTGGGGGCCAGCTGGTTTGCGCTGAAGGATGTCCCAGATCAAAGTGGGATTCCCTTGGGGCGTGTGGTGGTTTGCAGGCCAGTCATGCCCCCCAGCGACCCAATTGGAGGCCCTGGTATTTGGAATTTATTTACCTTCTACAATTGAAACTTTGTAGCCTGGAATGGAGCCAAGCCTTCTGCTCCATCTGTGGCTGCCACCATTTCTATTTGGTTTTATGTATCTTCTATAATTGAAACTTTGTAGCCTTGAGTGGAGGCCTGGGCCGGCCAGAGTGTGTGGAAAGCTTGGCTTCCTCAGTTGCCAGGCAAACCCAAGCCTCACTTCTGGTAGCCATCTTGGTTGGGTTTATTTGCATATTCGCTCTGATTGGCTGGTGAGTGTGGCTGGTGGGCGTGGTTTTGGGTGTAGTGTAGTGATGGTTAGTTTGCATATTACTCTTTTATTTAAAAGCACTGTGAGGTAAACACAACCATCATATTGCAGACAACACACACAGCTGACACACACAGAGTATCCATGACTTGTACAAAGTCTGTGTTAGTAAATGTTGCATCTGGGATGTGAGTGGAAATGTATAGAAATGGATAAGGAACACCAGAGCATTGTTTTCCCATTGCAATTACAGGCATGTTAGCTGTTTCCCACCCATTTCTCAAAAAGAGTGTGAGCATGTTGACATTAAAGAGTTAGTCCTGGATCTAGCCTGATTTATAAAACACATTTTATAAATCATTCAGCTACCTTTAGGAACAAATTGCTTGGGAAGCAGCTTGAGGCCACATGTGAGTGGGCCTGTGTAGCAAAGACTGCCCCTCTGTGCAGGCTGACTGAAGTGCTCTATCAGAAAGCAGCGTCAGACCTGCTGATGGCCAGGCTTTGCCCCTTTCCTGGCTTCATAGCATGTATAAAGCCCATGCTCCTTAGTGCGGCTGCTGGGGCTGCTGATGATCTAGCCCTTGCCTGCCAACCTGGGGTCATCTCCCATGCTTCCCAGTTCTCGCTGTCATTTGCTTTTTGCCTGTAGAACTGTCTCCCTTTCTAGAGATGCCACTAAGGCTGGGGTTAAATATCACCTCCCCTAGGCAGCCATTCCTAACTTCTGCAGCCACCTCCATTCTGGATCCAGTGCCTGTTGTGTTCTGATCACTTATCCACTTGAACCACTAAGCCACGAACACCTTAGAGACAGTTCCTTCTTGGTCTTTGTGACACAAACTGTACTAAACAAATGTTTATGAATGAAGGAGTACCTCGATTAATTAGAACCAGATATGCAGGGCAGACTTTTTGCTTCTCCAGTTACTCAGCTATGAAGAAAATAAAAGAGTCCTGGCTGGTGTGGCGCAGTTGGAGCATTGTCCTGTATTCCAAAGGGTTGTGGATTCAATTTCCGGTCAGAGCACGTACCTAGGGTGCAGTTTTGATCTCCTGTCAGAATACTTATAGAAGGCAACCAATCCATGTTATCTTTCACATAGATTTTCTCTCCCCCCTCTACCTTCCTTCCCCTCTCTCTAAAATCAATAAGCATGTCCTCGGGTGAGGATTAAAAAGAAAAGAAAGAAAGAAAGAAAGGAAGGAAGGGAGGGAGGGAGGGAGGAAGGGAGGGAGGGAAGGAAGGGAAGGAAAGAAGGAAGAAAGAAAATATAAATAGTAGCTCTTTTTAGAGAGGCGATTAAGCTAAAATCAGGCCCTTAGTGTGGGTCCTGATTTAGTTTGCCTGGTGTCCTTACAGAAAGAGCAAATTTGGACATTCCGAGAGATACGAGGGCTGCGCTTCCATAGGGAAAAGCATGAGAGGGAGAAACCATGGAGGGAGAAACCAGATCTGCTGGTACCTTGCTCTTAGACTTCTAGCCTCTAGAACTGTGAGATAATAAATTTCTGTTGTTTAAGCCAGCATCCATCAACCGGTCATCCACAAACCACTGGTGGTCTGTGAGATCCAAAAGGTTGGTGACCGCTGGTTTAAGCCACCTAGTCTGTGACTTAAAAAATTTTTTTTTATTGTTGAGAGAATTATAGATGTCCCCCATATTTCCCCTCTTTGCCCCCCTCTACGTGGCTCCCGCCCATTACAGGCCTATGGTAGTTCTAGCAAACTAAATCAGGGGCATAGAAACAAATTCTAGAAACCAATGTGATATTTGAATATGTATGTGCATGTATGTGTGTGTGTGAAAGTACAGGCATGAAAGAGAGTGTCAGTCCTTAAAATAATTTATTTTCTATCTACTAGTATGAGAAACTCCTCCAGTATGTGAGAAAATGTTTAGAAAGAATAAAGATAACTTTCTGCTTATGCTGAATTATCTATAAAATTAATAGGGCTTTTCAATTATGCAGATTGTTTGTAAAATAGTCAAAGGTGATTTATGTAATTTGATAACTTTAGTGATTTGATGATTTTCTGCATTTCTATTAAAACTTTATTTCTATTTGTAGATATCTTTCTAAAATATATGTTTAGTTGCTATTTGGGATATTTTACATGCTGCATTATATACTTTGTTATAATAGGATTGTGCACTATTGAGCCAGGTGTCCTGATTCCAGCATACATCAAGGTCTATTTGCCATTATCAGTCCTATTTATTTATTTATTTATTTACTTATTTAGAAGGGAAGAACTGGGAAAGAGTCAAAATGGGCCAGAGTTGGGAGGAGGGAAGAGAATGAGCAGTCAAATTGGTCCTTTCTGACAATTGACCATGTCCTGTAGAAAGAAGGATGCCTTAGTGTGAATCTCAGCACTATCATTCCGTGGCTCTGTGGCCTTTGGAATTCTCTCTGAACCTATTTTCCTTAACTGTGAGGCAGGTTCCTTTGCAGCCTGAATTTATATGTATACAGTAAAGCATCTAGTCTGGTCTCTGATACATAAATGTAAAAAAAGAATTTTTGCCATTTTGGAATTATTAGATTATCACTTAAGCTAGAAATTTTTTTTCTTTCTTTTTTGTTTGGGTGGAGTTGCACTTATAAACAAACACTAATAGTCATCTAGTTTGATGACGTGATAGTGCTGTGGCAGAGCTTTCAGCCTCGATTCTGTGTCCTTCCAAGCCCAGTTCACTCACATCTCTGTTGTGTCACAGCTGTCAGTTGAGGCGGCAAAGGGGGCATTTCAGAATTTGTTGAAGGGTCTGGGTAAGGTTAGGTAAACTAATGCAGTGGTTGGCCAACTCATTAGTCAACAGAGCCAAATATCAACAGTACAACAGTTGAAATTTATTTTGAGAGCCAAATTTTTTAAACTTCTTCTAATGCCACTTCATCAAGATAGACTCGCCCAGGCCATGGTATTTTGTGGAAGAGCCACACTCAAGGGGCCAAAGAGCCACATGTGGCTTGCAAGCTGTGGTTTGCTGACCACTGAACTAGTGTATAGTTGTTTTTAAAGCCCTTTCCCTTGGGATCATGTGAAATACGCCTTTAGAGGGATCAACTTCCATCCCAGTTGAGAAGTGCATCCCTATTGTGTGAAAGACACCAGGGAAAATGGGAGAGTAAGAGAAAATGCCCATCCTCCTTACTAAGCTTGGTTGTTGATGGAGGACAGACAGCACAGTGAGTACTGCCCTGGGGAGCATGGGGAACACCAGAGAAGGGCGTTAGAAGTGGTGCCAAGCACAGAACACGACCGCATGGCCTCTGTGTCCGTGGAGCTTACGGTAAAGTTATAGAAACCAAAGAAAAAAGAAAGCCAACAAAATAATTGTAAAATGTAGTAAGTACTACAAAATATACATGTGCTGTGATATTCCAAGATAAGAGGGATCAGGCTTCAGTGGGGAAGTCAGGGAAGGCTTCTCTGAAGAAGTGACATAGAATAAAGTTACCTTGTGCAGAGAAGTGGGCAGTTGGGTAAGTTCAGAAGCAAGAAAGCCCTGGTGAGTTTGGGTCATCACAAGTAAGTCACACATTGTCTGGAAAAGTGAGTTTGGTTGCCCTGTGCATGATAGTTTATGAAGTATAAATGTTTAAATATTGAAGCCATGGCTCTGACCACTGTAAAGAGCTGAGTTTGTTTATCGTAGACTTCATTTATTATTTTACATTTACATCATTGACTAGGGTACCTGGCTTTTGACGAAGTCATATAGGACACCATTTTATATAATAAAAGGCTAGTATGCAAATTGTCCCCTCGGGAGTTGACTGACTGGGAGTTCGACTGCTTGCTATGATGTGTGTTGAACACCAGGGGGTGGCATGGAATGAAGAAAGGCCCCAGCTGGCAGAAGGCCTAAATCTGCCCTAATGGCTGGCCAGGTCCAGGGACGCTACCTGTGTACCAATTTCGTGCACTGGGCCTCTAGTTTGTTTATATTTGTTGATGTCCAGTTACTACCCCCAAATTGTCTCTTGTGAAGATCTCTCTAGTTCTCCAGATTACAAAAGTTAAATAAAGTGACATATATAAACAACTTATTTACTAAATATTGTTATTTTGTAAATTGCAATTGAAAATTCACTAATTCTGATAACAGTGTTTATGATATTAAGGAATAGTCTGAAATTTGGGGACTGATAACACTTAAACTAGTAGCAATAGGAAGAGTTGTTTAGAAGTGCCAGTGCCTGGAGCCACACCAGTGCTTGGCTAATAATTTGAGCTCTATATTTTTAAGTAAATAAATTGAGCTTCTGAAACAACTTTACATATTGAAGATGATTTTGTATTTGCTGATTGTTTTTCTCTTGAGTAGAATATCATAGTACTTTCCTTTTTTTATTGTGTTAACTGTGACAGTATATTTTTAACCCAAGATACTTGGCTTTCCAAAAATACTGGGAACAAATTTATGATGTAATCCTCCTCACCCGAATCCCAGAGCGTGGTAAAGCTCCATTTTCTCTCTGTTATTTATAGGCAATGCTGTTTCATATGTGAGGACTGGCGAATTGTCTCGGGAAGCGGGGTAGACTTGTTTCTCTGAGCAACATAGTTATTTTGCTTTAGTTTTTTTTAAGCTTTATTGTTAATGTTTTTAAACATATTCATTTTTGTCTCTGGGCTTTTCTTAACTCTGGGTTAGCACAGAGAATAAGATATTATTGTCTATATTAGTTTGGGATACTTATTGGCCTTTTATCACTTATACCAAAAAAAGTACATAGTTTTCTACAAAAGTAGGAACATCAACTTTTTTTCTACATTTTTCCCACTACATTCTTTCTGCAATAATATGTAGTGTTTGCTTTTATTGTATTTCTGCAATATACACCCACATCCACACATCCACTAGGCTGTGTGGATGTGGGTGTATATATGCGTATTTACACACATGAAGATACTACTTTCAGATAAATGTTTTTTTCTTTCCATTGTCTCTTCTCAGCTCTTGCTGTTAAACTTGAAAATAAATGAAAATAAGTTTTATGAAAATATATTAAAATAGCTTGCTAATACCTAACTTAAAAAAAACATTTGGCACTTTTTAATGTTTATAATTTTGAATTTACTGGAAATTAAGTTACCATTTTTGCAGGTTTTTTCATGGAGACTTAGCATTTGTGTCACTCAGAATTCTTAATTATCTCAGTACATATTTTATGTAACATAATATCTGCACTCTTACCATCTACAGCCTCTTCAGAGAGTGTAACACATGGCACCAAAGTAATAAAAATATAAGCTCTAGAGTGGGAAGCAAAGCCGAAACAAGCCATCTTTACATATAACTTAAGTTTAGGTTCTGTGTAGTAGGTTGATCCCTTACTTAAACTTTAATAAAATTGGATTCAAGGGTATTTATATATAAATAAAAAATAAAGTTAATTTTGTTTCGTACTTCTATGTGAGCAAGTGCTACTAATGCATTACAATGCCATTTAAACTTCAGTATTACTCCTATTGGTTGAAAAATTGGCATACTTTTTTTGAATGATAGGCATTAAAAAGGTAAGTTGTCATTTGGGGAGGTTATTAAGATGGTTATTAAGTTTATGTACTCATATTCACACTGATTGAATCAGTCTGCATTTGGCATTTTTTAAAAAAATACATTTTATTGATTTTTTACAGAGAAGAAGAGAGAGGGATAGAGAGTTAGATAAGAGAATCATCGATCAGCTGCCTCTTGCACACCCCCTACTGGGGATATTCCAGTAACTAAGGTACATGCCTTTGACCGGAATCAAACCTGGGACCTTTCAGTCCACAGGCCCATGCTCTATCCACTGAACCAAACAGGTTTTGGCTTGTCTGGCATTTTTATCTCCTATGAACTTAGCTAAGAAGTTGTTTCCTTTTTTGACATAATTTGGAAATAAAAATCTGGATATGTTGAACACTTTATTCCCTCCATCCCCACAATGGAGCAAGTTTTTTAAGACAAAGAACCAAAATAAGAGGTTAAGACAGCAATCATCTTCTGTATCAATTAAACGTAGTACAGGCTTACCTGATACTTTCAGGATGACCATGGCTCCTCCCTTTGATGTTGATGTTTCTTCTGGGAATCTCTGAGGATCCTGAGCCTCTTCAGCTCCCTGGCACCATTTGTGGAGCGGGCCCTCCCCTCCTCCTTGGGGATAGGAGACGGTTCCTTTTTAGGCGCCCTTTTCCTTGCATGGGACAAGGTGTCTTATGCACTTTTGGGCTTTTGCTCTAGTGGCCCTTTTCAGGACACTCTTGGCTCCAGTGGTCTGGGCTCCCACAGGTGTAACATATGCCCTTTCCTAGGGACTTCTGGGGAGAGAGACCTGAGGGTAGTCCTGAGGTGACCCTTCTGCTCCTCTCAGCCACTGGAGGGAACTGCTCGGAGGGGCATATACAACAAAAAGGATATAAACTGCAACTTTGTCATGACCTCCTGCAAAAATCAGGAATGTGGGACCCTCACATAAGGAGTAAAATTGAACTAAAATACTAGTCAGCCAGGGCAGCAGAGGCGAAGCAAGGAGAGTGAGATGACATTAGAAAGAAATTTGTTAGAACTTCCCAGTGCCTCCAAGTAATCCTATCAGGGATTGACTCGAAGTTTGGGCTCTGAGTTTTGCCAGTGAACTATGTTCTTTGGTGAACAGTGAATGAGTTTGTCTTGATCCTGGCAGGCATCCTTGTGCATCTGGCCTGTCTCCTGACCAGTTATCCTCTCACAAAGAGACTTCTTTATTTGGTGGCAGGCGCCCTAAGGGCATTTAAATGCCTGACCATGCCCACCATCAATTTGTGGCTTGAAATTACCTGAGGCTAAATGTGGAAAAAGGAGACTGAGAGGCAGAGGGAAATGGAGGTGGGGACAGGGATGCAGGGGATGGGTCTCCAGGCCCCAGATCTTACCACTCCAGCTGCTGCTCCCTCCTGGCTGGCTCACCCGTCTGTTGCTGATGAATGTGATAGGTTCTTTTGTAGTGACTTGAGAAAAGAATTCCAAAAGATTGCATGGATAACTTTAGATGTGATGGTAAGATTTTATTGTGAATTAAGGGGAATTAATACAGCCTCTGGGACCTAGAGGGTGGGCCGGCTCTAAAAGCACTGCCCGGAGGCTCTTGTTAATCCTCCATTTATCTTCTTGTAAAGGTAAAGGATAACGAACCATTCAAATTATACAACCCAAATTCCTAACTTTTTCCTGCCTGGATTGGACCCTCTTCCCAATTATTTCTGTTGGCCTTTCATGTCCTCTACCTAATCTAGTTACTTTTCCAATTGTTCCTGGTTGGCCCTGCCCCTCTGTTTTTTTTTTTGTTTTGTTTTTTTTTTTTTGCGCCTGTCCAAAAGTTCTATTTTTCATTGAGTCTCTATTGCCTAAGAGCCCCGCAGATGAATTTCTTGTGGGATGAGGCCTAAATCTGCAGTTGGACATCCCTCTTACAATCTGGGACTGCTGTCTCCTAAGCGCTTCTGCCTGCTAGCCTGATCACCCCTAACCACTCCCCTGCCAGCCTGATTGACACCTAACTGCTCCCCTGCCAGCCCAGTAACCCTCAGCTGCTCTTCCCTGCTGGCCTGGTTGCCCCTAACTGCCCTCCCTTGTTGGCCTGGTTACCCCAACTGCCCTTCCCTGCTGGCCTGATCGCCCACAACTACCCTCCCCTGCTGCCCATCTTGAGGTAGCCATCTTTGACCACATGGGGGTGGCCATCTTGTGTGAGGGCATGAGGGTCGATTTGCATATTACTTAGGATTATATTATATAGGATTGTTACATAGGACTAGTTATCTTCCTTATATCGATAACTAGCTATCTCTATCTGTGGAATCTCAAAGTGTATATTTGGGTGAAAAGGGAGGAGTCTCAGTCTCAGAAGTGCTTGGTTAAACAGGTCTTCATGTGGTGCTGATATCTTGGTGTGATGGGAAGTGACAGAAGATGGGAGTGAAGTGGGGCATAATCCCATTACCTCGAATTTCTAGCATTTCCCCAAAGCAGCATTTGAAAACTGTCAGAAACATGTGAGACCTTTCAGAAGTGCTTATAATTAGCCACGAATAGTTTGGAACAGGAATCATAGCTGTTTCTCTGCAATAACGTAGAGGTTCCCATTTTTAAAAATAAACCACTCCTGCCCCCAACATTAACATTCTGGCCCTGGCACCGCCCTTAACCTGCCCCTGACAGCTTATCTGTAGTGCCCTTCCCAGGCTCAAACCAATCCTGCCTTTTCCTGTGATCAGATTCCCCACTGGGTAATCAGTTCCCATAATCATGTAGTGATTTTCCTAAACAGTTCTGACTAAATGAAGTTTTATTCTTTTCAAAATAACCGTTTGTTGAATGTATAACTACATGATATTTTATTCTTTTTAAAAAACTGTATAAAATTTATATATTTTTAATTTAATTAGTTTTAATTTAAACAAAATAATTTTTTGACTGGGTGGTGTTTTGACTTTAATAGGGAAATGCATATTCTATATTGCTGCAAAAATATTTTAAATATATATTCAAAATTTTTAACACTTCCTCACTCTAAACCCCCTGTTAAAAATATTCATAGTCACGACAGTGACAGTGTTATCACCATAACTTGCTTTTCTGCCAGGGCATTTTAATTCAAAAAGAAAATTCCTGGAGGCAACTGAGGCTTTGGGCTTTAAGAAAATTATTCTGATGCTAGAATTCTGGGCTCTGTTGAGTGGTAAGGAAGGGGGGAAATGCTTCAATAGTACTCTTTACACCATGACATATTATTGACTATTTCAACACTATTTCAATACGTTTTCACATTCGAAGAAATATGTAAGCGTCATGTACCTGAAAGACCCAGAGCTTTGGATGAGCCAGATTAATTGTCCTTTGAATCCAAGCTCTGCCATATGCTACTTATGTGACGTTGTGTGTGGGTTTTAACATCCCTGAATGTTAATTGTTGTGTTTTATTTTTTTAATGAGATATTAATAATCCTTCCCATGCAAGATAGTTGTGGCTTCTTGGAATAATGTAAAGCTCCTAAACGACATCTATACTTAATACATGTTCTACAAATAATAGTATTTATGACAACGATGGTAAGTATTCATTGGTTTGTGGGTTTATTCTTGATACCTTTAATAGAATTGCTAGTATTATTGAAAAAATTCAGATATTTTTGGCCTTCAGTTTGTAAAAAAATGCAACATCTGTAAAGCAGAATAGAAGGAGGTATTCCTGTAGATATTGAACTTAAACAGCTATGGTGAAGGCTGCTTGGATCCTGTAGGAAGTGATACACTTTGAACATCTTTTTATGTTTTCTTCATCAGTGACTTCTCCTTTGGGTCTCCTGTTTACTGGGTGACTGATATCTTCTTGGTGCTGATATTTCCAGCATCGCAGGTGGTCAGAAGATGTCCTGAACTCAGCCCCTGTGGACTGTGAACTTGAGAGGAGTGGGGGTTAGGGGGAGGAAGTGTACTCTGGGGACCAACCGTGAGGGATGCTCTGGACTGCTGCTGTCCATAAATCTTTCAGTCTTCTAAGAAATGAAATTAATTCCTAGTTCTGCTTTTGATTATGGAACTTTGAGAAGCTTATGAAGGTGTAGGGAGGGGGAAGAGGGAGAGGGGGACTTTCCACAGAAGAGTGCCACCTTACAAAACACTTTGCATTCCGTTTCAGGAGATTATAAATTTATTGAGCAACCCCTGTTTCAGGCAACTTGTTTTCAAATATATATTATCTCTCCTTTGCATATCTCATTTCAAAGGATAATGAATAACGTAAAGAATAGTATATATTTATAGTGATTTACGGATTACAAAACCAGTATATATGCTTTTGTCCACCATCCTGTCAGTTAGTATTATTATCCTTGTTAGGTCCACACCAAAGGAGCCAGCCCAAGAGACACTGAGAGAGTTTAAGAAATGTATTGCATTCTCTCACAGCAGGCTGGGACCAGTGTGGTGGTGTCAGCCCAGCGGGGCGGTTAGGTCTCGTACATAGAGTAAAAGTATGCCATAGAGGGTCAGTATGCGGATGCACGGGTCTGGGGGGAGGGGAGTTCTTATTTTGGCTGTCTGTCCCAAGCTAAGGGAAAAGCTTATAACAATATATATTTCAGAAAACATGCCCAAGCAGGGAGCTTAGGGGTAGTTCGTCCTCACAACTTTGGCCAGCGAGGAAACGGAAGCTCAGGTGTTTACCCAAAGTCTCTTGGTCTTAAGTCCATGAAGGTACTTGGGATCAGGAACTAGGCCCCTGGCCAGATCCACTGGGATTTCTCCTTACTTGATAGCATTACATAAATAAAGAAAATCTGGCAAGCAAAAATAAGATGACCTCCCATATTTAGAAGAATGGTTTGGAAATCCTACATGAATATCAGATTTAAAACAGGAATTATTTAATATCCATAGAAGGAGACTTGCAAGATAAAGTAACTGAGGTGGTATGCATGTGCGTTGGGAGTGCCCACTGCTTTGTTATAATTGATGAAGAGTCCCTTCTATTCCATTATGGAACACAGATACTAAATGGCCAAGAAGAACGTCCCAGGGAAACTATATAAAACACTATTTTTTCCTCATTGGTAAATATATTTCTGGTCCCTTTCATATCAACATGTACATTAAGTCATATACTATTTTTTTTTTTTTGAGCCATTTGGCAGGGTGGTTTTTTTGTTCTTGTTGTTTTTAAATCTTTTTTATTGAACTCGTGTTCTCCCTGCCTAAATCAAAAGAGTAACACTTCATTTAGGTATGTTTCATAAAGCAGCAATGCACTGTAATTGTTAAATGAACAAAATGCCCATTTTAAAAAATGTGATGCCAGAAAGGCTAAGCAGACACTTGCCAGAATGACAATGTGGACTGGAATTCCCCACAGAATAAGTTTGAGAGCTGTCATGAGACTCCCAGCTTACTGTGGTTGCATTGTTGATGCGCAGACAGAAGTAGCCTCAGACCTAGGCTTTCAGTCCTGTTAGGGCCTCATAGACTGTCTTCCATAAAGCATGGCTTTCACTGCAGTAGGATGATGCCGCTGTAAATAACACACTCTTTTGTACTAATTAATTAGTGTGTGCCATGTATCTCGGATATGTTTTTTAATCCTCACCAGAGGATATGTTTTACTGATTTTAGAGAGAGGGGAAGGAGAGAGGGAGACGACAGACAGAAAGAAACATCGATCTGTTGTCTCTTGGAAGCATCCAGTCTGGAGATTGAACCCATAACCTTTTGAAGTTCATGGGACAACATTCCAACCAACGGAGCCACACTGGCCAGGTCTTGAATTTGTGTGTTTTTGTTGTTGTTGTATGTTTCCTTTCAGTGTACTTTATTCTTTTTTTTTTTTAATTATAAAAAATAACCCATATTTGTAATCACATGTAGTTTTCAAAAGAGAAATTATGTTTACCTCTCATTCTGCTGGTTCAAATTCCTTTTCCACCCAAATTTCCCCTCTTTGAAAAAACCAACATTTACAATTAGATATATATTCTTACTGTCTTTCTCTTTTCCACAAGGGTATTTCTTCAAATACATATATGGGATTTCTTTCTTCTCTATTTTTCCCCCAAAAATTAAATCATAGCAAACTTAGTTTAAAAAAAAAACAAATCTTTGTGTGTTTTTTTTTTAAATTAAATTATAGCTCTCTTTTTAAGGCTGTATATGCAAACAAATTTATTTCATTCATTTTGATTACTGAATAACATTTTGTTGTAAGGCTGTAGCAGATATAATTCAGCTTCTCACCTGTTCAACATTCTGGTTGTTCCTACTGTTTTATTATTGCAAACATTTACTATTATAATATTAGTATCATTTTGTAAGCCTTATGGTCATTTTCTACTCAATAAAATATGTTGATAAAGAAATGAAAAAGTAGAAACCTCCCATCTTCAGCTATTTTCTATAATCATGCACTTCCATAATTAATAACCTGTTACCTAGTAATAAGAATTATAGAGATTCTCTTTATATCTGGAGCAGCTGCCGACATAGCTTTTATTTTGTGTGGGAGTCATTAGTGGTTAGCTTCTGTGTGGATTCACTGCAGAGCAGGGGTGATCTTTCAGCTGTCAGCACGTCCCATCTAGATGCCTTCAAGGGTGAATGATTCCTGGGTTGGGGCAAATCTAGTAATCTAATGATAGACTGCCCACTCAGCCAGGGTTTGCTGCTTTTACCTTCTCAGGCCGTGGCCTTACATTTTTATGAGTGAGAGAGCCGGGCTTATAGAGAGAATTAATTTTTAAAAGAGCTCTGTGATATTTTAGAATTAGGAAGGAAGGAACTCCTGCTTTGATGATGTGAAAAAATTTGCCCAGACAACCTTAATTGCTTAATATGTGATCAGTAATGTTACTGGCCATATGTTTCTGGATTTTTGAACATTCAGGTAGAATTCTTAATCATGTGGTTATGAAAACAACCAGTTTCTATAAGTGAAAATGAGCATGCTTATTAATGCAATTGCCTATTGCATTCAGTCACATTTATAACTCCCAAGGAGACTGATTGTTTTGCATGATTTAGTGTTTACAAAATTACAGTCGCTCGGCAAAGCTTACTGTATTTGAAGCATATGTGGTCCTTTTGCAGGTAATAAAATGGAAAATCCAATTTGCAATTGCAGAATAAGCCTCTGAATGATATATGATCTTCATAGTAGCATCGGTCAGAGGGTCATCGCTAATCACGGCGCTGGCTTGCTTCCCCTGTGGCCGGGCCATCCCGCTGAAGAGTGCGCAGAGGGAATCTCTGTCTGGGAGGCAGCCAGCGTGGCTGTAGGGGCACCACTTTCTAGCTTATTAGATCCTCTTTGTCACAGTGCTTAATCCTCCTGCCTGATCCTTGTTAGAACAGCACCGGAGCGCTGCTCAGGCTTCTAATAAAGGAGATGGGTGAGGGCTCCTAACTAGAGGCACTGAAGCGTGCAGCAGTTCTGGCGATTGCAGCCCGACTGACGGTGGGGTGAGATGCTTCCTGCATGTTATTACTTGAAAGGGAACTTACCTCTGACAGCTGACAGATGAGCTTTGCTGAGGCAAGGGTAACTTGTTGCTAGGCCAATATGAGACGGGTGTCATCTTTTCACACAGTATAATGGCCTAGCTTTACTCTAATTATATTAACCCTCTTCTGAAAAGGCTGCATTCCAGGCTGGTGCTGAGTGAGGCAGGAAAGCCAGAGACAAATAGCTGGCTGGAGGATTACGGCTGCACAGAAGCAGGTATTGTGTTCTCCACCAGTGACATTAAGTTGAAAAACAAAATAAGCATACCCTATTACAGCAAGCCAGTGATAACTCTGAAGAGGCAGCGCTTGGTTTGGCTTGCACGGTTTCCATCTCTGTCATCTGGAATAGTCGCCTGCTTCAATGTTTGCTATGGACTTTAAACACGGTTTTCATTGCTCTTTGTTAAAAAACACACACTGTCAACGACAAAACTATTGTTTGGGTTTTTTTTCTTCTTCTTCCAGTGAACCTGAATCATTCTTTTCCATTAGGCTCCCTATTTCTGGTCACTGTGAGACATCCCTGTGAATGTGATTATGTAGCATTGTTTGAGACTAAACTAAACAGCTGGAGTTATAGATGTGTTTGAAGTGATGTCATTGAAAATGCTCATGAAGAGCCTGTGGGCCTCTCTGTGTGCTCTGACTTTTCAGACATCAGTATAAGACTCCTTTTGCCTGAAGGGAGCGTGTCCAGCTCGCATCTAGCGTTTCCTGCCTGCTCCAGTTAGCAGGAGTCATTAGCAATCCCCTATGCTGCCTCTGTCTCCATTGACAGGTCTTTAATAGAGACATTGCTAGGGATTGACAGATCTCCAGGGGTTGGAGGCTTCAGACAAAAGGGCCCCCGAGAACGTGGCTGACCTTTCTTGGCATTACTCCCCTAGCTCTGTCTTCCATGTGTTGCAATCAGGGAGCGTAGAATTGAGTACATCATTTTTAGAGGATTATTACCCAAAAGGCTGCAGGCTTAGTAAGACGCTGTTAATACGTTAACAAGAGGCCATGCACATTCCAAAGTGGGTATGCAGGCAGTTGGTAGAGTACCGGCTCTTCTTTTCCATAGGAATGTGCATCTGTACCTTAAATTCAAGGATAATTACAACCTGCATCACTTGTAACATGGCTGAGCTTTTGGATTATTGGGCCTGACTGGGAGGGAAGAGAGTTCTCTTTCTCTCACTGTCCCCTGGAAGTCATCCCTGGACAGATGTGGACTAGCTGAGGCTTGTCTGTAGGGTCTTTCCCTGAGTGTTTCCCTGATCCCCGTTGCTCTTAGCGGAGCCAGTACCCTGCATATGCAGCATGGGGAGGAATGCTCTGTGTTCCAAATGTAGCTGTCATCGCTCTTTCCTCTCTTCTTCCCCAGAGTAAAACAATCAGATTCTCGGGTCCCCATCTGAAACAGATGTTATTATAAGAAGAAAGCCATCCATTTCGGTTAATTCATCGTAATGTGTGAATGATGCGAGTCCCAGAAGCATGTGCAGCTGATGAGATTCTACCCATTAGGAATTTAGACTGTGTTTCTCATTAGGATGACTTACTTTGGGGGGTAAGGAGCAAAGGTGTTTAGGTCACAGGTAGCCACCAACAAGGAGATCCTTTTTGCTTAGGAAGTAATTAATTTCTTTTCTTTTTTTTCCACTTTAAATTACATATATTTTTCCAAAGGTCTTAGTAAGTTTTCATAGCTGATTCCATGCTGATGTTGGTGGGCAGGGTTTAGAAGTGGAAAGATGATCATACGTAAGCATATGTTGTTAATTAGATGAAGGTTTTAAGAGAGATGTATGTACTCATCTCTAGAGCCTCCACGCCCAACTGATTAGTGAATTGCTGCAGTGCGCTTCCTGCTTACTGTCACCTGGTACACAGCCCTTCTCAGTGACCACGCTTCCTAGAGAGTGGGTCATATAGACACTGTGCATGTGAAACAGGACACTTTAGAAAGAGACTTGTTTCTTAAATGGAAGACTTTGCCAGTAATTTCTATTATATTCATTTTTAGGAAAAGTGGAAATGGGAAAAAAAAGAAGCAATAGGAGAATGAATGATATGGAAGAGAGGACATAGACTATAGCAGTTGAGATCCAAGAGAAAATAAGAATTATACAGAAATTTAAGCAGATCGGTTTTATTCTAAAAACCCCCTCTTTAAGTAAAGATAAAAGGCAAGGTCACACCCAGGTAAGATAGCCAACTAAGCAGACTTGGTGCAACTCTTGGATTTTCATTTGCACTAGGCAGTTTTCTGATTCATGGTTTAGAGAATAAAGCCCATTGATCTCCCAAATGATTAAATATCTGACTAATGATGTTTAACCATTAAGATGAGGAAATTGACATTATTGATAATCTTGGAGAGAAATGTATCTGCTTATTTTTGTTCTTAACACCAACAGATTCTAAGTAGCTTTGGAAACACCACCATGAATTGCTCCCTCTTGATATTTAGTAGTATCTGTTTTCTTTAAAAGCATTTTATGAAATTGTAATCACTTTTATATTTGTCTTTTCTTTCTCCATTTTTTAAATAGTTACAGGTTCATATAACAAAAAGAATATGAATTCAAAGAATCAGTTCTTTTGTTTTAAGGAGAAATATTTCATCATTCTCATAAAAATATTAATTTGTTTTCATTTCTAAAAGTCAGATCACCTAGGAAATTTTGTGCTTCATGGTATATACTTACATCTTAGAATGTGTTTTCGTTATCCTGAATTATCAGTTTGACAGAATTTGCAGTAATACCCCAGAATAGGACAAATCATCTTACTCTGGTTGCATCTTGGGAAGAATAGTTGCTGGATGTCTGTGTTTAAAAAAACCTTAGATTGTGGATAGGAGTCCGAAAAAGACTTCCTCAGTAGGACTTTTAGGGAAAGACCTTTGATGAGGCTGGTATCAAGTAAACCACTACCTTCTCTGTCTTTGTCCCTTTCATAAGCAGACAAGTTATAGGAAGCTCTTTCACACACTGCCCTTTACATGTTTCAATATACCAATAAATAAATAAAATAGTCGACTGATCATCAACAGATGGTGGCACTTACTGGCTTTTTGATGCTACTTCATTAACTCATCTTCGGTTGATCTAGACTGATGTAACTTGATAATTTCACCAGACTTTATAAAAAGAATATGAGATTTGGAGTTAGGAGTCAGGTTCATAGCCCCACTGTCATTTTCTGATCTTGTTAACAATTTCCACACATTTCTATTTACTCACCTGTAAAGTGATGTTAATAAGTGGATTCGGGATTGCTGGAGAATCAAATGTAGAGATGCTTTGAATGTGTAAACTGATGAGGACTATACAAATGTGAGTTTCTGTGATAACCACGTTAATTAAATCCATTTGGTGCTGATTCTGAGATGTTCTTATGGTACCTGAGAAACGTAATAATAATTTTATTTGGGCAGTATTTTTATCTTCATTCATATTGTTCTTTGGCTGATGAAAAACGGTGATGTTGATCGGATGGATCTAGATCAGGTTGAACAAGCAGTGATTCACATTGTCAATACAGAATTTCAGGAGGTTCTAATAGCACTTCATTTTGGATGGGGTCATTTTAGTTAGTCTCTGTAGCAAATAACTAGGAAAAATAAAGCATATACTACCTATGTAAGAATTCCTTCCAGGTTTACCGTCTTCCTACTTGCTTCCCTCTACTCCCTCTCTCCCTCCTTCTTTCCCTTGTTCTTCATTTCTTGGTCTATGGTACTATTATAATTACTTGTTTATCAGTAATGACTTGGGATAAGCAATTTTTAAAAACAAATCAAGTGAACCAAAAGGTACTTAGGCTTGTGCTGTGGTTACTATTCAGGACTTCTTAGCCCTGATCTGTGTAGGGTGAAAGGGCCTTCATCTTTTTCTTCTCTATCTTTTTCAGGAAACCTGGATCTGACTGGTCAGAAACAAGTATTCAAAGCAGAGAACAATCCTTGGGTTACCCCGATTGCTGACCAGTTCCAACTTGGCGTGTCCCACGTTTTTGAATATATCCGTTCAGAGACGTATAAGTAGTAAGTAGACTAGTTGTTTTCCAAAGTAGTACACTGTGGCTTTATAGTATTTGTAATTATGCCATTTTAAAACTATCATGTGACGTTGTTGCCTTGGTGGCAGTTAATTCATAGTATTCTTACATGTTTTATTAATAACCACATGTAGTAATTGTCTTGTAGTGATAGAGTATTTTAATTGATATTATCAAAGGGAATTTATACCAAGTTTGTTTAGAAAATTTAAATTGTTATATTAGTTGAATATTCATGACACTAAGAAAATTGGTCAGACACATTAAGATCAGAACATACTTTTTTTCTCCTTTGAATGCAAAGTATAACAGCTGTTCTGAACAAAATTGTTAAGCAGTTTATTTATAAATGAATAGAGAATACTAGAATACACCATTCTATTCTAGAGCAGCTTTTACTCTGGGGATATGGAATTATTTCTAAGAGAAAATGGAAGGAAGGGCAGAAAAAGAGGAGGAGTCAGCTAGTTTAAGTCACAGCATTAGTATCCCTCAACTCTTCACCTCAGATCAAAGGAGCCCACCCTAAAACCTGGCTGGTTTTACCTTTCTTCCCCAGTGTGTCCTGGTTGGAAGGAACTCTCTTGGCCACATCTGCTTTGTTAATCTTCTGTCATTATTTCCCTTCATCCCACTTCCACTCCATATTGAGATAATAATTTATCTTATGCCTCAGTGGCACCCTAATGCTGAAATCTAGTCACCTCTAGTTTCAAGCAAATGCAAAAGACATAAAAATCCACAGTCAAATTTAATCTGTTTTTGTGTTTGTTACCAACATTAGAGAATTTAACATTCCAAATATTAGAGAAAAATTAGAGAATCAGTGAAGGTCACGTTCAGGTGGGTGTCACTTTCTCTCTCTCTCTCTCTCTCTCTCTCTCTCTCTCTCTCTCTCTCTCTCTCTCTGTGTGTGTGTGTGTGTGTGTGTGTGTGTGTGTTAGAAAAATGCCCCACACTCAGTGTGGACTGTAGGTAGTGCTGACTGACAGGGCAGGCTCCCTGTTTATAAATGGCCAGTGTGGCCTTTTAGCCTCTTCCCCGGACACCATGCTGCTGGTCACACAAGCTAGGGCTTAGCTCGCTCATATTTCCCATATGACAGAATCACAGAGAAGATGAGCTCTGAAGAATGACAACATTAAAACTAAATAGACTAAAATTGCCAAAATGATAACATACCTTCTTATGTGGAAAAGCTTAAGTCATGGTTTAGATTTTTTATGACATTGACAATATATCTTTAGACTTACCATTAGAGTAAAGTGAGAGAAGTATAGGATGTGTGTTATGTTTCACAAGCCACAAGCTATTTGCAATATATAGATTTATAGTTTATTTAAGCATGAATATAGCTCATTCTTAGAAATTGGTTTAATTAGTTATGAAAATGTGTGAAAATGTAATTGCAAAGTAGAAGATTATTGTTCATTTTGTTCCTCTTAAATTGTTAATCATTGCCATCTTTGAGGTAGAGGTTTTATTTTTGTTAGTAAAGGGGAGTCTATTTATAGATTGGTTTGTAAGGAGTCATTTTAAAAAATCATTTTATATATTTTAACTTATAACAAATTACACAATGAGCTCCTGTTAATCCAGAATTGGGGGGAATACTGTTTATTATTCTGGTTAACCATTTTTATTTTTATTTTTATTTTTATTTTTACATACTTGATAATTTACAGAGAATTAAAATATATTGAATATAAAATGGTTCTAATTTCTTCATTTTAAAAGATTAAGTTGTGAATTTATTAATTCTATATTACCTCAGTCATTAATGGACAATTAGTCACTATTAGAGGCTATTATAGACGATTTCTATTTATTGATGATGGTTAGGATTCTGGATGAATGAGAGGCATGTTTCTTTGATTGAGTTAATTATTATGTTATTTGAAAGGGACTGTATGACACTGTATTTTAATCAATAACCAGTTTGATGTATGTATATTCTTATCTTTATTACTGATATCCTATATTTGGGAATTGGAGTAATCTAAGCAATTTGCCTATTAGCAGGCCTTTCTGTATTTGATTTCCTCATCAAGAATTATATTAGCTCTTATACAGTTAAACCTGTATTAAAAAGCTTTAAAAAGCTTAGGAGAGTCGTTGTCCCATTTTTAGGAGGACCAGTTGTACCCTGCTCACTGCTTTTAGAGGAGTCTGTGAGCCTCTGCTGGGAGTAAGCACTTGCGGTGAACTCAAGGGTCGGTCTTTGGAGCCCAAGAGATCATCTCTTCTCTTCTGGGGAAGGAGAATGTTGACCACTTCCTGCATTTCAGCCCTTCTCTTCTTCACCCATTCTATCATAGTTATTTTCACTCCTTTATCAAATATACCCGTGGACTAGTAACTAAGTAAGACACTAATCAGAATCTTAATCTTTTAAAAATATTTGTATAAAAATGCCATCATTATGTTTCCCTGATTTTTAAATTTTAAGGTCATCTTTTATATGAATACTAGAGGCCCAGTGCACGAAATTTGTGCACAGGGGCAAGGGGGGGAGGGTGTCCCTCAGCCCAGCCTGCACCCTCTCCCATCCCGGTGGGATTGGGCCTAAACGGGCAGTCAGACATCCCTCTCACAATCCAGGACTGCTGGGTCCCAATTGCTCGCCTGCCTGCCTTCCTGATTGCCTCTGACTGCTTCTTCCTGCCAGCCTGATCACCCCCTAACCACTCCCATGCCAGCCTCATTGATGTCTAACTGCTCCCCTGCCAGCCTGTTTGTCCCCAACTTCCCTCCTCTGCCAGCCTGTTTGCCCCCAACTTCCCTCCTCTTCCAGCCTTGTCACTCCTAAGTGCCCTCCCCTGTAGGGTTGATCGCTTCCAACTGCCCTCCTTTTCAGGCCTGGTCCCTCTCAACTGCCCTTCCTTTGAGGCCTGGTCCCTCTCAATTGCCCTACCTTACAGATCTGGTGCCTCCCAACTGCCCTCCCCTGCTGGCCATCTTGTGTGGCCATCTTGTATCCATATGGGGGCAGGATCTTTGACCACATGGGGACAGCCATCTTGTGTGTTGGAGTGATGGTCAATCTGCATATTACTCTTTCATTAGATAGGATAGAGGCCTGGTGCATGGGTGGGGGCCAGCTAGTTTGTGCTGAAGGATGTCCCAGATCAGGGTGGGGGTTCCTTTGGGGTGTGAGGCCACCTAGGCGAGAGTCCTGTGGTGGTTTGCAGGTCAGCCACGCTCCCTGGTGATCCAAGTGGAGGCCCTGGTATCTGGAATTTATTTACCTTCTACAATTGAAACTTTGTAGCCTGGAGAGGAGCCAAGCCTCCTGCTCACTCCATGGCCAGCAGCTATTTCTGTTTGGATTTGGTTACCTTCTATAATTGAAACTTTGTAGCCTTGAGTGGAGGCCTAGGCCTGCAAAGGCAGACAGAAAGCTTGGCTTTTTCCATTGCCTGGGAAATCCAAGCCTGCTCTCTGTGGCTGTAGCCATCTTGGTTGGGTTTATTTGCATACTCACTCTGATTGGCTGGTGGGCATGACTTGTGATTGTAGCAGGGTGGCGGTTAATGTGCAGATTACTCTTTTATTAGGTAGGATAGTATGTATATACCTATTAATGCATATTAACTACACTGGTTTTTAAAATTCAAGTTTTTTTTAAAAAATACA
The DNA here is from genome assembly GCF_014108245.1 of Pipistrellus kuhlii. Classification (NCBI taxonomy): domain Eukaryota; kingdom Metazoa; phylum Chordata; class Mammalia; order Chiroptera; family Vespertilionidae; genus Pipistrellus; species Pipistrellus kuhlii. The sequence goes on along the minus strand of NW_023425404.1, from coordinate 106,629,466 downwards.
TAAAAAAGTGTATTGTCATGTAACTGGAACTCAACTGAACTTTTTAATGTTGTTAAGCAGCCACTTCATAATTAGAGGATTTTTGTATCCTTTTCTACTATCTTAAAAAAATTTTATTTAATTATCAGGTACTTGCCTACTTTTAAAATGTTATACCTATAGTGACCTTCAAAAAGGCAATGTATTCATTATACTCATAATTTTTTAAAGCAGATTTTACATTCAATATCCAGGCGTCTTCAAACTACGGCCCGCGGGCCACATGCGGCCCGCAGAGGAGTCTGATCCGGCCCGCCAGGTTTTTTGGGCAGTGAGCGCAGCCGAGGTGTTACAGTAGGAATTAGTAGTTCATATAGTTCGGCCCTCCAGCTCTCTGAGGGACCGTGATCTGGCCCCCACTTTAAAAAGTTTGAGGACCCCTGCTGAGTCATACTCTACTCTAAACCTTGTGGTTTCCAATCTTCACTTCTATGTCTTTTTATAAAACCATAAACACCTCCATCCAATAAAATTTCCTTTTTGTATTATGTAGATCATCAGATTATCATGATAGTATATTTTAAATTTGTCTTGGCACTGAAAATACTAGTGAATCTCCTTTCTTTAAAAAACATTTTTTTTTCTGACCCATTAGTTAAATAAAAGTAGTAAAGAACTTACTAGCAGGTTTCATTTTCATTCATGTCTGTAGTCGACTTTCACAGTGACCTTCATGTTCTAAGTAGATCCTCAGAGGCCGTCTGAGTCTAGAGTAGCAACAGTCAGAGAAGATGGATTATGTGATTTCCAGGCTCTAATGGACTCCAGGAGAAGACGTGGACATTTGAAACAAAACAATGAAGTTAGTGCTGAGGAAAAATTTAAACACTGTGAGGGTATTGAACTTAATGTGGAGATGCACTTGTGCAGTTAAGCTCTAGAAGATGTGGGTGGGAGTGGCTGGGACCATGCTGGGTTATAGTTCCTCAGAAGTTGGCTCTTTGGAGTACATTTTGGGCATTCATCATAATTTCCTCATCATTTCTCAATTGGAGATTACTCTGCTCACTTATTGTACTATCAGCCAAGGGAACATACTGGCTGGAGTCACAGCATTGCCCATTCATTATGGGTTACTCCCTCTGTTAAAGCAAAATAACTTGCTTGGTTGGGTGGTTGAGGGTCAAGCTCTACAAGCACATTACTGTTTTCAGGCTGTTGGGGAGAGATACAGACCTCTTAACTCCTTATTTGATAGTCCTCCTCTCTATATGACCTCTTTTATTCCTGTGAAGCACAATTATGATAGAATAGTCACCGCATGTTAAGTTTTCAGAAGGTAGATTTTTTCCCCCTAGGAGGAGAAGTCAGATTGGAGTCAGGATTCTTGACAAGATTCTTTGTGAAAGGGAGTAACGCACACTTTTCCCATTTCTGTCAAGGAAGGTGGATACAAGCCACAAGCCATTGTGCAAGCTGACAGGTTAACTCTTAACAAAAGGAGAGGTTTGACAAATGTTAGGCTGAAAACGTGTCGGTGGATGAGGCATTTGGAAAACAGGAATCCTCATGAAGGCTGCAATTTGTAAAGCATGGCAGTCCTATTTCCAGGGCGGCCTAACTCAGCAGGCCTCTCTGTCATTCTTCCTGTCTGTGCCTTCCCTTCTCCCAAGAGAGGGGCCATGCTCCCTCCTTGTTTTGTTTTGATTTTTAGTCTTTAATGAAGACTGGCTATTCTATTATTCATGTTAATTAATAGAAACATTTTAACAAAGCAATGTTTGGTGAATGGTGAGCAATGATGAGGAAAATGCTGACAATTTCTCTTCACTAGAAATCTAGCAAAATAAATCATCCTGTTTGATTTATAAGGAAGGATACTTTTTGGTTATTGTTTCTCAAATTGTTTTACTTGTAGTATTAAAACGAATGTTTTCTCTTTTTCTCTGTATTGTGTGCAAACCTGTTAGAGGTTATTATGGACATAAATGGACTATATTAAATAGCTGCTGTACCCTCTAATGGCTTCTGAGACAGTGGCCTAGAAGATCCTTAAAATAACAGATTTATCTGGTCTACCAAAAGGCTGGAGCATTTCAACCTAATTGCTGATCCCATTAATTTTACGACAGCCCTTTGCAGAAGAGATTTTGTCTAACAAGACCGTGTAAACCTTATTATCTTCTGGTGAAGTATGAAGGGCTGCACAGAGCTAGCAGATGGTTTTTATAAATATCACGGAAAGATGGAGGAGAGGGTTAAACTGCCAGGGCCTTTCTATAGCAGAGAGGGAATTTTATGTAGTGACAGTCGGTAAGCAGAACAATGTAGACTTTTCTTTATCTGCACTACATCTGAAAATAGTTCAAATTAAGCCAGAGAAAAACAATATTCCTGTATAGTAGACATAAAAATGAAGAACCAATTTTGTTCCTAAAGCTTTTGACATAGAAATTGTTTTTATATTTACAAGTGACTATGTATTTATTCCTGATAATTTATATTTTCTTTATATTTCCTCACATATATTTTGGTTTCTTTTTTATGTTAACAAATGTTTATTATATTTTTTCTATAATACAAATTGTGGTTAAAACTTGATATCTCTGGACCTATTTTTATGCAAATATTTTGCATATAACTAACATTGCTAAGAAATGTCTAAGAGAAAAGGTAAACCCATGAAATGTTATATTTTGGGTAGTATTGTGTCATATTCCTTATTTCATGCTTACTTAAATGGTAAAATTACATAGCATTCCTTTTCTCCAGATAGTATATTACCAGTACACAGAGTTGAAGAATGCTTATTTTGCTATTGAATAGATGTTATTCAGGGTGTAATAGCAACTGTTGACCTTTGACGCAGTGACCCAACTCTTCCCCAGTGACACCATGAGCTATTAATTGCCCTGGTAAATTAATATTTCTCCTTTTCAGGTAACAGGAAAAAAAAGCCAGACTATTTGAGGAAGAGTTCATAACAATTTTCTACCTCTTTCAAGTTTTTTTTTTTTTTTTAGATTTAAAAGGATTTCTGCTTTTTAACTTGTTTAGCACTATTATTCAGAGATAATTCATTTTTTTCTGTGTGCATTTTCACAATTTTGTTTTGATACATAAATATTTTGCAAGCTTTCAAAGCTTTACTTTCTGTAGTTGTGTAGCTCATACAGAATGCTTCAGTTTTTAAAGGGAAGGTGTTCTTCCCATTTGGCATTTCCAGTACACTTGGATTCTGGGGGAGTTTCAGTGGGGAACCTCCACCCACTCTCCCACCTACCTACCCCTACACCAAACCTGTTAATGGAGGGGATGGTCCTCATCTCTCTGCTGGCTTAGCGGTGATGATTGCTTGCAGTATCACAAGAAAAATAATTTTCTGACATCACATGGGAAAACAAGTGAATTAAATCCCCGAGTTTCCAAGGTTTTGTTTCCTCCAGTCCAGCGATAGAAATGCAGCAGGGGCCTCAGCAGAGCTAAAATCAGTCAGTGTCCAGCATTTCTTTTACATGTTGGAGCTGGGTCCTGTCCAGTGTCAGGCTAACTTAGCTTGTGTTTCCAGATTCAGTTCATTTGCCCATTGCATGTGTTGTCCACAGGGCCTCATGGCTGTGGAAGAACCCAGGGACAGAAGCAGGGAAGCCAAAAGTGAGTCACCAGAATCGTGAGCCAGGGGTGCCAAGAGAGTTCATTCCTTTGTTTAGGGGCTTATATTTTCCCAAATTTTTATGCACTTGCAGTGGCTATGCCCATTCTGGCCATTATTTTTGTTTCCAGGTGTGATTGACAGGCATGCATCTATCTCCCCTCTGTCCATTCCTCTTTTCCCAGTGTTTTGCAGGGAATAGGCCAGTGGTTCCCTGGGGAATGTAAAGTTGCAGCTCCCCGGTGAAGCTGCCCAAATGGCATACCTATAAAGTCCCCCTTTGTTCCTTTCATTTAAGTAATAACTAGCTAATTACAATGATATCACTCTGAAGGTCAAAGGTGAACCCTTTAGGGTTTAAAAATCAATTTCAGGAGGCTAGCTTGCTATTCCTAAAGAAACTTTAGGAACCTCATCTCAGAAACCTCATTTTATGTGTATGCTGGAATGTTTTTCTGCTCTGCTGTACATTAGATATAAACCCAGACTTGGACAAGGTTCCCTCATATGTTTGTGTGCATTCTCTGGCCCTCTAATGTGGTCACGCCTCAGGCTCTGTGCTGGCCTGTGAGCTCTGCAGGGACCTGGAGGATCAGGCTGGACCAATGAGCAAGAGCCATGTCAGTCTTTCTGCATCCTACTTCACTGACTAGTACACGTATCGTTAGAGTTCTGAATAAATTCGGAGGGCAAAAGGGAGACAGACCAGTAGCTGCAGCAGGGGGAGAAGAGTTTACTCTGAACCTTGCACCACAAAAGGCTTTCACTTAGGGCTTCAAAGAGCACGGTGTCTCTCTGTCTCCCTCCGACCTTCTCTCCACCTGCCTTGTCTGTTGATTGGCAAGCTTGCATTCCGCATGCTGTGTACAGCCCTGTGGTACAGTATAACACATTGCAGTATCACTTTAGGGTAAATAAAATATCATTTGTCCCACTTACCAAAAGGAAAAGTGTTGGGTTACTTCCTCTTCCAGAGAAGCTGTTTTGAGTTCCATTTTTAGATGCTACTCATTTGATGTAATTATATTGAACTATTTAATATTGACCTATTCAATGAGATGAAATTGTTTAGCCCTACATATTGATAACCTTTATTAACTCCTAATAATCTCCGAAAATTCAATGCTTGATGTTTTCTCTCCAGCTAACATGAATTATTGCCAACATTTGATTTTTTTTATTTGAGAGATAAATTAACAACTGTCGTTTTTATAATCAAACAAAACTGTCTGTTATTTCTATTCTCTACAAAGTAATATCTTGTTTTATTATGCTGACTTTTTATTGAGCTCTGATCTCTTATTCCAGTCAGGCATTGTTGTTGGGTAGGCAAATTCTGTTTATTAGTAAATGTGCTCAAATACTCTCTAAGGCTTGATCCCCCAGCATATGCTTGGCTTTCTGAGTTGTATGTTTTTCCAAAACATGCAGTTCACCAGTGTTTCATTTTAGGAACACACTGGGTGGGCCGTTGTTCTTGGGAGAGGGGTAGGTAATTTTACTTCAAATCTTTTAAGAATGGACCATGTTAAAACGAGCTAGTTAGAATTTGAAGGCCCTTTGGGAATGGAAACACCTAATAAAATTCCCTGTTTGGTCCTATTTAGCTAGAGAATTGAAGAAGAGAGGGTCACCCAGGGACCCGTCTTTATTTCTTTCACAAGATCCTTATGGAGGGAATCAGCTGTGTGGAGGATCTTGTGACGGGATCCCCACTGGGAGGCATGGACTGTCCCTCTGACTTGGTGTCCTTAGTGGTAGCTGCTGGCGCCTTGCCTTGTAAAATGTGGAGTCAGGACTTCCTGTCTCATCTTGGAGTTCTAATAACCACATCTGGAGCCCTTTATCACTTGTTTAATTTTTCTACCTTGTCTCAGGAGAACTCAAGACTACTAATAATAGGGCACAGAGATCTCTTCTCATGTAATTAAAGCTGTTTGCTTCCCCAGAGGAGAGGGGGACATCGGAAATGTGGTGTGTATTTTCATGTGGTGTACATGGCACAAAGACACAGCCATGTGCTCTGCTTTGAAACTGCGGGAGAAGAGGGGAAGCAAGGCTGTTCTTAGAGATAGCTTCCCGTCCCAGTCCACCAGTGCCAAGTGACCTCACCTCACCTATGTTCAGCTTCTCCAGCTTGAGGGCAGGAGGGTCAAGCTAGATCATCTCAGAGTCGCCCCCAAAATGGTTTCTAATTCTGAATTCTTTATTTTTCTGGCAGACATGATTTATGGTGTGTATCTACTCATTATTTTTTAAATTTAGTTTAATTCTTGAATTTTTCCCCATCTGGATTTACTTTATTGATTTTTTTTCTTTTAAAGGGAATGGAAGATGATGATGACCCTGAATATAAATTGTTACAGGAAAATGATTACAAGATAAAATGATCAGATCAACCTTTTTATTCTATATTTTATGGAATACCTAATATATGTTAGGCAGTAACTTAATAGTACACATGAATTCCTGACACTTTCGATTCTTCAGACTTATTAATCAGAGTAGTCAGCACCAGAGCAATTTTATGAGACTTTCCAGTCATCAAAAATTTATTATAAGATAAATCAAAGAAACAATGAGCATCTTAATAGGTTAGAGAAAGTGGCATGTAAAGGATCATTTAAGACTATGCTTTTTGTCAGTTGTGTGTTATATTTACAAGTAGTGTCAGAGAACTTACTCATAATATCGTGCAAAGAGTCAGAAGTGTGATAGTTATCTTCTTACGTAAAATCTCCTGTTTTCTTCAGTGGAATAGTGTAGACTGTGAATGCTAAATATACAGATGGTAGGAAACATCATGTTTTAATGTTAAACTTAGAGTATTTATTTTAAAACAGTGTCTACATGTTTTTCAGAATTTTATTATAGTAGTCATCCAAAGTTAAGAATTATCAAACTCAGTCCTTTCCTTTCAGACAAGATTGCTAAACTTGAACTCTTTGCTATGGCTTGGAAAATAACAATATGCAAATCCCCTTTTTGTGGACATGTTCCATATGGACCTTCTAACAAATGTAAGGACAGGCTTATGTCTACCATATTCCTGTCACAGTTTTTACAATTTTCTGACAGTATAATAAAGACAAGTATATCTTCATTGTATGAGATTAGTTACTTGAGGGAAGTTTTTCCATCTCTCTGTCCCTGTCCTGATAGTACTGAGATCTCACTATCTTCCAGGACACAAAGTTGCAGCCTATTTTCCAAAGATCTCCATAAGTGCTATGTTTTCTATCTGGTATGTTCCTTCTTCCCACATTTACCTATTGAGTGTCCAGATATTCACCAATTGTCAAGGTAAAGATTGCATTCTCAGAGACCTTGTTCCTCGGGTCTCTATGTACAATACTCTAGGTCCCTTTTCCCTTCTTTCTGCAGAGCCTTTACTTTTTTTTCGTAGTAGTTTTAATAATAATAATGGCTGTCAGTGACTGACATTGTGCTAAACTAGTATGTGCTGTTCATCAGTTTGTAACTCAGTGTTCATTTCTGTGAATACTTCTTTTTAGAGGGTGGTCTTCAAATACATGTTTTCTTTCCTTTAGGAAACTGGAATCTTTTGAAAGCAAGGCCCTCCTGGGCTTAGCATGGGGGATGCCCTCGTGTCGTATGTAAATGACCTGTCTCATACAGAGGAGCCTCTGGCAGGTTGCCCTGATTTCTGAAAGAAAACCGTTCTGACATCCAGAATGGACCACAATATAGTGTTAGTTGGTACATAATAAACAATACTCGAAACATTAAAATGTGCTCTCAATAGATTGTATGAAGTGAACATTTTGTCTTCACAACAGTCTTTTATTGCTTGTATAGATCTCTATTTACCACACTACTCTGATATTAGAAATGAAACAGTTCCTTAACTTCACAAAGAAATGAGTTATGTGTGAAAATGAGACTTCATAAGAATATGCAGGCTCTGTGGTCATTTTGTGTGCCTCTCCTTTGACCGTGCAGGGAGTGTTGCTTGGACGTGTGGACTGTGTGGTTGTGTTTGTAATGACTGGTATATTTTTGAGGAAGACACAATAAGCTAGTACTGGTGGTTATGTTTTGGAAGGGAATTGGATTTCTAGAGGCATGAAGGGTAGGGCACATTCTCTTTTATCCTTTGTATCTATTTAACATTCTATTTTGAACATGTATTCTCTAAGACAGTGGTCCCTAACCTTTCGGACCTCACAGACCCACCAGTGGTCTGCGGACCCACCAGTTGGTAACCTTTTTCTACCATACTTTATATTATTTATCGCTTTTGGTCTCCTGATCTCTCTCAGCTCATCTTGTTCCAATGACCAGTATCAGTCTTTCTCTGTGGTCTCTTCTTTGTATTTTTGTTTTCTTTTTAGCTTCAGACTGAGGGTATAATTTATTTGCTTCAGCAAAAACTATTTTCCAAGGAGCTTTACTTATTTTGAGCAGCAATAGCTTTAGAATCCAAAATCTGAAGCCTAGAAGTGTATGTTTTCCAAAAGAGTACCAAAGGTAGAGTGATTTGGGTATGCCAACCACTTGAGTGAGAGCAGAAAAATTAGCTGTGTCCAAAGGAGCATGCATGCATGTTGATGCTTCCCATTTCTTCATATCTTTGGTAAGTTTGTTTTACCCTTGCTCTCTTACTGGAATTTATTAATCCAGTTCCCCCTTTACCAGTCTGCACATACTAAATCATGCATGTGTTTACATGACAAACAGCCCCACATTTTCATGTCTTCATTTTCTTCCTTACTTGACCCTAGACTCATGTGTTCTAGAATTGGCTAAGTGGATATGTTAAGAAATCTTTTTACTGTCTCCAGAGTACTTAAAAATAAAAAGAAATAGTAATCCCCTTCCAGGTTTTACATTAAAGAAACCACAAGTGTGGACCACTCAGTATATAAAGGTGTAGATCACCTAATATCTAGATAGAGTCCTATTATGTTAAGAGACAATGATAGCGAAGCTGGAAAACATACCCATACAGCCTTTGGAAGCTTTGTGCATTTCCTGATCATTTTCTTGGGCACTAATGTGAGTCTTTTAACACGGGTAGCTTTACTTTTGCATTCAAGTTATTGAATGGTTGATTGGATTTTGGTTTGTTCCTCCATTTCATTCAAGTATTTGCTCAGATGTTATCTTCACAAAATACTCCCATATCACTCTGTCTGAAACAGCCCACCACCCACCTGCCCCTAACCTCACTTTTCTCCTCACACTTCTAGGCCCCCTACTAGACTGGAGGTTCCTCCAGGAGCAGGGACTTTGCTGCATGCACTGCTGTGACCCCAAGAGCCACAAAATATGTAGGTTCCCAAAATAATTGATGAATGAGAGTGATTCTTTCAACCACATTGTAGCCTGCAATTTATACATTTCTACAAGAGGAAATTTTTAAAAAACCTTTCATCACACATTCATTACACATTTTTAGTGTTTCCCTTTTTCTGCTTGTGCCTTGAGTTGCTGAGACTTCACAATATTATTAGCTGCTCCCATCACCTTGAATGTTTCTGTGATGTTTCAGCCTTCACCAGCCAGCTATTTCCCATCCAATCTATTGAAATAGTAGCTCCCTGGAGCTAGACTTTGAGAGAAGCTGCACCCATGGAATTTTAGAGGGTGATGTGGAAAAAATAACAGTGCTATGGGAGGGTATCTGACCTGGATGCAGCCTAGCTGCCTGTTTGGGTTTGATTTTTGAATCAGCCAGGCCTCCATCCTCTAGCTGCTAAAGTCTAGCAGATACCTCTGTGTATGTGTGGAGCCCAGCACTCACTGCTGAGTACCTCAGGATCCAGGTGTAGCTTTTGTCCTCCCTTATGGTGAGAATGAGTCTGTAAAAGGTGAATTGACAGGCTATAGGCTATAACAATTTCTTAGCAGTAAATAGCAAAGGAGAAGACTGAGGAGGGGAGGCAGCTCTTTCTCCCAACCCTCAAAATGTGTTTTGTTGGCAAGTCAGAAAAACTGATCTCTTAACCCAAGATGCTAAATGTGAAAGGACACTTAACGGTATATTTGTACCAGCTCAGTCCCGGGGAACCACAGGACTCCTGGCCAGCTGTGTTGAGGAGTCTTCACCTGCAGCGGGTGGAGTATCATTACTTATCTCCCTCACCTCTGGCATGTGATGTGCCATCTGTCGGGTTGACTAGGGAGACGCCCAACAAAGGTGAGGAGTGACGGAGTGATGGTGTGATTAAAGAAGTGTGTGGCTTAGCCACCCAGAAGGGTCCTGTCAATAGCACCACTGCAATATTTTTACTAAATTCTTCAGAGGTTGCATTAATTTTCTATATTTCAAACAAAAGTCATCCTAGTCAAATTTTCATTGTTAACTGTGTTGAGGATAAAAACATGGCATTTTATGTATTTTTCCTAAGAGTGGAAATACTGTGAATTAGCTTTGCTAGTAATTATGTTTATCAGAGAGACAGAGAGAGCGAGAGCGAGAGAGAAAAGAAAGAGAGAGAGACAAGGGGGGGCGGGGAATGGACAATTGCTTAATTTACATTATGCTAAAATTCCTGCTTTTGAAAATGAGTTCAGCTGCCTCCTTTATTCCTTTATAAGAGACCAGAGACTACTGCAGCAGCCAGTGTCACCCAGCTCTGGTCTCAGAGCCTTGCCAACACCTGGAGGGCAAAACTGCCAAAGGAACTTGGGGACCCTAGAGAAGCACTTCCCTGGGGCCAGAGGACTGCTGAATACCCCTGGGCAATGAAACACATTGTACATGTCTCCAGGAAGGGAAGGCCTTCTCCTTGGAGAATAAGCTAGCTCCAGGAAGCAGGCAGTGTTTCCCATTCACAATGTAAAGGATTGGGTGTTCCTTGATCTGCCTGATTTGAATCCTATTCTGTAGAGTGTTTTTTATAGAGAGATACGCATAATTATTTTGAGAGTCATTGTTACATATAATTAATAGTCCATTGAGTGGGTATACCACAATTTGTTTATCCAGTTGCCTGTCCACAGGCTAGTTGCATTTAGGGCTATTATAAATTAAACTTCTATGAACTTTTGTGTGGAGTCTTTGAACATGCATTGTCACTATAAATACCTAGGAATGGAATGATGAATCATATAGGAGATATAGTTGTTCCACATTCTTAATTTTGTTAAATTTTATTTGTTATAATACATTCCCAAATAGTTTTAATTTACATTTCGCTGATAATGATGTTGAGCTTTTACCACTCCTATATCTTCTTTAGCAACATTTTTGTTCAAATCTATTTTATTGAATAATTTATTATTCTTTTATTGTCTTGAGATTTTTAAATGTTCTATATACAATTCTTTATCAGGTGTATGCTTTGCAAAGCTTATCTCTCTGTGTGATTTGTCTTTTCATTCTCCTACCAGTGTCTTTTGAGAATAAAAGTTTTTAATTTTGTGTAAGTTCATTTTATCAGTTTATTCTTTTATGGATTATGCTTTTGATGCCATTTCTAAGTATTGTTTGCATAATCCACGTTTTTAAGAATTTCTCCCGTGTTTTTTGTCCAGAAGCTGTTTAGTTTTGGGGTTTGCATTTGCATTTAGCTCTATGATGCAATTTGAGTTAATTTTTATATATGGTGTAAGGTATAGATCAAAATTTATATTTCTTTTGCTTATAGATATACAATTATTTTTGTACCATTTAACTGCAGGTTGGTTGATATTGTTGCTTAAATTTTCTATATCCATACTGATTTTCTGTCTACTTGTTCTATTAGTTATTGAGAAAGAGATACTATATTGCAGTCTCAGACTATAATTATGGATTTATCTATTTCTCTTTTTGATTCTATCAGTTTTTGCTTCATATTTTGAAGCTCTGTAGTTATATCCAGAAATATTGAAGCTTGTTTATGCCTTATTTATTAATTGACTTTTTTCATTATGAACTGAAATTCCCTAAGCCCTAGTTTTTTGCCAGAAATCTACTTTATCAAATATTAATATAGTCACCTCATCTTTATTTGGATTAATGTTAACGTGATACGTATTATTTTCAATTCTTTTGCTTTTAATGTACAATATTTGTGCCTTTATATTTAAAGAGTTTTTCTTATAGGTTGCATAGTTTGGCCTTGCTTTTTCATCTTATCTGACAACTTTTGTCTTTTAATTGCAGTATTTTGACCATTTACATTTACGGCTATTAGTGATATGGGCAGATTTTAATCTATTCACTTACTTTATTTTTGCATTTGTTGCATCTGTGTTTTTTTTTCTTTTGTGCCTTTTAGATTATGTACTCATTTAACATATAATTTTGTCTCATTTGTTGGTTTGATAGCTATAGTTCTTTATTCTCTAATTTTAGTGTATGCACTGGGGTTTGTAGTTTACATCTTTGATATTTCACAGTGATGCTATATCAACTCACATGTAATATAGCAACCTTAAAGTGATGGATTGTCATCTCCATGGTTTCACACTTCTACTGCCAAACACTTATTTCTACTAATGTTATAAACTCCACATCACATTTTTACCTTTTCTGTTTTAACAGTGAAGTATCTTCACTAGAAATGTAAATACAAATAAAGCATCTTTTATATTTTGTTATGTATCTACTACTTTTAGTGTTCGTCATTTCTTTGGGTAGATGCATATTTCTGTCTAGCATACCTTTTCTTGTAGCAGAAGGGCTTCCTTGCCATGTAGCTCTACCATGTATCAATTCTTCTGATTTTATATATGTGCAAAGCTCTTTATCCACCTCTGTTTTTAAAAGATATTTTCACTGGATATAGACTCTTGGAGAGAGTTTTTATCTTTCCATACTTTAAATATTTTTTACCACTGTTTCTCACTTGCATTGTTTCTGACAAGAAATTTGTCTTTGTTCCTCTGTCTTTGTTCCTCTGTCTACAACCCTTTCCCCACCATAGCTGCTTCAAAGATTTTCTCTTTACCTCAAGTTTGAGCATTTGATGTACTGTGTCTTGGTATAGTTTTCCTTTTTATTTATTTATTTATTTATTTATTATTTTATTTTGTGTGTGTGTGTATGTTTGGAGTTTTTGAGCTTCTTCATCTGTGAGTTCTAAGTTTTCATTAAATCTGAAAATCTTCAAACATTCTTCCAGATATTTTTTTCTAGCCTCCCCAACCCCATATGCCACCTCTCTTTTCCCTTTATGCATGTTTCATCCCCTTGCAGTTGTTCCACAACTTACTTGTGTCCTATTTATTTGTTGAATCCTTTTTTCACTCTTGAGTTTTATTTTAGATCATTTCTGCTACTTTGTTTTGAAATTCACTAATCTTTTTTTATCTCAAACATCTTTGTCTCATTATTATTTTGGGTCTCTTTTATATCATCTAACAGATTACTGATAAACTCCAGAGGAAAGGGAGATTTCAGGAGAGGGGCTCCATCTTATTCTAGGTGCCCTAGGTGATGGTTACATAGTCATTCATTTTTAAACTCTTGTCAGTTAAATGAGCAAGTATTTTTAATGCACCTTTTGGTAATGGTTGTATTTTCATATTTTAAAAAGTGTTTTAAGTGACTTGAAAATACAGAGATTTGGTAGTATATTCTATTGAATTAAACTCCAGTGACAAAAGAATTGCAAAAGTTAACTTTTTAGATAACATTATTAATAATATTTTTCTATTGTTCTAAAAAAATTGCATGTAGTAATATAGAGCAAATAGGTAATTATGTTAATGCCACTAGAGACTAAGATTTTCAGCAAAAGAGAGAGGAAATAAAAATTAGAGAAATTAATTAAATCTAAAGTTTTAATTTGAATTTGAAAAGCAGTTAAGAATTCATGATGTTTTTCCTTTTTAAAAAAAAAAAAATGTTATTTTTGTTCTGCACCAAAGACGCCTTGAAAAAGAATGACCAACACAGTAGCAATGAACACCCATGTATACTGGATCATTTTTGTAAATATTATTTCTCACCATGAGGACTTTGAAATCATTAGGAAAATGACTAATTCCAGGTCTCTTATCAGGAATCTGAAATACCTTGTCAATTCAGAAAACAAGAAAGCTACCAAAGACTGTCATAGAACTCAGGATGCCAACTTTAAACAAATTTCATTGGCAAAAAAAATGGGACAATTTGGTGGTTATTAGTAATAACTAATATGTTAAAACACTTACAATGTGCTTTCAGAAAATTTCATTCAAAGAAAAAAGGTGTAATTTTTTTTTCAAATAATGAAATTGAATACTGGATATTTGAAGACATAAGGAATCATTAATTCTTTATGAGCGATAAAGTTTGTGGCTATATACTTAAATGTTTATGGATGAATTAATACAATTTCTGGGATTTGCTTCAGAACAAACTAGTTGGGTTGGGAGAGGCAGGTAGATGTGAAAATAAATGAAATAAAGACATGCCCTGGACAGATAATTTGGGGAGCTGATGATGGGACATGAGGAGTTATATTATTCTTTTGATTTGTGTATGGGTGAAGTTTTACAGAATAAAGTTTTAGAATATTTTCAATATAAAGAGAAAATTAATAGCATATATACCATGGAATTGTGAGGAAAATGTCTGTACAGTCATCACATTATTGGACCTTTAAAAAGAAAATAAAAATAGCTCAGATCCCATGCACTGCACCCCAGTGACCCTCCCCTGCCCCAGGCTTCAAAAGATTCTTTCATTTCAGTCCTGCTTGGAGCTAAAAGTCCCTGCGGAGCTATCCATGGTGCTGGCCTGTATTGACCAAGGACACACTAGAAGAAAGGACAGGTTGGGATGAATTATAAGTTTGGTCTTATATACAATGAATTTGAAGTTTCTGAATACCCCTACATGGACAGATATCTAGTAGAGAAGAGGTTTTACAGGCCTAGGGTTCTTGAGGTTCATAAGTTCTCCCAGTGCTTTGACAAGTCACCAGCCTGCCAGCTCCTCATTGATGTGTAGACCAAGATAGGTAGAACACACTATTTTACTGCTTGGATTTTTGCTTTGAAGAAGCAAGATATCATCTGATCAATTCATATCTCTATATATGCACCACTAGCTGAGCTGAGGAAGTTGTTTGACAGAGGTTAGGTGCCTATATTTTCGATCTTACCAGTGAATGAAAAGGAGTCCAGTTATATACCAAGCATGGGAAAGATTGGGTAGACTCTATGTCTTCTCCTTTTAGGTACCATGTCAAATATAGCCCTTGTGCTTTCCTCTTTACAATATATCACAAAGCCCTAGTCGGTTTGGCTCAGTGGATAGAGCATTGGGGTGCAAATTGAAGGGTCCCAGGTTTGATTCTGGTTAAAGACACATGCCCAAGTTGAGTGCTCAGTTGCCAGTGTGGGGTATGTAAGAGGCAGCTGATCAATGATTCTTTCTCATCTTTGATGTTTCTATCCCTCGGTCCCTCTCTAGACTTTCTCATCTTTGATGTTTCTATCCCTCGGTCCCTCTCTAGACTATCTATCTATCTATCTATCTATCTATCATCTATCTATCTATATACTAGAGGCCTGGTGCACAGATTCATGCACTGGTGGAATCCCTCAGCCTGGCCTGCAGAGATATGGCTGAAACTGGCAGTCTGACATCCTCTGAGGGGTCCCGGATTTCGAGAAGGAAACACTACAAGGGAACTTGCAGTGCTGTTTCAGAGTGGGGAGACCTGGATTTGCATCACAGCTCCACTTTCTGGGTGGCCACAATATTTAAGTGCTCTTAGTCTGCCCATCTTTGACACTTGAAGGTCTGCAGGATTATGGGCCACACTCTGAACAACCTTGGTCTAAAATTTGGTTAGTAAAAATAAGGCTCTGATAGCACTAGCACCTCTTAATTATGAATTTTGTGTCACTGTTCATCTTAAACAGTAGAAATTTCAAAATACTTCTAGTTGACTAGAGGTGAAGTAGTGAGGCTTGAATTCCTACTGAAAGCAATACACAGCTGTGTGGAAGGAAAAGTGTATGCCTCTCAATGAGTTGACAATATCTTATAGCCATAAATATATGAAATGTTGAACAGTTTGCTTAATTTAAACATGTATTTGTGTATCTTTGTATACAACAGGCCATTTGATAGGATACAATTGCCTGGAATCATGCCAATAGACGATACTCCTCAAACAGAAAATCAAAGTTGGAAAAGTGTAAACCACCTTCAAAGGCAGAAAATGAGGTCACTGCAGTGTGATTTCTTTTATTTATGGATGTAAGAAAGTTAATAATGAGGGAGATCAGAGCAAGAGGAGTAGAAAAGAGAAAAAAATGGGAATGTTCTTAAAATTTACCTCTAAAGACCTTTTTTGGCTGCATTTAGAACCATGAAAATGAGTAAAATGCTCAAATTTTATATAATTCCAAATATCATAAAACCATAGAAATCTAATTTTTTTCTTAATTTTTCTGATGATGAAGTTGAATCCCAAAATGGTTAAGTGATCTAAGATAACCTAGCTAGTTAATTTCATATTGTGCTCACAGAACCTATTCAGATGATGGTACAAACGCATGTCCGCTGTCTGAAACACTTATCCTACCCAACTTCTTCCTCTCCCATTGCTTGGTTAATTCCCCCTGTCCTGCAGATTTTAGGTCATTTCTCACTTTCTCCCTAACCACTGTCCCCATACCTCATCAAGGTAAAATGTTAGCAGAAATCAGCCACAGTTGTTTATTCCACACTTATTTAATCATTATAACAACTCTGGGGTAGTGGGTCCTATCATATCACCATTTTTAAAAAAAAATATATTTTATTGATTTTGTACAGAGAGGAAGGGAGAGAGATAGAGAGTTAGAAACATCGATGAGAGAGAGTCATCGATCAGCTGCCTCTTGCACACCCCCTACTGGGGATATGCCTGCAACCAAGGTACATGCCCCTGACTGGAATTGAACCCGGGACCTTTTAGTCCCCAAGCCGACGCTCTATCCATTGAGCCAAACCGGTTTCGGCAATATCACCATTTTATAGAAAGAGAAACTGAAATACAAGGGGGTTAAATAACTTTCTTATGGTTACAGTTATTATGTGGTAGAGCCAGGATTCAAGCTGCAAAATCTGAGTCAACTAACCACAGTATTCTACCACTTATCTACTGTCTGCATACCTTATATTTCTCTTAGCAATTATTGCTCTTAATGTTGTATTTATTTGTGAGGTTATATAATACTTTTCTTCCTACTAGATTATAATCTTCAGGAGGTCTCAGATCATGTATTGTTTGATTTATCATTTTTGCTTAGCTCACAAGTACCTAACGCCTAGCTGGCTCATTACATACCTTTTTTATACGTGAAACTGAGTTAATGATAGTATGTTTTATAGTGCTATTGGTTATAAATTGCATTGTACTGTAGTGCCACTGCATGGAGTACTATAATATAGTTGCACTGTTGTGAGAACTAAGGGAGAAAATGCACACATACAGTCACCTGGTAAGCGCTCAGTAAGTGCAGGGCTATGATTGTAACAGGCTAGCGGCAATGTAAGACATAAGACAGAATCTCTACTCAAGTGCTTAGTGCTCTTAACTTTTTTACCTTACTCCTTTTTATAACGAGCATAGTTAGAAAAGTGAATCTTAGAAAATAAATTCTTTTCCAGAGCTGATTTCTTAATTAGACAAAGTACAAGTTTAATTCTTGGCGACTGCTGGTTTCATCCTTGAGTCTAAACCAGATCCCAAGTCTTTATGATCTGGTGCTGGTTACAAGTAACTTTCTGCACCAGTCTCTTGAGCCTGCACCATTAGGAAAGGCTAAAGTCAATTCTCAAATCAACACATTATTTGGGAGTAGATGTCATGTCCTCATTTGTTTATCCATGTATTGCATGTCTTCCTGTATGTATTTTGGGTGGTGCGGATAGGATTTAATATTTCAGGTCATTTCCTTGCAGTTAGTTCAGCCATGTTATCTGAAGGGGCAAGAGATGCATTTGGCAAGTAGTCAGCAATGTATTCTAGTGTGTAGGACTTAGCTCTAGAATAAAAATGGAGCTATAAATTAATCTATACTGTAGTCACAGATAAATGGTTGTTAGACCAAAATTAATCTTAAAACACAAGACAAAATGTAGATATCTTAGAATCCAAAATAGTAGTATTCATGATGATTAATTATTTAATTCCAAGGACAGACACATTATAACTAAAAATATATATTTCAGTTTCATACTGACTAGCTGTTTTATATGGAAGACTACCAGCTTTGCATATTTATTAAAATTATTCATAACTGCATAGCTGCCTAGATGAACTGTTGAGTTCTTATTCTTTGATTCCAGTATATTATATTTCCCATTTTATCATTGCCCTGTAATAGAAATTTGTCTAAATTTTAGAGTGATCCATGGAATATTTTCAGTATCAGCATCTCCTAAAAACCTATTTTATCATTTTCACTTTGCCTAATAAGACCTTTTATATAGGTTTATAAGAAGTCATCTATCTCTATAGAAAAAGTAAAGGTTCTTTTTCTTTAAAGAATAAATTCAGGAAAAAAAATCTTTATTTAACATTTGTTATTATAAATCATTAATATTTAGGAAGGAAAGTATTCCTGTTAACTAAAAATTTAGACAAAACATGAATTCTCTGGAATAGTAAAGAAATAGTGGAAGTTCATGATCTTTATGTGGATTTTATGAAGAACTAATTGCTTTTGGTATTATTCATTGAGTATTTGGCATGTTGCTGTGATCAGTATAACAGTGTAGTTGGCATGGTGAGTTCAAGAGCCAGACTGCCTTTAGGTGATACCTTAAATTTACCACTTGCCATTGATTTTATTTAACTTTTGATGATCAATGATCTGTAAAATTGAATGACAATACCTGCTGTAGATGGCTAGTAGAGAAGACTCTATGATATAAAGCAATGGAGTACTTAGAACTGGGTCAGGAACACAGTAAGAACTGAATGAATATTAGTTAGGTGCTCTAGACATTAATCCCTATATATAAAGGTCAAAAAGCTAAGTGTCCCTATACCCACCCAACCAGTTTCTATGATGCACACTGACCACCAGAGAGCAGACACTCAATGCAGGAGCTACTGTGATGCGCACTGGCCATTTATAAAGAAATAGCACCATGGACCTCGTGTCCACAAAGCAATACTTGGCTTCCCCCAAGTGGGACACAACCCCAGAGCCACCCCCACCAAATCACAGCCAATGCTTCTAAGACCCCGATGGCACAAAATGTGGCCCCCAGCCCAGCCCGCAGACAGTTGCTGTAGGTGCTGGATAATGTTGTCATACTCTTGCTTCCTCTCCCTAGCAACTAGCCTCTTTGCAGTTTCTTCAGCTCAGTAACATGATTTGCTTTATAGCCAGGTGGAGACATTTACACTTTAACCAAATGTCTGAAGCACTTTCCTGTGCCTCATCTCATTTGATCCTCACAGAAGTCCTGGGGTAGGTAGATAGGAGACTTGGTGGAATCCTGTTTTTTTTTCATTAGCTAGAAAATGGAGATTTAAAAATCATAGAAACTTGACCTGACTGAAAAGAAGTTAAGAAATGAAAATGACTTCAGGCTTTCTCACTGCACAGAATATAGTCTTAACACTGCTGCAGTTCAATATTTTACCCTTTGTTCTCCCTGCATGATCTACAATAATAATCTGCTTGATGTTGATATTTACTGCTGTGTTGCTGACAATTACCTGAAAGAGAAGTTGGGGTGTTTCACTGGGCTGGAAACATTTAGCTAAATCAGAAAGCAGGTCTAATTAAGCAAGTTTATTCTGTATCTATAAAAGGCGAGGTTGATCATGCATGTGTGATACATATAAAGCTCTCGCTGGTGTCAGTCACACGCATGTGTTTATATCTGTCATTGTCAACCGTGAATTTGGTTGACACTTCTGTTATAGAGGAAGGGTGAATAGCGATATTAAAATATTTATTCTAATTAATTTTCTTTCAATGTGCACTGGGCCACTAGTATGTCATACATAAAATGCCACAGAAGGTGTGGGTTGGGGTTTTAGCAAGAATACACAGTAAAGAGATGTTTATCTCCAGTAGAATGTCTTTAACTGGTAAAAACTTAGGTTATGTTAAGAAAGAAGATTAGATGCAACTTTTAAATATAGAATATTAATTATAAATAGTAGAATTCAGTCCTGGCTGGTTACTCAGTGGTTACTATTGGCCTTTGGACTGATGGGTCCTGGGCTTGATTCAGGTCAAGGGCATATACCTCAATTGCAGGCTTTTTCCCCAGCCCCAGTTGGGGTGTGTGTGTGGAAGGCAAACCATTGATGTGTCTCTTTCACATCGCTATTTCTATCTCTCCCCCTCTTCTACTCTCTCTAAAAAAACCAAAGGATTAATCCCCTCAAAATAATAATAATAATAATAATAATAATAATAATAATATAGCTTTCACATAAATCTTAGATAATATAGATGAATGCCATCTTTGCACGGGTGGGAAGTGGGGTGGGAAGTGCAGCTCCAGAAAATTTACTGTAAGTGACCTCCCAGGATTACTCAGCCAGTAGCCAGGACCACAGACTCACCACTCCTCACTCAAAATCCAGTTCTCCGTCTATTTTAAAAGATTCACTGAACCCCTATCGGATGTGGTCATTGTTTGAAGAACAAAGTATATGACACCTTCATTATATAGCACTTCCCTGCTCTTCTTGGTTTGGTGCCCTAGTGACTATTGATCCTCTAGGAGTATTTCATGCAGAAAACAGTTCAGTCAGTGAGTATGAGCAGCTCTATCCGGGTGCCTCAGTGGGATTGCAGCTATGGCTCTGGGGAGGGTACAGAGAGGGGAACATTTTTGAAGTCTAGATTTCCCTTGAGATCTCATAAACTCCTGAAGTTAAAATGAGTCATTTCTTCCTTATAAAATGGAGTCATGTGTTCAAAGAGATGCATTAGATGCTTCTGAGCTATAGTTTAATGGGTTCTATAAAATACTCAGTAAAGGTCATAGTTTGTACCATAAATAGTGTTCATGGAGGTATATTTAACCCCTGTCTCTGTGGTTTGCAGAGTGTATAATAATTGAACTCTTCTTTGAAAGTGGCCCTGACCCATCCCCTCCTTAAATGACCCCACTGCCACGTGTTACTAACCCCTGTCTCTGGGGCCAGCCTTTTGCCAAAGGGGAAAATGAAAGCAAGGTGGTTTCATCTTGTTAACAGCATGGGCTTAGGAGCCTCCCTTCGGGCTGGACTACATTTTATATGTGTTGTTGAAGTGAAAAGATTGTCGTCACACCAATTTGTGGGTGGACTCCTGTATTTTGATAGAGACCATGTGTGAAAATAAGAAAGACTAAGGGGTGACCTTTGCAAAGGGACAACACAAGTAGTTGTTCTGCTCAGCGAGTGGCAATTTTTATGACCTTTCCAGTTGTCAGCACAGCCTCCAGCCGGCCAGCCTCCTGCACAGTACAATGGCAGAGCTGATAATGGGCCTGCCCTGCTCCACAGAGCTGCATGGAGGCTTAGTTGGAGAGTATTTTTAACCCATTATCAAGAGCATTAGGAGGAAATGTTCAAAGACTCTGGTTACAGCTCTTTCCATTTAAGAAAGTAGATATATCCAAATAAACAAATTACAGCCTTAAATAGTAACCCATCTTTATTTTCAATTCATTCATCTTTGCAAAATAAATAGTCTTCCGTCTGAAGCATGAAAAGGAGCAGAACGAAGGAGAATGTTAGATTCTTCCTCCCTACGTACATTGCACACATAGCCTGAGCCCACCCACGTATAAAACAGGATGACTTTGGACCATCCTGAACATATTTTCGGAACCGCAGTGAGCATGTCTGACAGGCTGGCCATGACACAGATCTAGCTGGACGATATTTAAAGGTATACAGGCCACGTGGAGTGGAAGCAACAGTCTGAGGAACATGAATGGACTTTTCTTTATGTCATTATTTCTGTCTCTTTTCTCTTTTTATATTGAACAAATATGTTTTCATCCTTTCAAACTTAAGGATTTTCTTGAAGGGTTGCTGAGAGATGTCCCCAAAATCATTGTCATCACCATAGACAACTTGTCAATCATGGATTATAGACAAATTTAATAGTATCTTGAACTTCAGAGCATTTTTTTTTTGCTTGACTTCTTGATTATTTTGTCTTGTAGTCTTAAAATATAGTTCCCAATTTTTTCTTTAAATAAAATAAAATAAATCCTTATGAGTTAGTTTATGAACTATCAGAGAATGTCTAATTAATTGAAATTTGGAAGCTCCTTTGATCTAAATGCATAACATTTTAACGGCACTTTCATTGATGGATTCCTATATTCTGGGATTTTAAAAAATGTATATCAAGTCACCAAAAATACATTTCTCAAGCTGTGACTAAAATTTGCCACAATTAAAACACCTATCAGACTACTAAGAGTTAAAATGGGTTAGATTATGCACATAAAGGACAGTCAAAACTTGGCATTGTAATTTTATTAGGAAAGTGAACATACAAACATCTTTGTGGGATCAATAAGAAGCTACATTGTATATTTAACAAAAATATAAGGTAACATCTCTTTCAAATATATAATAGTTTTTGATGTCTCAAATAAATATTGTTCCATAAGAATTTTTAGTCTTTCCTTTCATAAGAAATTGATTCAAAAAAGTCTCTGATGTTTCTCAAGAGAGGTGTTATAGATACCAAAGGCACATTGGGTAAAATGGTCAGTGAAAACGCTTTGTCCTAAACTTGTGAAAATAGGAATGTCAATGTGATAAATTTGTTAGATTATACCAGATTTATGGGTGTTTGTTGCAGAATGATTTTAGTCTAAATTTTGTTAATTTATAGAAAAGCTATTATTTCAAAGTCTTTCCTGCCAGTTTTCATGGTTAACAAATTTTAACCATCTCTAAAAGGCACTTTAATAAAGAAGAAAAGAAAACAAACGAACACCCATGAAGTGGGGTGTATGGACAAAACAATAACAAAGAAATTATAGTTTATGGTTTTTTCAACATGGACGATAGGTGTAGAATAAATCAAAGAGACATGCATATTATAAACATGGTTGAACTTATAGGAGAGGAAGGCGAATCCCCAAGGGACAAAACGTCGACAATGATATGAAACCAAAGGGTATGGTAGAGACCAAGATTGCCACAGTGCACACCTGTGTAAGGAGTCAGCGCTTCACAGCCATAACTTAGCCCTGGGCTCTGGGGCAGGTTTGACAGCCAGACATGAAACACTCTCACAAAACCGGAATGTTTACAGAAGCTGCACCCTCAGTGAAAGTCAGAACTGGAAAAGAGTTAGCTCTCCAAGCAAAGGAGCAGATGAGGAGGAAGTCTGTATTTGCTGTTGTTCTAAAGGAGGAAGAATAATAATCATATCTCCTGAGAATTTGCTACTGTTTGAGCTTACTTTTGGATGGATGTATGGCATAAATTTATAATTCTTGGAGAGCCATGTAAACCCTACCCTAAAAACGTTTAAATAAGTGGATCCAGATCTGTGTGGGACCACCTGTCATTTGGTGGAGAGATAAGCATGAATTCTATTTTAAGGAACACATGAGCATCCAGTTCCCTTAGATTCCTACAGATTCAGAATATTGATGCTTTACAAGTATCAACAGAAACAATAAATATTTGGATCTTCTAAGCCTTAATGGCACTGGGATGCTGAGTACTGAGTATAAAACAAATGCATGTGAAATACATAAAGAAAAAAATGAACAAGGAATAAAACACCATGAAAAGTGATCAGAAAGATATGAAAAAGAACCAGATAGAATTATAAGAAATGAAAAATATAATGTTACAATTAAACATTCAATAGATAAGTTAAATGGAGGATTACACACAACTGAAGACAAAATTAATGGACTTGAAGATCAAGAAAAACCCAAAATGAAACACACAGGAACAGAGGAGATGAAAAATAGTAAAGAAAGAGTAAGACATAGGGGTGATTAAATGAAAGGTCTAATTTTTATAAATAAAATATATTTTTAAATTTTTTATTTTAATGAACTAGCTTGTTACAAGTTTATGACTGCTGCTTGAAGATGAGACTCCTGGGTCAGATGCGATGGACTCAGTACTCAGCACAGTGGGCAGCATGAGCTTTATGTTGAAGCCAGTTTCTCCTGATCTCCAAGCCCCATGGGTGTTGCAGAGTACATGGTGGGCCCTGGGTGTGCACAGTTACAGTCACATCTGAAGGCATCTGAGCTTGGGCAAACAGTCTTTAAGAAGAGACTATAAGCAGATATGCTCTTTTCTTGGAGAGAGGCATCATCTTTATTCTCTAGGACAGTAAACAAATCTTCCCTCTGTTCGCAGAACCTCCACCTCTGTCTTCTAAGGCTCTTCCCTGTATAGTTATCTTTGAGTAGTTATCCCGGAACTAAAGCTTTTGGTACCTCTGCTTACAAAATATGCAGAAGTATGAGAGTCCTGTGGGAAATCGGTACTGCCAAGGCAATTTGTTTAAAGTCTAGATAGAATTTCCCCAAAATGTTGAAAGATTGGAATTCTCTTTAGTAGGAGCACAATCTACACTAAGCAACATAAACTTTTTTTACACCAGAGGCCTGGTGCACGAAATCGTGCATGGGTGGGGTCCCTTGGGGTGACCTGCAGGGATCGGACCCCAGCTTGCACACCCAGACTCACAAACCCAGCTCACTCCCCCAGCCTTGCAGCCCCTGGGTCGCCATGGCCTGGTGCTACACCCTCACCTGCTCCACCATTCTGCCTGCAGGGCCATTAATTGGGGTTGCCCCCCACCTGGCTCTCTCAGCACCTGGACTTCCACTTCCTGTCCTGGGGCTGCCACCAGAACTACTATTCCCAGAATTCCTGATGCTCCCTGTGCTCTTTGTTTTCCCTTTCTGCTCTTTCTTCATCCCATGGCCTCCTGCTCTGCCAAATCCTCCAAGCCACCAGCTCTCCCTTTCTGCTCTTCCTCTGGTGGTTTGGGGAATCAAGTCCCCCAAGCTGTTCCACTCTCCGCCTGCTCTCCCATTCTGCTCTCTACCCAAGCAGCTGACTCTCCCACTTCGCTCTCTGCCCCATGTGGTGCCTGTGTATGCAAACTGTGTTTTTTAGCCTCTCTGTCAGGTTAATTTGCATACTCCTGATGGGCTGATGGGCGTCATGGAGGTATGGTCAATTTATATGTTTCTCTTAATATATAGGATAACTGTGGAGGAAAGACATGCAACCAGATTGTGACATATATAAATAATCATTTCCAGGTAGATTAAATATTTGAATCTTTAAATTACCAGAAGGAAGTTTCAAAAAGAAAGGAAAACTATAGATCTTTTGATGAACAAGTACAACATCAAAAAAGAAAAAGTAAAAGGATATCTTTATGACCCCAAGCTCTTCGGGAGCTGGAGGAAGCACTGACTGTAAAGGTGATGTTGCTGAATCATCTCCAGCTGTATTTGTGGATCCAGGTCTGTCAAACTGTACCATACATATCCTAACTACTAATGGGGATGAGGCTGAAAATGTAAGACCTAAGCCAAAGCCAGGGCACGGCGAATTTGTCATAGTAGTTTATTTACCACAGAATGACCTGCTGAAGAGATCTGATGCTCTGGTAGATGAAGAACACCTTCCCGTGAACACGAGAGTCTATTCTTGTACTCTGGCATGGAAACAGGCAAACACAAAGCCATGTGAAGGGTCCTTCCTGCAATTTGAAGTCTAAAGGCAGTGTTCAGACATTTTTGTAAACGAGAAACCATCAGGCCTCCTTTGATAAGACTTTGCATTCAGTTTAGTTTAATGTAGATTTGTTGTATAATGTATAATGTAAAAATATATTTTTATTTATTTCAGAGAGGAAGGGAGAGGGAGAGAAAATAGAAGCTTCAATGATGAGAATCATTAATTGGCAGGCTCTTGCACACCCCCTACTAGGGATTGAGCCTGAAACCCGGGCATGTGCCCTTGACCAAAATTGAACCTGGAACCCTTCAGACTGCTGGCTGACACTCCATCCACTGAGCCAAACCAGCTAGGGCTTGAAATAAGTTTTTTGTTTTTGTTTTTTTGTTTTTTTATAAAATAAAAGCTACTCAGAATGTAAAACAATAGAATAAATTAATAGGGATTTTTTTTTTTTTTTTTTTTTTTTTTTTTTTTTTTTTACTTCAAACACAAAAAAGACACAAACAATGAAGGAAAAAATTTGATAAATTCTACATTAAAATAAAATTTTGATTTATCTAAGAATCACATTAACGAATTAAAAAGACAAGCCATGAATGGGTGAAATTATCTGCAACAGTTATATCTGACAACGGATTTAACAAAGGTAAAGTAATTATATGACTAAAATAAAAGGTAAATGCTATGAACAAGCAATTCAAAGAAAAAATATGAATGGCTATTATTCATGAAAAATGATCAACCTCATTATTAACGAGAGACTGCAAATTAAAACCACAATGATGCCATTTTACAGCAGGTTGTAAAAATGAAATTTGGAATACTATTTGTGGGCAAGGATGTGGGGCCATAGGAATTCTCATGTTCTCACAATCGAGTTCATTTAAAAACCCAAGTAGACAAATAGAGTCTGCCTTATGTTTTGTTGTGTCATACATAATGAAAAAAATAATTTAACATATTGTTATTCTGTTTGTTTTAGCCACCACCAAGTTATCTTTTAAACTAGAATGTTCTCTGATCAATATGTAAACCTTTAGATAAACTTGATTTATAATTTCAAGGGGAAGGAAATATCTTTAGAGAAAGATCCACAACAGACCTGATGACACCAGTTTGTTTGATTTTTTTTTTAAAATCTCAAACCCCAAGGTTAGATAATTCAAAAGAGAACATCTATATATATTAAAGCCCAGCAACCTGAATGACCAGAATGACCTGTGGTATGACATGCACTGTGGCAGCCAACCAGTCTGATCTGGGTCTGGGTTGGCCTTCCCCTCCCCCTCCGCCCCAGCTGGCCCAGTTCCCAATTAGCCCCCAACACCCTGATCAGGGCGGGGCTGGCTGGCCAATCTTCCTCAGTTCCTCCCCATCCCCATCAGGGCAGGTCTGCTGGACCCCATTCATGCACTGGGCTTCTAGTTAAAGAATAATCTTCTAAAATACCTTATGGTTTTATTTCTAGTGTAATTAAATCTGATAACATGGCTTACCAAATGAAAATGCAAGCTATACAGTGGTTCATATAATGGAAAAAGCACTAAAATTCCTTGTGTTTGAGGTGAAGATAAATTATGCCACAAAACTAACCAGAAGAATAGGATCAAGTTGGGTCTCATCCTGAGTAATGGGGAAAGGTTACAGGCCCTGATGACGATGGTACAAGAGTTGTCTGTAGGATGACCTCTGTGTGGCTGAAGACTATTGTGGGAGAAGGGAAACAGAGAATTTCCTGAACTCTTAGTTTATACAAACATAATTTTTTTAAAAAATAAGTTTTCATTGATTTTTAAAGAGAGAGGAAGGGAGAGGGTAGAGAGATAGAAACATTAATGAGAGAAAAACACCAGCAATTGGCTGCTTCCTGCATACCCCCTACCCCCAATCTGGGAATGTGCCCTGAATAAGAATTAAACTAGTAACTTCTTGGTTTATGAGTTGATGTTCAACCATTGAGCCACACTGGCTGGATGCAAGCACACCATTTTAATATACAATTATAAAATCTAGTCTGGAATTGTTTGTTATTTTTGAGGCATGATAAAGATTTTATGCTAATATTTTTAAATGACCCCAAACTCCCCACAAAGCTAAAAATCTAACCTAGAATAAAGACATTGACTATTGCCTAATTCTTCACATTTTTAGTTTTAAAATAACTTTTGTTATCTATAGAGGTATATGTATATATACTCTTTGTATTTAATAGCCTATTTATTAACAGTTCTTAATGTTTTAATTAAACTAGATAATCAAGTTAGTTACCAGATTAGGCAGATAAACCACAAGAAGTACTAGAAATTAACATTTCGGGCAGGGGTGGTGGGGATATCCCAGCGTGGATTCGAATACTTATCAAACTGTGTGACAGTATACTAGGTCTGAATCAATCAATATTTCTGCCTGGAAGCCACATAACCTCCATGAGAGATTAATGTGGTTGCTGTTGACTCTGTGTTCTCCATCAGCTAAGTATGTGCACTTGTCATGCATACTTTGTTTTTGGCTTTTACACTAACAGAAAAACTCTTCAGAATAAAGAAGATATTTTTCTGAGCATGCCAAGCTATATTATATATGCGTATTTCTAGGATTTAAAGGGAAAGGTGCTTTTCCTTGAAACATTATTTATCTAGTTCTTCTGCTTATATGATACTAAAAAACATTATTGACAGCTACTTATATATCTGACTTTCCTTCTTTTTCCCTGCTGATAGTGAATTTTGTTGATTAAAAAGTACCAGAAATAAATGGAATTTTCAAATTATATGACACATTTCCAAATAATTTTCAGTAAAACATGTGACTTGTTAAAGCTATTTTTCTCTTTGAATTACGTAATGAATTCATAGGACTACTTTGCAAGCCAATTATGTTAGGTGAGGTAAGTCATTCCAGTTTTACCTCCATAAATGCAAATACTTGACTAGGCATCTCCTGGTGTACACTTGGTTGGTCAAGGATGCATGATGGGAAGGAATTCTGAAAATACCTAAAATCACTTATTTAAATATATTGATTTTTATTATATAAAACAACCCCCTACAACCACAAGCTAAAAGCTGAGCAGAAGTAGAATTCTTTAGCTGGTGTTCATTTTATTTTTCATTTAAAGTAATAATTTTCTTAACAAGTAAATAAGCAAACAAAAAATTAACATCATTTATAATAACAACATTGGGAATAGTAGGGTCCTCCACAATATATAATTGAGTAAATAATTGTTCAACAATATGATCAAAAGCAATCAGCCATTTAAAATTGTTTTGTGTAAGACACAAGTCCTTTTGTGTCTAATGATTTGAAGAATTTTTGTAACACATTACAAATTTAAAAAGCAGACTATATTCCAGTACCTCTTAGCAAATTTGTATTTTTAAAATAGTTTTAAGTGATACACCTTAAATATTAATAGAAATGTTCTCAACTGTCAGGATTGTGTGTCATTTTTATTCTATTCTTTATGCTTTCTATTTCTAGTTTTTCTCTAATTATATGCAATTTTATAATTATTTTCACTTACAGTGGTGCCTCACACAACGAATTTAATTTGTTCCAGGAGCAAGTTTGTTATGCGAAAAGTTCGTTATGTGAAACGTGTTTTCCCATAACAATACATGTTAAAAAAAATAATTCGTTCTGTAGCATAAAATATGCTAAGATGACATAAAAAAAGATAAATTTTTTGTTATTATTTTTATTTAGATACATCTAAAAACATAATTTAAAAAAAAAAAAAACACACATTTTTTTAATTTTAAGACAAAGTAGAGTCTACCGAATCTTGCACATCTTCATCCATTTTCTGCTTTTTGGCCGATGGTTTCATGAAAAACCTGTCCAAAGTCGTTTGTTTTTCTCTTTTCTCCAACATCTGCCGGAAATAACGGACAAGAATATCGGAGTAAAGATCGTTGATCCTGTTTGCTTCAGCTGAATCCGGATAGTGGGCATTGGTAAACTCCTGAACTGCTTTCCATTTGACCAGGATGTTCTTGATGTCAGCAGTTGGGATTGTTTGATTGTTGCTTCCCTTTGAGCATTGTCCTGTTTCATTTCAACAGAAATCACCTTCCTGCTTTTTTTAGAAGCCATGATATAAAAAAATATTGAGTTTAACTTAAAAGGACGACTGCCGTGATACGTGCGTGATTTAATTCGTAATGAAGAACGATTGCCATTAGCTATGTATGATGGTGCCAGTGTCTCCAACCCCTGCCATTACATTGAAGGGGATGGAATTTGTAATTCATATTTGCTGTTGGTCACTGTCTGCGGGATGATCTGCAGGGCGATAGGCCCCTCTCACACCCATCTTGGCCTGGCGCTGTCTGCTCACCTCCACATCCTGCCGTGGTCCCGTTCTCGTCGGGCCCATTGGGGCAGGCAGTGCCTCCACTGCTGCCTGTTGCCAGTACCACATCGCTGGCACCCACCATGTCCCCCTCCCCCTCAGTGGTCAATGCACATCATAGCGAGTGGTGGAACTCTCAGTGGAACATTTCATTTTTAGGCTTTTAAAATACAGGATAAACAGCACACTGGTCAAAGTAGTATCCTCATCTTCAGTTCCACTTTCTGTGGTTTTGCTTCCTGTGGTTTCGGTTACCCATGGCCACCTGTGGTCTGAAAATGTGTGTCTCAATTGGTTGGGTGTTGTTTGTGTACTGAAAGGTTGCCAGTTTTATTCTAGGCCAAGGCACATGCCCAGGTTACTGGCTTGAACCCCAGTGGGAGGTATGCAGGCGGCGGACAGCTAATGTTCCACTCTCACTTCGATGTTTATCTCTCTTGAAAAATCAATGAAAAATCTTTAAAGAAATAGAAATAAACAGATTATAAGTTTTAAGTTGCATGCACTTCTAAGTAATATGATAAAATCTGGCTCCTTTTCACTTCATCCCATTCATGAATATATGACTCATTTCTGTCCAGCATCCACAATGTATATGTCCCCTCATTAAACACTCAGTAGCAGTTGGTTGTCACGTCAGAGGTCACAGTATCACAGTGCTTGTGTTCAGGTAATCGGTATTTACTTAATAATGCCTCAAAGCCCAAGAGTAGTGATGCTGGCAATTTGGATATATCACAAAGAAGCTGTAAACTTTTCCATCAAAGTGAAAGGGTGTGCATGTATGGGGAACAACATACTAGGGTTCGGTACTACCTGAGACCCACCGATGGGTCTCGGAACGCAACTTCTGTGGCTAAGGGGGTATAATGCTATGAAACATTTACACCATCCCCGAAAGTTTGTCTGTGTTTGGGTATGTTTATTTCTCCATATTCTTACTTGATTGTATTGCTTTGGGGCAGACGAATCACCTACCTCTTCAAAATGTCAGTGCCCCTCAATAGCTTCAGAACAGACATGTCCAAAGTAGCCCCTTTTGCTGCTGACATGCTTTTTGAATGGGAGGAAGTTTGCTTGTTTTTTTCTGTATGAATTTTCCTGTCATTTTGCCTGTCTCTCTTCCCACTCGTAACTGCTGCTGGCAATATATTTTGTGGTTTAGCACCACTGAGAGGTCATGGAAGGCCATAAAGGGTTCCATATAAGAAATGTTTTAGTATCATCTCTGAAATGTGTCTTACATCATCTAACCCCTGCTATTACTCAGAATTTATATATTTTGGGGGTTCATAAATGCTTTATACCCTTAAAAAGTTTGGTAACAGTAAAAGTGTGGGTTACGGTTAATTTTAGGAAACTTAACTCAATAGCAAACCATTCCTGTTTTATTTTTATTATTGGCTTCATTTCTTTTTCCCTCTTGCTAATATATGATTCTTGATTAGTTCAAAATTCTTCATTTGTATTTTCAATCAATTATTTATGATTTGGAAAAATGCCTTCCTTAGATAAAAATTATATCCATAAATAAAGTTTTATAAGTACTACTAAAAGTTGCCAGTCATCATTCTATTTTTATTCTTTGACTTAATAGCTAACCTAATACCTTTACAGTAATATTTCAAATAAGCCTTGCTTATTTGAAACTGTTTTGTACAGAAAAGTGTGTTTTCCCACCTTCCCTGTATATTTACACCTCCCCAATTCTACTTTATGAGCAGCAGACACATACTTGTCACTATTTGCTGTAAATTGAAGCTTTTAATAACTATGCCTGTTCTACAACATTTTTCAGCTTTTAGTATTTTGTCAGTAGCATATAAAAATAGCAGGGAAACTCAGTGGCATTGACACTGAGAATTTATTTGCTTATGCTACAGGAAGGTAAAAAAATATAATCTTGAAGAGTGAGCATTTGGCATTTTCCCTTCAAATAATGCAAATTAGAACTGGCTCTTCCTCTAATAAATTTTAGATGAAAAGTTAGCAAAATAAATGAATAAGTTTCATTATTAAACACTAAACATTTTTTTTAACCTGTGGGAAAAACATACCAGAACATCTTTTAACCAGAAAGAAAAGAATAAAGAAGTTATTTTAGATCATTGATTCAATCATATATGCCTTGTTTGACACAAGCTTGAAAAATAGGTTTTATAAATGCATAAAAAGAAACATGATAGCTCAGTAGTAAAAGCTTTGATACATATAGCATTTAAATTTTTAAACTATTTTGTAGTAAAAATTCATGTGCAGAGGATTATCTTGGATATGTTATAATAAAAAATTAATTTACCTAATAAAGATGATTTGAATAAATCAAATCTAAATAAATTCCATAGCCTACATTTTTGTTCATAAATTGCATGTGTCAGTTATAAATATTAAAAATGTGAATGAAATATATATATTGTGAAAAATGCACTGCTTTCTCTGTTTAGATAAAAAGAAAAAGTTTTTTATGATTCCTTATTGTTACTGATTTCTAGATTGTTAAGTTGAAGTCAGTTCTTGTTATTATGCCTTTCTTTTCTGTACCTATCTACTTATAAAAGAGTCTCTTCCCAAAAGATACCTTTATCATTATCTTTATTAATAATAACATTTATGCAGCCCCTACTATGTGCTATATTTGATAGACATTGACAATAGGTCAACATTATCTTGAGTAGGAAGAAAAGTGTTGTTAAAATCATGCCTAGCTGTACTACTGTACATCTTCATTTAAACCTCTATTGTACAGAAAGGTGATTAATGAGATTCGATGAGCCTGTGTGTTCCTGTCAGCCTTGTGATAGGCCTGCAAATATGAGGAATTTAAAAAATAACCTCAGTGAGCTAAGGAGGTTTCTGCTTTTACAGAATGGACATGTCTGTATATTTTACTTTAGTTTCATATTAGCATTTTTCATTACTACATACTGAGCATGATGGAAAAAGTAAATTAATTATTGTCAAAATTAATCAGATAATTGCGTACATGTAATTTTGCATAGCACTCTGCAAATACCTAGTGAAAAAATGTCTTGTCTTGTCCTAATTTATCATTTGAAGGGAATGAAATTTGAAAAGAATTTGAAATGGCAAGATGTGTATTTGGTGTGTGTATGTTTTAAACCTAAGTCCTAGAACAGAGTTAAATGCTATAAAAGTTTTTGACAATGGCAAGTTGGGAACTTATCTTTATGTTTGTGCTTGTTCATAATTCCCAATAAATGTCTTTATGTCTCTTATAAACCTTCAACCAAGATTAGGAGTGATTTCCAGTGAGATGGGGATGTGAGTCCAACATTAATGATTTGTGAAGATAGTGGTATTCTTTTTTGCAGAAGATTTTCATACTGAGTTCAATGAAGAATTCAGTTGTTGTCTACTTCCCTATAAAAACCACTTGCCTATAAAGAACTTAATAGGAAAAACAGGAGACTGTAATCTCACTTTGTCATTTTCAAGATACTGGTAACAAAGCCTTTGATTTAGTTTTAGTTTTCTTTTTGTGCTTCTTCTGTATAGGAAAGTTAAATTTGTTGTTTGTTTTGTCTCCTTATTAGCTCTGATTTTAAATACCTCTTGGGATTTACAAAGCTGTGTCTTGGATTCTTTCTGCTACTTTTCTTTTTAATTCTGATAAGATTCTTGTCCCCTTTCAGTGTGCTTTTTCTTTTTAGTTTTGTTAATTGATTTGGATAAATAAGTTATTCCATTTGTTTGGGTATTGAAGAAATAAGATGCATATCTTGCAGAAGGAAAGTAATTTAATCCTCGGTTTCCACACATGCTGAATATTGTGTCTTGGTGATTCACAAGGGCCACCTTTAATCTTCATTTTTTTAAGGTGTTTGGCTTGTTTATGAGTAAATGGGAGTTAAAACCTTTTGAAGTAAAAGTTTGCATTGATGGTTCAAAAATAAATTAAAAATGAAGATGAGATGGTTTAAATCTTTGAGCAAGTTTATATGGTTCTCATGGCATATTTTAAAGAAATATTTAAATGGATTTTTCTTAACTATTTAAAAGTCTCAGAACAAAACCTCATTTTACAGGACACTTAGTAGAAAGAAAAAGAGGAATATACTACAGAAAAGTCTTTCTCTGTAAATAAATGAAATCTAGAAGTCACCTGCCTTAACTAATGCTTTTAAACTTTATGACTTGGGCAAATTTAACATCTGTTGCCCCACTATTTACTATTTTTGATAGGTTAATAATTAAAAAACAGTATTTTGCCTTTTGAAGTAATTATGGATACTCTTGTTGTAAATCTTCTGTACATATTTCAGGTACATTTAATTCTCTGTAAACCATTGCTTTAAAGTATTAGGTGAATCATTGGATTTTCTATTTAATTTAATAAAAAATGAATATTTGTTGTTTTAGCTGTCTTCCCCCGCCCACTATTTTCTCCTTTTGGCTTCCTCCAGCAAATTCTAAACTTGACTAATTGGATTGCAGCTTCTCCTGAAAGGAGCTACATTCAGAAGCTCCTAACAAGCTTTGACATATCTTTATAGGCATATGCGGGAGAAAACCAATCAGCATTATATCCAGAGAGGCAGCACCTTAGTGAGCATCAGAGAAATCACATTAGCTGACCTTGATAGTTTTAACTATCTTTGAACTGCTTTAGTTTCCCGGAAGTGATCAGTCTTTGAGAAACTAAAGAAAAAAGTGATTCAGAGAGACCTCATTCTGAGGTAAGCAATAAACTTAGTGACCACTCAATTCCTGCTTATGTGCCAATCAAAGAACAGCCAGATGCCATAGAGCTCACCAATTGTTGGGATTTTAATGGGTTTCTTGAAATACAACTCACAAACCATACACTCCATCAGAGGGTACAGTTCAGTGACTTGTAGTATATTCTGAGCATTTGTGCACAAGTTATTGTGGACACATGTCTTTATTTCTCTTAGGTATATACCTAGGAGTGGAATTTCTGGGCCTTATGGTAACTCTGTTTTTAACCAATTGAGGAACTGCCAAACTGTTCTTCAAAGCGTGGGCACTGTTCACATTCCCACCAACTATGTATGATGGTTCCAGTGTCTCCAAGCCCTGCCATTACATTGGTTATTTGTCTTTCTGATGACAGCCATCCTAGTGGATATCAAGTGATATCTCCTTGTGGTTTTAATTTGCATTTCTCTTATGGCTATGATATTGAGCATCTTTTTGTGTGCATGTCATGTTTTAATATTGTCAGTTACTGTATCTTACAAACTGATGCTTACTGCCATGGTCTCTGATGACCTACTGCTCAGAAGTATCTATGTCTCAGTGAGGTACAGGGTAGAAAGAAAGAAAAGCCATGTTAATTAATATCTGAAATAGACTTTGGGGAGCTATGGTGAAAGGAAGCGTGGGCAGAGAACAATGGGAATGCAATAGTGGAAAGGTTGACTTCTGCTAGAGGAAAAGAGGGGGATTGGTCAAGCGAAGAAAATCACAGAGGTGCTAGTGGTTTTCCTGTGAACAATTATGTCTCAGCCATGGAACTAAGGAGGGCGTGAGAGACATGGTCCCTGCCTGTGTTAAGAGCTATCAATGGCCATTGTAGTCTGGACTTTTCACCATGGAGATGTTTTAGAGTACAGTGTAACATGTAACAGCCAAACAAGAGCTATGTCTATTTGGTCCAGAAACTGTTTTTGTTATTGTTCTTTAATGCACATGCGGATTCCTTTTAGTACCCAATTGATATATGGGGGGAGAAATCCTCTTAGGAAAAAAAAAAAAGTGATTGGTAACCTTCAGTTTATGAAATGACCTCCCTACAGCTTTTGCATTTATGAATTTTTTTCTTGTGCTTTTATTATTATTCTTTCTCTTCCTGATAGCTTTTATGATGGTTTTGGAGAAAAATATCAGCTTTTGTGAAGCGTGCAGATAGAACCACTTAATGTACTAAGACTCACAAGGAGCACTTCTCCTTAAACTCTCCTGATGGTCTTCAGAACACACACAGGCTGACTTGTGGTGCTCTTGACCAGTCCAAGTCAGTCCTCCTTTATGCTTACAAAATTTGCGGCTCTAATGTGACATTTTAGGAACCTATATAAAATGCCTGTACCCATTGGTTAGTATGTTTGGTGGCTTAAAGAAAAATAAGATTTGTATCTTGAGACTTCTGGGACCTTTCCAACATTGATGCTTCCGCCTCCTTAAAAAGGTTTCATAGAAACAGAACTATTAAATATGCACAATTTCTTTTCTTTTATTTTCCTGTAGATAAAATTAGATGAGGAACAAAAGGTTTTCTGTGATGCTTTTATGAAAAAATAAGCTATCACGGAAGTGCCAGGAAATAATTAAAGCTCTATCACTAGTGGGGTTTTTATAAGTATAGTAATTTAACATATATATGTTTTTGCTTAAAAATCACTTTTATTAATAGCAGTGTGGCAATTTTATTTCTAGTCCCTCTGCTGTGAGTATTACTCTGGCTCACCACTCATATGCCTTTTCTTTCTGCAGACCATTTAGTGCACATACTCAGAACCCCGCCCCTGCCTGACCGTTCATTCCTTATGCCTCCGAGATCCACGGGGTCTAGTCAGAGCGTGGTGTCACCACTGTGTAGCTCTTGACCTTGAGCTAGTCATTTAACTTCTATTACATTTCAGTTTTCTCTTTTGTAGCATGTAAAATCTGTAGTTGTCCACATCCTGGTAGCACATGAGCAGCTCAGGGCAGAGCCCCTGGCTCATGGCACATAGCCACTGTGTGACCTACCGCCGCTGTCTTTGTAGAGAAATCTGCTTAGTGGGAAAGGAGTGTTTACAATTTATCCCTTAGAGTCTAAGGCTTAGACTATCAAGAAACATTTTTGTGGTGGTGGTAAGTCACATGAAAGCATGAACTTCCTGTCTAATTTGTAGGTTATCTCTATCTGGTTATGTAGTGATAAGTTGTTGATAATAATCACCACAGCATATACACTGTGTGGCCAGATTACTATGATCTCTGAACACATAATAAT
Organism: Pipistrellus kuhlii; assembly: GCF_014108245.1. NCBI lineage: Eukaryota > Metazoa > Chordata > Mammalia > Chiroptera > Vespertilionidae > Pipistrellus > Pipistrellus kuhlii. Next base: position 106,592,897 of record NW_023425404.1, on the reverse strand, counting down.
CTGGCCACTCTGTGTGTGTGTGTGTGTGTGTGTGTGTGTGTGTGTGTGTGTGTATTAGAGCCCAAGTGCATGATTTCATGCATGGGTGGGGTCTGGCCAGCCTGACCAGGGGAGGGGAAATGTGCAGTTGGCCAGCCTGCCTGCTGGTCAAACTCCTGGTTGAGGGGAAAATTTGCATATTAGCCTTTTATCATATAGGATATATACTGAGTGGCCAGATTATTATGATCTTTGAACCCATAATAATCTGGCCACTCAGTGTATTTATTGAGGGCTGGGCTGGATCAGGTACATCTCGGACACAGGGGGACGTAGAGAACTATACTTGTATTTTTGTAATTTAGTTTAACAATGGCCTTGTAAGGCAGGTATTCTTAGTATCTTCATTGTATAGATTTGGAGACTGAGGCACAGAGAAGTTAGATAACTTTCCCAAAGTCACATCATTAATATAGATGCACCAGGTTGATAACTATACAAATCATTTTGTATATCACTCATTTTTTTTTTATGTGAGTGGGAATGAATGATGATACAAAGGCTATTTTAATTCTTGGAAGGAGGCAGAGTAAGGGAACAAGAGTTCACCATATACTTGTATCTAACCTAATTTTTTGTATGATAAATAATTCATGTAATATATTTAATTCATTATCATAAGTGAAACATTACCTCATAAAGTGCTAAGCTAACTAATCTAATGACTTCTTTCATGTCTGAGCATGATTCATATACTGAAAATAATCGTTATCTCTCTGAGTGTCCACTAAAATCCACTCTGAAATGGATAGTCATTACTTTTAAGATGTTGATGGTATATTGTGTCTCAGTAGCAGATGACATCTGTTCTCCTTTGTGTGTTTGATGTTGTCCAGAAAACTGAATGATCCACATGGCCAGGTGCTGTTGGACTGATACTCTGACTGTATTCTGATTCTTAAAGCAGTTCTGTACACATCCTTAACTGTCCTTCATGGTAGTACCTTTGGTAGCCATTCTGTTATAAAAATTTCTTCCTTTCTTTTGAATTTTTTATCACTTTTTTTTTTGTCTCCAAAATAAATAAAGCAGTAAACCCATGAACTGATCAAAAAAACCTTTTTATCTTTTCTTCTCTTAGGATTATTCTTTTAATTTTAAAGCACCCCATAATCTTTATTCTGGCATGTTATTTAAAAAAGAAACATGAGATTTTACTGTACATAAATTATATCCCAGGAAACCTGGCTTTTAAAAAGTAAGGCATAAATATTTGAAATCTTGAGGCTAGCAGCAAAGAAGCATATATAAATTCAAAATAGGAAATTCATAAGGATTTTGTTCTCTATAGAGGTTAGTCTTTTGGAAATAGTTTTAAGTCTAGTGCCTTTATAAAATAAATTGTTATTTCTGGGCCATTTGGAGAATATCTATCTAGATGAGTAGAAAAGAATGTTATAGATAGGGTTTCAAGAATAATGGTCTAATTTTACATAACACTATTATTCCTCCAAAGCCAAGAATGATGTTTCTTTGTTTATGTACCATATGAAAACGTGTCATCTGGGGTATAATTAATGGCCAGAAAAATTTTAGACAAAAGGAAGTGGCTCTTCCCCAGCACACAGCAGCAGTCTGTGAAAAATCACTCATGGGAAATGTTAGAGAGCCAATTCTATTGCTGGTAGTAGATTTTATTGCTGAGCAGAGTGCAAAGTCAGAGGCTCGCGATGGTGCAGTTTCTGCCTTTCACGTGCACTATGTGGATCTCTACGGAGCAGCACTTCATTTTTCTGTAGCAGATCCTCTGTGTTACTCAGGGTGTGGTTTTCCAGACCATTGAATACCATGCTCTTTGCTTCTTTTGCTCCTCCCCTACCTGCCCGTCTTTGCACATTTGATTGCTTTTTTAGTCCCTTTACTAAAGAGAAAGTGAGTATCAGAGAGTTGGCTATGTATGTTAGATGGCAGAGGAAATAAAAAGTAGACTAAAATCAGACTGATATCCAGATCTCTTCCATCCGTTACCATGGCCCTGAAAAGTCAAGAGCAGGAGTTTTTGTGAACATAGAATGCCAAGTTTGCAACAATGAGCTTTATATAGGCTCTTAGCATAGAAAGGAATCACCTAGGACACTTTTTAAACTGAAAGCAGTCAGCTTACAGGAGTCCTTGGGCAGGGCCTAGAAATGCCTGCAGGTTTCTGACCACCTGGAGAGCCAGGTCCATGAACAGGAAGACCCAAGTCCTTGCTCTATGGTTGTTCTAAAAGAGATGTGTTTACCTCAACTCCTACCATATATTAGAGAGAGAGAGAGAGAGAGTGTGTGTGTGTGTGTGTGTGTGTTAACCTTTTTTAATTCTTTGAGGAAAAAAATATTTGAGTGAAAAGTCGTCCTGTCTGATGTGTGTGGTTCTGAGAGCCTTGAATTTACTGGTGGGGATAGTGGGAAGGATGTTCTTCATCTAATATTAATGTGGTGAGGAGACCCATTGATCAGCTCCATTCCTTCAGTCATCTTGTGTTCATTGGGCCTCTGCTAAGGGGTTCATAGGTGGAGATACATGTGTCCCCTGCACATAAGAGCTGGGTGCACCTAATCAAATATCTCATAGGTTGATCGATGTGTGTTATAAAAGGTAGTCAATATAGAAATGGAAAAGTACACTGAGCTCTGAGAGCTTGTACCAGGGGATTTGCCAGCTGAACGAAGCTCTGAAGTGTGGCAGCAGCTAACCAGGTGAAAGAAGAAGGGTGGGTGGATACCAGCATGAAGCAAGTACCCTGTGGCAACAGAGGCCAGGCTTATTTGAGGACATGACAGTGCTGACATCCCAGGTGAAGTCCGAATTCTGTCTGGGCAGGAGCCACCTTGTACTGGTAAGGGTTTTTATCCCAGGGCAAAGGAAAGTGGGAAGTGTGGAAATGTGGAAACTTGCTCTTTGACATGATCACTTTAGACTACACAGATAGAATGGAGTAAAAGGGCCAATAGAATTGGATACCCATTGCTGGGCCATGTGGGAGGCCTACATGAGAGTCACGGTAGCTTGGACTAGAGTTTGATGAAGAGGTTTAGAACATTATTGAAGGTTGAGAAGTTGGTAACACTTTTGTAATGATTGGATAAAGGAAAGGCAAAGATTGTTCTGTTCCCACTGCAGGCAAAATAAGTACAGGTCAAGAATTCAAAATAACCAGAATCCAACAAGCCATGTATTTTGTTTCCTCCCTTCTCCCACCCTTCTCTTCTCTCTCTCTCCCTTTCTCCTTTCTCCTCCCTTACTTTTACATCCTCTCCCTTACCCTTTCCTCTTTCACTCCATCTCCATCTCTTTCTCTCCTTCTCTCTCTCCCTTTTCCCTTTCTTTATAACTTTTTAACGTTTAGCTCAAATCAGAAAGAAAAAAGATTGGGCACTGGTAAGGAAACTTTGGCCAGTAATTTGGAAATGACCAAGTCTTGCTCAGTTTCTATTACTATGAAATGGGGGTTTGATAAGAAATCATTCTAAAATGTATTGTCTCATTCATGTTAAAAGCATACAACTTTTGAACACTTTTAAATCACTGGCGAGATAAAACATGAGCTGGCTGGGTGGTTTCTGGCTGGTGCACTGAATGTCTGCATGAGTTGCAGTGTTGCTGTAAATATTTCCGGGCTCAGACAGGAAGATGCAATAGGAAAAGCCCGAACAAATTCTGAAGATGCCAATATTGTCACAGAGTCTCCATGCAGAATGACGTTATTTGACAAAGTGTTTCCCTGGTGATTTGGCTGCAGATGAAAATGTCTTCAGCAATAAAGCTCTGTGCTTGCGCCGCTGCTCTGTGCACTCATCAGTCAGCAAATGACATATCAAGGATCTTCTTGGCGGCATTAGTTAATATGCTGGCAGAAATATGTGAAACGTTGCTGTGCCCCTGAATTTCTGTGCATGATTTTTGTCTATGTTTGAACCTACATTAATTTACCAAAATATTTATCAGCTATAAATCTAGGACTAATCAATAGGATTGCATTAAAACAGAGATGGGAAGATTTTTATTAAAAGTGTTTTCTTAGATACCAGGATGAGAGGACTTACAATAGGAAGAACTGCTGTTTCCCCATCATTTGCAAATAGTTTCAGGGAGATTTAAGGATTGGAAAAGCGATTAAGTGTGAAGCATATTTTAATTATAGTTATTGGAATAGCTGTATACAGCTTTCTGAATTAATACATTGTTGTTTAATAGGTCACAGTCATGTGACCACACTTCTGATTGTAGCTGGTTTCATTAGCAGTGGTGTTTTATAACTTATAGTAATTTATACCTAATGAGTTCAGAAGTTGTATTTGCGTGATATCAAAGGAATAATTTACCCCATACGTTACCACTCAGCAAAGGAGCAGAATCCAGCAGACTTCCCATATGCAATACTTCCCATAATGAGGTAATTTTACACTTAATTCTGTGGATGCCAACTCTGGTTTCACAAAGTCATTTAAGAAAGTGGAGGGAAGACGAATGACAATCATTTCACATGTATTTAATGAGCATGAATTATCCAGTGAGGTAAACATCCATTATTTCCGTTGTGAAAACTATGCAGGTTTAGAATTTCTGCTCTACTGGAGAGTTTCCTTTTCCGGCACCACCCCGCCCCCAGCCCTGTCAGGCCTTGGTGCGTGTCAGAAGCTATTCTGTGCACTCGATTGAGCTGTCTGTATTTTAATGGCATGTGTGCCGGACTTCAGCTTAGGTTTGGCAAAGCCTCCATGCAACCTCACTTCTGGGTGTCTACTGCCACCCTCGGGGACAACCCACCCTCATCCTAAACTAGCCTTTCTAAGGGCCCCTGTGGGAATACCTCAGGGCCCTGTCCTGGTGCAGAAGCCAAGGAACGCACTAGGTGGCTGACAGCTTTACAGCAGGCACGGGGCTCATTTACACTTGTCATTTCATAAAGGTTTTATTTAAAATCATAGGCCCAATGGGGTTTTAGTTCTGGAAATTCTTTTGAGGCCACCAAGTGATATTGGAGAATCTCCAGGCTAGAGCAATCTGCATAAGATGCAAAGATAGGAATAGGTTCTTAGCTGAAGAGGGTGTTACATTTAAATAAGCTGGCAGAATCTTGGGGAAACTTTTCTCATATGTGAGTGCTCAGGTTCGGTATCCAGCCAGGGCAAAGTACAGTATTTTCCAAATGTTATTGACATAGAACCCTTTTGGGGAGAGTGCCTTACCCTGGGTTTTAACCTCTATAAAGTATATAAATATGTAAATGTTTTAAAAAGAATACAGTTACATTGTGTAGTCCACAACAGATTTTGTCAGGGTAGAGGATATATTGTATGTTCATATGATTTTCAAGCTGTAAAGTGCCATAAAAATGTAAGAGATTATGCTTATTTTTCTCCTTTGATCTTGTTGGGAATAGTGTCAAAAAAGCATGTACCACATTCTTCACTTGTTCAGAGTCCATTGATGTGGAGACTGCCATTTGTGCGTCTGCCCTCCGCACTGGCCAATCACTTCTTAGTTTGAGGGTTTATGTTATTAATTACAGAAAATGGTCATTAGTCTGCGGTTGATCTGAGCATTCATTTTAAGTGGATTTTCTAGTTGTGTTTCCGCTGCCTTCTACATGTTTTCTGTCAGTTCCAAAAGCCTAAAGTGGCTTTACTTTATATTAATGCAGCCCTGCAATTATCTGCATGTTGCCTCAGTTTTCTGCAGTCAGCTTTTCCAGGTTGGTTTAAACTTTAAAAAGGGGAGTCCGGGGAAGTGAGGCTCACAACAAATTCCTGCTACACAAATATGTGACTGCCAGCCTTAGAAGAAATCTCCGTCTGGTTCCAGCTGCCTGATTTTTCCTCTGTAGTTTATGCTCACCATAGCATATTTGTAAATGCTTATTGAATTAATAGGTAACTTTACGTGCCATAAATGCTCTTTTGATTTCATGTGGAGGCAAGATTTAATTTCTTCATGGTTTGATTCGATGCTGTTGATTTTTTTATGCGAGTTTGAGAACATACAGCTTTTCCACAGTGGTTTCAGTGAGCTAATTTGTTGACAATGTAAGTTATTTATAGTGCTTTGGTTGCAGGAAGTAGAAGGGACAAGTTCCACCAATCCAATGCATAGTATTCTTTTGCTGTTTATTTATTCACTTAACCAGTATTTATAGCTCTTACTACTGGCCTGGATACAGCAGGGAAGAAAATACAACCCCTGCCCTCCTGAAGTCTGCATGCTAGTGGGGAGAGACAGTGAATAAACTCCAGGGTATGTGGTAGTTGGTGGTGATAGAGAGGAGGAGGGAGTGTCATGGAGGCTCAGAGACCTGAAGGATGTGCAGAAATTTAGGGGAAGAGGGCTCCAGAGGAGGGCTGGAGGTGCACAGGAGTGAGCCATTTGGGGTCAAGAAGTGACAGGAATCAGAGTTTGGTTTTGTTCTCAATGAGCTAGGAAGCTAGTGGTGTATTTTGAGCAGAAGAGGGACAATATAGGTTATCCATTTAGAAGGACCACTGTTACTTGAAGGTTAAGGAGGGGAATAGAGAAAACAATTTGGAGGCAATTGCAGTGACCTAGGCAGCAGATGATGGTAGCCTGGCCCAGATGGCAGTGGTGAAATGATAAGAAGTGGTTCAACACTAGTTATTTACTTCAAGGGGAGAAGCTGACAGAATTTGCTGATGAATTAGATGTGGGATGGAAAAGAAAGAAAGGAGCCAAGTTTGACTTTACCTTAATAGCTGAGCACCTCGAAGTATGAAGTCGGCGTTACTCAAATGGAGGATCCTCATATGGGGTAGATTTGAGAGAGGGGGCGGTTTGGGAATAGTTAAGGGAAGGTGCATTCAGATAGCCACGGGGGGGGGCGGCGGGTATTCAGTTGGCATGTGGCTCTCTGAGTCGGAGGGAAGATTGGGATCTTGGCTGGAGTGCAAAGGTGAGTGTCCATGGTATATAGAATGACTGGTGGTCATGAATCTGGAGGAGATCATCTGGGAGGGAGCATAAAGAGAAGAGCTCAAGGCCCCCCAGTGTTTAAGAGTCAGTGGGGGGACAGTGAGGGGTGGCAACACAGAAAACTGAGTCATGCAGTGAAGGAAGAGAGTATAGTGTACCAGGAACCATGTGAATGAAAGGGTCTCTAGAAGGTGGAAAATATCAGCTCTGCCAATGTCATTGGTAACCGGAGAAAGGTAAGATTGAGATGGGCTTTTGGGAGTTAACAGTGTAGAGGTCTTATCAAGGCTCAGCACTTGCTTTTGTGACAAAGCGGAGTTGGAATGGGCTCAACATAGATAAATCTTGAGGATTTGCTCCAAGTAAAGGCAGGAAGGTAGGCCATAGCTGGAGGGGGATGTTGAGCTGGGTGGGGGATGTTGGGCTGCGGGATGGTGTATTTAAGATGGGCAGTAACACAATGTCTTATGGTACTGTGAATGGCTGGCAGAATTAGATGTTGTAGGATAAGGGGACAGTTGCTGGAGCCATGTCATTGTGTAGGTAAAGGGCACTGGTATTGGAATGGAAGTGGAGGGTTGGCCTTGTTTAGGGGTCCAGGTAGTTCATGCAGAGTGAAGGGGAGAAAAGGCAGAGTGTGCACAGACACAGGTGGGTTGGGAATTGGTGCTGGAAGTGATGGGCTTCTCTTTGGAGTATTTGTTTTTTCAGTGAAATGGTGAGCAAGGATAAGATAGAAGATGGAGGGAGGGAGGGAGGGAGGGAGGGGGGAGGGAGGGAGAGAGGGAGGGAGGGAGGGAGGGAGGGAGGGAGAGAGAGAGAGAGAGAGAGAGAGAGAGAGAGAGAGAGAGAGAGAGAGAGAGAGGGAGGGAGGGAGGGGGGGAGGGAGAGAGAAGTATACTATACAATAGTTGGCTAGGAAGGAAAGACTGGCCTAAAGAAGTAAGGTTGGATGGCCAGGGGTACAAAGGGCTCCTGATAAAACCCAAGAGAATTGAAATTTTTGAAATTTTTCCTTTCCTTGCCCGGGATATCTACAGAAGTGTTCCATTGTAGAAATATACCACAATTTGTTCCTCCATTTGCCTACTATTGGATATTAATGTTGTCTTCAATTTTGGGCTATTAAGAATACAGCTACTATGAATATCCTTACACAAGTCATTTTGTGGACATGTGTTTTCATTTCCCCTGGGTAATGTTCTAGAAGCAGAACCACTGGGTTGTAGAATAGATAGATATGTAACTTCATAAGAAACTGCCAGTTGTCTCAAGTGGTTCTGCAAAAGTAACCAGGCAAATGCTTCACCCTTGGGTGGAAATAAGCTCTAGGAAATGGAAAGTGCAAGGTAGTATGAATTCAGTCACAGCTTGGTCATTAGTTAATCTTAGGAAAGTCGCTGAATGTCTATGGACCCAATTTTCCCAAAAGCTACATGAAGGACACAAGCTAGGTAATCTACTAGGTCCAGTTCAGATCCCAAACTCTGCATTTTGGTGAAATTCAACTACATGGTAATAAGTAAACAGAAAGCCATATCTGTGCACATTTTTATTCTGTGGGAGTTCAGCAACATTTAATATACTGGACACAGGAAGAAAATCTTAGAACATAAGGTGCAGAGGCAAAATGATTAGGCTTATATGAAGCACACAGTTGCCTGTGAAAATCACATATTCTTTTAAAGAAAACATCATAAGGTGATAGAGGATTCAACTCAAAATTTGATATAAAGAGTTGTAATAGCTATGAATAGCTCCCACTCTGTTTTCATTAGAACATATACCAGGAGATGCAATTAGACGTTCAAGGAAACACACACACACACACAACTGCTTACACATCCAGTGCTTAGATTGTGTGCCTTGCTTTGAAACTAGAGAAATAAAACATTGGCTTCTCTCACTTTTGCAGTACTACTGGGTAAGAGTTCTAGTCATCTGTGCTCCCTCCAGCCAAGAACAAAGTGAATGTCTGTCCTTCCAGCTCCAGGAGTGATGGCCCATGGCCACCTTTCCCTACATCTTGTGTATAAACAGATCTAAATGCACACCGGCAGGTCTTTGTCTGCCACTTCTTGGCTGCCTGTCCCTGCTCCTCAGCACTCATGGTAAAGACTGACGAGTCACGGTTCACTTGGTTGAAGCCGACTGATAAATAGAGGAAGCTAGAAAAGACAGATTGAGCATCAGTGTGAGATCACGTACTTCTGTAATTTGTCTTTGGAGTTAATGAGAATTTGGGGTGGGAAGGGGAGAACCAGTTGGAGATAACTCTGAGCCAGGTGGGGAATCTTGACTCAGCTGTGATTGGTGGGAAAGATAAATGCCCAGTTGGTGTCCCTCACCCTCCCAGGTCCTGGGTTATGAAATCCTGCCCCCACAGGGCAGGCGAATGTCCTCTCTCAGAAGGGTCTCTGAAGAGTCTGAGCATTGCCAGGCAGACGCAGGCCCATGGAGAGTTGGATTTGAGTGTGAGAAAGGTCAGTTATGCCAACCTCTTGTCACATGCGGATTCCCTTCCACAGCCTCTCTGGCCTCATTGCCTTCTGGCCTCCACTGGAATGCCTACAGTGACCGGAACTCCCTGCCCCAGCACAGTCACTGTAGGACACACACATGTGCTGCTCAGACGTTCTCTCATGTGCAGCCTCACCAAGCCAGTGCCATGCAACCTTTCTCCAGGATGTGATCGGAGAATCTAAACACAAAATCAACCCACAGCTCCATGGGTGGCAGTTCTGGTTGATTTTGTTTCTCTCCTCAGGTGGAGATGGAGATGGATCGTGGGCACTATAAACATTTATTTCTGATCTTTCTTGGTGGTCTGAAGAAGCACAAGTAAGGTCATCCCCCCAGCCCCCCAGTCAGGGACCATTGTATCCTAAGTGGCCCTGATATATCCTTCCATTGATCTAGGAAGATGACTCCTTTCTCACATTGGGATTGTATTTTTTCTTATCTGTTCAAAAGTCTATCTATTGTAATTCTAAAGCAGTGATTCTCCACCAGAGCAACCTTGTTTATTGGGGGACGTTTGGCAGTCTTTAGATGTTTCAGTTGCCACATCTGTTGTAGGGGTGCTGCTGGTATCTGATGGTTTGAGGTCAGGGATGCTGCTAAAGTCCTACAGTGCACAGGACAGCTCCCCCCACCAGGCCCCACCCCAGACAATTATCTGACCCAAAATGTCTTCGCACTGGGTTAGAGACGCTGGTCTAAACAGTGGTTGGCAAACTCGTTAGTCAGCAGAGCCAAATATCAACAGTACAATGATTGAAATTTCTTTTGAGAGCCAAATATTTTAAATTTAAGCTTCTTCTAATGCCACTTCTTCAAAATAGACCCACCCAGACCTTTGTGGAAGAGCCACACTCTAGGGGCCAAAGAGCCGCATGTGGCTCACAAGCCGCAGTTTGCCGATCACTGGTCTGAAGGAATTAGACCAGGCAACAACCAGAAGTACAGTCCAGTGGTGGCCAGCATCGTTGACTCTTGCCCCCCTCCATCCCCCGCCCCTGGCACAAAGCTTTATGAGGACCTAGGAAGATTCAAGAGTTTTAATTCATAAGCAGAAGAGCTTCTGCATTTGTATTTGTGTTCATGCTTCTTAGAGAAGAGTTAGAGTAGACTCAAGCAGCTTGCCACAGAAAAGATTCATTAAGAATCACTTGTTGGGGATGTGGTTGTAATATGTTAATGGCAATTCGCTTTGCTTGCTTTAGTCCATAACTGTCCTCATGGAGGCATGGGCATCTTTGAATCTTAAATGGGGATTTATTTTTTAAAGGTCTCTCGGTTTCTAAAGACCTTTCCTATTTACTGCTAATAAACGAAGTTAGTACAGGTTGTTTGTCGTTACCTGGTCAGCTCCGACTCCTGGTGAGCCTGTGCCTGCCTGCTGTCCACTGCATCCTGGACTCAGCAGCCCTGTTTGGCTCCTGCAGGCCCCTGCCTATGGCTCTCTTTTGGAATCAATTCATCTCATATAGGCCAAGCCCAATCAGAGAAGAGTGGGCAGTCAAGAGCAGAGTTCTAATAGTTTCGGTGCCAGCTTTCAGAGAGCATTTGTTTTTTATTAATTACATAGAATTCTAAATCTGTTGTATCATTGATTGTTGGTGGGGGTTTTATTTCAGTGTTTTTATCTGTGTAGGAGGGAAGACAAAAGAAAAAATTTTGAATAGAATCTTGTGAGGTTTTTATTTCCTTCACGTCTTAAGAAGTCAAAATTACTTTGCTATAACAGCATAACAGACATAAACATTGGATCACTTCCCACCGCCACCCTTTTTGGGTAGAACCCCTGCTGAGAGGGGCCTCACAGGAGCTTGTCAGCCAAGGCAGCAGCCAATTAGATGAGCTCCAGTGCCTCCCCGGCAGCTTTCAGACACATGCCCTGTCACATGTGCCATGAGTGTCAGCTCAGCCCCCTCTTCCCCAGCTCGTTTGACTCAAACCAGTCCTCACCTGGAGCTGAACGGGGTAAACATTTACAGGTTCCGCACTCTGTGCTGGACTCCGTGCTGGGTGTGCGTATTAGAATGGGAAACAGGAAACACATTCTTTGGGGCAATAAAAGCAGGTGCAAGAAGGGGGCCCCTGACTCACAATGAATGTAACTATGAATTGACACAGTATAAACAAAGAAATTAATTGCTCCATCAAGTGAGGTCCTTTTTTTTCTTTCTTTTTTTTCCTTTTTCTGGCGTGTAAGCACAATTACTGAATGACCGTTTTTACTTTTAAATGAAAATTGGCAAAACTAAAGTTAGTGAACTGTGTTAAGTAGTGGTGGACCCATTGGAATTTGAAGGTGTTCTAGAAATCCTCCTTTAGTGATGGACACACACACACACACACACCCTTCTCCATTTTCTTTTATTGTGAGGCTCACAGAAACACACAGTGGTGGGCGCCACTGGGCCTGTGTGCTCTCTGAAGAGTGACTGCTCCCTGCTATTCTAGCAGCACCGGCCCCCATGTGCCAGGCTTGTTCCTGGCTTAAATCATCTCGGTGCTCTGAATCCCTCCTTCTGAGCCAGCCCCCACCCAGGATGGCATTGCGCCTCTCATGCTAAAGCTTGTCTTCTGATCCTCCCATGGAACATGACAGTTTCTCTGTGATGGCCGAATTAATTATCGGAAACGATTTCCTGCAGATAGTTGGGTGCTAATTATGATTGGGACCTTGGAAGCTCTTAAGCCCAAATCTGTTGTTTGTTGTTGTTAAAAATGAAAGACCATAACATATTAATAGAATCGTCTTGGTGTTTTGTTTTGTTTTTAACAACTGAAAGTGATGCAGATTAGGCCAGGAAACTTTGTGCTTAACTGTGAGCTGCATTAAAGCTATTTAATCTTTGATTGTGGGGGAAGGGATTTAAGAAGTAGTTGATTAATTGCTTCTTTCTGGTAAAGAAAGGATTGAGTTTGAATATTTCAATGCAAAGCAAAAAAAGCAAAACTGACATTGATTAAAATGGAAGTAACATTTGGGGAGGTGTTCTCAGAATTTCTAAGTTTGATTACCTGATTTGATTGCATGCTTTGTCCCAGGTTTGTGAACTCTTTGTAGCCAGTTCTGCCTGGGAAGAACTGTTTTCAATTAAATGGATCATGAGCACTGGAGAAGGAATCATGAAACGCACCTGTGGTGCGGGGTCATGGTGAGAACAAAACTGCCCAGCTCACAGAGCCACGGTTTAGGGGTGGGCCTGTGCTAATACTGGCCTTGGATATCATTTCATTCTTCCCATCAACAGCTTCGTTAATGAGGTAGAGAGAGGAAGGTGGGTGGGTCCTTCCTGGAGCTCTGTGACACCAGAAGGTGGATGCTTTCACTGGATCTCACTGGGGGGAACAAAGAGGCCCCAGACCCTTGATCATTAGAAGGGATGATATCTATTGGATACTGTTCAAAAAGTAGGAAGAGGACTAAGTATTAATGGGAAAGCAGAAAAGTAGAGAAAATAAGAATAGGAAACTTCCTAGTCAATTCACATAGGTATTTTTCTATTTTATTTTTTTTGTAAATCCTCATCAGAGGATATTTTTAGAGAGAGTGGAAGGGGGGGGGAGAGAGAAAGAGAGAGAGAGAGAGACAGAGAGAGAGAGAGAGAGAGAGAGAGAGAGAGAGAGAGAGAGAGAGAAACATTGATGTGAGAGAGACACTCTCACATCAGTTGGTTGCCTCCCGCAACAAGGTACATGTCCTTGACTGGAATTGAACCCAGAATCCTTCAATCTACAGGCCAGTGTTCTATCCACTGAGCCAAGCCGGCCAGGGCTGGGCTGGTTTTCTTTTGCAGGGCTGCAAGGCTTGCAATGTGATATAGGCAATGTTCCCAGCATAAATCTAGAAAAATCTTGAATAAATATGTAAACAAAAGGCACCCAGAAAATGAATACTTTTGGGAGATTCCATAGTGTTTTTTACAAATAGGGTGTGTGTGTTTTTTCTAAAAAAAAAAAAAAGTTCAGTGATTCATTGTTTTTTGTTAAATCAGGTGGCTGATATAAAATAAAAATACGAAAAGTACATGTATCGTATGTTGCGTCTGAGACATTACTTGTCAGAATGACTGTCTGGCAGAAACATGCACTGCCCTTTAGGTCTTACTTATGGACATGGCTGAGCGTTAGGTCCCTACTCATGAACCACTGTCAGTGCAGAATCATTTCTTGGGGAAATTAACAGAGGTAAAGACAGGAGGATAGAGTAAACGGCAGTGTTGCATGCAGAACAGGCTGTCGTGGGGGACACATTTCTGTATAAGGGGCTATTTTAAAGGCTCTGAAGTTTTCTTCCAATTACAGATTGGTTGAATTTCCTGATACTTTTTCCTGCTTCCAACATAAGACTGCAAGATAAGACAAATGGAAGTTTAGAGAATTGTACTTATTAAATCTCATTTCTCTTTTTCTCTTCCAACTTCTTCTTGATCATTTTAATCTTACCATGCAGCAATTCAGGACCCCAGTTTTCCCTCACACGACCTGGAGGGCAAAGCCCTCTGTGTTTAAAGAGACTCAGTGCCCCCAGTCTGCCCTAGTTCTGCTCCAAGGAAGCTGTGCTGTAGCAGAGCGGCACCTGGCACAGGTAGAGATTGGGAGCTTGGCTCTGTTGGGAAGGGTGAGGAAGGTAAGGGCCAAGCCAGCAGCATCAACACAAGTTTCCTGGATTTGTTCACAAGTTTCCCTGTTCATTTAGTCACACACTTGTTCACTCACTTACGGGCTCACAGTAACTTGCTGAGTGTGAATTGAGTGCCAGAAACTGTACATCCGTTCTTGTGAAGAAGACATGGGCCCCACCAATAGGGTGCAACTCCCCACCAAGCATTGCAGCAACCTTGTGGCCTTATGACCTCACACCAGCAACTTCCATAGACGTGAAGCACGTGGGAACTGGGTTAATACAGCCCAAGAGCTGGGCACACTCTTTTATGAATGAACACAGGAATTACAACTTTACACTCCCCAGTTTTTTAATATTAGAAAACTACAACTAGCACCAGTGGTTTAATCATTGTGTCTGGACACTGTCAGCTTTTATGTGAGACTTTGGGCAGAGTGATGTAGTCATTCTGAAAATATTCTGGAGCAGGCTTCCAGTAGTTTTTTGCTTTGTTTTATTTTGTTTTTAATTCCCACATGAGAATGTTTTCTTTTAAATTGTATTTTTGGGGGATGGAGGGTCAGAGAGAGAGACAGAGACATCGATCAGTTGCCTCCTGTTCTCATATAGGCCCTGACTGGGAATCGAACCCGCATTCTGTTGGTGCACAGGATAACACTCCAACCCGCTGAGCTCCCAGCTATGGCACTTCTAGTAGTTTTGAACATGTTTCTGCCCCGGCCCATCCCTGTCACCTTAGCTTACTGGTGCCCCTGCCAAGGCCCAAGTTTTCATCCTATCTAATAAAGAGGGAATGTGCAAATTGACCATCACAAAGATGGCAGCACCCACAGCGGAGGTGGGGTTTCCATAACACAAGATGGCTGCATCCACAGCAGAGGCTGAGTTCCCATAATGAGCCTTAATGAGTAATCAGCAGTGACCTGAGGCTGGGACGCCTGCCTGGCACAGCTTTACATGTATCCTGAGGCTGCATGCACCCTCTGCCCACCTGGTGGGTCTTGATGGGTACCTGAGGCTAGAACCCCACCCAGCAGGGCTTGACAAGGTGGGTCTGGATCGCTCCCAATGGGGGTGGGTCTGGTTGGGGCCGGGTCTTGAGCATTTTTGAGGTGCCATGGGTGGGCGGGGACTTGATTCTGGGTCCCATGGTGCACTCCAGACTCTGACAGGAGGAAGATTTTCCTATACATTTTACTAATTTTCTTTCATCTCTGACACTTCTGTTATAAAGGGCAAATGGCAATATTAAAATATTTCCTCTAATTAATCCCCTGAATTTAATGGCAATATTAAAATATTTCCTCTAATTAATCCCCAGTGCATGAATTTCTTGCACTGGGCCACTACTTTGTAAAATAAGACTTTTAAATGAAGAAATTTAAGGTCCTAATTTTAAAAATCTATGCTTTTTACTTTAATGGGCAATATCATCCCAGTGATTTTTAAAGTTTAACCCAATGATTGTGTTACCATAATGGGGAAGAAAACCCAACCAAACCCTTTTTCCCCCATTTAGGACAAGATATATTTCAAAAATGTCATTTGAGCTGCCTGAGAAGAAGTATTTTAGTCATAACACCTGCCATTTATTGAACAATTAAAATGTGTTGACCTAAGAGACATGATCTCACTTAATACAACAATTTAGGAGGGAGGTTCTGTGATTACCTTTGTACCATTAGAGTGTTCATACTGTCCCCAATGTACAGATGAGGAAATTGAGGCTCAGAGATTAAGTAACTTCTCAGAGATCAATGAATCTTAAGATGGGGTTTGAATCCAGACCTTCTATGTGCCTTAAAGAACCTGTCCACTCATAGTCTCATCAGCTTTCTAGCCACAGTGCCATCACAGAAGAGAGCTCCAGTGTCTGCCCGGGGGGTGGGTAGAATGAGATTGAAAGGATTTAATGAGATCACTGCAGACATACTTATGTAGCCTTTCTGTATATTTCCTTTTATTGACTATTTTGTGTCACAAGGCACAGAGGAATAAGTGTTTCCAGTGTTTTAATTTTCTTGACAGTGATTCTAGTGATAAACCTTCATTAATTAAAATCTATATATATAAAAGGCTAAGCAACCATCGCATCCAAAACAACTGAACAGGCTGTGTAGGGCAACCAGGCTGGCAGGGGGGTTAGTGAGGGGTGACCAAACAACTGAGCAGCAGGCTGCATGGGCTTACCAGGCCTGCAGACACAGGAGGGGGGGCAGTTGGGAGTGACCAGATTGGTGAGGGGGGAGGCAATTGGGAGTGACCAGGCCAGCAGGGGGCGCAGTTAGGTGCAATCAGGCAGGCAGGTATGTGAGTCCCAGATTGTGGGAGGGATGTCCTCCTGATGGGTCCTAGATTGGAGAGGAGGCAGGCTGGGCTGAGGGGATCTCCTCATGCAAGAATTTCGTGCACCGGGCCTTTAGTAATTACTTAATCCTCTGGCAGCACGATACTTAAGTGTAGTCTCTTGAACCAGCGGCATTGGTATCGCCCACTAACTCCTCAGGGCCACCAAATTAGACTTTGCACGTGCACAGGTTCCCTCCATGTGCAGGGGTTGGGGAGCTCTTCGTGTCTAGCAGGTCCCAAGAGAACCCTGTGCTGCAGGCAGAGAAACACACCACTGCTTGCGATCGCAGTGCTAGTGGCTCTGTGACCAAGGGTGAAGGTGTGGAGAGCAGGGCAGCCAGGAAGAGTGGTGGCCTAAGCATAAGAAAAGCTGTCAGATAAAAATCCATTTCCATGGGCCTTTTTACATAGTTGAGGAAGAAATATTCTTTATTCTTTTGGAAAGAATTATTCTAGTATGTTTGTAAGTTCAAAAAATAAAGTCTAATTAATGAAAAATAAGAATTAATAGAAAGAGAAGATGAAAACTTAGTTATAAAACACTTAAGGCTCTCATTTTAAGCTCACTGCAGGATTTCTAGCCCCTTTTGTTTTGGGTGGGGGGTTTTTTCTCCCCTAAAAATTTACATTTCCTATAAAATAATTCCAGAGTGAAAAATCATACATGTCGTATGAAATAATTACCATATTTGTTGTTAAAAGGAAATACACAGCATGCAGCCCCAAATGCCTTTCCTACCTGTCTCATACACAACATTTTATATTATAACATAGAAGAAAATATATAAGATTTCTTGCAATCAGTTTATTCTAACCTACAAGTCAAAATTGAAGCTTAGCTTATTTAGAGAAGGTAAATTATGTGTTCAGTGACGTTTTTAGGTTTGCATTGAAAAAACTAAGAATTGTGTACAAAACATGAATGGATTATATTGTAAATCAAATCTGTTGTGAACTGTGCAGATGTAAGTGTGTTAAAACATGTGCTCTGATGCGGAGGAAGAGTATTACAGACTCTTTGCCCTCGTGACTTGTGACGTACTGATATGTTACAGCGGGTGGAAGCACCTGGCGGCGTTGCTAGGATTCCCAGAGCGCTCCCTTCCAGCGTCTAGGCGCATGTCCTCCAAACTGCTCATTAATGTAAAGTCAGTTTCATATATGGAGATGTTTAATCGATTGGCAGGCTCCTATCAATAAATATGTCTCTTAAGTGGTTTGTAATAGACAGGCTAATGAAGTCCTCTATGCGTGTCAGAGCTATTGGGAACACCTGTCCTCCTCCTGAGCGTCCTGCCACGCGTTGTCTGTCTCCCTCCGACGCATGGGAAGAATGTCCTTCAGCATCGCTGTCTGACCCAGGGAGGGGGTATCTGGAGAACTAGAAAGTGAACTTCATTTTTTAAATGTATCTTTATTGATCTCTAAAAGGAAGGGAGAAGGAGAAAGAGAGAAACATCAATGATGAGAGAGAATCACTGATCGGCTGCCTCCTGCACGTGCACCCTGGGGATTGAGCTCGCAACCCTGACTGGGAATCGAACCATGACCTCCTGGTTCATGGGTTGATGCCCAACCACCTGAGCTTCATTTTTTTGCCAGTGGTTAGTCAAGCAATGCAAGGGTGGTCACTGGTGAGACAAATGATTTTAATAGTAACATTCCCTGAGCAGTTGTTGCATGCAAGGCTCTGTGCTTAGTACTCCGGCTTCAGTCACCTCAATCATTCAGCCTTAGCAGCAGCCCTGTGAGGGGGGGCAATGTCTCAGACCTCTCAGACCCTTTTTTGTAATCAACATTTTTGTCAGGCCGCTGCAATCCTGAAACAGATTGCGTTCCACGTGACATTGTTTTTAAAATGTCGTTGTCATTCCGTTTTTCCTATCTTTGAAGAAGGAAACGTCGCCAGTTTATCAGTGCTGCTCACATGCGGAGCCAGGGAAGTGCCGCCGCCTCCATCAGAGCACACTGGGCCTCTGCCCTTACCAGCGCTGACCACCTTGGAAGGGCAGTAACTTCTGTCTTGAGATCTTTTCCACTTTAAAATTTCCAACTCCACCTATCCCAAGAGCTCATAGGCCCAGACAGGCAGACCTGGAAAATGCAGTATTAGGTTTATTAATATTGAGCAATGGTGTATTTCTCTGCCTGTAGCACCAGGCATTGTGAGAGTGGACAGGCGGATGCCTGGTGGGGGAAACCCCAGACCCAGGGGACGGAGCTCTTCACAGGTGGACAGTGAGAGAGGAAGCCTGCTTCCTGCTCGAACCTGGTTCCTATCCTCCGGGAAGCAGGCAAGAGAAGGCTTCCTTCAGCATGTGTGGAAGGCTTATAGTGAAGGAGTACAGTGACTGGTTCTGCCTGGATTTCCCCAAGCTCCTCCACTTGTCTTTGTTTATTAATAAATACGGTGCAACTAATTTTCCCATCTGGCAGCGCACAGAGAGGGTCATCAAAATGAAGTAGTGGTTATTGCTCCTAAATACTAATGAAGGTGAGATCCACTTGGCATGGGAGAAAGGTGGGTCTTTATTTTAAAGTTCTTAATTAAGAATTGCCAAGTGACTAATATTAATTAGGAAGCCAGCTGTATCCTTCAGTTCTGCGGTATATTTCTTCTTAGGAACCTTTGAAGGGAGTAATTCTGAGCCTCTTTTAATCAATCAGCCCGGGAGCAGTTATCTATTAAGTATACTCTGTCTGTGGGCCCAGGCCATGCGGACAGAGATTTATAAGGTACAGTCTCTGCCTTCAGAGGAGTGTGCACCAGCAGAGAGGTGTCAGCTGGCTCTGTGTCATAGGGGCTGGCTAAGGAGCGTGGCGGTGCAGTGGGAGGGAGCTCTCACACTTCACGGGAGCCCTCTCTCTGCCAGGGTCGCAGGGCCTGCCGGTCATGGGAAGGTCTGTAACACGAGTGTGGTGGGTGCACAAAGGCTGAGGGCCACCCAGCAGACTGGAAAGTTGGAGTTCAAAAGAAGGAATAAAGATTGTGGGATGAAATAGTGGGGATGACTAGAATGGGCTGCGAAGAGAGAGGAACAAGATTTTCAATGGATAATGAGCCCTGGGCAGCCCCCAGAGGTGGAAGGAAAGGGAGCAAGCCAGAGGGCCAGGAAGGGAAGGAATGGGCAGTGCTGGGACTCGCCCCAGCTCTTCAGAGCCCAGCCTCTGCCCAGCTGCTGGGTGATGGTTCTGTTGTGCTGTTCATGCCTCCACACACGTACTTTCCAATATGGCAATATTTCCAAAATGTTATCATGCTGGACACAGTGCAGTGGCCGTGTACTAATATACTTTTAAATTCCATCTGCATTATTAGCACATTTTCAACCACTTTCTTTAGTCTAGATTAGGGGTGTCGAACTCAATCAGAGAAGGGGCCAAAATCTAAAATCCAACCTAAATCGCGGGCCGAATGGTTTACTGAACAGTCATAAACTGTCATTGTGATGGAAACGCAGCGGAGTGCAGTGATGACAGCGCGGTGCGGGCCACATTGCAAGGCCTGGCGGGACGGATTTGGCCCACGGGCCTTATGTTTGACACATGTGGTCTAGATGTTCAACAGTACCGTATATGAAACCCATGATTTGTAGTGTTTCCCAGTTTCCTACCATGGCCAATCTCAAGCTGCCAATATGATGGCATTGGGCGTGGAGTTGAGAATAGTGGTACATACATCCATTTATTCTATATCTGGTACATTGATCCAGTAGCTGCAAATAACCCCAAGAGCATAGAAAAGAATAAAATGGATAAGCATAGGAAAGTGAGAAGTTTTTGCTTTTTGAGACAGGTTAATGTATGTATAAATTGATTCAAAATAATCTGAACACATTTAAAATGTGATTTTTTTTTAATCTTCCAATGTAGCCTCCTGCAGGGATTTATTTAGCCCCCTGAGCTGGAGGGTGGGGGACTCTCAGGTCTTAGAAGGAGGGGCTTTATATGAAGCACTTCAATCTCTCTGTCCACATCCCTGTGTTCTAAGTCTCTTGACATTGATATGTTAATATCCACCGAATTCTAGTTTTTTGAACCCCTAGCGATTGAAGATGGATTATCTGAAGATGAAGTTGTAAATACTTACTTTTGACTTTGCCACATTTATTTTTTTAATTTATCTTTATTGTTGAAAGTATTGCAGATGTCCTTTTTTTTTTTTTTTTTTTTTTTTTTTTTTTTTTTTCCCCCACTGAAACTCTCCAACCTATCCCCGCCCTTCCCAAGCCTCTTCACCCAAATCTGTGTCCATAGGCTAGGCATATGTGCATATAAATTTCCCAATTAACTCCCCTTCCCTCCCTCTGAAATTTGTAATTCTCTCTTCCTTACATCCTCAGAAGCTCAGATAGCTGAGCTATATCTGGGAGTGAGTCTGTGGGTCTCCTGCATCACTGATCTCACTGAACATCTCTGAGATGGGGGGGATGGTATATCAAAGGGGGCTGGGTGGGGTGAGGGACGCAGCCATTTATCACTGACCCCAGAAATCTGCAGCCCTCCACGCTCCCTCACACTCTCGGGGCAGCTTTCCTTCAGGTGGCCTAGGAGAGCTGCAGGTCAAGACCCCCTAAGTGCGAGCCCAGCCGTGCTTATTCACACGTGTGTTCTCTGTAGACTTGGACTCAGCTTAGGGAGCAGTTTGATGTGCGCCTCTCTGTAAACTGCTTGCTGACCTCCTTCTTCTCCCATCTGTTCTGCTAGTGCTAATTTTCCTCCAGGTTGCATGGTGTGTGCGTGGTGTGTGTGTGAGTGTGTGTGTGTGTGTGTGTGTGTGTGTGGACAGCCTCTACCCTTGGTTTATAAACAGCCGTTTTCACTAAACCCCCATATCCAGAACAAGCTTTTTCCCCAAATAAAACACTTCTCACTGAGGGTTTTCTGGAACCCTACCTGCTGCTGCTTTGGTGAAGTCCAGATCAGCTGCCTTGCTTGGATTGTGGCCCTCATTCTGTGGCTCTGAAATCTTGTTATAACAGACAGTTTCCTTCCCAGGAGAAGCAGCCTTAGAACTAGTGGACCTCTGCTTTTCTCTTTATTTTTTAACTTGGAGAATTTCACTAACTTCGTGTCACCTTCTTCCTCCTATTGAATCTGTTAAAATATTATAGCTGCATATGAGCAGGATCTATACAGAAAACAAAATAAGTACAGAAACACTGTTCATGGAGAGCGATGTTGCCATATCCACATAACCCTGTGTTATAAGGTTTAATGTTTTTCCTGAAATCAATTCACATTCTTAAATTAATTTTTAAAAGAAACTATACTACTACTGAGAAGAATACACACATAGAAATCAAAATGTAAAGCTTGCATCACTGATCTCACTGAACATCTCTGAGAAACATACTGGGGGGGATGCTATATCAAAGGGGGCTGGGTGGGTGAGCGACTTATCCATTTATCCCTTGCTTTAATATTCAAGTTTAATTCACTTGCTAGTTTTGTTTACGCCAGGATGTCTCAGCCTCGGCACTGTTGACCTTTTGGAGCAGACAGTTCTTCGTTGGAGACTGTCCTGTGTGTCCGTAGGATGTTTAGCAGCATCCTTGGCCTGTAGCACTCCCCCAGTGTGACAACCACAGGTGTGTCTACACATTGCCAGCTGACTCCTGGTGGAGGGCAGATCTGCCTGGTTGACAGCCACTGAGTAACACATAAGTCATTATGTTATTTTTACTACTGTGGTGGTTGTGCTTTAGTAAGTGTGTATATTTAAAATACACTGAGACCTTGTTTTATAGCATTCTGGTGACTATGCGTGTAGCTCCCCTGTTATAGGAAAATGGAAGTGGCCGTGGCCTCTCTCTCCTGAGAACGCCTTGGGCACACTTCTCTATTGAGGTGAGCTGCCCCTGCCCACCATTTGTCGGTTCCCAAAGGACTTCTTGGTGAATGAAGTCCATTCACTAGGCGTTTTTCTAGCTTATGTGCAGATATGCCTCATTTTAAGAAAATTCAATGACAAATGACTTTATTTACTATTTACATCAATGAAGGCCTGCATTCTCGTGAGATACTACTTTAAATGTATTGTCTTTTTTATTTTAACAGAAGTCGTTTTTTATTTTCTGTGAAAAAACTAAGCTTAGATAGGTTAAGTGGCTTGCCCAAAGCCACAGTGCCGAAGTTACTTTTCTATTAAAGGGGAATACTGGAAGCTATGTCTCCCCAACAGAGAAATGTTTACATTAATGATGAAATACAGCATGGATTCACAGGTACCCTGTCAGTAATTTTGTTTATGATTATGTGATAAATATCGATGCTGGACTTTTGTTTAAAATAATAATCCTATTATAAAATGATAAACTATGATAATTACTGCTTAAAAAATACTTTAGATGTAAACTTGAAAGAAATTTACGAAGATAATAGTGAAAGGCAGAAGGCATCTGACTTTCTAAATGGGTTGAAGTAAGTTAAAATCAAAGGAAGATATAGTTAAAATTACTGCCAAAGTTTCCTTTTCTTATGATTCTAGCTAAGAAATGTGTATTTTCTGCACATGTACAAATGTTCATGTGTCCATATGTCTGGGGTCAGCATTCTTTCACAATTGATTTAATTTTTGCTTTCTCTCTGGCCAGCTTCCTCTTATTGACAAAAAGAAACTCGAGATATTTCGATGGGATACCCAGCCAAAATAATATGCAATGATGGAAGGGGCAGTGGGTCTGCTCCCTCTGTCTTGGGTGGTTCGTTTTTTTGTTTTGTTTTGTTAATCCTCATCCAAGGATATTTTTCCCATTGATTTCTAAAAAGAGTAGAAAGGAGTGGGAGAGAGACAGAGACAGAGATAGAGACAGAGATGGACATTAACATGTGACACATGGATCGATCGCCTACCACATGAGCTATGACAGGGCCAGGAAT
Organism: Pipistrellus kuhlii; assembly: GCF_014108245.1. NCBI lineage: Eukaryota > Metazoa > Chordata > Mammalia > Chiroptera > Vespertilionidae > Pipistrellus > Pipistrellus kuhlii. The sequence continues at coordinate 106,569,577 of NW_023425404.1, read as the reverse complement.
TGAACCTGCTCCCTCAGTGCATGCCGTTGACCAGGAATCAGCATGAGACCCGGTGATCTAACTACTGATCCAGATAGGCCAGTGCTGTTTGTTTCCTCTGAGGTGAGACTAAGCCTTACCTCCTGAAAGACAGGGCAAGTTTTGTTCACTCCTAGTGACAGCCATTGCTCATGTTGCTGTCATAGAGGGGTAATGATTGTAGGCCACGTTGTCATCAAATTGATGAGACTGAAGTGCACACATGCCATGCTCTGTTATGTCAGCCAAATAGACACTTGTTGTCCTGCAGGCAGGACATAATACAGGCAGTCCTCGGGTTGCGTTGGACTCGATGTACGTCATTTTGTGATTACGTTGCCATCTCCCATCTATACTAGTAAAAGGGTAATATGCTAATTAGACCGGGAGACCTTCCGGATGTCCTTCCAGACAAAGCCATGTAGGAGGGGCTGAGGCATAGGCAGTTAGGGGCGATCAGGCCAGGAGGGGGGCAGTTGGGGGCGATCAGGCCAGCAAGGACGGGTGGTTGGGGATGAGCAGGCCAGCAGGCAGAGTAGTTAGGGCTATCAGACAGGCAGGCAGTCAGGTGAGCAGTTAGGAACCAGCGGTCCTGGATTGTGAGAGGAATATCCAACTGCCCCCAAGAGGTCCCAGATTGGAGAGGGTGCAGACCGGGCTGAGGGACACCCCACTCCTCCCTGTGCAGGAATTTTGTGCACTGGGCTACTAGTTTATTTATATATATAAATAAAATAATGGAACTTTTATATATTTATATGTTTATAAAAGTTCCATTATTTTAATGTATGTACATACGTGCTTTATTTTTTTTTTATTATTTATTTACCACAAGTAAAGGTCAGGAATAGTTATCTTTTTTTTAAATTGTTTTTGCTGTTTCACTTCATTGCTGTCTACGTGCTCCATGTGAGTAACGTAAGTGCTTATGTAGGTGGGTTCAACTTATGGCAAAATCACGTTACATTGTGCTGTAGGAACGGATCTCCGGCAGAACCCAAGGACCTGCTATACATTTTTTAAAAACTGCATGGGTGTTATTGCACATGATACTTTTTTTTAAAACTTCTTCCCTCAATGTCTTTCCATTCATTTTTAATTTCTTAATACTTCTTTATTGACACATGTGCTTTAAGTGGAGTGTTTGGGTAACAGTCATGAACTTTGTTTTCAAGATTTGCTAAGTATCTTACCTTTAGTCCTCATAACCATTGTGTTAGTGATAGGGAGAAAGTGTAACAGTCCTCACCTCTGTGGCTCTATATGGTGGTATATCCCACAGTGATTTCTTCTGAATATGGGGTAAGTCAGTTCCATTTTAGGTGCTTTCTTTTAGGTGTGTATAGTTCTTGTTAAATGCTATCAATTTCTTCATTTAATATCTGCTAAAAATTTGTAATGCTTTTTGCTTATTGACTGTTTCCATGTGTTACATCTAAATTGAAATTGAGATTTTGGTTAAATAATTGCCTTAGCCAGTTTGGCCCAGTGGATAGTGTCAGACTGCAGACTGAAGGGTCCCAGGTTCAATTCTGGCCAGGTTCACATGCCTGGCTTGTGGGCTCGATCCCCCAGTAAGGGGCGTGCAGGAGGCAGCTGATGAATGATTCTCTCTTTATTGATGTTTCTATTTCTCTCTCCTCCCTTCCTCTCTGAAATCAATAAAAATGTATTTTTAAAAATAATTGCTCAGCAGGATTATTTCCCTTGAGTACATGAGGATGTGGTTTATTAATCTTGTCCCTATTGTAATGGGAGGGTGCATACAGCTCATCTCAATTTTAAAGGAACTCTTAGCCATATTGGAACTCCTTTTTTCTTTTTTTTTCCTGGACTTGATTCTATGCCTACCCTCCCCATAACCACTCAGTTTCCAAGAACTATCACCTGGTGTGAGGTTGTTTTATGTGTTTGCATACCAGTACATGCGGTCCTCACACCCATAGTTGGATATTCTTCTGCATTCACCAAAGCATTGTGTCCTGACTGGGAAAAATTTGAAAATGTTGTTTCTAAAGAGCTGTAGGCATTTTAATAACAGTTTCTTCTCAGCTTTTCTCTGATGTGTCTCAGAAGAAACGTACAGTAACAGAATGTGGCATTACTGCAGCATGCCTATCTGAATAGACTTCAGCCCATCGAGCTAGATTTCCCTGAAAAGGGAGCATTCCTAGCCATGTACCCACTAAAAAGACACCCAGGGTGATAAGCCCAGACTTTTGGCGTCTGCAGGTATCATTTTTTTTATTTTCACTATTTGAAATTATTCTCCAGTGCCATGGCAAACAGGACCAGAGCTCATGGCCTTTATGAAAAGGAGCACTGCCCAGTATCTGGTGGGTGTGGACTGAAACCTCAGGCCCAGTGAGAGTCTAACGTTGGTCTCCGTGCCTTTGTGCAGGCGGCCTGAGGCGGAGCAGTGATGTGGTCTCTCCAGGGACTCACAACCTACTTATAAGTAATTCCAAGTGCTTGAAGCATATGGACATTTCACTCTCAGCTTAATATGCAACATGCAAAATGAATTTTTCACATTGGTTTTTTAAAAATTGGAAAAATTCCAGCTTTCCCTCACTGGTGTGCCTTTTGGAGTTAGCGCCCTTCAGAGCAGCTGGAGAGGGACTGACTGTGATGTAAGCAGAGTGGTGTTTGCAAGTGAGAGCTATGTGAGAGGATGATTTTGGAAACACAGCTTGGGTGTCGAATTGGACAAAGAGTCATTACTGAGGGAAAAATAACCAGAAACACATTGCTAATACTCTCTCGGAGTTGGGGCTGGAGAGCCATACTGTGAAATGAGGGGAAGATACATAAAGAGGAAAACAGCAAATTAAGAGGACAAATAACCTGGGGGGAGGAGGGTGCCCACTGGCATTGGCAGAGAACATATAACCAGCATCTGACGCATTTCCTTAAGATTCAGTGTGTTTGCAAATTGCTCCGTTGCATCTTACAGAATCTAATCTGAGCAACGAAGAGCTGACTAGTGAACATAGTTGGTTGAATTCCCTCAGTACTCCTGAAATATAACAGAGCAAGGAACAGTATAATGAAAAATAACAGAGAGAGTAGCTAGGGGCTTAACTTATGATCAGTGTTCATTACAACAAATGACACTCACTGCAGAGTTACCATAAAGATTATTGACTCTTACGTAATGTGGTTCCCATCTGAATAGATTCGGGAACAGCTTAGCCTGAGAATGGGAGAGCTGAAGCAAGAGGAGGATGGAAGATGCACTCAATGCCCTTAATCGTTTGTTCAATTAGTACTAGTGAGCCGCCCATTCAGAACCCTGGACAGAGCCAAGGCTGGCCCTGCTTCCCCAGGGACTGCGTGGTCCTCTTGGGCATTGACCAGCATGTGATATGAAGACCAGGCTCAGACAGTGACCAAACATTTTCAAAATTATTTTGCAATTATAGTTGACATTCAGTATGATATTTGTTTAGGCATACAACCCAGTGATCAGACATTTTTACATACTTTACGAAGTGGTCAACTAGATACAGAAAGTGACTAAACTTCTTGATAGCTTTATATCCAAGTTTTATATCCATCTATGTTCTCTACCATTTTTTTGTTTGTTTGTTTTTCTCAAGTATACATGTTGCAGCATTTAAAAAATATCTCTTTGGAAAGAAACTGTCATTTATATGATTTCATCCTGCTAATGACTCTGTGAAGTATGTGCTATTACTAACAGTTCCATTATATAGATGAAAAAGTATGCTCAGAGAGGTTTAGTTCACCAGGTTTACTCAGCTGCAAATTATCATAGATGAACTCCAAACTAGGTCTCTCCAGCAGTCTGCCAGACATTCCACAAAGAGATTTATGTTCGTTCGTTCTCTCTCTCTCTCTGTCTCTCTCAATCTCAGGTGAGATACTGCAAAATGGCTGAATGATTTGACCTCTCTTAACAGTGGTTGAAATGAAAAAGAAAGTTTATGTTTAATGTGTGGCTAGACACAGTGCCAAGCTCTTTACCTGATTTCCTCATTCAGTCCTCCCAACTGTAAGCAATGGAGGCCTCATTATTATACCTGTTTCACAGGTTGAAAAACTGAGGCTTAGAGGAGCCCAGGCTGCACAGCCAGTGTTCAGACAAGCCTGGCTCACCGTGGGCAATTTGTAAGTCAGCTCTGCAAATGGCCTTCAGAAGAGAGGCCCCCCGCCAGTAATATTAGCCACAGGTGAGGGCGGAGGCCTTAGGAGATGCAAGCACAGGGGACCCCGATGAGGCTAATGGGTGAGGGGCTGTGTTGTTGCAGGGAAAGGAGCAGTGGCATTTGGGAACAGGTCAGCATTTGTCAGAAGAATAATGAAGGCATTATGGGAGTTCAACAGTGGATGGGTCTTTGGGTCTTCCCATTCTTTAGTTTTCAGTTTCATATTTCTGAGTTTTATGGGGGGAAAATATCTTGAGAAGGAGTGGGGAATTTAAAAATAATGTTACCTCAGTGTAGCCAACAGGCTTAATATATGTCCCCTATCTCTTCTGCGCACCTTGTTCTCTCCTTTGTAAAAGCCTCATGGCTACCCTAGCCAGTTTGGCTCAGTGGATAGAACATCAGCCTGCAGACTGAAGGGTCCCAGATTCGATTCCCGTCAAGGGCACATACCCAGGTTGCAGGAGGCAGCCAATCAATGATTCTCTCTCACCATCGATGTTTCTATCTCTGAAATTAATATATATATATTAAAAGCCTGTGTCCACCTGCAGTGAGATTCTATAGACCTCCCTGCATCCCAGCACTCATACTCTGGCCTTTCAGTTGGAGATGGACAGGGGATGAAGCAGGAGAGGGTGGAGTACCCAGAGTCCAGATTTAGGATTTGCCTTTTCAGAAGAAGCAGAGCTGAGTGCCAGGGTCTGGCTTGCCTGAGAAATGGCAAATCTTATTAATGTGCTCAGCTTATAGCTGCTGCTTCTTGGATTCCTCCTAGCATAAGCCTCTGGAATGTATGCTCTGGCCAATGTCAAGCTGAGCATTTTTGGCTTTTGTGGGTATTTTTATGTTTTCTTGCTTTGGGGAAAGAGAGGGACTGACTATACTTTCCTTCAACCAAGCAGCGTTCATGGGCTTTAGGACTCATTTGTATTGGCCTAAAGACCTTCCCAGGTTCATACTCAGAACTATTATAAACAATTAAAGATATTGGAAGGACCTCAGATAAGTAAGATTACTTTTTTAAAAAAAATTATGTGGTATATATATTCATCATTCCTTTCCCTAAGGCACTAAAAGTAGCCATGTGCCACCAAAACCGGTTTGGCTCAATGGATAGAATGTTGGCCTGTGGACTGAAGGGTCCTGGGTTCGATTCCAGTCAAGGGCATGTATCTTGTCTGCTGGCACATCCTTAGTGGGGGGTGTGCAAGAGGCAGCTGATCGATGTTTCTCTCTCATTGATGTTTCTAACTTTCTATCCTTCTCTCTTCCTCTCTGTAAAAAATCAATTATATATATATAAAGTAACCGTGTGCCAAAAAAACGTCCCTCAGCTTTCAAAAAGTACAAGAAGGTGACTCGATGCCACCGGACTCCATGTTCTCGGTCTGTGTTGTGCAGAACGGTGACCGTGGGGGCCTGTGGCTCCTGAATTCTACTTGTCTGATTGGGATGCGCCTTCAGAGTAAAATATTTACTAGATTTCGAAGATACTTAGTACCAAAAGATCATTACATGTATGTGACATACTTAACAAATCCTTTATCTTTAAATTGAGGATACAATTGATAATTAATTGTTTATATTGATTATAGGTTGAAATCATATTTTGATATACTTGGTTCAATAAAATATATTATTAAAAGTTCATTTTATCTGTGCCTTTTTACTTTTTAAATGTGGCTACTGTAAAATGTAAAGCTATATGTATAGATCTCATATTTTGGACAGAGCTATTGTATAAATATGTGAAAATGTGGACTATGTTTCCATAGATTAGAAGTACTATTAATGTGTATTAAAATAAGATTTCAAAAAATAACTTTTGAAATATTTATGAGGGGGAAATTAACTTGCTGTAAATATTCAATATAGCAGGAATTGCTCACCAATAAGAGGGCTTGTTTTACTATTTGCTGGAAAATATGTTAGGCAGAGATATTCATGGTTATTAATAGCCATTCAGGGAGAATATTTTTCCATGAGAATAATAGGTGAGCTTGAGTCCATTATTGCACAACATGGTTTGTTACTATTGGAAGGAATTACTGTGCATGTGTTTCCTCTGTGACTTTTCACCCAGGCGTTGTTATGTCAGCCACCTCATGAGCACACCCACTGGATGGACTGGAAACCATACCAAAGGCAGGCCCAGGCAGCATTCCATGGGTCCTCTGGTCCTCTGGCACCTCCACCTCATGCTCTGACTTTCACCTGACTCTCACCATCTGTATTTATGTGCTCTCACACCTCCCAGGAGTGTTTTGTGGGTGAGATTCCTAGATGAAACACTTGAGATTCTTGGATGAAAATGTCTGTTGTGACAAGCTTTAGCTCTTCTCTCCCCACCCACAGCTACAGTTGTGCTCTGAGTTGACAAGGTCTCTGGGGGATATCAAATAACTAAGGCTTGAGTCTTGAGAAAGAGACAGACCCTCCACTTGATGCATTCCCAGGATCCTCACCCTGATTTACTGCTGGCTCTTCTAGAATATCATTAACTAGGCAGAAATGGATGGCATAGCTAAACATTTGCTGAATGTATCAGGGTTAAAAGTATTTTTTTAATCCTTAATTCCTTTTGGAATATATTTTTCCACAAAATTAAAAAACATGAAAGTGGAACTAAAGGAAGGATGGAATCCAAAGACTTGAGCTCTCACAGATGTCTTCTCCATGATTCTTTTGACAACTGTTGGCTTGTTGCCAAATACCACTTTGTCCATGAGAACCTCATTCCTCCCATTCTGCCAGCCTCTGCTTACCATTGGCCAGTAGTTCAATGATTAGAATCAGGAATGGAGGCATGGCACAAATCAACTTCATATGTCATGTCCCAGGTATGGGGTTCGGGCACTTCAGAGAGAGAACCCAGCTTATATGAGGGAGTTTGCTTTGCCAGAAAATGATAGGAGGTCATGCATGGATTTTACCTGTAGCTGCTTCTTCCTGACATTCACAGGGTCAGAGCACCAGAGAAGTCCATCTGTAGGTAGACAGATGCTTTCTTGGTTTTGTTTACTAAGTTTATTTTATTTTTTAAATCTCTTTCCTCTACTTGTGAGTGAAATGTGACTCACCTCATAGAAAACCAGTGGAGAAGGGGGATGGGCAAATGACACAGTGCTGTCTAAAATCTCAGGCATCACTCCATAATCTGACCGAGCATACAAAGAACCCTAGAGATGTGAGCCCTGAAGATTTCAGATAACATGATTTTGTTTAAGGTTAAATGAGCTGATAAACATAGTGTTGTATAATTTTTGTATGTAAAGTCTTCCAGTTCCACTCAGATGCCCAGCCCTGACCTGTTGATGCTCTGTCAAAGTGGGTGCAGTCTGATACAGCACCCAGTCAGTGTGTGAGGGCAAATGGAGGTATGCGTACTAGAGGGTTACCACCTGCATAAGGCTACATGCCCCATTTTCTGACTAGGGAAATACAGATTGTGGATTAATTCCAAAGAGCTTCATTCAGTGTTATTTGCCCTGCACTCCGGAACTTATAGGTTTGTACTTAAAGAGATGTTTAACTTCCCACTAACCTACCCGTGAGTCACCTGCTATGGTCAAATCATCAGGTCCCCTGGACTGAGAGAGACTATGAGGGAACTATGGTCGGTCCCAGGAATAGAGTCTAAATTGTTAGCCACAAACAGGAGGAAGATGAGGAGGAGTAACACCTCTATATTTTACCATTTGTCCTTATCTAGAAAAGAAAAAAGAAAAGAAAAGAAAAGAAAAGAAAGGAAAGGAAAGGAAAGGAAAGGAAAGGAAAGGAAAGGAAAGGGGAAAAAGGGGAAAGGGGAAAGGGGAAAGGGGAAAGGGGAAAGGGAAAGGGAAAGAGCCTTCTCTGTTTAGTCAAGGTCATTTCTAGCTCAGTGACACTAACTCTGTATTTGTGACATCATTTATATCTAGAGCCACAGGACAAATATGCACCCCACAGGGTTCCTTTGATTCATGTGACATTGTGTAAGGTTTAAATGCATTAACATATAGAAAACTCCACAGAGCCTTCATGTGGAAATGCTACAGTATAGTCAGTGCTGTGAGAGTTTTGCTATTGTGATCACTAGCTTAAAAATGTTAGAGGTTGTGAACAACCTGGAGCCATTCATGAAGGAACCATGTGTGACCAGAAAGACTCATATATCCATAATAAAAATTGGTTCTGATTTTTAACTTGTCCAAGGGAAAAGAAAACACCCACTGGTTTTATGATGTTCATTTTAACGTAATTCTCTGTTATAAGCAATTACTATCTTCAGCTAGTTCTTACTAATAGCAGATATGATGAACACTTAACAAAAGCCCATTGTACCTTAAAGGAATGTAATGGGAACCCTGGTCACAGTGCTGTGAAAGAGAACATCTATGAGAGGATGACTGACAGGGCTCCCAGTGCCTCACTAAATGGTGCCAAGATGCATTTACTCCATTCCCAGTCCCTACCTTTAGCCTTTCAGACTCAGAGCCCTGCAGTAACTGAAAAAAAAAAAACACACAAAAAAACCAACCACTTCAGAAACTGATATAGGAACCAGACTAGAGCAGCCCCTTGGCCTGCATGGCACACATTCTTTCAGTAGACAGCTGTAAATGTGAAAGAGATATATAATCAACTGATGAGCAGGGAACTGGAATATTGGGAAAGGTTCCTTGGCTAAGATAGTCTCTCAATTTACCAGTAAATATTTATTAGGTAGGCTAGTGTGTGGCAGGTACTGGGGAAACAAAATGATTAAGATAGTCCCTATTTCAGAGGGACTATCTGACACTCATATAGTTGGATATTTCCAATACATCATATAGTCATCCATTCAGTCAACACATATTTATTGTGTGCCAATGGCATAGCAGTCACAAAGGATACTAAATAAGGCAGGCAAAGTTCCTAACTCTCTTGTGATACAAGAAACAATCACATAAACAAAATAATTATATTGTGACTACTATTGTGACTACTGTGTGAAGGAAATGTACAATATATTGTTAAAGATAGATAATGTGGGCAAAAAAAAAAAAAGACCTCTCTTAGAAATTCGTATTGGATGCAGAAATATATTTTATAAACTCTTGGGAGACTTTAAGTGGAAAATTGATAGCATTACAGTCATACTAGGGGACATTGCATCCCACAGACATCACTCGATATGTCTTGAGGGGGAGGGGGAAATCAGTAAGCAAACAGTGACCCTAAATGACACACTAGATCAGCTGGATTTAATTGATGTTTACAGTACATTTTCATCCCAGAGCAGCAGAATATACATTCTCCTCAAGTACATATAGAGCATTCTCAAAGATAGACTGTATGTTAGGGCAAGGAGATTGAAATCACATCAAGCATTTTCTTGTATCTCAATGACATGAAACTAGAAATCAACTACAACAAAAAACATTCAAATACATGGAGGCTAAATAACATGTTATTAAATAACAAATGGATTTCCAATGAGATCAAGGAAGAAATCAAAAACTTCCAGGAAACAATTGAAAATGAACATATAACAAACCAAAATCTATGAAACAAAAGTAGTCCTGAAAGGGAAGTTCATAACATTACAGGCCTACGTAGAGAAACAAGAAAAATCTCAAATAAACAATCTAACTCTACATCTAAAAGAATTAGAAAGAGCCTAGCCAGCATGGCTCAGTGGTTGAGCATCAACCTATAACCCAGGAGGTCCCAGTTTGATTCTCAGTCAGGACACATGTCCAGATTGTGGGCTCGATTCCCAGTGGGGACTGTTCAGGTGGCAGCTGATCAATTATTCTCTCTCCCTTCCTCTCCAAAAACAATAAAAATTAAAAAAGAAAGAGAATGACAAGAAAATCCATAGTAAGTAAAAGAAAGGAAATAATAAAGATCAGAGTGGAAATAAATGGCCTAGAGACTAAAAAACAATACAAAAGATCAATGAAACCAAGAACTGGTTCTTTGAAAAGATAAATAAGATTGATGAACATTTACCCAGACTCATCAAGAAACATAGAGAGAGGACCCAAATAAAATCAGAAGTGAAAGCAGTGAAGTAAAAACTGACGTCACGTAAGAATTGTGAAAAAAAGTATTATGAACAACTATATTCCAACAAGCTGTACAAGCTGGATAGAATGGACAAATTCCTAGAAACAAACAATATTTCAAAACTCAATCAGGAAGAATCAGAAAACCTGAATAAGCTATTAACAAATAATGAAATTAATGTAATAATAATTAAAGAATCTCCCAGTAAACAAAAGTGCTAATACAGAGGGCTTCACAGCAAAATTTAACCAAACATTTAAAGAAAAACTAATAACCTGTCCTTCTCAAATTATTGCAAAAAGTTCAAGAAGAGGGAAGACATCCAAGCTCTTTTTATGAGGCCTGCATTGTCCTAATTCCAAAACTAGATAAAGACACTACAAAGAAAGAGAATTACAGGCCAATATCCCTGATGAACATTATATTAGCAAATTGGATCCAGCAAAACATTAAAATGACCATACACTACAACCAAATGGGATTTATTCCTGGGATGCCATGTTGAGTTGATATTTGCAAATCACATGATCATATCAATAGACAGAAAAAGCATTTGATAAAATCCAGCATCCAATTATGTTGAAAACTCAGCAAAGTGAGAATAGGTTACCATACCTGAATGTAATAAAGGCCATATATGACAAACCTACGGCCAACATCATAATCAATGGGCAAAAACTACAAGTGTTCCCCTTAAGATCAGGAACAAGACAGGGATGGTCTCATTCACCACTCTTGTTCAACCTCATACTGGAAGTCTTAGCCACAGTGATTAGACAAGAAGAAAAAAGGCATATGAATTGGAAAGAAGGAATAAACTTGTCGTTATTTACTGATGACATAATATTATGCAGAGAAAAACCTTAAAGATTCCACTAAAAACTTGCTAGATTTAATAAATGAATTTAGCAATGTAGCAGGACACAAAATTAGCATCTGGAAATTGGTGGCACTTTTATATAACGATAATGAATTCTCAGAAAGAGAAACTAAAAAAAAAATTCAATTTACCCTTGCAACAAAAATGATAAGATACCTGTTAATAAGCTTAACCAAGGAGGTAAAAGACCTGCACTTAGAAACCTATAGGACATTGAAAAAGGAAACGGGAGGATACAAACAAGTGGAAGCATATAGCATATTCATGGATTAGAAGAATTAACATCATTAAAATGTCCATACCACCCAAAGCAATCTATATATTCAATGCATTTCCTATTAAAATACCAATGGCATACTTCACAGATTTAGAACAAATATTCCAAAAGTTTATATGGAGCCAAAAATGCCTGAATAGCCACAGCAATCTTGAGAAAGAAGAACAAAGTTGGAGGAATCTCAATACCAAATGTCAAACTATACTACAATACCATTGTAATCAAAACAGCCTGGTAATAGCATAAGAACAGGTATATATAGATCAATGGAACAGAACAGAGAACTCAGAAATTGGCCCACACCATTATGGTCAATTAATATTTTACAAAGGAGGCAAGAACATACAGTGTAGTAAAGACAGTTTCTTCAATAAATAATAGTGGTAAAATTGGGCAGATATATGCAAAAAGTTGAAACCAGACCACCAACTTTTAGCATACACAAGAATAAACTCAAAATGGATAAAAGACTAAAATGTAAGTCATGAAACCATAAAAATCCTACAAGCAAACATAGGCAGTACAATCTCAGACATCTCATGTAGCAGGATTTTCACTGATACATCTGCTAGGGCAAGAGAAACAAGGAAAAGAATAAACAAATGGGACTACATCAAACAAATGATCTGCATAGCAAAGGAAACCATTATCAAAATAAAAAGGAAACCCAATATCTGGAAGAACATATTGGCCAATGATACATCTAATAAAGGGTTAATTTCTATAACATACAAAGAACTCATACAACTCAACACTAGGAAAACAAACACTCCAATTACAATATGGGCAAAAGATCTGAATAGACACTTCTTCGAAGTGGACATACTTATGGCCAGTAGACATATGAAAAATTGCCAAAATCACTGTTCATCTTAGATATACAAATTAAAACCATAATGAGTCATTACCTTATACCTGTCAGAATGGCTACGGTTAATAAATCTACAAATAATAACTAATGGCAAGGATGCGGAGAAAAGGGTACCCTAGTATAGTGCTGGTGGGAATGTAGATTGGGGCAATCACTGTGGAAAGTGATATGGTGTTTCCTCAAAAAATTAAAAATGGAACTGCCTTTTGACCCAATGATCCTTCTTCTGAGAATATAACCTAAGAATCTTGAAACGCCAGTCAGAAAGAATGTATGCACCCCTATGTTCAGAGCAGTGTTATTTTACAATAACTAAGATCTGGAAGCAGCCCAAGTGCCCATCAGCAGATGAGTGGATAAAAAGCCCTGGTACATTTACACAATAAAAAGTATATGACTATGAAAAAGAAAGAGGTCTTACCCTTTGAGATCATTATATTAAGCAAAATAAGCCAGTGAGAGAAAGACAAATATCACACAATCTCACTTATATGTGGAATCTAATAAACAAAATAAACTGATGAACAGAATAGGTCCAGAGGCATAGATGCATGGAAAAAATCTGGCAGATGTCAGAGGGAAAGGGCGTGGGGGGGATGTGGGAGGAGATTAACCAATGAAGTTATGTGCAATATGCATATATTCATAACCATGGACACAGACAGTAGGTGAAGGCCTGTGGTAGGGTGGGGGCTGGGTGGAGGGCAAGAGAGGAGGGGAAATGGGGACATCTGCAATACTATCAACAATAAATAAAAAATAAAAAGAATAAATTAATATATTGAAATTTTGAGTAGTGCCTCATACTTGCTCTGATTGTTTTGATCTCTCCAGCCAAGTATGTTTTGGTAGAATGTGAAATTTAAAGTGGGTTATGTGATATGGCCATCAGCTATCCACATTTAAGGACCTATTAGGTAATTATTATTTAGCTTTTGGAGGACAGATTTAAGTTAGTGAATTTTAAAGTAGGTAGGATTTTTTGTTTTGTTTTAGGAATCATTTTGAAGGATGTATGCAAATATAAAATTGTTTTTCTTTCTCATATTTATGAATAGGTTTGTATATCTGTATTATAAACACATAAAAACATATGCGGTTGGATCTTTTTATAAAAATACCTACAGTTGCAAGGACTCGATTACTTAGTAATTCTTTTTATAAATAATATTATTTAACCTTCAGATATAAAATCTATTAAGGAAGTAACTTACTTGGGAACTTAAACAATCCATTAGACTTGTTCTTTTTTTCCTTTTAGTTTATTCTGGAAATTGCAACATTTCGCATTTTGCAGTTTAATTTAAAAGGATTGCCTATTTTCTTAAACACTTAAGCAGGGAAGCAAGTTGCAGTTATTGATTTTTCTCTGCATGTATTCTGTGAAAGCTGTATTTGCTCCTTCCCCAGGGACCATACCTCTGAACTGCATGCATGCTGGTGACAGCTCAGACCTCTGATACATAACCAAAGACCTTGCCTAATATCCTTGCAACTGCTCGGGGAATTTTTATTAAGTGAAAGCGTCATTAAAGTAGACAGGATGATGAAGTTTAATGAGCATCTTTTGTGCATGAGATTGTTAGTTTTGGTCTGCCAGAATCCTTGTTTCTGTCCTTCAGTGGGGCAGAGAGCGAGTCTAGAATATATGGCATATTTTAAAATCTGCTTTATATTTTATCTTTTTGTGTAGGTTAACATCTGTTCTAAACAAGCGGTTGTGTGTATATGTGTGTGTGTGTGTGTGTGTGTGTTTTGTGTGTGTGTGTGTGTGTGTGAGTGAGTGAGTGTTTGGCTATTTATGTGGATGCCATTGACACACGTATGGTTATACTTTTTTTTATACTGTGTGTTGGTTATAATGTGAACGTGAAAGACACATATTACTGTTAGTGAATTACATGGAACCTCACTTGGTTTGATCTCCAAAAACCATTGCTTTTTGAATTAATGAGACTTCTCATGAGAATATGCTGTTAATTTTTTTTTTCTTTAAGACTCAGCAGTTTATGTCACCAGCCCCTCAAAGCTTCTAGATGGAATAAAGATATTCCAAATGCTTATTAATAATCTCAGCTTCTCACTCTGTCCACAGATTTATTTGTGGAGATTCTAAATTTAGCACCCTACCATAAGATTACAGAGTATAAACAAAATTATTTCTCTTCTTCATTGTCACTGGCCATACACTTAGACTTTTAAATTGGTTCTTTTCCTGATCAGTGTAAGGACTTTCCATGGAAACCCCTAAAACAAAATGAGGGAGGCCGATGACGTGAGCACATGACTTAAGAACAGCATATTGTACCTCTCACATACCTGGCATCCTGAAACACAATATTTACCTAGCACACATGTGCTTCTAGCAGTTCCTGAGTATACAGAATCCAGTAGCAGTGAAGTCAGTTTGCATGAAAGTGGACAGCCTATTAGGAAGACAGAACAGAAATCTACAAAGTTGGGAAACAAGATAATTTGGTGAATCAAGAGTTTGACCTTTGGGAGTGATTGCCTGGGTGGTTTGATCAGGGCCTAAACTTGCTAAACCTCGGGTTCCTCATTTGAAAAATGAAGGCAGTAAAGCCCCCACTTCGTTGGATTGCTGTGACAGTGAATGTTGAACAAACGGTAGCCACATTTTAATGTGTCCCTGAAAAGGTACTCTTCTGATACTTCGAAATAACAAGCCAGGAGCCGGAATCACTTTATGTATCATCAAGGACTTAATGGTGAAAACCTGATAAATCCCACAGAAATCGAAGGTACAGGGAAGTGGAGGAGACTGTAGAATGCCTAAAAATATGAATGAGATCTGAATTACAGAAAGGACTCAGACAGGCATTCCCAGAAATAGTGACGCAGATCAGCAAAAATGGACCAAAAGTGCAGGCGGCAGGAAGGCCAGTCCCAGGCCTCGGGGTGATTCAGCACTTTTGTGTTTTTCACAGCACTTCAGTGAACTGAAGCAAGGCTGATGGTCAGATCCACCTGAAAAGCAGGCGTGCAGGTACTCCCATTTGCCAGCTAGCATAATAGATATTCTGGAAAGAGATGCAAGTCTAGGTTACTCAACTAATGCGTGGCGGAACTCGCACTCAGTCCCTCTCTCCTGCACTCCACGCTGCCTGCCTCCAGACCAGCCTTACTCTACTCAGGTGTGTTAGTGAGCAGAGGTGAGGTTGGGTAAGTGAAGTGCGACTGTATGCCATATACCAGGCTGGGTACTTGATCCCATGGGCAGGGGCTGCTGATTTTCATGAATAAACCAAAGAGAGAGTATTCGGTCACTTGTGTGTAGGACACATTAGAGGAGGGAATAGAACAGCATAAGGGAGACAAAAATGAGATCCATTATAATAATCTAATGGCCATGTGATAGGGGCCTGGATTGGCATAGACTCTATGCCATAGAGGAAAAGAATGGATACGATCATTTGGTGATGAAAATATGAATATCCACCAGAAAGCAACTAAAATCAACTGAGTTATGAATCTTTTGAGAAGCTAATGAAATGTTCCCCTTCTGCTGAAAAGTTCAGCTTTGCTTGGAGCTTCAGATACTTTCCTGGTGCCAGGCTACGAATGTCTTTTGTAGAGGAAGTGCTGGTCAAACTTGACTCACGTGGTGATGGGGAAAAGAAGCAGATGTCAAAATGACTTCAGTGACTGCAGTTTTGACCCTGAAAGTCTGGAGACATAGAGGGACAGACTAGGAGTCGGGGAAGAGACCTGTTCTGTGCTTTGTTTGCGTTTTAGAGCAACGTGTCCAAGTGGGAAACAAGGCACAGCACGGGTTGAAGGTGGCAGTGACTCAGAGGGCTGCTGCTCAGAAATAATAGTTGAAGCTATAAAATTAGATGGTTGTTCCAGGGAAGAGAACACAAAAAGATAAATGAGGAGACCCAAAAATCAAAGAAGTGCAGCCAGGATAGTGCATTGTAACCAAGGAGGCAATTTTGAAGAAGGAATGGGGTGGTCCATGCTGGTCCTCACTGCTACAGCCAAGAAGGGATTGAGGGTCTGCAAGAGAAATGATAAGGCATACAGATTTTTTTTCTAAAAATGAAGATACATGTAGTAAATAAAATGTACCTATCAATAATAGAAAAGCATGCTTACCATCCTGCTTAATATGCTAATTCTTTGTAAAATGTATTCTGATTTTGGCATACTGAGCAGACTTAGATGAACACAGGCAGAGTGTTCAGCTGCATGGAGCTTAAAGTGGCCAGTGTGCAGGCTGCTGGCACAGGATGCCTCAGGAGGGTCAGGCTGGTGACCCCAGCAGTCCCTGAATCATTTCAGGATGATTCCTCTAGTGGCAAGGAGTCTTGGGGTGACTGCTCAGGGCAGGGCCCATTCCCAAAGGGACAAATAGAGAGCCCTCGGGGCCTAGTGGTATTGGCTCGCTCATGACCCACCGCAAGGGCATGCACACACACACACACCTTGCCTTCTGTATTCTCTTCAGCCACAGGAGCCTGTTCATTGGGCCCCGAAGTGAAATGGACCCTTTCCTGTTGTTTTAGGTTGTTCTTTTTTGGGTTTGTTTTTTTTTTCTCCTCCATCATCTCTCACTGATCATCTAGAAACCTCAGATTTCAGGGGAGAGATTTTCTAGGACTCTGTGCCATAGGTTCCCTTCATTTTCTTGGTTAAAGAGTTTGCCCACTGGCAGTGGCTGCCCTATTAGTGACCTTGAGCCAGGCTCCCTTTGCCAACATTCTCAAGCTGGCATGGCCGATTTCATTGCCCACCAGAATCCCCACTGAGAAGGGATGGATGGCAGAGCAAGCAGCATGCCTGTCTGTGCTCTGTGCATGAGGCAGCGGCTGAGGAGTGGAAGGAACTGGCCGTCTTAGCCTGAGTCATGGGCCTTCATGAGAGGTTAAAGTGGTGTAGCAACCTGGAACACCTGGTATGTGCCTGAATAGATAAGACCTTGTCTATGTCTGAGTTAATCTTCTCCGAAGTTTTGTGAGATAGCTGCAAATTTTTATCCTCATTTTGCAAATGAGAACATCAGACTGTGGCAAGTTAGTCTCTTGCCCAAAGTCACACATGTTCAGAGCCAGACAGGGTTTCGGGAGGAGAGGTAAGTGAAGGCTGGGCCTGTCTCCGGAGATCCTCAGGGCAAGCGGGGCAGTCCACCTGAGCAGAGTGCGGAGGGGTTGTGCTGGTCTGGGAAGGGCCTTGTGCCAGGGTCTCAAGGATGGTTAGCATTTCCCAGGTGGAGGAGGTGGAACAGGTCCAGCACCTGTAGTCACCAAGGCCCTAAGGGGAAACGTACTTCACAAGAGGGAGGGTATGGGTAGTCAGGAGGACAGAAATCCACCCCATAGGCTCTGGGCTCTATTAACTGTGTCTTTTCTATATTTTATGAAGCTTTGACTTATGGAGGTCTTGTTGGCTAGGGAGAGGCTGCCTTTTCCAGGGCTAGGTAATTCCTAGGGACAGTATGCCTGAAAGTGCCTTCCACATACAAACCAACCACTCCACAGCCCGTACCCCTAGCCACCCCCTTTATCTAACGCTCACAGACCAAGACAACACTTCCCCTCCTCTCTGCACTGGACAAGTAGACCAGCCCTGTGGCCCAGAGACACTGACACTATTCCAACTGTCCAGCTCCAAACTCTCCCCAACCTGCCTGCTCTGCCTCACCCACTCCTCTCCAGGCCCTGCTCTCTGCTACACTCCTTCCGTCTCCTGGCCCACCCTCGTACTTCCCCACGTGGCCTGCATGGTGTGATGTATCCCCCTCCTGTCAGGAACTGCCCATAGTAAACCTTCTTCCAGGGAAATGACCTCTCTGTCATTGCTCAGTGACCCTCCATGACCCTCTATAAATTAATCCCAGATACATTCAAAACACGAGCCGGGCGTGTTAGCTTCAGAGAGTAGAGGGGGCCGGGACCATCCAGTCTAAACACAGTGAAGAGGGGACAGTTTGCCAGCCTAGTCCCCTTCTCTTGGTAGAAACAGTCCCCATCATTCCTTTGGGTACACTTCGAGTCTTTTCTGAAAGTAGTTTTTCACTTTCCCTTCTTTTCAGTGCTACCCCAGACTGTTTCTATTTTTTTTTTTTCTGCTTAAATTAAGCAGCATCTTCCTGGTAGGATGCCCTGTGTATGATCCAGAGGGCTTCACTTACTGTATGAGTTCCCTATTGCTGCTGAAACAAGTGACCATGAACGTGGCATCTGAAAACAAATGTATCATCTTATAGTTCTAGAGGTCAGAAGTCTGAAATCCAGGGGTCCACAATGTTGCTTCCTCTGGAGGCTCTAGGGGAGAAAACATTTTCTTCCCTTTCTTGCTTCTGGAAGCCACCTGCATTCATTGGTAGGGGCCCCTTCCACCATCCTCAAAACCAGGAAGGTCACAGGCTCAAATATCTCTCTAACCTTGACCCTCCTGCCTCCCTCTAGGACTCTTGCCATTCCCTTGGGCCCTCCTGGAAAATCCAGGTTAATTTTTCCAGCTCCAGGTCCTTAACTTCATCACCTCTGCAAAGTCTCTTTTGCAATGTAATATATTCACAAGTTCCAGGGACTAAAAGGTGGACATTTGGGGGCCATTATTCTGACTGCCGCACTTCTCAAATGGAGGCCCCATGACTAATCACTGGTAGGGCCAAGAATGGAGTCTGACGCTCTGGATCCTGAGACACTTGTCCTTGCTGCTCTGCCACAGTGACGTCTCCACGTGGGACTGGCCTCTTGGTAAAGCGGTGACTTGCATCTGCCCACAGAGCTGGGGGAGTGAAAGGATCACGCAGAGAAGGGAGGGCAATGTCATGCCAGCTCTGCGGTGACTCACCCAGGAAGTGGGGCTCTGCATTTAGCTCTGCCATAGTTGCTTGCTTAAAAGGGGATTAAGACCTTTCTTCCACAGATGCTTGGGGGTTTGTGTTGATAGAAAACACCTTATTATTTTTTTTCCCCCACAGGAAAAATCCCTTAAGAAGTAAAGTAATCATATAATTATCTGTATTTAATCTCTCTGACTATAACCCTATGTGGGCCCTATTTTTCAACAGGCATTTGCTGTCCCCATGCAATAGGTTTGTCATGGTGACACCCTGCAAGGAAAACCACATCATTTGGTTTTTACAAATGGAGAAACCGAGGCATGGTGAGAGAGAGAGATGCTGATCATTTGACCAGAGTCAACAACCAGGGGGTGACACAGCTCAGATTTAAATACATCCGGTTCAGCTGTGCATCTGGCTCTTCATAGTGTGCAGCCCCAGGAAGTTCAGACACAAAGTGGGGTCTGCATAGAAAAAGGCAGAAATGGAAACTTTGAAATATTCCAGTTCCTCTCTAAAAAGAGGAGCCTTGCTGAGTCCCGAGAGCTTTTGCACCCTCTTCTGAAATGACTTTGCTAGATAACCGCTGTCAGGGTCCAGGTAACCCCCATCCCTTCTGGGAAGCTTCAGGCCTCCAGGGAGGACCTGGTACAGCAGGCCACAGCAAATCTTGCTTCGTCCTCCCGCCTTTTTTGTCATTACCACTTTCTAGCGCCTCAGTGCTCCTGCATTTCCAAGTGAGGTACCATGGCATTGCATTCATGCAGGTTTTTGTAACTTTTAAAGTTTGATGTTGTCTGTGAGTAAGAACATGTATCCTTTTTTCCCTTTTGGGGATAAGGACTCAGTAGAGGAGAGCTGCATGAAGCTATAAGAAAGCTGGAAAAGCAACGATTCTGGGGCCATGTGAATGCACTGAGTAGACTCAGATCTCTGCTTTGTGCCCAATGAGAGGAGACTAGAGACCAGAGGCCTCCCTCCTGGCACATCACACTGAGCACAAAGCCCCTGAGCTTGGGGAGGTCAGGATGGTCGTCCATAAGAATGCTTCAGAGAGCATGTGATCAAGGACTATGATCAACAAGTCTACTTTGGCTCAGAGTTTCCTCTCCCTGTTAGATGCACCTGGGAGGGATCTAGGAGGAATGAGAGAAGGGGGTGGGGGGCGGGGTGTAGGTCCTCCCCGCCCCAGTAATGCAGGATAATATTCCTATCTCAAGATCTTTATTTAATCACCTCTGCAGAATCTCTTTTGCCAGTAAGGTGGCAATCATAGGTTCCAGGGATTGGGACAAGGACATCCCTAGGGTTGAGGTGGCCATGCCAGTAAAGCTGAACTGGCTGGACTTGCCCCTTTGCCTAAACCAGTGGCCCCTGGTGTCCATGATGTAGACTTCAGGGAAACCAGGGCATTTGTAAAGTGTGAGGGAGAGGGGCAAACACAGGTTTAAGAATCTTTTTCTTGGTAGCAGAGCCTCTTGAGGAAGGAGGAGTTTTTCCTGTAGAAGCACAGGGTGGCCCCTGTTGGCCTGGGTAGGCCTGGGCCTCTCCACTAGATTTAGCAAAAAGTCTAAGCACTTACAGAAGTTGAACGCTAATTTGCAGGCTCAAATGTTACCTGCCCAGGACATGTGGTACCTCTTTTACCCAACAGATGGCCCTCTGCTGCACCTGGCTGGGTGTACGAGCTCCAGCCTCTGGCCTGTCCCCAGCCATATCCAGGTACTGAGCTCCTGGAGCAGAGACCTGTCTTCAGATCACTATTGGTCTTTAGACCACTTTTAAGAAGATGCTTGGAAGCTTCTGAAAAGGCAGAATACAGGATCACCTATCAAAACCCTAATGTCCAGCTTTCCCCAAGCACTGGGTCAGTTGTGCCAGGTCCACCCCTCAGCTGGCCCACCAGTGTCATTGAGAGATATGTACATGCCAAGTAGTGCTGCACTGTTGCTGGTGAAATGTGAGCGCCAGGGCGGGTGTCGCTTCCTTGAGTGGGCCTTAGAATTGGGGAGAACTTGAATATGGAGGGCAGACTGTGCGCCAGCCCTCCTCGGTTGGCACAAGTCAGTTGCAACAAGCAGAGTCAGGCAGTACCTTTCCCATAGACACTGGGCACCTGCCGGGCTCCTGGGGACACAGTTATATCAGTAAGGAGAATTGAGGTTGGGCTGTGTTTATTTTAGGGTAGCTATTAATTCAGTTTAATCAGAATTACTCATAAATTATCGATTAATTACTATCTGCTGTTCATTTCAATCCTCTCAGCCGCAGAGCTAGCTTGCTCTGCGACGGATGCCATCGCTGTAATTGCAGGGTTCTCTGTCAACATTTAATCAGCGGTACTTATTAACGCGACACTGATGTGTGGTCGCCACTACAGCCCTATCCATCAGGCCTGAGCAGCCAGCGCGGGCTCGGACACCATTGCTCTCTGTCACATTATCCAGCCCCTGAGCTTTCGGGCCGGGCAGGATGCTCACTTCACTAAATGGATACTCTGTCTCTCCTGTTCTGCCCAATTTTTGTCATTGTCTACTTAAACACTTACAGCCCTCGGAGCTTCTCTCTGGGATGTCTGGGCTAAGCATTATCAGTTCTCACAGCCCTGTCTCTCTCCCTTCAGTGTTTTTGCAGCCCGCCCAATGACTGTGAAATTCCAGAACTGGACCTCCTGGAATGTTATCTGTGAGTGTGTGTGTGTGTGTGTGTGTGTGTGTGTGTGTGTGAGAGAGAGAGAGAGAGAGAGAGAGAGAGACAGAGAGAGAGAGAGAGAGAGACAGAGAGAGAGAGAGAGAGAGAGAGAGAGAGAGAGAGAGAGAGAGAGAGAGAGAGAGAAATGGAATTTTTAATTCTTAAATACAGTGTATGACCCAGAGAGAGAGAGAGAGAGAGAGAAATGGAATTTTTAATTCTTAAATACAGTGTATGACCCAGAGAAAAGCAGTTGATCTTTTGGGGGTTTTTTTTGTTGGTTTTTTTTTTTTTTTTTTTTTTGGCTTAGTGAGCATTCCTGGAGAGGAATCTGTTGTTTAAAGCACTACCGGTACAAGCATGTCTTGTGTTAGGAAGGGAGAGCTCACAATTTCTCTCTCTCTTTTCAGTCTCTACGGCAGACACATGCAGGCAAATCCAGAACCACCGAAGAAAAATAATGACAAATCGAAAAAGATCAGCCGGAAACCCCTGACGGCCAAGAATAAGTAAAGGGTTCGCGTGGCCTGGACTTTGGACTTCTGGTCTCTTTTTTCGTTATTGCTTCTGTTCTCTCTTGCTCTGTCCCACAAGCAAATACAGTTAACCCCTGAACAACACTGGTTTGAACTGAATGGGTCCACTTATTCATGGAATTTCTTCAATAAATACTATAAATGTATTTCTTCTTATGGTTTTTCTTAACAGACTTTTTCTCTAACTTTATTATAACAATACAGTATGTAATACATATATGGAATATTTGTTAAACTGTTTATGTTATCGGTAAGTTTTCTGGTCAAAAGTAGGCTATTAGTATTAAGTTTTTGGGGAGTCAAAAGTTATATGTGGTTCTAGCCATTTTGGCTCAGTAGATAGAGCGTCAGCCTGCAGACTGAAGGGTCCTGGGTTCAATTCCTGCAACCTTTGTTGCAGGTTCGATCCCCAGCCCTGGTTGGGGTGTGTGTGGGAAGCAACCAGTCAGTGTGTCTCTCTGACACTGATGTTTCTTTCTCTCTCTCTCTCTCTCTCTCTCTCTCTCTCTCTGTCTCTGTCTCTGTCTCTGTCTCTGTCTCTGTCTCTGTCTCTCCCCTTCCCTTCCACTCCCTCTAAAATCAATATCTTCAGGTGAGGATTAACAACAACAAAAGTTATATGTGGGTTTTTAGCTGCATGGGAGTTGCGAGGGGTTGACATTTTTCTTCCTAACATTTACCACTTTACCTTTTAATTTCTTTTGGTAGGTGGTAGATGGTAGATTTTTGTAAGTTCTTAAAACCATTTCCATTTTTTTTTCTTCTTAAAATTACCAAAGGTGGGAAAGAAAGCTCTAATTCAACTGCGAATTCCAGAGTAGGCACACGTTTCAGTTCCTTGAATAGGTGTTCACAAAGCTGCTTGTTATCCAAAGAATAATTAAATCATGTAATCATTTAATGTCACAATGAACACAGTTCACTCTTCTGTTTATTCACATAACTCATTCTTTTGCGTTATTAAAAATGTTCCTTCACCACTGAGATGTTATGTTAACTTAACTTACAAATGATTTTAATAAAATCTTGAATTTGTATCATGTGTTTTTTCTTGAATAAAGAACAATCTGCTCTTATGTATATACACATTTTTTACTTTTTACTGCAAATTTTCTTGTCCACTTTTATTGGTTATAGATAATAAATTCTGAAACTTTCCATGAAAAAAATACAAAATTAGAGCTAGTTTCTTCTCACATTGACTTGTCAGTTGTTTTGTTTTTGACTGTTGCTAATTTAGGAAGAAGCAGAAAAACAGATCTCGGGGAGATTCTGCCAAAGGATTTTGGAAAGGAGCATTTTTTAGCTAAAGAAATAGTGACAAATGGTGACTTCTCCCCATGGCTGGCAGTTAAGAGCTGTGAAACGGAGAGAGAAAAAAGCTCAAGTATGTTTCTTGTCACTGCAGAAAATCCACTCATATCAAAGGGGATTTAGTGATGCCAGAGAAGTGTAAATGCACACACTCTACCCCACACCCAGGTAGAAACTGCACTCGCAGAGTCACCCAGCACTGATTGTCTAACAGCTGTGACAGGCAGCTTTGTTCTTATCAACAGTAACACATGTGTAAGTGAAAATATATCCCAGCAGCATTTTTGTGCTTAAGAGGGCTGCCAACACCGGAATGCCTGGAAACAAAAGGTGTGTGAAGATGTAACGTACTCCAGAATGGCTGTGGATCTACACCAGCACCATCGCCTTTCGCAGTGGAATCCCCAAGGCCAGGACCACTGGGACATGTAAAAAGCCAAATTCAAAATACAACAAAAAATCCTGTTACTTAGGAAATGTATGAATGAGGGAGGCCGCCAATCAAGATCTTATTTCTGGATCAGTCCCTGGTGGAACATTGGCTGTGGGAAGAGCAGTCCCCAGTTGCCAACACCTGTTTGAGAGTCCAGTTGATGTAATTTTTCTAGGTGCAGTCTTTGCCTCAGCCTAATTTTTTAAATTGATTTTTTAGCTCATGAAATTGTAAGAGGAAGAACAGTGCTTCACTTGTTGATTGGAAGGACATCTAAAATTAAATTAACAACAAAACAAAATAAAATATATGATACTTAGTTTAATATGATGTTTAACAAAAATATCAGTATACTCCTATGAATAATTTTTTTAAAGCATGAACAATCTAGGTAGAAATATGGGTAATATATATAACTCCAAAAAATGTGCAAAAAAAGCCCAGACTCACTAGTAATAAAAAAATAAAGCTAAATCAAACAATGTGTAACAATGGAATATATGCAGTCATTTTAAAGATAGTATTGATAGAGGACTAACATGAGATAAACATTCTTATACATTGCTATTGGGAATAGAAATTTCCAGATAAATGGTAGCAATTTGGCAATAAGTAGCAAAACTTCTGGAAAAAGGTGGGACATTTCTATTTGAAAATATTAGTTTTGATAACTGGGAAGAATAAAGGAATGGAACATAGGGGTGTGACTATTTCTTTTTTTAAATTCTCTCCCCCTTGGCATCCATCAATCAGCACGTTCTATATATCTGTGGGTCTGTTTAGTTTTGTTTATTCACTTATTTTGTTAATTAATTTTTAGATTTGACTTTCAAGTGGAATAATACAATATTTTTTTTAATTAGTGTTTTTGTTTTCTTTAGATAAATGCTCAAAAGTGGAATTGGTAGATTGTATAGTAGCTGTATTTTTAAATTTTTGAGGATCCTTCATACTGCTTTCCATAGAGGCTGTACGAGTTTACAATCCCACCAACAGTGTATAAAGATTCCCTTCACATCCTTGTCAGTCTTTTTTTTTTTTTAATATATACTTTTTATTGTTGACAGTATTACAGAAATTTCCAATTTGCCCCTCCTCCTCCCAGCCCATACTAACCTATTGTCTGTATCCATGGGCTATAAATATGTGTATAAGTTCTTTGGTTTATCTCTTCTTGTTCCTTGTCAGCACTTCTTATTTGATTTATTGATGATAACCATTCTGATAGGTGTAATTTGATAGCTCATTATGGTTCCAGTTTGCATTTCCATGATGATTAGTGAAGTTGAGCATCTTTTTTTTTTTTAAATATATTTTATTGATTTTTTACAGAGAGGAAGGGAGAGATATAGAAACACTGATGAGAGAGAAACAGCAATCAGCTGTCTCCTGCACACCCCCTACTGGGGATATGCCCACAACCAAGATACGTGCCCTTGACTGGAATCGAACCTGGGACCCTTCAGTCTACAGGCCAACGTTCTATCCACTGAGCCAAACCGGTTTCGGCTTGAGCACCTTTTATATAGGTCTATTAGCCATCTATATGTCCTCTTCAGAGAAATGTCTATTCAGGTCCTCTGTCCATTTATAATCAGATTATTTTGGTGTTAACCTGTATGAGTTTCTTATGTATTTTGTATGTTAACCTTTTATCAGATATATCATTTGCAAATATCTTCTCCCATTCAGTAGGTTATCTTTCATTTTGTTGATGGATTCCTTTGCTATACAATTTTTTTTAGTTTGATGTAGTCCCATTTGTTTATTTTCTTTTGTTTCTCTTGCCCAAGGAGATATATCCAAAAAGATATTACTAAGATCAATGTCGAAGAATTTACTGCCTATGTTTTTGGATGGTAGTTTATGGTTTTGGGTCTTAATTTAAGTCTCTTACCCTTTTTTTTTTTTTTTTTGTATATTTTTGTGTAAGAAAGTGGTCCAATTTCATTTCTTGTGTACTTGTCTAGTTTTGCCAACACAAATTGAAGAGACCATCTTTACCCCATGGTGTATCTTTACCTCCTTTGTCATAGACTAACTGACATAGAGTGGCTTTATTTCTGGGTTCTTTATTTCATTCGCATGTGCGTGCATGCGTGTGTGTGTGTGTGTGTGTGTGTGTGTTTATATGCCAGTACCATACCATACTCTAGCTTTGTAGTGTAGTTTGATATTAGGGAGCGTGCTACCTTCAACTTTATTCTTCCTCAATATTTCTTTGGCTATCCTAGGCCTTTGGTGGTCTATATAAATTTTCGGATTTGGTCTAAATCTAAAAAGAATGATATTGGTATTTTAGAAATTAATTGGATTGAATCTATGTTTTCTTAGGTGTAGACATTTTATCTTTATTCTAATCTATGAGCATTTTTTTGTATCTTGTTTAGTTTTTTTCTTTATTGTCTTTTGTTTTTCAATCTATCATCTTTTTAGTTAAATTCCACATCCTCACCAGCATTAATATCTCTTGGGTTGTTTTTTATGTTCTCCCACACCAGAGAGCATCCCAGTCTCCACATCCACAGAACCAGTCTGGTCCGTCTCTGGAGGCACCGGTTCTTGATGCTTCCACCCTGCATGCTCTGAAGTTGGCATTTTCTGTGAAAAGTTGTGGTCAGCATACCTGGCTGGTTCCTGCCCAGGAGGAAAGCAGGAGGCAGCCCATCCATTCATAACTCCCCCTGAGCACCATCCAAAATATCCCTGCTACGCCAGGCGGCCGGCCGGTCTTGCTGGCTGTGGGCTGCTGTATTTGTTACTGTGCAGCCACTTTTTCAATCACTCCGCAGCCATAAGACAGAGGCTCCCATTACAGAAGGCCCTGCCCAGAGGCGCTGTCTGGGATCCAGATTGTCTAAGCAATTTAAACTTGTGTGGGCTGCAGCTTTGTGGTGGTTGTGTGGTTAGCATCAGCAATGGAGAGGGTTTCGGTGAAAAGCAATAGAAACCACTCTTAATCTAAAAGTAAACAGTTGTGCCGGGACCGGTTGGGCTCAATGGATAGAGCGTCGGCTTGGGGACTGAAGGGTCCCGGGTTCGATTCCTGTCAGGGGCATGTACCTTGGTTGTGGGCATATCCCCATTAGGGGGTGTGCAAGAAGCAGCTGATCGATGACTCTCTTTCATCGATGTTTCTAACTCTCTGTCTCCCTTCCTCTCTATACAAAATCAATAAAATATATTAAAAAAATAAAAGTAAACAGTTGAGAAAGGTGGTTTGAATTGCAGGGGCGTGAAAGCCGTGAAGATGTCTGGGGTCCCGAGGGCTGGGAGGAAGCTGCAGTCGGAGGAGCCATCTGTGTTAGTGGAGGCGTCCAGAGGGGCCCTGGCTTTGGCTTGTCTTGGTCACAGGTTGCCTGCCTTTGGTACTAGGCTCGGTTGAATAGTGTCCCTTCAAAGATTTATGTCCCCCTGGATCTTCAGAATGTGACCTTATTTGGAAATAGGGTCTTTGCAGATACATCAGTTAAGATGACATACTGGATAAGAAGGGCTAGATCCAATAACTGTTGTCCCTAAAGGTCATGTGATGACACGGGGTGGAGGCATACTTGGGAAACATGGCCAGGTGACCAGAGGCAGAAGCTGGAGTGATACAGGTGCAAGGATTGCCGGCAACATGAAAGCTGGAAAAGGCAAGGAAGCCTTCAGAGGGAGCACGGCCCTGCTGACAACTTGGTTCTGGGCCTCTCACCTATGGAACTGTGAGATAACATATGTCTGTTAGTTTAAGCCACTAAAGGAATGCAGGCACTAGAACCAGTACAGAACTGACATGGCTGCTCCCTGGAAGAGGACAACCTTGATTGCCCCTCTCATCAGATGGAAGCCAAAGCAAGCAGGGCAACTGCGCTTTTCACTGTGCTGAGGGCTGACCCAGAGGAGGTGTGGTCCACTTTCTAGGCTCCTGCATGTGAGCCTGGACTGGGACCCCAGGATTGCCCTTGGGAGATGCACCCCATTCCCGGCTGTGCACCCAGTTCCCCAATTAAGAACCCGAGTGATTCCTGTTTCATCAGGTAGCTTCTCTGCCTGCAGAAATGTCTAAAAATGGAATTATCTCTTTTGAGGAAAGAGACCTTTTTGGTTACCTCATTAAAGAATTCTCATTTCTTAATAGGTGTTGTTTGACAGTCTGTATTCATGCTTATTTTCCAGCTCAGAACTTTAAACAAAGACAATAAGAATCAATATGAAAAGGGGCTTTTCTGTGCTGCCAAATTATTTTTTTCTTTGTTGCCCAGCTAAGACTTGATTTATACAGTTTTGTGCACAGAATTAAAAATGCTCCTCTGGAAAACTTTTACAATGGCTTTGTGCTGATAGAGGTGATTCATTAACTCATTCACCAGAGAACACTTTTGGATATGTGTGGAATATGTGCTAATTCTCACAGCATCTCTGGCAGGACACATAGTAATGAAGCAGAGGTTGCCTCTGGGGATGCAAATCGGGGACACATTTTTCACTGTCTGCCCTTTTTAGAAAGTATCTACATGGATTAAATATTTAGAATAAATAAATCTATTTAATTTTAGAATGCCAATGGCTTCTCTAAAATATCTGTTGAGCATGCAGTATATAAGGACACTGTACTAATTACAGAGTATGCAGTTTTAAATAAAGCAGATACAATCCCTGTCCCAGGGAATTTTATAGTCTAGTCCAGCGATTTTCAACCTTTTTCATCTCATAGCACACACAAACTAATCACTAAAATTCTGAAGACACCAAAAAATATGGTTTTTGCAGACTTGGCAAAAAATAGGTATAATTTCAATTCATTCACACCAGACAGCGATTGTTGTGTTGCCTGTTGCCATTTTGTCTTGACAATCTAAGGGAAAAGAGACCAGTGCCCCTGACTAAATAGTCAGGTATTGCATGTTTTAAAAATTCTCTTGAAACACCAGTTGAAAGTCACAGGTCTAGTCTAATGGAAAAAACAATCTATGCATTAATAGTCACATGAATAATTATATAATTACAAATTTCATAAACCTCTGTCAGAAGAATTGGGTGCTACAAGAAAGAATATATAAGGGACAAAATAAGATAAGGGCCTCGCTGCAAGCCTGAGAGAGTGGTGTTTTGTCTGAAGGAAGAAGAGAAATGGAGTTCAGGCTGAAGCCTTGAGCAGATCAGGAACTGGGGACATTTCTCAAACTAGAACAGACCAGAGTGGCTAGAGATGAGTAAAGAGGGCCAGGAGAGGTTAGCAGGGACCAGATCCCACAAGGTTATCCATCCAACACATGACAAAGCCTTGCATGGTCCCAGGACTGGAACCACAGCAGTAAACACTTGGCTCTATAAGCCATCTGTGGAGTCTGGATTTCATAAAAGCTCAGATGGAATCCACTGAAGGATTTGAATTAGACATATGTGATCTGATGTAGACATTTAGAAGACCACTTTGGGAAAGGGAGAACAGGTAAAGACTGCTTTAGCAGCATCTGGGCAGTGAGCTTGGTCAGGCCACTTTGCTGTGTGGATTCCAAAGTGAACAAAACCAGTATTTATTTCACCAGCTTTTGCAAAATGGTCATCTGATCCCACAGTCTTGGTGTGTCCATTCTGAGAAAGTTTCTCTAGGAAACGAAAAACTCAGAAGATGGCATTTAATCTGGTTGTTTTGATGACTAACTTTCAAAGGAGCTAATAAACTTTATTTCTCCAAGAAGATCAATTAGCACAAGTTCCCCATTGCACCATCATTTAACAACCTGTCATCAGCGCAGGGCTGTGTAATGAAGCCAGAACAAGACGAGGCACCAAATCATCACACTGGATCAATTAATGATATTTCTGTTATAACTTTTATTTTGCTATTTTACTCTTCAAGGACACTAACACAGCCCTCCTAGCAAGCAGCTCATTGATTTTTTTTTTTCTTTATGATTTATCACTGCAGGAGAACAGAGAACACCAACTTTATAGAAATCATATGTCTCCAGTATAAAACAGTTCTTAGCATATTTATATTTTTCATGTTTTCCTTCCCAAAAAATGCTTTCTTGCATATAGTTAGCCACTTAATCTGTTATATCTGGAGTAGAGAGATACCAGTTTCCTATTCAGCTAATTTAGTTTAATCAAAGGTTTGGGAAAGAAAATATTGCCATCTTACCTAAAACCCCCAACCCCTTAAAAAAAATAGATCATAGTATGAAAACAGGATGTAAGAGAACCCTGGAGATTCGTGCAGGCACAGTTTTGGAAATCATCTTACCCAAACCCCTGCATTGGACATATGAGAACCTTGATGCCCAAAGAAGTCAGGTGATCCCAGAAATTCAAGAAGATCAAGGTCAACTAGCAGCAAAATCAAGACAAGAATCAGGATGTCCAGATATAGTTTGGAGATCATTTAAAAAATGCTAAAGGGGAAGAAGAGAAGAAAAGCAACAGAAGGTATGCTAACACTGTAATCCCCACACTTGTGGGCCTGAAAAGTGAGAGTGACGCCTGCCTCTTCTCTCTTTTCTGAGGAGTTGAGTTACTTAGAGGCTCTGATGATCCAGGAGTGCTTGGAGTTACCAAAGGTCAACAGCATCTGTGGCCTGAGAACATGGGAAGCATTATTTTGCCCTGGAGCAAAACCCTTAGTCCCACCAGCATGCATGAGCCAAACCTGGATCTACTCGGATCCAAGTACAGCTTCCTGGAAGGCCACATGGCAAAGCCTTTTGCCTGGAATAGAACATAACAGGGTATTTATATGTATAACCCCAGAGATTTGTTTGGGGGGTGGGGATTCCAACCCCCAAAAGCAAAAACAAACCCTCTTCATTAGTTATCTGAGCAAAATAGAGCAACACTCTAAAAAATTATCATTTTGTTGGGGGTGGGGGGGCGGGGAACACTACAGAAAGATCTAAATACAGTCAAGGTATAGTAGAATGAGACTGTGGTTTCATATACATTTTGAAAACTGCCTGAAACAGAAAACTATTTGAGTAAAGATCCATCTAACCTAACTTACCAGAGACATATACCATCCACAGGTCTCTTTGGGCCAATCTATTCAAGTTGGGACTAGATTTCCCTCAAAAGTAACAGAGGTAGAAGACCATCTCTTCTTTTTAATGAAAACGCTCATTTTACCTGGACCATAATGTGAGCCTGGAAATGTGTAAGTTGTTTCACCTAAATTTCAATAATCCCAGCATCATGCATTAGTGCTAAATATTAGCTTTGCATATCTCCGGTTGTTGCTCATTTTCATTGTTCTAAGATGGCTTACTCATTAAACCTGGTTGACATTCACATAAGCATCTTATTGTAGCTTTACCTCTATGTTTTCTCTCTCTCTTCCAGCCCTTTGCACCCTGTCTCCTCCAAGAGATTACAACAAGCCCTAAGCAGCTCCCCCTAAGTAAGGAGGAGCTTGAGTAAAGGAAAAATCTGGGGTGACCAGAATAAATGAGCATCTAGAAGGATGTTCCAGTGAAAACCCTTGAGCAACAAAGCCTAGAACCTAGTACAATAACATTAAGGAGAAACGGAAGCATCGCAGAAAGATGGTCATGAAAAATCCACAATAAAACAATTCACCATTAGCAACTGGAATGAGATTCACATCTTTTTTCAGCATTATTTGAAGTAACAATAAATAATAACTAAGTATCCTTCATCACACCTCTATTTTCAACATGCTAATTAGCCTAAATCACTATTTCATTTCCATCTATATCAACTGAAACCCTCCTGTTAAGGGACACAAAGCTCTTTACAAGTGTAGCATTAATTGTCTTTCAGGAATACATAGCAAAGCAATATGCTTCCAACCTCTTTTCCACAGAACAGTTTAAAATGTAGACGTTTATAGAATGATGTTGTCAACCATAATTTTGGCTTAGATCTGTGTGTGGGGCAAGCAGTTGTTAAGATCAGCAAAGGCTATGGCGAAATTCCACTGTTTATAAAGGTGCCCAGGGGCTGGGATCTGAAGCGTCCCAGTCACAAAAGGGTTCTGTGCTGGTGGAGGTTTCGTATTACGGAAGAGTCTATAATAGATGTGAATCTATTGCTGTATTTCAAAGGCTGTGTTTCTTGAAACATTTTAATGTCCTCCCTCAGTCGGAAGTATCTGTGTCCAAAATAATAAATGGTCCCATACTTTTCCCTTCTGTGCCTCAGGAGGCTTGCTTTTTTGAAGTAGATGGAAATTGGTGTGGAAATCATGAAGGAGGCCCAGGGGAGACTAAAACCAGCCATTCACAGCTGCCAGCCACCGCTGGACCCCCCTCTAAACTGCTATTTCCATGTCACAGAGTTTTTCATTTTAAAACATTCTGGGATATTTTCCTTGGTGGTGTGGCTGACCATTTTTAGTCAGTTAAAAAAATGCCTTTATCACCTCCCACCAGGAAACTCATGGAACACACTGTTGGAGATGCTAAAACTTTGTTCATTTCTCTCCTTTAAAAATATTAATGGCAAGCATTAAAAAAAAAAAAAAAAAAAGGAAAAGTATTTAATTTAGTTTTCTGAAAGCTAAGTTTGGAGTTAAAAACTGTACAGCTAACCGTGAATAAAGCATTTGTGAGTAATCACAATTATTAAACCTGATCATTTCCATCAGCGAGACAAGCACCAGGCCCTCCGTCCAGCGGGGGTGCAGAGAATGTGCCCGGGTGCCCGAGTGGAAGCACCTTGGCTTGGATGGTTCAAATGTACAGCATTTAAAGCTCTGGTTCCCCAAAGCTAGTAGATCTGGTGGAAAAGAATGACGAAGGAAGAGGGAGGTGGGCAGGAGCGGAGGGAGTGAGGGTGCTGAGACCAGACTGCTGCTCAGGTTGGCATAACGAATGAGACTGCTGTCCTGCCGAGGAGCAGGATGGAGAGGCCCTATTAGTCCCCTCTCGTCTTCCACCTGTTTCCATAAATGAAACCCACGGCCCTAGGTGAGAGCAGGAGAGATGGTGCAGATGGCCTTGGTGTTCCCCACAAGCAGCTGAGAGCACTCACTGAACGTTTAATAACTTACAAACTCCCTGCACCTGGGAGAATGTGTAAGCTGTAACAAATATTACGCTTTGTTTACTCTGTGGTCTATGTAACCACATTCCAGGGACAGCAGGAAACAAGGGGGCAACAAATAGCACTTTCACAGGCTCTTGGTCATTGGTTTTCTCCCCCATGTTGGGAAGAAATGCAAATTATTATAATGGGATTTCTTTTCTTTTCTTAAAAAGGACAAGGAAATAAGTGAGATGCCATTGAAGGAGAACAGAGTAAAGGAATGAAACCAGGGAAGACAATATAATCCTATATAATAAAAGCCCAGTGACCAAAATGGCAGAACCACCAGAATGACGAGAGACCAAAACTATCACAGCCCCTCACCTGGGCTAGCTGCCCCCCAGCTAGTGGTTAGGGGCGATCAAGCATGCAGGCAAGTTGTTAAGGGTGATCAGGCATGCAGGTAAGTGGTTAGGGGTAATCAGGTAGGTAGAGGCAGTTAGGGGCAATTAGGCAGGCAGGTGAGTGGTTAGGAGTGATCAGGCAGACAGGTGAGCAATTAGGGGCCAGTGGTCCCAGATTGTGAGAGGGATGTCTGACTGCCGGTTTAGGACTGATCAGGCCTAAACCGGCAGTCAGACATCTCCTGAGGGGTCCCAGATTTTGAGAGGGAGCAGGGTGGGGCTTTCCTCTGGGGAGGGGGGCGATCCATTGCAGAGTCCCAGCTGGGTGGATAGGGCCTACCCCTTAAAAAAAAAAAAGTAAAAAAAAAAAAAAAAAAAAAAAAAAAAAAAAAAATATATATATATATATATATATATATATATATATATATATATATGTGTGTGTGTGTGTGTGTGTGTGTGTGTGTGTGTGTGTGTGTATATATATATATATATATATATATATATATATATA
The DNA here is from genome assembly GCF_014108245.1 of Pipistrellus kuhlii. Classification (NCBI taxonomy): domain Eukaryota; kingdom Metazoa; phylum Chordata; class Mammalia; order Chiroptera; family Vespertilionidae; genus Pipistrellus; species Pipistrellus kuhlii. Next base: position 106,535,647 of record NW_023425404.1, on the reverse strand, counting down.
TATATATATATAACTTTTTACAGATAGGAAGGGAGAAAGAGAGCCAGAAACATCGATGAGAGAATCATTGGTCAGCTGCCTCCTTGCACACCCCCCACTGGGGATGTGCTTGCAACCAAGGTACATGCCCTTGACTGGAATCAAACCTGGGACCTTTCAGTCCACAGACTGATACTCTATCCACTGAGCCAAACAGGTTTTGGCAGGGCCTACCTCTTTAGGGCAATTGATTGCAGGGCTCCTGGACTGTGAGAAGGCACAGGCCAGGCTGAGGGACTCCCTACTTCCCTCCTAAGTGCACAAATTTCATGCACCGGGCTTCAAGAGCCAGGTATATGCACACTTCCCCACAATGGCTTTCACCTCCTAGTTGATCTTAAATCCACCCATAGAAAGATAAAAGGAGTTTGCTACTTAGAAGGGAGATCTAGTCCTCTCAACAGTTGGCTCATTTCTTACTTATTTTCTCTCTCTTAAAAGGAAAGATCTTTTTAAAAGTATTAGTAGATAAAGACACCTGGACTTATGCACGTTGATGGGTTGAATTTCTTTCCCCCCATATTCATATGTTGAAGTTCTGACTTCCTCCAGTACCTCCAAATATAAACTTATTTGGAAATACAGTCGCTGCAGGTATAGTTCTTTAAGATGAGGTTATACTGCAATAGGATGTGCCCCTAGTCCCATATGACTGGTGACTATGTAAAGAATGCCATTGAAGAGAAAGGCACATGAACAGAGAGGACAATGTGAAAATATTCAATGAAAGGATGGATGTCTACAAACCAAGTAGACAGGTTAGAGCAGAGCCTGCCTTCCTAAGGAACCAATCCTGCTAACATATGATTTCAAACTTTATCCTCCAGAACCATGATACAGCAAGATCTGTTTATTTAAGCCATCTCCTCTATGATACTTTGTTATGGTAGCAGACTAATATAAGCAGTTTTCTGTGGAGCAAAATAGTATAACATATTACCAAAAATAATAAAAGCTAACATCCTTCAAGGAATCACTATATATGCCTAAACCGGTTTGGCTCAGTGGATAGAGCAGACTGAAAGGTCCCAGGTTTGATTCCGGTCAAGGGCATGTTGTGAGCACATCCCCAGTAGGGGGTGTGCAAGAGGCAGCTCATCGATAATTCTCTCTCATTGGTGTTCCTAACTCTCTATCACTTTATCTTCTTCTCTGTAAAAAATAAATAAAATATATTTTAAAAAAGAAAGAAATCGCTATATACCAGGACCTATGCTTTATGTACTTAGTCCTCAAAGTCTCTATCTCAGTTGCCTTGGGATGTGCTGCCCGGAGCTGTGGCCGCCATTTGTGTAGGTGAATATGGGCAAGCCAGTAGACTGAAGCCAGTGTTCTGAGGGTGTCAGAGGGGAAAGACAGAAAGCACCTGGGTCCTTCATGATAAAACTGGGCCATGGAATTAACCGATCCTAAAACCTTCTATCTTGAGACTTTTTATGTGAGATAATATTTTTATTATTTAAGGCACAACTTTTTAGACCTTTTGTTACATGTAGTCAAGAGCATCCTAACTATACAGTTTTCTCCTATCACATGTCATTTTACCAACTTCTTCTGAAGGTGAGGTTTATAATGCTTTTATTTTTATGTTTGAAGATCTACTCACAGGGGTCAACATGCGGAGGTAAAAGTCAATCAGTTTGTTGAATAAGCAAATAGAACAATGTGTCCTTAAACAGATAATATCATTTAACAGATGAAGAGATGAAAACTCCATGAATTGAACCGCTTTTCTGAAGATCATGGGCATGATCCCATGATTCACTGGGCTAGGAGTGGGGAAGGGGGTGTCTTCCTTTGCTTTTGGTGCCATCTGATACGATTACAGAATTTTCTACCCAATACAATTCTCTTCCTCAATGCTCTCAACTTGTATACAATGTGCAAATTTCCTATTTCTGCACTGTTTAGAAGTTTTGATTCGGTCTGTAAATACTTTACCTGTTTGTAAAGTAAGAGTCTAGTAGCCAGGGACCACATCTTTGTGCAATACCTGATACAGCTCAAGCTTAATTTGGCAATAACTAAATCCTTCTAGATAATGATGATATCTGAAAATATAAAATGAACTCCTCAGAGGCATAATCCTCTCTTCTCAGCCTATGTCCCATATGTGCTTCAGGAGGGAATGTCTAAATGAGAAATTAATAGGATTGGAAACTTTTCATACCTGGTGTTTTTTGTTTTGTTTTTAAGTTTGTGAATTCAGTTTCTTTGTACAAGTTGCAATTATATAAAAGAGATTCATGGCTACCTACAAAACCTGTCTCACCATTTTGAGGCCATCCCTGCAAACAGAAGGCACTTGGTTCCTTTTAGGGAAGTGATGGATGTGTCTCAAGCAAGCATGAAGCCTGTTAATGAATACGATCCAGTGGAGATGCCAGACCAGCAACCCTGTTTCCCACCTCAGAGAGGGTATGCCTGGTGGTTGGCTCTAGAAAACTCTCAAGTCATCCCTATAATTCGGTTTCCTTAACAGCTGCAAATAAAAACAAAGGGGAAAGAAAAACCTGTATCCTTGGCGCTGCAACCTGCCGGATCCTGGGGCCAAGGGGGACCTTTGCATCACATGTTGGTTGACAGAGTGAGAGTCAGAACCTTTAGGGTAAACCACGCAAGGAACATTCTATAAGGAAATGTGGTCTTCCGTGGGTGACTGACATGCTCTAACCAACACTCTGCAAGTAGCACAATTCTTGCTCACCCAGAGCACCCAGAGCTCAAACTTGTCATGAAAAGTAATGGCAAGAAATTCCGCAAAGGAATCGATGATGGTACTTGGAAATAATTTGAGTAGAAGGGACATTAAAAAAGCTGCTTTTTATTATTAATTATCTTTTTATAATATAAATGATCATTTGTAATACATTTATTTTAACAGTACTCCAAGACTTTAAAAATATTCTCAGGAATCAGTTATAAACTGTGATAATCAGTTTCTTGGAGATTATACCGATTAAGGAAACTATTCATCTACTATATTTTTTATCTCAGATATTTTTCAAATGTCACTTAAGTCTCTTAAACTTAAAGAACCTTGCTGTTAGCCAGTGTGCACGATAAATGTAAAACTGATGGCACAAATATTATGAATAGTATCTCTTAGGACAAAATTTGATTTGTTTGAAGGCAGATGACATTATAAAGGATAGTCAAGATGTCAGGTGAAGGAGTTGATATGCTACTTGATTTACTTAGAATCTTTGTCACTTTATAGATTGAGATGTGATTGATGGTAACATTAATATAGAAAGTATGTTAATATTAGAACAGGCTTCAAGATTCCCCTAACTAAAAAACTCTCCCTGCCCTCAAGCTGATGTAATTTGGAATGAAGTGCCCTAAGGATACAATTCGTCTTAGACTGCAAGATTTTGGTGTAAGAATTCTTTCATCTTTGTAAGTTAAATCAGTTTTATTGAGGTGTATGTTATATACAATAAAATGTACCAACTTAAAGCATGCATTTCAATACATTTTGACAAATTTATACACAAATGTAATCACCACCACAATCAAGGTATATGGGACCTTTTCATCTCCCCAAAAGTCCTCCTTTCTTTTTTTGTCTTTTCCTAGTCAACTCCCCCTCCTCCTCCAACATAGGCACCCGCTAAACTATTTTCTGTCACTATTGTTATTTTGTCATTTCTACAGTTTTATGTAAAATGAATCTTGTGCATTATGGTATATTGTGTCTGTCTTCTTTCACACAGCATGATGCTTTTGAAATCCATCTACCTTGTTGCATGTATCAGTAGTTTATCCCCCACCTCCTTTTTTTTTTTTTTTTTTTTGGCTTGTTAGTTCTGCAGTACGTGAAGATAGTGCATGTATGTATTCATGCACTTGATGATGGTCATTTAGTTTGTTTCCTCTTTTTGGCTTCCATAAACGAAACTGCTTTATGCATTCATGCGTTATTCTTTCTTTGAATATATGTTTTTACACTGAGTGGTCAGATTATTATGATCTCTGAATGCATAATAAAATAACCTGGCCCTCTCTCTCTCTCTCTCTCTCTCTCTCTCTCTCTCTCTCTCTATATATATATATATATATATATATATATATATATATATATATATATGTACATGTATATTAGAGGCCTGGTGCATGAATTCATGCATGGGTGGATCCGGCCAGCCTGGCCAAGGGGAGGGGACATGGGCGGTTGGCCGGCCTGCCTGCTGGTCGAGATCCTTCTTGAGGAGACAATTTGCATATTAGCCTTTTATTATATAGAATATACACTGAGTGGCCAGATTATTATGTGTTTAGAGATCATAATAATCTGGCCACTCAGTGTATTTCTCTTGGGTAAATATGCATTAGTAGTACGGTAAGGCACGTGGTAAGTGTATATTTATAAGAAACTTTCCAACTGTTTTTGAAAGAGGTTGAACAATTTTATATCCCCACCACCAGTTATTCCCTATATTTGCCAACACTTGGTATTGTCACATCTTTTTAATTTTGGTCATTCTAATGGGGTGAGTGATATCTAAGTGGATGATGACGGCTGATGTTGAGCATCATTTCATATGCTTGTTAGCCACGCACAGGTCTTCTCTGGTGAGGTGTCCCTTCATCTCTTTATCTAGTGTTATACAATTGGGTTGTTCATCTTGTTATGTAGTTGTAAAAGTTCTTTATATTTTCTAGGTATATTTCTTAATTGGATGGATGGATGGATAGATAGATAGATAGATGATAAAGTCTTGCACCCCATAACAATGTTTCAGTCAATGACAGACTATATAAAACAGTGATCTCACAAGATTATAATGGAGCTAAAAATGTGTTATTTGCAGATTATAATTAACAACATAAACTGATGAACAAAAACAGATCCAGAGACAGAGAATCATCAATCAGATGTTCAAACCTCAGAGGGAAGGTAGTGGAAGGTAGGGGTAAAGGCTAGAGGTTAACCAAAGACTTGTATGCATGCATATAACTAACGGACATAGACACCAGTGGGGGATGAGGGCATGATTGGGAGTGGGGTGGTGGGCAATGGGTGGATAAGGACACATGTATAATACCTTAATCAATAATAAAAAAAATGTTATTGCCTAGTGACATCATAGCTATATATAACATTGTTAGGTAGGAAGTTAGACATGAGTGGCTGGGGTGGGGCCTTCCCTGGGGTCCCGAACAGGGGTCAGACCAACACTGCCTTAGAATGCCTCTGTGTGGGTGGCCCAGCAGCCAGTAGACTGACAGTGAGCAGGTTTGGAACGAGCCAGCAACACTGGTCTTGGTTTGGACTCCTAATCTTTCATATCGCAGATCAGGCAGTTTAGACGCCCCAGACCTTTTCTTCCCTAAAGATAACATCCAGGCTTCAGTTGTATTCATCTCCAGGCCCAGAAAAGCACCAAAACCAGACGGATGACACCATGGCTGCCTCAGGACCAGCTACATTGACCAATGAGCCCCTGCCCTGGCACTGACCCATCAGTGGAGACCACAACCTGAAAGAGCACACCTGGAAAGCTGATGAATATTCTATTGAGACCTGCCCCTGATACCTCCCCTAAGATCTCCACTTGCAAAAGAGAAATAAATAGCCAGGCTGGTGTGACTTAGTGATTGAGTGTTGACCTATGAACCAGGAGGTCAAGGTTTGATTTCTGGTCAGGGCGTGTGCCTGGGTTGCAGGCTTGATACCCAGTATGGGACGTGCAGGAGGCAGCTGATCAATGATTCTCATCATTGATGTTTCTATCTCTCCCTCTTCCTTCCACTCTGAAACCAATAAAAATATGTAATTTTTATGAGAGAGAGAGAGAGAGAGAGAGAGAGAGAGAGAGAGAAATGCACTCAGGACAAAGGACACAGGGTGCATTCTCTCTCTAAGGAGTATGCCATTCCCCCACAGACACATATCCCCCCAGAGTAGGGGAGCAATGAGCAGTGGCAACTCTTTCTGGGCTCACCCCCTAAACCTGTCTACAAAGCCCCCTTTTTTTCTAACTTCTCAGTGAGCTAAAGCAACCAGCCATTCATTCTCTCTCTCTCTCTCTCTCTCTCTCTCTCTCTCTCTCTCTCTCTCTCTCTCTCTCTCTCTCTCTCTCTCTCTCTTCTCTCTCCCCTACTCCTCATTTGGAGTGTATCTTCAATAAATCCCATTTTGCTTTACTTTTCATTTTTGTTGACTTAAAATCTTTTTGCGTCCATGAGAAGAACCCAGGTCCTGGCCAATAACCCAAATCTGTTGCAACGCTATAACTGATTACTCACGTGTGTGTGGAGATGCTGGTGTAAGCAAGCCCTTGCTGCCAGGTGCATAAAAATGTAGCACATGTAAATATGTACCCTACATAATACTTGGTAATGATAATATGTAACACTTGATTATAATGACAACCTGTGTTAATAGCTTATGTATTTACTATACATGTTATTATTATTTTAAAGTGTACCCTTTCTACTTATAAAAATAAGTTTTCTATAACATAGTATGCTGAAATAGCAGCAACATTATACATCTCCTGTTTACTGTGTCTCCTGGTTACCTCACTTTTTCTTGTGCTTGATTTAATCTTGTGTTATTTTGTATAATTACATGAAACACAGGTCTGTAGCCTAGGATCAATAGGCTATATGATATAGCCTTGGTGTGTAATAGGCTATTCCATCTAGGGGTCTGTAAGTCACTCTATGATGTTCACACAATGACAAAAATCACATAATGACACATTTCTTAGAATGTATGTATCCCCATTGTTAAGTGGCACATGACTATATCTTATATAATAAAAGCCTAATATGCTAAGTGTCCAGTAGTCCCGTCATCTGTTCTACCAATCAAAGCTTAATATGCTAATTATATGCTAAGGCTGCTCAACCATTCACTATGATGTGTACTAACCACCAAGGGGAAGATAGTTGACCAGTCACTATGACATGCACTGACCACCAGGGAGAAAATACTCCGACCAGTAGGTTAGCTTACTGCTGGGGTCCAGCCAATCAGGATTGAGTGAGACAGGCCAGACACATCCTGGAACTCTCCCATGGTCCCTCTCCAGCTGGCCAACCTCCCGTGTCCCTCCCAGACCCCAACTGTGCACTGGTGGGGTCCCTCGGCCTGGCCTGCACCCTCTCACAATCCAGGGCCTCTCAGGGGATGTTGGAGAGCCAGTTTCAGCCCAATCCCACTCAATGGCAGGAGCTGCTCCCTGGTGGTCAGCACACTCCCTTAGGGAGAGTGCTGCTCAGCCAGAAGTTGGGCTCATGGCTGGCAAGTGCAGCGGTGGTGGCAGGAGCCTCTTCTGCCTCCGTGGCAGCACTAAGGATGTCTGACTGTCGGCTGAGGCTCACTCCCCAGAGAGTGGGCCTAAGCCATCAGTTGGATATCCCTCGAGGGCTTCCAGACTGTGAGAGGGTGCAGGTCAGGCTGAGGAACCCTCTCCCCTGAGTGCACAAATTTTGTGTACCGGGCCTCTAGTATATATACTTTCAGTCCTCACATAATATCATTGATAGGTTCTGTGACTTGAAGTAAAACAACACATAATAAAACCAATTTTACTATAAGCAAATTGACATAAATAAGAGTTAAATTCCTACTGCATCTCATCAATGTTAAAACAAAATGATACAGAATGAAATTATATTATTTGAGGACCCTCTAAATAATATTTTCTCCAATTGACTTATTGCCTTTTTTTTCTTTCTTTCTTTCTTTCTTTCTTTCTTTCTTTCTTTCTTTCTTTCTTTCTTTCTTTTTTTCAAATATTTATTGTTGAAAGTATTATGCATGTCCCCTTTTTTTGGGTGGCAAGAGATTAACCAAAGAATTTGTATGCATAGATATACAGACCCATGGACACAGACAACAGTGTGGTGAAAGCTTGGGGTGGGGGAGTGGGGTGGCCTAGAAAGGATCAATGGGGCCTTTTTATTGTTTTAACGTGGTCACTTGAAGACCAGAAGTTGTGAATTTTGATGTAAAGGGACTCTTTTTAATACCTGCTTTGTGTCTCCTCCACAACTTTGAACTTTGAATAGAGCTCTTTGAACACAAAAGTAGACCCTTAGTGAATCTTTGTTTATTTACAAACTAAGAAAAGCAAAATCATTAGCTCTGAATTGAGAATTCTGTTTTAAATGTTAACATTCTGGCTTCCTGCAAGTAAATTACCTGTACAGATTTTTAAAATCAGCCTTTGAGGTAAAAATAAGACCTATGCTCCCATTTTATGGGAAAATTATTTCAGGGTGACAAACTGACAACTGGAGTACCTGACCCGAGGTGATGGGAGTGGCTGAGCAATCAGGGAATGCAGTACAGCTAATTGGTCACAGTGACGATTCTAATCCAAGCCCTTTAGGGTGACTTGCTTGGTGCCCAAACCCATTGAGCTAAATAATACAGCAAGGCGAGGGCCTGAAGGGATCAACCACTTCTGATGGTACTGATTTTTCTCATTTTATTTTGTGGGTTTTTTTTGTTGTTGTTGTTGTTTTTTAATATATTTTATTGATTTTTTTTTTTACAGAGAGGAAGGGAGAGAGATAGAGAGTTAGAAACATTGATGAGAGTCATCGATCAGCTGCCTCTTGCACGCCCCCTACCCGAGATGCATCTGCAACCAAGGTACATGCCCTTGACCAGAATCAAACCCGGGACCCTTCAGTCCGCAGGCCGACGCTCTATCCACTGAGCCAAACTGGTTTCGGCCTCATTTTATTTTGTTTCTTTTCTTTTCCTACCCTCCATCCCTTCCTTCTTTCCTTTTTTTTTTTTTCTTTCTTTCATTTCTGTTCTCAGCGCCATTGTGTGCTTCATTCAGTTATGCTTAGTTTTGCTGTTCGTTCTGTCTCCCTTTCTTTCTTCCTCTCTTCTCCCTTCCCCCATTTCCCTCTCTGCCAGTCTTAAATGAAAAACTCACTTTTTAAAAATCTCTCTCTCATTGATGTTTCTAACTCTCTATCTCTCTCCTTTCCTCTCTGTACAAAATCAATAAAATATATTAAAAAAAAAAAAGCCAAAACCGGTTTGGCTCAATGGATAGAGCATTGGCTTGGGGACTGAAGGGACCCAGGTTCAATTCCGGTCAAGGGCATGTACCTTGGTTGCGGGCATATCCCCAGTAGGGGGTGTGCAAGAGGCAGCTGATCGATGACTCTCTCTCATTCATTGATATTTCTAACTCTCTATCTCTCTCCCTTCCTCTCTGTGCAAAATCAATAAAATATATTTTAAAAATATATATTTTTATAATTGATAGTGTGACAGATGTTCCCAATTTCCCCCCCTCCACCCAGCTTCTACCCTCACTTAGGCCTTCACTACTCTATTGTCTATGTCCATGGGCTATGCATATAAGTGTATGTCTTTCTTGTTTTTTTCTTCTCATCTCCCCTTCCCCCGCTTCCCCTGAGATATGCCAGTCTGTTCATGCCTCAAAGTTAACAAAGGACCTCAGCCTTTGAGACATGGATAGACCTGGCAGAACTCACTTTTCAGAGCCAAGCAAACCCTGATTTCACAGTGAGCAGAACACCCACTTGTCTGTACACCCTCCTGATGGTGGTGGAACCAAATGCGAAGACCATACTCCCCTCCAGAGCCATGCCAGCTATGGCGGAAGTGCTGGCTGCATGGGTGAGTCAAGTAATACTGAACAAATTCACCTCATTTCAGGAGCAAGCCCTAATTTTTTTTAAAAAACTAACTCCATTAGAAATAATTGTTTCACTATTATTAAGCCTCTGTACAACCGCAGTCATCTAGGTACTTTTTTAAAGGCGTGATCTTTGTATCATACAAATCTTATCATATTTCCCTGTTTCAAACTTGGATAAAGTCCTCAATCCTAATGAACAACCTGCAAGGTCCCACATAATTAAAATCTCTCTCTGTCCTCACCTCATCTCTGGCTACTCCCTCATATTCCAGGGAGAGAGAATGTGTGTGTGTGTGTGTGTATGTGTGTGTGTGTGTGTGTGTGTGTGTGTGTGTGTGTGGTGTTTGTACGTATGCACTTATTTATTTGGTTGGTTGGTTGTGTGTGTGTGTGTGTTTTCACTCCAAGCCCCTCCTACTGCAGGCTGTTCCCTGTAGGCCTCTCCTTGCGTCAAACCCTCTTTCTTCCCATCCAGGTGACCCTCCTCCTATCCCTCTCCTCACCCTCCTTTTTCTTCATAATAACATAATAACTAGGTTTATTTATTGAAAACCATGCATGCTTGAAATAAACCCAGCCAATACAGGGTAGTTGTTCAATATATATATATATATATAATTTATTTCATATATATATATCCTATATAATAAAGAGGTAATATGCAAATTGTCCATCACACCCTCACAAGAGGCTGCCTATGACCAGGCCAGCAGGGGGGTTAATGAGGGACGACCAAATGACTGAAAAACAACAGGCTGTGTGGGGTGATCAGGCCAGCATGGGGGCAGTAAAGGGTGACCAAGCCAGCTAGGGGCGGGGGCAGTTAAGAGTGAAAAGGCTGGCAGGAATGGGGATGACCTGGCTGGCAGCAGGAGGCACTTAGAGGTAACCAGGCTGACAGGGTGGGGGGGGGGGGTTCAGTTAGGGGCAATCAGGCAGGCAAGCAGGTGAGCAATTAGGAGCCAGCAGTCCAGGATTGTGAGAGGGATGTCCTGAATTAGAGAGGGTGCAGGCTGGGCCGAGGAGACCCCTCTTCCCATGCATAAATTTCTTGCATTGGGATATATATCTTTCTTTATTTTCTTTTAAGTTAAAAGTTTTACATTTATTTGAACTTAATCATAAGTAACATTACTTCTTAGAAAATTCTTCTAAAGTTAATAAAAACTCAAGTTATTAATAGAACCATTCTGTTTTATAAACATTTATTAAAATATAATTGCCATGCAGTTAGCTACACATAAAATGTACCATGGTATACAAACTGTACTAATTATACAATAATGTCTGATTTGGTAAGGTTTGCATGTATACACACCCATGAAATTATGACACTCAAGATAGTAAACATACCTTCATCCACAGAAGTTTCTTCATGACCCTTTGCAAATCCTCTCTTTCACCCCTCCCTGCCAACCTTGCCCCATCAAATGGATGTGCTTTTTATCACAGATAAGTTTGAATTTTCTAGAGTTTATATAAATGGAATCATGCAGTATGTGCTCTTTTTTGTCTGGCATTTTTCTTTCTTTTCTTTTTAAATATATTTTTATTGATTTTAGAGAGAAAGGGAGAGAGAGAAACATTGATAAGAAAGAATCATTAATCAGTTGCTTCCAGCACAACCCCCACCAGGGATCCAGCCCTCAATTTGGGCACGTGCCCTTACCATGAACCTTTTTGTTCATGGATTGATGCTCAACCACTGAGCCTGACATTTTTCACTCAGCATAATTATTTTGTGATTTCTCTGTATTGGTGTATACATCAGTGATTCATTCCTTTTTATTGCTACACTAGAGGCTCCCTGCATGAAATTCGTGCACAGATGGCATCCCTAGGCCTGGCCAGTGATCAAGCTGATTGGGGCCGGGCCGATTAGGGCCTGTCAGCTGGAGGGGAATGGACCACAGGTGGTTGGCCACTGGCCCCAAAAGGGAGCCAGCTCTTGACCCCCCTGGAAAGGAGCCATGTTCCCTACCACCCACCCCCTGTTCACCATCTCAGCCCAGGGCCCAGCCAGCTGGGGTAAGGGACCACGGGAAGTTGGCTGGCTGAGGGAGGTTGACTGTGGGAGCACACTGACCACCAGGGGGCAGCTCTTGTGTTGAGCATCTGCCCCCTGGTGGTCAGTAGACATCATAGTGACTGGTTATTCCAGTCATTTCGATTATTCAGTCATTCTGATGGCCTAGGCTTTTATATATAACTAGAGGCCCGGTGCACAAAATTCATGCATGGGGTTGTGTGTCCCTCAGCCCAGCCTGCACCCTCTCCAATCTGGGATATCTTTTTCACAATCCAGGACTGCTGACTCCCAACTGCTGACCTGCCTGGCTTCCTGATTGCCCTTAATTGCTTCTTCCTGCCAGCTTGATCACCCCTAACCAATCCCTTGCCAGCCTGATTGATGCCTAACTGTTCCCTTGCCAACCTGATTAATGCCTAACTGCTCTCCTGCCAGCCTTTTTTCTCCTAACTTTCCTCCTCTGCTGGTCTGGTCACCCCTAACTGCCTTCCCCTGCAGGCTTGATCACCCCCAATTGCCCTCCCTTGCAGACCTGGTCCCTCCCAACTGTCCTCCAATGCTGGCCATCTTGTGGCGGCCATCCTTTGTCCACATGGGGGCAGCAATCTTTGACCACATGGGGGCAGCCATCTTGTGTGTCGGAGTCATGGTCAATTTGCATATTACTCTTTTATTCAAAAGGAAGATAGTATTCCATTGTATGTATATGCAACAATTTATTTGTCACACCCTGTTGATGGGTATTTGGGTTGTTTACAACTTGAAGCTACTACAGTGATGAATTGGACTTCATCAAAATGTAAAACTTATGTCCTTCAAAAGAAATTGTTGAAAGTATAAAAAGACAAGCTATAGACTTGGACTAGCTATTTGCAAATTATGTATCTGATAAAGAATTTGTGTCCAGAATATAGACAGACCTCTCAATCCTCAAGAAAATAAATAACCCATTATAAAATTTTAACTACATATTTTGATTTTAACATGATCTGCTAACTCCTTGCTACAACAATGATGAAATTAGAACTCACACACCCTCCTACAGATTTCCCCCTTTCCTTCCTATTTTTATGGTTATCTTACTCTTTTTATATTGTCAAGGTTTATAACATGTTCAATGTGGTCCATAACCATAATTGCCACTATATTTATCCTTAGTTCATTATCTAAATAGATTCAATGCTTACAGCTAGCTCTTCACCATAGCTGCTTTATTCCTAAAGGTTTAATTTTATTCACTTACGACTGGCTGGATCTTGTCAGCAAGTGACCCTGTTCTGAAAGGGCTCCTGTGCTCCCTGCATGCCTGACTATAGCTCTGTTGCCATTGTTCTTGATCATTTTTGTGTCCACTTACCACTCAGCCTAAAAATCAGTGTCTTCCATGACTTTAAAGCTAATACCCCTGTACTTTTCCTTCCAACTGAACAGAATTATAATTAATTAATTAGTTGTATATTTTTTGTTTAATGTCTTTCCTAGATGATATCAATTTTAAAGATAAAAATCATGTCTGTTTTATGATAATTACACATTCCTAGCACAATATATGGCTCAAAATAGGTACTTGAAGCATTTGCTCATTTTCTGACAAGTATTTATTATTTAAGGAGCTAGAGATATAACTGTAAGTGGAATAGACTCACCTCTCCCCTCAAAAAAATCCCTACCCTCACATAGCTCATATAGCTTACATTGGGGGAGGAAGGGCGGATGGCAGAGGAGGTAGCAAATGAACATATAAGCATGCTTATATGTATATATGGCTTATATTTTTTAAGCCAAATGGAATATTTTAGAGAAAAATACATAAATTTTATAGAAATAATTTATATATAAAATATATAATATGTAGAGAGTTTTAGAGAACATTTTAAAAATATTGGAATAGTAGAGATCATGGTGATTTGAGATAAGGACTGTTGGTGGCCAAGGAAGGCCTATATTACAACAAAGTGATATTTAAGGAAAGATCTGATGGAGGAAGCATTCACTTAGGACCAGAATAAGGATGGCAAAGGGAGAGAAAATCTGTAAATGATATAAATATGAAGAGGAAGAAGACAAGTTTAGAGGGATTAGTAATCCCTTTCTCATCACCCACGTTCAACCAGGAATTTATGGCAAACTAAGGAGCAGACATGTAATTTGGATTTTCTGATTCACTTTTTTCCTTCAACCATCCTTGTTCTTGACTGAGGAAGGGGAAAGTGTTGGAAGGCAGCCTTAGGCCTCTGTTGGACTTATCTTATCTCAATAACAAATTGGGAACAAACCATAACAGTAAACTCTAAAACAAGGAATTTTAATAAAGAAATGACTGAAAGGTTAGGAACTTCTCTTTTCTATTTATTTAAGAATAGGGAAGATAGAGAGGTCTTATTCATCCTCTAAGTGTATTTTGAGCATCTACTATGCATGTGCCATGAGCTGTACTAATTCCTGATGTGCAACATTAAGTCAGCAGGCTCTTCATTGCCTTCATTGAGCTTCTAGCTTAGTGATTAACATTTGAGGATTACATTAAGATTTACACCAGAGAAATTGTCAAGCATACACATCTGAGGTTGTTTTATTATCTGGATTTAAGATTAAGTAAAGAATATTAAAGAGAAAAGTTTGAGAAAGCATTGTGGGTAGGTGGACCAGGAAACCCCTTTGTCACTCAATTTCTTTATTTTTAATGTATTTTTATTGATTTCAGAGAGGAAAGGAGAGGAAAAGATTGAATCATTAAATGACTGTCTCCTGCATGTCCCTGATTGGAAATTGAGCTCCCAAACCAGGCATGCACCCTGACTAGGAATTGAACTCTGACCTCCTGGTTCATAAGTCGATGCTCAACCCCTGAGCTATGCAAGGGGTCTATCATTCAATCTCTTCATCTCTAAAATTGAAATAATAATAGCACCAAGTTCATAATGTTATTATGAACAATCAATGTTTTAATATCTGTGAAGTTTTTAGAATACTTTCTGGCTTATAATAACTGCTCAATTAATGTTAATTACTATTTTAAAAGATTAATTGATGGATAAAATGTTTACTATGCAAATGAAATTTAAAATTGTGTCATATTTGTAGCTAATATATTGAGTAGCACAAAAATGAGGTGGGATTCTAGTATTTAAAATTATTACCTGATTCAGCAGAGAAGTTACTCATGTCATTGATAAATGAGTGAAAATCCAACATATGTCTTCTTTGTTGTTTCATTTTTCTCTTACTCATTAATGTAAATGAAAATATCAACCAGTTTCATGTCAGAACTAAATTCATTTATCATTTGCAGCCATGGCTTGCCTACAGATACAAGAATACATCAAAAGTAAAAAAACAAACAGACATGCTGTAGAATCAATCTGCTCATGTTTAAATCCATTCTTGTCATTTGTTTCTGTCCATAGCATCATTGTGAGTTCAAAATCAAAGGTCAGAGGGCAAATGCTCTGTATTGCCTGTTGATTATAAACAAACATCTCATGTAGGGGCTGCTCTCTCATGGCCCACGGGGGACATGGCAGAGGCTGATTGACACCATAGCGGTAATACTTCTCCCTGGCAAACTTTCATATGAGGAGTTGATTGTACTGATCTTCCATTAGGAGTTGGATCACATTAAATAGTTCTTTCCTTTTGTCTGCCTAATGCTTTCATTGGGCTATTGATGGGATTGGAAAGTCTAATAATTAGGTCAGCATTCACAAACAGCTTTACCTCTGTGAGACACTGAGAGCTGTATGGACACCCATCCACAGTCCAGGCTGTGGACTGGCTTTTAATGCATAACTCATGTTAAATAAAAGAGTGGTACAGCACTGACACTTCTGTTGGTTTACTGAGACTTTGCATCTGAGTGTCTCTTCCTCTGAACATTTTCTTTTTGTAAATTTTAGTCATATCTAGCATAAAGGGGTAAAGAAATTTGAAATTTTCTAACAGTCTGGAATTTACCTTTTTGAGGAAGTGTTTCTATTTAGGGGAATTTGCCAGCATGATCAAATAAGTAGGATTCCGGTTGAGATCCAAGATGGCTGCACCCAGGTGAACACCTAGCCGCAGCTGCACACAACAATTTCAATAAAATACAACTAAAATATAAAATGGACATTGCCCAGAACTAGAGGAAGGTTGACTGACTGGAAATTCTACAGTGAGAAGCAAGGAGAAAACCAGAAGGAGGTGCGGAGGAGCTGGAAAAGCCCAAGGTACGGAGACGCGGTGCAAGGAGAGGATGGAGCCAGAGAGGAGGGAGAGGCCAAGTGCCTGGCAGGCTTTCCCTAGCAGAAAGGAGATAAAACTCCGACTGTGCTGGGCCCCGGACTGCTCTGAACCCCAGTTCTAGACCAGACCCCGGAGACTCAGGCTCAGCCATAGGGAGCCGGGCTGTAAGGCGGAACCCCGGGGAAGTGGCGAAAGGAGGTCCCGGCGGTGCGCACACTGCACACAGAGAAGGGACGGTTGGCTGTGCCGCGGGATTGCCCTGATGGGAAGGAGACTGGGGCTCCAGACTGCTCTGAACGCCACCTCCAACTCCACTTCCAACTGAACTGAACCCCAATACCGGGCTCATTGTGGGAGATCATAGACTGTTTGGCAGCAGGCGAAAATCGAGGGCACCTTTCTCTCAGAGCCGCCACCAGCAGCGAGCACTGAGGGACCCGCATAGGACGGGGCTGACAGAAGCCAAAGCTGCAGGCTCCACCCTGAAACCCTGTCCCATCTGTAACTGCGAAATGCGACAACAAAATAGATCACAAACGAAAGAAATGGAGGACAAAAAGCGTCTGGATATAGAGTTCAAATCTACGCTTATAAGGTTTTTTAAGAATTTCCTAGAAAAGATGGATAAGGCCTATGAGGATATGAAAAGAGATCAACTAGAATTAATAAGGAGTCATCGAGAAATGATAAGGGATCAACAAGAAATAAAGAATACATTGTCTGAAATAAAAAATATTTTACAGAGTCCTAAAAATAGAAGGGAAGATCACAAGAATCAAGTCAAAGATTTGGAACATAAAGAGCCAGAAGACACTCCTCCACAGAAGCTAGAAGGCAAGAGAATCCAGAAAATTGAAGATAATGTAAGAAACCTCTGGGACAACTTCAAGCGAACCAACATCAGAATTATTGGGGTCCCAGAAGATGAGAGAGAGCAAGATATCGAAAACATACTGAAAGAAATAGTGACAGAAAACTTCCCCCACCTGGTGAAAGAATTAGACTTACAAGTCCAGGAAGCGCATAGAACCCCAAACAAAAGGAATCCAAAGAGGACCACACCGAGACACATCATTATTAAAATTCCAAGAGCAAAAGACAAAGAGAGAATATTAAAAGAAGCAAGAGCAAAGAAGGTAGTAATCTATAAAGGAGCACCTATACGATTGTCAGCTGACTTCTCAACAGAAACCATGCAGGCCAGAAGGGAATGGCAAGAAATATTCAAGGTGATGAATAGCAAGAACCTACAGCCAAAAATAATCTACCCAGCAAAGCTATCACTCAGAATCGAAGGCCAGATAAAGAGCTTCACTAATAAAAAAAAGCTAAAGGAGTTCATCACCGCCAAACCAGAATTATATGAATTGCTGAAGGGGGTTCTTTCAGAAGAGAAAGTAAACAAAGATAAAAATTATGAACAACAAATACGTAACTATCAACAAGTGAATCTAAAAACCAAGGAAATTAAAAAAATCTGATGAACAATATTAACTGTTGAATATAATAGAATCAGAGGTATGGAAGGGGAGTGAACTGACTATTCTTGGGGAAAAGGGGAGAGAGGGGCGTGGGAAGAGACTGAACATAAACTGTGCACCTATGGATGAGGACAATGGGGAGAGGGGAAAGGGCAGAGGGTGGGGTGGGAACCTGGTGGGGGGGGAAAAAAAGGAACATTTGTAATAATATGAACAATAAAAACTTATAAAAAAATTACAAAAAAAAAACACACAAATAAGTAGGATTCTGAAATGTCTCATTTTACTATAGATAAAATATGTTGTTAAAAACTGGAATACCTTGTATATCTTTGCTTCTGATACTTGCTAATTCTGGACTTTGTGGATTTAGGCCAGTGATACAAGTCAATATTGAAGACATGAGAAGATGACAGGGAAGAAGGGGAGGGGGCAGAAGTTTCTTCAGACTCCCTTTCTAGACTCAGTTTCTAGTAGGGAAGGCTAAGGATACCCAAAGATTGGTGATGCCACAGATTAGATGGGCTTTCTAATTAACTCAAAGATCTATTTATGAAAGCCTTCAACATGTTGTTTTGCTAAATGCAAACAGCAGTGTTCTTTTAGAAGTTTATTACCAACCTGAAAGCATTCTGGGAGTGGTGATAGTCCATCCACTGAGTCTGTTTGGTTGATTCTTTTACTTAAAATTTTCAGATAGATGATAGATAGATAGATAGATAGATAGATAGATAGATAGATGATAGATAGACAGATGGACACACATGACTCATGGAATATTTTATCAGTCAGGGTCTAATCAGGAATCAGAAATCATTAGAGCTTTTTTTTTTTTATAGGGGCTTTAATGGGAGTGGGTTACCCAAGTATAGAACAAGTGAGAAGCTAAAGGTGGGGCAGTAAGGTGAGCCTAAAATTGGCAACATCGTGGAGCAAGGACAGTGAGAAGAGGTGGCATCACTGAAGACTACAGGCAAGGTGAAGTGTGATGCACTTCTTCTCTATCCCCCCCCTCCCTTGTCTGCTTCCCTTCTCCATAATGACTATAGCAGTTTTTGATATCTCCAACCCCTAGAAGGGGGAACAAGAGGAGAGGCAGTGGAGGACAGTTCTCACCTCATGGCAGCTGGAACCACCATGGGAACACAGTGATTTTCCCAAAAGCTATTTGCAGCAGCGAAGCAGGAAAAATATCCTGTTTTCTCCTAACACCTCCATTTCATACCGTACCTCTTACTGATTAAACCCTGATAGAGCCCAGCTTACACAGGAGCCTGGAAAGCAGACTCCAGAATTAACTCTCCAGTATTAGTTTTCTATATCTGTATAACTGGATATCACAAACTTAGATGCTTTAAACCACACATATCTCCCAGCTGGTGTGGCTCAGTGGTTGACCATTGATCTATGAACCAGGAAGTCACGGTTTGTTTCCAGTCAGGACACATCCCCAAGTTGAGAGCTTGATCCCCAGTACAGGTCATGCAGGAGGCAGCCAATCAATGATTCTCTCTTATCGTTGATGTTTCTATCTTTCTCTTCCTCTCGGAAATCAATAAAAAAATATTTTTAAAAGAGAGAAATTCTATTTAAAAATAAGAACACATATTTATTATTTAATACTTTCCCTGGATCAGAGTTCAGACATGGGTTAGGAATGTCTTTTACTTAGAGTCACACATGTTGAAATCAAGGTGTTGGCTAAGGTTGTGGTCTTATATAAGACTCTGGTCCTCCTCCACACTCATGCAGGCTGTCCACAGGATTAAATTTCTTTTGGTTGTAGGACTGTTTTCTGGTTGGCTGTGCAATCTTGAGAAGTTCCTGGAGGTGGTGCTCATGTCCTAGCAATTAGGCTCTCTCACACCAAGGCAGCTTTCTTCTTTTAAGCCAGCAGAAAATTCCCCCTCTCCAGCCTGCTAAGTCAGAATCTTATAAAACACAACCTAATCAAGGAGTAACTATCCCATCATTTTCACAAGTCCTTTCCCATGAGTGTATATTCCAGCAGTTGGAGATTTGGAGGCCAGTCCAAATTCTGCTACCACAGCTCTGCAATACTGAAGACAGCGGATGAGGCAAAACATGGGTTTGGGGGCAACTAGATTCAGGACTAGTACAAATGCATTATCAAAGCAACTTTATTTCCTGTTTGCTGAAATACCATTAGTGAGGATCCTTAATTGTTTACCTTTGATGAAGATGGTAGCAGACCCATGACCTCTCTGGTCATTCTTAGGCCATAAGACACTGAGTCAGTTAGTGGTGTGAATGTCCAGTTGTGTGGAAGAGTCAATACTTTAAAGATGATCAAAGTTGATGCTTTTCCTCTTTCCATCTGGAGTCCAGATGCTGTCGTCTGGGAAGGTGGTGCGATTAGTTTCTGCTCTGTTTCCTTACTTTGCTCTCCTTCTCCTCCTCCCCACTGCTGCTAAGTGGAGATTCTAACACCCCCACCACTGGAGCAGAGAGGAGGGTGGGGTTTTATAGTGAGGGTGGGATGGGACTGTTAAATGATCTCTAGCCTGGCAGATGTTGAGTGCTTTCTCTTGTGCATGCTTCTGTTCTTTGGTGACATCTTCATGGCTGTCTCACCTACAGTTCCCTGAATGCAGGAAAATGAATCTCTCTTTCCCTAGGGTTTCCTCAACCTGTGTGAAACTGGATTCTGCAGGCAAGGTGAAGTGTGATGCACTTTCAACCAATGAAAGTGCATCACTCTTTCAACCAATGCTCCTTCATCTGCTGTGTGGCCATCTTAGACTTCATTCAGACTGTTGCTGCTCAGCTCTCTACCACATGGCCCAGCTCCAGTCTACAAGCGACACTAGCAAATCCTTTTACTCTGATAAACTTTCATAGACAGGCCCAGCTAAACCATCCTTCTTAGAGCAGCTGGCCTGCTCTCCACGCTTTAGGATGGGAGTTAGGAACCAACCAGCCTACTAAGCCCACCATGTCATTCTAACTGTGGGGTTCCTGGTGGACCCCAGTAAGTTGGAAGTACAGGGTACAGTCTCTCCACCCAGCTCCCTTGGATGGGTGTGGAGAAATAGGGCTTAATGTAACCTAATAGCTCATATTTATACCTGTTTATTCCTTAGATGTGGGTAAGGGCTTAAGAATCTATAATACCTTTAGATTTTCTTTTTGAGAAAACTTGTACCTTTTTCTGGCACCTGACTTAGGAATATCATCTAATTAACTTGATGTCTCAGTTATAAAAAACAAAAACATAACTTAATTTTTTTTCAGATGGAGAATCTTAAAATCAAGAAAAGACATACCCTTGTTTTGAAGAAAGCTGATTTATTTTTCAGCCCCATTCCTTTCTCCCATAGAGAGACTCAAACTGTTCTGAGAAGCTGTCTGTCCCACATATACTCCCAGAAAGATCATTTGATTTTAGAAACTGGAATCCAACACAATATTCAGTAGCTTTCAGACCTATGCAGTCATTTTTAATAAAGTTAATAGCTTGGACATGTGTCTGTGAACATTATAAATCATGTTTCATCAGCAAGCTGTCATAAGCAACTTCAGTTGACTTACAGCCCAAGAAAAAGAATGGAATCAATGTTGTTTCCCTGCAGCATTCTTGTAATGCCACTGGTGTTTCAGAGATTTCTCATGTCCTGGCATTGAAACATCCATCTTGACTAATGGCGAAATTACACCCACGGGGTTTCACAAAAGACAAAAATTTGTCCTCATCTTTACCTGAGTATCTCTTAGAATGCTACAGTCTGGCATCTCTGAAATACCATGTTTCTTTGACCATGTTTATCCATGTGTAGATGGTAGACCCACTATGATTTTTCTTCTCCTTGTTTTACTGATAAAATAGCACATGGAGACATTTTCCATGCTAGAAATTAAGAGAAAAATATCAAAGTTGTATCAGGGGAAGACAAGTTGTTTGTGCAGGAAAACAAGCCTACAAAACTATTATATATATATATATATATATATATATATATATATATATATATATATATATATTTCCACACGTTGAAAGCAGACATTTCACAGTAAACTGTTAACAAATCCTCCTTTCCAAACCCATTTTCTGCCTTTGTCTTATGCATCTCTTATCACTCACAATTTCACATGTTTCCAAATATCCATTTCTATCAGATGTCCCAGTTTTCAAACATGTTTCTGTCTACCCAGAACATCTTTCTCCTTTTCTGATGCCTGATAGCCAAGGCTTAATTCAAACAGCTACCTCTTAACTGATGCTCAATTTCTTGTTATCGCCTAATACAGAGCATGGAGGTAAGCAAACTACAGTCCTGTTGGTCAGACCCAGCCCATCCCCTGTTTTAATCATTAAAGTTCTATTGGAATACAGACACCTCATCTGTTTACATTTTGCCTATGGCTATTCTTGCTCCTAAGATGGAGCTGAGTAGTTGCCACAGGAACATTGTGACCCACAAAGCCTAAATATTCATTATCTGGCCCTTGATGGGAAAACTTTTCTTACCCCTCCCCCAATCTGTATATGTATAATAGGGTCTTTGACATCTTGGGCTAAAACTGTTTGCTTAGGTACTATTTTGCCCACACACATCATCAGCTTTAGCTCTTCAAGATACAAACCTTGAAGAACAGGGGCTCTGGAGGCAGACCGCCTCGCTTCCAGCTGTAGCTCTGCCTCCTGTGATCTGTGTGACCTTGAGAAAATTGCTTCATCTGTCTGGGTCTCGAGTTTCTCATTGGGAAAACAAGGGTGGTAATAATAACCTCACAGGGTTGCTTTGAGGATTAAATGAGATATTACAAAAGTGCTTCAAATAATGGAGAAATATGTCAGCTACAAAGAATCTTGGTATCCCAGGTGCCATTCACATGCTCCTTGCTGTGAGAGGGCCTGGAATCTAGTGCGTTCTCTATGAAGCTTTCTGGCACTTGTTGAAAGGGTGAATGAAGAGAAAAAGACATGAATATTCCTGAGAGATTAAAATAATGGGAAACAACCAATGTTGTAGAATAATTCCATGCCCAAAGAAGATGTTTGACTCAACACACTTAAAGGAGGGACAGTAAATACTGGACAAGGAAGTATTCATAGAAGAAAGAAAAGGACAGATAGGAAAGTTTTTGTGAATAGTAGAAATTATCCTCCAGTTACATGGTTAATTAAATAAAAACACACAGAAGAAAAAGAGAGCAATGTTATAGGAAGGCACCTTCCCATATTCCTTTGAGTGGAAAGGAAGGAATCCCTGACACCAACATAATCTTCGCTTGCAGTGTACGCTAAGAGAGGAGCTTCTGGAAATCCTTATCCCCATGGCTATTTAATGAGCCCAATATGTACTTGCAAGAAATACCTTCACCCGCCCACTAGCTCAATGATTGAGATCAAGATGTGAGAGAGTTGTTTTCTTCTGAGAGCCCCAAGGGGAGAGTTTGTTCTGGCCTCTCTCCTTGGCTTGTAGATGGCCATTTTTTCTCTGTCCTCACTGATCTTTCCTCTGTGTGTCTGTGTTCTCATCTCTTCCTATGAGGTCACCAGTCACAGTGTATTAGGATCCACTCTCATGACCTCATTTGAGCTTATATTTCCAAAGACCCAATCATTAAATAAGAGAAAAGTCAACTTATATCATCACCATTGACCTATGAACCAGGAAGCCATAGTTAAATTCCAATCATGGTTTAATACTCCTCGCTTCCTCTCTGAAATCAATCTATATGTCTATGTCTATGTCTGTGTCTATATCTATATCATCTATATCTATATCTATATCTATATCTATATCTATATCTATCTACATCTTATCTCCCCCTGGCCCCAGATGTGGCAAGGTCCTCCCAGGGCTTCCCAGCCACCTCTTCCCGAGCTAGTGCTTCCCAGGCTCTATGATCCCTCAGCCTCTTAGCAAAAGCCAGAGCCACGGCACTGCAGCTCTTTCACTGCTGAGGGGACCCGTGCTAATTTGCCATGATTAGAAGATCTTTGAAGGTCTTTGCCAGTTTCTATCAAAGCATGAAAAGCGATTATTACAATTAATGCAATCTACCATGTGTTGCTCTTCCAGAGAAGCTATTTCAGGGTAGGTCTGCCATCTGTCCCTTTCAGTTATAAACCTTATCAATTAACTCTGTCCAGAATCCCAGGTTGTGCACGTAAAACCTCAGAGAGCATCCTCAGCTGGATCCACTCCAGCATTTGCCTGTCTGGCTGTCCAAAGTCTCAGGTACATTGACCCAACTCACCGCCATTGTGAAAAAGGCCTTATGGCTGGGCAGGAGGATGGGAGAATCCAGCCTCTAAATGAATATTCAGGCATTTGTTTCTGCAGAGGGAGCCCACAGCCGGCAGAGGGAGCTTAATTTTTGCATCAACAATCCTTTCCCTTAGCTCAACTCTGATGCTGGAAGATGCAGTCTACCATCAAAGCTCTTGAGAACCAGGGAGTGTGGACAAAGCCCCTAGCTGGCACATGTTGTCATCCAAGCCAAGGGCATGGAAAAATGCTTGCAGAGGGATCCAGGTTGTACAGGAAAGAAAGGAGGTGGCAGAAACATGACTCTTAGTTTATATCGGGTGTTGAAAAAAAATAAAACTCGACATCAAAGATCAAAATTTAGCTATCAAAGATCAAGATAAAATGTAAAGCAACTGCTTGTTATTGTTATCCATTTTGAAAAAAATAAAGCACTTGATTTCTGTCTTTCTTTTTCTCTCGGGGACTGTGAAGTGACATCACCGATTTTCAAAAGCAGGGTGTCAACCAAATGGCTGGAAAACTCCCACTTTACCTCTCACCATCTCCCGCATTCCTGGAAAGAAGGTCACCTGTGGAGCTGCCAAGTGGAAGTGGAAAGGAAACAGGACCGCCGTATTCCCGCTAAAGCAGGAATTCTGCAGACAGTGAGGAACAAATCGACTTTTCTCCCTGTTCACACATTTGGTGGAAGTGGCCATTTCTCAGATTTGGCACCTCTTTTCTTTCCCGTCATCAAGCACATTTTATATAAGATATACATAATCTATAAAGTACCAGCTCAATGTGTTTCTAATGACTAAATGTTCCTATGGTTTTTCTAATCCCAATGCTTCAGCTTGTGCAATGACTGTCCTTTCACACTGGGCTCCACGTAGCCCTTGGGTGTGTGGGCGGCTGCTGGGGAAGGAATTGGGTTCTTTGAGAGGACCTTTGGGACCTTCAGGCTTGTTTTTCAGGAGATAAACTTTTCCCTCCTCGCCTCCCTTCAGGTGAGGCCAGGGACCAGGGCAGGTGTAGTAAAGTAGCTGTAATGACGGTGAGTCCTTCTTCAGGCCAGAGGCTGTGGCGGGCAGTTACACTGGCTGTTGCTGGGAACTTTCCATTTTCTCCAAGTCCCTCAAGCCAACACTGTGCTCTTGCTAATGTGGCGAGAGAAATAGAGACCTCACTCTTCCTTGTAAGTTTTTTAAACACCATTTGCCTGACACTGTTTTCACCATGTATTTACTGTAACATTTAGTATTTGCTATCTGGCTTTTGTTTACCAGTGACGATATATGTTAAAAAATTACTATCAAGATGTTGCATTCAACTTAAGATATATTTGAAGTTTTTACACAAGACTGGGTTTTGCCTATACTTGCTTACTAATATGTGCAAATGAAGTATAATTTGCAAAGTAAGTTAAATCAAGTTAATAGATAGGAAAATAACCAATAGAGGTCTTCATTGTTATCTAAAGCTTATTTCCAACCCATATGTGCCATTTCAGACTGTGAACTTAAGTACAACTGAGAGTCAAATGAATGGGATGCAAAAGCAAGGTGTCCCAGACATGCCTGTCATATCCCAGAAACTCCAACTATTTCTTCCAAGAGAGTGGGCTCAGACGGGACCAGTGTGTGCACGTGGCCCATGGTAGCCCTGGAGTCACTGCACAGCCTGTCGAGCCTTGTGACATGGCCCTGGGTAGCCAGACCTTTAGTCCGTGCAATGAGCTGACATGGCCTCATACAAAGGACTCCTCCCAGAGTTAACTATATGAATGAACTAAGCAAAGAAGACAAGGTTCCTCCAGAATCCGAGATTACATAAAGGAATGACCAATAGGACTGACAGGAGAGCTGTGCCCCCACACACAGAAAGTCGGGGAAACAAGAAGGAATACTTCACAGGAAATACAGATGTAAGAAAATCAAGCCCATCCTTAAAGACACCTTACTCCTTGATGTTGCTTCAGCCCATGTATATGATTATGATGCATACCCTTTTCTTTAGTTGTGAAGTGAGCCTCTGTTTCTTCTTTAAGAATGACCCTGGAGCCTTTAGATATGACTATGATGGGCTACTATAAAAGCCTCAATTAATCCATGGAAATTATTGTTTTACCTAATTATCCATTCTTGTCATTCCTGAATAGCTCACAAATGTTCTCTTACACCTATGAAAAACAAAGAGAGCCACTTTCCTTTCTCACTCAGTGCCTTTTTCATTCGGTCTCTAGGACTAGAGTATTTCTGCCACACTAGCACTCTGAGGCGATGAAAGAGTTCTCCAGGGAAGGCCGGACCTGGTGCACACCACCTAGAGAACCAGTGCCCGGGAGACTTCCCTGGAAGAGTGATGAGAAAAAGCTGACTTCTATTTTCTTATGACTGTTCCTTTTGTTTAGGTGTATATATATATATATATATATATATATATATATATATATATATATATATATATATATATAAAACCTTAAAGAAACTATAAATGTTAAATATTAGATTAAAAGAAAACACCAGGAAGCATGTGGCATTTTTCAATCCCATGGAAGATGCGGGCATGAACATAGGACAGATTTGGGATGGTGTGGATGCCCATTCCCTGTGACTTGTTTATAAAAGATAAGAGAAGGCTATAAGGTCATGCTTTCCTCTAACTGAGGTCAAGTGGCAGTGAATTTTGGAAAGGGAACATGGAGTAAGAACCTGGAGTAAGATTTATGTACATGGAATGGTGTAAAGCCACATGCCTATTTAATTTATTTATCAAATATTGAATTACAAGCACAACTTCAGGGACTGAGGTTATAGCAGCGCCAAGAATGAAGTCCCTCCTTCCCAAAGCTTCCATTCTAACTCAGGGTGTCCCACAGTGTGACCTACAGAGCTACCCTGTGCAGGGTCAGTAACAGCCAAAAAGGGAGCCCTCTAATTTTAAGTCTTGAGTGAAATTAAACAGGTTTTTAAATAGCACATCTTCATAGCCATATTAGTTTGCTATATCTTCCATAACAAAGTACCATAGACTGGGAGGGCTTGAGCAATAGACATTTATTCTCTGGAGGCTAGAAGTCCAAGATCAAGGAGTTGGCAGGGTTGGTTCTTCTGAGGCCTCTCTCCTTGGCTTGTAGATGACCAGCCTTCCTGTATCCTCACGGGGTCTTCCCTGTATGTGTGTCTGTGTCCTAATTACTTCTGAGAAGGACACTAGTTATATTGGATGGGGGCCCATGCCCAAAGACTTCATTTTACCTTACTTACCTTTGCAAAATTCCTATATCCAAACTCAGCCACATTCCGAGGTACTTGGGGTTGGGACTTTGACATATCAATTTTGGGAGGAGAAACAATTCAATAACAGTAGCTTGTGAACCTGAGACTTCCAAAATTGTACATCAGACCACACCCATTCCATTCCCCTGTCTATGTAAAGGCCCCTTTAATGAAAGAGGGAACCCTAATATAAACTATGGACTTTAATAATCATAGACCAATATTGATCCATCTTTTGTAACAAATACCTCACACTAAAGCAAAGACATTGATAATAGGGAAAACTGTGTGGAAGGCAAAGAGGCTATATAGGAACCCGGTACTTTCCACTCTGTTTTCTGGATACCCAAACCTATTCTAAAAAATAAAGGGTATTGATTTTCTTTCAAAAAAGGACAAATCCTGTATAAACAGGAAGAAAAAGGACCCCTTGAATCACCAGAGATGTTTCATTACCAGGGACCTGGAGAAGTGGTCTTCTTCCCCTCCCTGACCTGTTTTCCCCTCGCTTCACTCTGGTCCAGCCACCCTTCTGGCTCACCACCATGTAAGGCTTGTTCATAAGGTGGGGTCTTTTGCTAGATGTTTCCTCAGCCTGAATTCTTTTTTCTTCCTCAGAGTTTCCAGGCCACAGCTTACATTTTACTTCCTCAGAGAGGTCCTGGCTCCCTGCTCCCTTAACCTAGGAAAGCACTCAGGGCCCTGTCCCATCACCCGCTTTTATTTTCTTTCTAGAACTCCTCGTTGCTGGGTATGCTTTGTTTCTGGGCCTATGATCGACTTCCTTCCCTGGCCCCTGTTTCTTTGCTCACTGAGCCCTTACTGACCACTTATCACCATTTCCTCTGAGACCGGGTCTAGGCTGCCATCTGCCCTGATCTATTGCAACAACCTCCTAATTGGTTATCAATAGGATACAAATGAAGATGGGTGGGAATCCTTGAAGACGATTCCCACAATTGGTTCTTTCAGTCCACCTGGATTTAATTTTATACACAAGGATCCCCTCACCCACCTCCCCGGCCATTTTCTCTTGAACGGTATAGCTGTAAACATAAGAGAGGGAAGACAAATGACTTTCTTCCTGTAAAGATCTTTGTTTAGCATTTCAGATTTAACATCTTGGAACTGTCAGGGCAACCACCTGAGTTGATCTCAGCTGGTGTCGTTGAGAAAGGTGAGCCTGAGAATGGTGAAAACTTATGAGACAATTTAGGAAAAAATAGATTTAAAAACATTGAATGCTCCTGGTAGATCTGGGAGCACAGGTGTACTTCATCCTATTTGGAAAGAATTGCAAAGAAATGCCATCCAACCCTGACATTGGCCAATGCTTGCCAATGCTCCTCCGTTACCTCAAAGGACATGGCTGTAATGTGTGGTTTGAGAGGTAGGGGAGGGGGGCAAGGGTTTTCTTGCCTCGTTTTCAGAAAGGAATGACCCATATTTTACAAAAAATTATGTATCACAGGGTGAGTGAGTTAATAGTTTGTTTGTTTTTTTTTTTTGTTGTTGTCCTTTTTTGGTTTATCTTTGTGTGTGTATTTTGTTTTGTTTTTATAAACAACAGAAACGAACTCACACCAACTGAAGCAAAGATGGGGGGACTGATGACAGAAGCAGAGGGGTGTCTGGTGGAAATGATGGGCAGAAATAGAAGTGGCTCCAGGAAACGCCTGGCAAGCTCTCATGGCTCCTGTCATGCTGCTCTCTGCCTGACTATGTACTCCTTTGCTTTCTCTGTGAATTGCCTTCTCTTCCCTGTACTTACAGTGGGCATCCACTGCCCTCCTTCCATTGTCTGAGAATATAAAAATTAAGTCATGCAGCCAGAAGAGGCCATGATGAACCTCTTGGTCTCAATCCAAGTTCCTGGGAAAAGTCATCTTACTGGCACAGTGACCATTTCTGGTCCAGTGTCTGTGGCCAGGGGGAATGGGACAGAGAGAGACTCAAAGTAAAAACTCTCCTATTTCACCTCTGTGCTCTGTATACTGTGGACGAGAGATGAGGTGTAGGGAAGTGAGAAAACTCTCAGGGAAGGGGACTCTTTGGGAGCAGAGCTAATATTCCCCCAGGGTTCCCGTGAATGCATATACTGGTCTTTCAATAATTAAGGATTTAATTAACTGCTACTACAAGAGGGCAGAAAGGTGAGCACTGAGGACAATATCTACCCTCTAGAAGCTGGGACTCAAAATATACATGTGTGGAAATTGTCAGGAAATATGCAAACAGGGTAGTTTTGGGTAAATTATTCATTGGGTACCTGCCATTTGCAAGATGCTGCAGAATGTTTGGGAGCAAAGGCACTGATTACTGGCATTCCTCCTGGCCCAAGTTCTAAACCAACTGGGAAACAATATAAAGCAAACAGAAACTGAAGTACAGCATTTGTTACCCATTAAGGCTTGGTTGGGGATGTAGTTTCTATCGGCAGGCAAATGGACACCCTTTGCTAAACCCCCAAATTAGGCAGCGGTGGCTGGGGCCAGGCATGTGGAATGGTATCCCAAACTCCATTTACTGAACAGCAACTATATACCAAACACTACTGTAGATATGGAGATAGAGGGGAGCAAAAGTAAGTTTCTGCCCTTATTTACTTGACTGTTCAGTGGGGGGAAGAGACCAAACAAAGTCAATAGTAATATATACACTGATGTTAGTGTGCTGGGGCTGCCATTATATAATAGCACCATGGGCTGGGTGGCTTCAATAACAGAAACAAATTATTTTCTCACAGTTTTGGAGGCTGCAAGTCTGAGGTCAAGTGTGAGAGGGTTGTTTTCTTCTGAGAGCCCTGAGGGAAGAGTTTGTTCCGGCCTCTCTCCTTGGCTTGTAGATGGCCATCTTCTCTCTGTCCTCACTGGTCTTCCCTCTGTGTGTCTGTGTCCTCATCTCTTCCTATGAGGTCAACAGTCACAGTGGATTAGGATCCATCCTCATGACCTCATTTGCACTTATATCTCCAAAGACCCACTCTTCATATAGGAGAAAAGTCAACCCTTAACAGCATCACAAAGCACAATAAAACAAACAACAACAAAAAGCGGGGTTATAGGATTTCAATGGCAAATGGAACAGTATTTAGATAGAATGTTCAGGGAAGACATTTCTGAGGAAGTAAAATTTGAATGAAAATTTTCTTTTAATGAATAGTATGTTCCATAAGAGCTAGAGCCTTTGAAGATATCCCTAATGGGGTAACATAAGCAAGGACCTGGTCCTGGGAAAGGGTGAAAGATATATGAGCAGAAGGTGAGGAAATAATCTAGAGGATCTTTATTCAGTAGTAATAGAAATTAAAGTCATAAGCAGTGTGTAGGGGGGTGATAAATACACTTAGTGTGAAATTAAGACTTGGGGATTTATCTTGAGACAATTGGGATGAGAATCCTTTGAAGATTCCAGGAAATGGGAGGAATAGTGGAACATGGACTCTTGGGAAGAAAAATGAATGATAATGAATATAGAATGAATGAGGACAGGGACAGGTTTAAGGCCAGGAGATCATGCATGAAGCTATTATGAGGATCCCAGTATGTGGTCAAAATGACCTGTTGTAGATAGCAATTTCAGGAAGAAAGATTCAAAATTAGAGATAATTTTAAAGGAAGAATCCACTAACATAAAATAAGGGGGAGTCATTAAACTCCTTGAAAATGGTAACCCAGAGGAGAGCTATGCCCATGTCTGTAATTCATCTGTTGCTTCATTGAAAATGCAGAAAACCAAACTTGAGTTGCAAATGCTGAGCAGGTGTCCAGTCTCAGGAGATGGCAAGTTCCTGGCTCAGCTAGCGATTAGAATTTTCTTTGTTCTTCTGCTTCTCAGCCATGTCCACATCACGACCACTAGATATGGGCTGAATGATGTTCTCTCCCAAATCCATATGTTGCAGTCTTAACTCCAAGTACCTCCGAATGTGACTGTATTTGGAGACAAGACCTTTAAAGAAGTAATTGAAAGAGGTAAGAAAAAATGAAGCCATACGGGTGGGCCTAATCCAAAGTGACTGGCATCCTTATAAGAAGAGGAGATTAGGATACAGGCACACACGGAGGGAAGACCCTGTGAAGACCCCGGGAGAAGACAGCCATGCATAAACCGAGGAGAGAGACTTTCAGAACAACCAGCATTGCCAACATCTTATCACCTTATCTTGGACTTCCAGCCTCGGAACTATGAGGAGATAAATTTCTGTCATTTAAGCCACCAGTCTGTGGGAGTTTGTTATGGCACCTAGGAAACTACTAAACCATTCTATTCTGATGGCCACATCTGAGCATGCCAGAGAGTTCCAGGAACCTTCCTTGATCATCTAGTTCTCAGGTTTTGCTCACTGTTAATGTGTGACCTCATTGCATCTGTTTGAGTCCATTATCTTTGTTCTGCCCTTGACAGAGTAAAAGAGCTCTGGACATCCTCATCATACCACCCTATGAAATACATAGCCACCATCACTTGTAGTTGTTTAAATCTAACTTAATAAAATTAAATAATACTAAAAAATCAATTTCTCTTTTGCACCTGCCACATTTCAAGTCTCAGCACCACATGAGACTTGTGGCTGCCTTATTGGGCAGCATGAGGACAGGGCATTTCCATCATCATAGAAAGTTCCTCTGGACAGGGCTAGTACAGGAGAGAGCTTAAAGCTCCAACCAGGCTGTACTGACTAAGGTTTTCTCAGCAGTAGCAACATAAACCCACTCTAGATAGAATAAGTTTAAAAAGCATGGGGGAGGTGGATGTAGCAAGGTTGAGCTGGGCCTTGTTGGGGATATAAAATATCTCAACATGATCAGAAGGACTGTTGAAAGAACCATGAGCAATTCCAAGGATGCTGGCTTTTCTGGGACTTTCCTATGTGGAGTCATGAATTTTCACACCTTCCTGTTCTACATATCCACCTACAGCACGAAAAAGAATCTGAGTGGCCCGTTTGAGACAAAGGTACAGAGATGGCATTAGGGTCCAAGAGGATAAAATGACCATAGGATGTCTCCCCAGTGTCTTCACAAAGATCCAGAGGCAAGGAGTCATTGTGGGTGGGGTTGCCATCTCAGTCAGAGTCCACTGCTCTGGATTACAGTGTATCTGTTATCCAGAACATATTGCACATTAAGCATTGCATATACTTTGATCTTTCCATCCAGTAATGTGGAAGCAGCAAACTTGATTGTTCCCTTTACTTATTTTGACAAACATTGAGGACTTGTTTGGTGCCCAGGTGCTTGTACAGATTCTACGGGAGATGTTAAAAAAGGATAAGGTGTGTTTTGTTAAACATCTATCTAGCCCCTTAACAGAAACTTGTCTATGCAGAA
Source organism: Pipistrellus kuhlii (assembly GCF_014108245.1). NCBI lineage: Eukaryota > Metazoa > Chordata > Mammalia > Chiroptera > Vespertilionidae > Pipistrellus > Pipistrellus kuhlii. The sequence goes on along the minus strand of NW_023425404.1, from coordinate 106,503,389 downwards.
CAGAATCATTTCAGAATGAAACCAGGAGGCTGGTTTCATTGGATTCTTTGCCCTTTAACCTCACAACATTAATAAATATTTTGATTTGTTAAATATACTTTATTATCTTTTACAGAGAGGGATAGAGAATTAGAAACATTGATGAGAGAGAAACATCGATCAGCTGCCTCTTGCACAACCCCTATTGGGGACGTGCCCGCAACCAAGGTACATGCCCTTGACTGGAATCAAACCTGTGGCATTTCAGTCCGCAAGCAGATGCTCTATGATCACTATGAAAAAACCTCACAAAACAAAGGAGCAAATAGTTCTTAAACCTAAGGTCCAGTCTCATTTGCTTTAAGGAGTTCTTATTGCCAAGGTCAGCTATAATGACATCTTGCCGAACCCTACAATTTATGTCAGTGAGAAAAATCCTATAAATTTCCACTTTCATGAATAGTTCCCCCCAAAAGTTTTCCAAATGAAATTTTGTGCATCTTATTTAAGTCAGTGTGCAGAGAGCCCAGCCATTCTGCAACACCGGGCTCTGTGATTGCAGCTCACGGCCACTCAGGCTTAGAGCCCTTTAAGGTATGCTCTCTGCCATGAAGAGGCCATTCCATTGCAGAGAACTCAGTGCAGAATTATCTCCTACTATAAATTAAGAAAATGGTACACAAATGGATCATTAAAATAATTTCATTTGTGGTTAAAAATTAAATCACGAATGATTCCACAATTAATAATCAGGAAACAATACTAGGGGGAGTATTCTGAGTATATGGCAGCAAAAATGAATCTTCATATCAGCAAAACAGTGGAGCTTTTAATTTGGAATGGCCCCACTCCCAGCTATCCATTCACACACACATTCCTCAAGCTCTGACGACTGTGAAGGACCACGATTTATCATGCCACGAGAGCACTGGCCTAGGGTATCAATAAAGTCTGAGTTGGTCAAAGGAAAGCCAGGCACCTGTATGGTGAATTTTCTGGCATCCTCACATTCCTCCTTATTGCTTATTTTCAATAGCACCCAATAAATATTGTAATTGTTGTTTCAAAGGGATTCCAATTCTTTCGATATGCTCACATTGCTTTGAAGTCTTTCTGTGAACACGATGAAATTTAAACTATAAGCTTCAATGTCTGCCCTACACAAAACTTGAGTTACTCTAAGAAAGCTGGTGTGCAGAAGCCCTCAGAGGAAGAACATCAGCAAGCCATTTTTCTCTCCTTCAGAATCTCCTTTCCTAGTTTAAACCCCCTATATTTATTCTTGCATTTTTATCTCCCTGGCTTCATTCCCTTTTGTGTCCTGAAGGAGTATTCATTTTTCCACTTTTGTATTATGTCCTGTTGGTCACTTTGTAAAAGCAGTTTGCTTTTTATTTTTTGCTGGTGGGAGAATGTTAGCTTTTGAATGGTTTCTGGTCCCCAGTGTTAATGTACCCATCACAGGGATGTATTACCATCCTCTGAAACCACTTCAAGTTCATTTGCATTGCACAATATTTCTTGCTACATTGGTGTGCAGATCTAAAATGAGTTGAAAAATCATTAAAATTTATTCTCTGCTGAATGCTTAAGATCTTCAGAAAATTTATTGATTGTCTATGAGTACTGGATTCTTTCACCATGCACATACTTGTCTACTATATTTTAGAGATTGTGAGTCAATATCCAATGACCTACTATAGGCTAAATGAAGGAGTTACTGGAGTTGAAATAAATACTCTTACTTACAAGTAACCAATTAAATGTGAAGGGAGAAAAGTGATTTTTATATTTATAGTAAGTAAATCAGTGCTTGCAATTCACAGGGGCACAGATAGTTGTTATTTTTTTTTAATATATAGGAGTAGTTTCTGGTATTTGTGAATATTATTATTAATTAGTATATACAATCACTTTCTATTTTCAAAATTGGAGATTTATGTGTGACTTAGTTAACTTCCTAGTTGTTCAAGATTATGTTTTTATAATACCAGCAGTAATACTTTTATATCTATAGTGATTCACTGGTCAAAATGTAGTAGGATTTTGACTTGGAAACAAATCTACCAAATGGTTTTACTTTCTTTGTCTGTAGCTAGTCACATTGGACTGAAAATTACATACTAAAAAGCAGCAGAAATGTGGAATTTATTTGCATCTGTTTTTGCTGAGCTTGGTCTCTCCAGTGATATCAATTACTGAACTTCTGATTTTGACTTGAAAGTCAGTTATCACCTCTTCTGGTTTAAACTCTACTCTCTGTGTTTTTTTTTTTTTTTTTGTGTGTTTTATTGTTTCTTTTGTGTGTGTGTGTGTGTGTGTATGTGTGTGTGTGTGTGTGTGTGTGTGTGTGTGTGTGTTTTATCTCATTCCTTTTGTTCTTGCTCATTGTGTATTTTCTAGGAGTAGTGCTTGCCTCTTATCCAATACACCTACTTTCTTTAATGAATTTCAAGGTGTACTCATGTTGGTGAGCTGAATTAGATTTGGGATACTTTAGCTCCTCATTGGGAAAATTTTCTTAATTTTCTTAAAGTTGCCTTTGACTCTTAGCCATGACATTGGTTAATACCCCTCACATGATAAGCTCTTCTTAGAATTCTGTGGTAGGGGAAATTCTTTCTCCTGAAAGACTAGCATGTTTCTTTCTTCCTTTTTTTAAGTATGTGTTTGTATTTTTTATATATTTTCATTGATTTTAGATAGAGAGAGGAATGGAGAGGGAGAGAGAGACATTGATGTGAGAAAGCAACATAGATCTATAGGCTGCCTCCTTGCACGCCCCCCTACTGGGCGTCAAGCCTCCAACTCAAGCATGTGACCTGACCAGGAATCCAACCTCCCTCCTCTCAGTGTGTGGGACTTTGCTCAATCAATTGAGCCAAAGCAGAAAGGGGGAATGGGTGCGAGGGTCGGGGGAGGGAGGGAGGGGGGAGGTGGGGGAGGGCCGGCTGAGGGGGGAGTGAGGGGCTGGAGGATGGAGGGCGTGAGGCGGCCGTGATTCTGTCAGTTGAAGGAAGAAGGAAAGGACTAAGGCTGGTAAGTAAGCAGCAGGCGTAGAAACCGCTCCCGCCCCCGACCCTCCCTCCCCTCCCTCCTCCCTCCTCCCTCCCTCCCCTCCCTCCCTCCCTCCCTCCTTCCTTCCTTCCTTCCTTCCTTCCTTCCTTCCTTCCTTATTTTTCTGTCTCTATTGCTCCCATCACTTAGGAAATTCCAATGGTTTAGGAGCTCTGTGCCAGATACCTAGCTGCTGATATGAGATAAAGTATCCTTGGCTGTTGGGGAACAAAAAAGCACTTTATTTTCTATATCGCAGCTCCCATCCTTGATGGAACATTTCTGCCACAGTTCTTTTACCCTTGTCTCCGGGCTTTCTTTCAGTCAAAAATCTAGTTCTCTCATTTTTATTTTAAAGGGAACTATTTTGTATGCCGTCTTTTTTTTTTTGTTTCTGTTTTTGTTTTGTTTTTTCTTATAAAAAACTTCAACCACTTATTTGGGAAGAGGGGAAGTTTAAAAGAATTAATATAATCATTCTGTATTTTAGAAAAAAATAGATATAGAGAATACTTTTCCTCAAACCTTAATGAAATGGAGGAACAATGCCCTCTGAGATCCACTGGAGATCCATTGTGGCATATGGTGTAGGCCAGTGGTCAGCAAACTCATTAGTCAACAGAGCCAAATATCAATAGTACAACTATTGAAATTTCTTTTGAGAGACAAATTTTTAAAACTTAAACTTCTTCTACAATAACATCACTTCATCAAAACAGACTCGCCCAGGCCGTGGTATTTTGTGGAAGAGCCACACTCAAGGGGCCAAAGAGCTGCATGTGGCTCTTGAGCCACAGTTTGCCAACCACGGGTGTAGTCTGTATACATGGCCATCTTCTTGGGCACAGTCTCTGAAGAACTCACATTCCCCTTCAGTAATCACAGGCGAATTTCTGCTCCCCACCATACACATTTGGAAAAGGCAGAGGTAGACAAATCTAATAATATTTTCAAACCATTGGAACTGATCCTAAATATCGAGTCTCCAGGCATCCCTTCCTGCATAGTAAGCACATACTAAGCATAACATCTAAGTCCCTAATACATTTCAAACTCTGTCTCTTATACAGGGTCTTCCTCTGTTCTCATCTTTACTTCTTTTATGAGAAATCTATGCTAATCTGGTCTTCACCTAACATTTTAGGCAGCATAAAGAGTGTTTAGTCCTTGGAAATGTCTATCTTCCAACCCAGGCTTGTTCACTACATCTAGATTAGGGGTGTCGAACTCAATCAGAGAAGGGGCCAAAATCTAAAATCCAGCCTAAATCACGGGCCGAATGGTTTACTGAACAGTCATAAACTGTCATTGTGATGGAAACGCAGCAGAGTGCAGTGATGACAGTGCGGTGCGGGCCACATTGCAAGGCCTGGCGGGACGGATTTGGCCCGCGGGCCTTGTGTTTGACACATGTGATCTAGATGTTGTATACCTTTTAGAGTTGGGTTTTTTTGTTTTGTTTTGTTTTGTTTGTTTTTAATGATGCTGTTTATTCCCAATTCAACAATTCAATCAAGAAACTTGTATTTAGCTCCTAGTAAACATGTCTTTAGTACCTCTGAGTGGGAGAGAGGCGTTGGGAGACCACAGATGAAAAGAGCAGGTATTCCTCTCAATAATGGGCAGAAGGACAAGGGCCTCTGACAAAGCCGAAGAAGGTGAGGACTGTCAGAGAAGTGGAACACCTTGTGTTTGAGAAGATGCAGCAGGAGGAGGGAGGGAGCCTGGGGGAGGAGGGATGAAGAAGATAGCTCCAGCATGGGTCTTTGAAAGAGGGTTATGTATGGAGATTAGGAGAGAAGAGAGGAAAGGGGTAGGTTGAAAGGGTAGAGGGAAGGCAAGAAGAAAATGGGACATGACTATGACTATGCCATTTCAGGCATGGTTCATTAATAACAGGACAATGGAGCAAATAGGTGATCATTTGTGAAAATTAAGGCTGGGAAGTTAAAGAGGCCTTGTAGCAAGTTGTAGCAGCACTTGGCATCCCATGTTTATGTGATTGTACTTTCTGTTCATGTGGACAATGGGAAAGGTATTGTTTCTAGACAGAGTGTGACACACTTAGATCAGGGGCTGAAGAAAGATGGTTTAAAGGTCATGAGTGAGATCCTTTAGAGATGGGAGGGACTGCAGGAAGAGGAAATGGACAGCAAATCCACTTCTCTTCTTGCGTGTTTTAAATTAAATTAAGTTTAACTAAAAATTGAACACATTAATGAGAAGGTAATAGAAGTGAGTTATCTAGAAAATTCATTCTAACAAAGTCAGTCAAATAGTAGATAAATCACCAGATTAGGGCTTTCTCTGCTTGTTCTGAATTTCTGGGGGGGAAATTATGTAATTTAGACCTGATGCATGATTTTCTCTGAGAAACATCATACTTCTAAAACTCCTTTTAATTAGTTCCTATTTTTTTCCCCTCTTTTCTGTTCAAGGCCTCTTAAAAAAACCATATGGATGCCACTCTCAGTCCTGGGTGAGACGGGCAAAGGGGGCCAATCAGTGGTCTGTGTAATTCTAGAACAAATGCTCATGTGCCCTGGAATGCCAGCATCATTTCTGCGGCCTTCAACAAAGAAAAACCATCATGGATTGTCTATATCTGGCTCTCATTATCTGGCTATTAAGACCTTCTGCCCACCCACAAAAACAAACAAATACTTAAGAGAAAATGTAAATGAAATTTCAGAGAAAGATAGATAGATAGATAGATAGATAGATAGATAGATTATAAATATAAATACATGATGGCAGTTATTGGATAATAGAAAGGTAACCCTCTAACGTAGTCATTTCTTTCATGAAAACTTAGCAAAAATTCACAGCCATTGCTAATAAAACAAACAATGCTTTCCCGGTCCCTGTGAAGTTGCTGGGTTGCTAGAATGGTCCGAACAAGGTAGCATAGCAGCAGCAGATAAAAGGTGAAAACCCCCAGAATGATTGCCGTCTGTGCAGTGGCTCACACTCAGAGGCTTCCTGTCTGTTGTGAGTGTTAGAAGTGCCTGAGTGAGAACATAGAACCTTGCTAGTATTGATGAGTGAAAGGAGGACCACTTATATCTGGAGCTATATTGGGGAAAGGAAATTTAAAAAAAAAATACAAAAACAAACAACAACCAAAAAAACACACAAACAAACCATAATTGATCTAAGTGGGACCAAGTTTACTTTTTTCCACTTCCCTGAGCCAAAAATAGAATAATTAATTAACTTATAAATTGTTACAACTATGTTCAATGGGAAACATTAACGTATACAATGACTTATATTGAACATTACAACTACCTACACCTGATTAATTGTCATCCCACTCCCTCCTCCCCACCTATTACAAATCTAAACTATCCCCACAACTTATTTTTAGTATTATGGCTTCAAATTCTATCTAATTTTACATAGTTTAAGACTATTCCTGAGAGATTGCATGTATTATGGAAAAGCTGATATGCCTGCCCACATACAAAACCCCAAGGGAAATGATATTTATTCACAGAACATATTCCTCATATTTGAAGGTGAGTTGCACTGGGATTACACTCACACAGGAGTGCTGTTTGTTCATGCCTACTCCAGCTAAATTATTCCTAGAGCCAGATTCTGAAATATTGGCTGCTCTTGCCAGGGTCTGGTTCTGTTGATGGCTTTCTGTAACATCTCCTTTTAGACACATGATGATTCAAATATTTAATACAAAACAAATCCGACAAAACGTTAAGACTATTACAGTCCTTATCACTGCCTACCCAGCAGATCAGTCTGTTGCACAGCTTCTCAGCTGTGTTCCCATCATATATTTCTGCTTGAAAGTTCCCAATAGTCTGCTTTTAGTTCTTAGGATTCCCCGATCTACCTTGTATTACTGAGTTATCATGACCACACTATAGTCCACCCAGTAGTCTGCATGGAATACATTCTCAGACCCCCAGTGGATATCTAAAACTATAGATAGTAGCAAACTCTATATATACTATGTTTTTTCCTATACATACACACATATGATAATGTTGATATATTAAGCACAGTAAAAAATTAACCACAATACCTCATCACAAAACAATAATTATAACAATATCATATAATAAAGAGGTAATATGCAAATTAGCCCTCACCCTCACGCTGTTATGCCTTCACACGATGGCTGTGCACACAGCGGGGATGGGGCTGGCTGCTCCTCATGCCTAGATGCCACAGTTCCTGCGGCCCGCAGGTGGGGAGGTGGGGAGGTCCAGGGGCTGCTATAGGTGTCTGCTGCTGGTGTTCCTGCAGCCATGCCAGGGGGCAGGGTCTGGCGGCTTCCCCGAGTTCCCTCAGCCCTGCCGGGGTGTGGTTCCTGGCTGCTGCTCTGAGGTGACCAGGCCAGAATGGGAAGACAGTTGGGAGTGGGGGGGTGATCAGGCCAGCAGAGGAGAGCAGTTGGGGGCATTCCGTCCAGCAAGGGAGCAGTTAGGAGGTGATAGGCTGACAGGCAGAAGTGGTTAGGAGCAATCAGGCAGGCAGGCAGGCCAGTGGGAGTGGTTTAGGAGCCAGCAGCCCCAGATTGTGAGAGGGATGTCCAAATGCTGGTTTAGGCCCGATCCCTAAATGGGCAGTTGGACATCCATCAAGGAGTCCCTGATTGGAGAGGGTGCAAGCTGGGATGAGGGACACCCCCCAGTGCATAAATTTTGTGTACTGGGCCTCTAGTCTATATAATAAAAGCCTAAGCAACTGTTAATGGTGGAACAACCAGAACGACCAGTTGCTATGATACTCACTGACCACCAGTGGACAGATGTTCAATGCAGGAGCTGCCCCTTGGTGGTCAGTGCGCTCCTACAGGGGGAGGGCCGCTCAGCCAAAAGCTGGGCTCATAGCTGGCAAGAGTAGTGCCAGTGGCGGGAGCCTCTTCCACTTCCGCAGCAGTTCTAAGGAGCTGTGAGGAGTGAGGGGGTCCTGAATTGTGAGAGGGATGTCCGACTGCCAACTTAGGCCTGATCCTCACTGGGAGTGGGCCTAAGCCAGCAGGTAAACATCCCCTGAGGGGTCCTGGACTGCGAGAGGGCACAGGCCGGGCTGAGAGACTCCTCCCTTGCATGATTTTCGTACACCGGGACCTCTAGTGCTGTAATAAAATTTACGGGAATATGGTCTCTCTCTCGCTCTCAAAATATCTTATTATACTGTTCTCATTGTTCTTCTCCTTGAGATGATGTGAGACAATGCAATGCCTACATGATGAGATGAAGCGAGGCGAATGATGTTGGCCTTGTGACATAATAGTGTTAGGCTACTTTCAGGGTTACTCGAACACCAGCGCTGGGGTAGCAGGACCGTTAATCTGATAACTGAGACAGACGCTGCTGAGTGATTAATGAGCAGCGAGTGTGTACAGCATGGATATTCTGGACAAAGGGATGATTCATGTCCTGATGGGTCAGAGCAGGTTGGTATGAGATGCCATGGTGCTACCCAGAATGGTGTGTGATTTAAAACTTAATGTCTTAATTCTGGAATTTCCTCTTTAATATGTTCAGATAAGTGCAACTGTAGAAAGGGAAACCTTGGGTGAAGGGGGACTACTGTAGCTTGGAGGACTTGCAAGGTCAAAGGACCAAACACTCAAGCAAATATCTAATATCATATCCATACTAGTAAGAATTTGAGACCAACTTAAATCCACATATTGTAACCGAGTCTTATGTAATGTACTAATTACCATCTCTATCTGGCTAATTTGATAATTTTCTGACAACAGACCAGCCATGTTAGCCTTCTAACTCACTGTCTTCTATGGTGAGGGCTGTGTTGAAAATTCCCTGCGGAGTGTGGTTGTGACTTAGGTCTCCTTCAGAGCCCTTGTTCTTCTGACTGACTATGCAAAGAGTCCTCCCTGGTGTGTTTGCTTTGTTGAAAGTCATCATCCACAGGAGTGTTTCTGAATGACCACTTCAGTAATTTTTAAATGCACTTGCAACTTGTTAACTTGGGGAACTTTCCCGAAGACAGAAAGCAAGTTCTAATGCTTCTTACTAGGTTGTAAATCTGAAAACTGCAGCAAGTTGAAACAACCTTGCTTTGAAAATGTATATTACTATTTTAGAGGATGGCAAAGTGGTCCTTGTTTTTAGTTTTGTCTGCCTTTGTTTTATATTATCGGCAACTCTCCTGAAAAACTTTGTTTTTCTTTCCAGTTTTGTATAAGTCTATAATACTTATTATCCATTTGATTACCTTTGCATTAAGTCTGACCCTTTAGCTTTAGCTTCCATTAATAAGCTTTGTTTCTACTATCCAAATTATGAACATACACTCTACTCGGTACTCCTACACTATGCTAAGTTGAACATTGACATTTCTTGAGCTCTCACTACACATTGAATGTCATTGTAATGATATGCCCTAACTCAGTTGCCACAACAACCCTATGATTTAGTTTTTTAGTGTTATTCCCATTTTATGGAAAAGGAAATCAAGTGTCAGGGAAATTAAGTAACTTTCATAGCTACTAAAGGAGGAAAGTAGGATTCAAATGAAGACCCATCCGGTTCCAAAGCTTCATGTGATGATTCCATATGCCAGACAGACTGACCCTTTCTGGCTGGAAATCTACAATTCTTCAGTCAAAAACGGTGTTTGGAGAATACAATTGGAGACCCAGAAATTAAAGAGAAATTCAATTTGGAGACCCAGAAATTAAAGAGAAATAGCGAATCTAGTCCCATTTTTTATATTTTTTGTCTGTTCTTCTAGATCAGTGGTTGGCAAACTGCGACTCGTGAGCCAAATTTGGCTCTTTGGCCCCTTGAGTGTGGCTCTTCCACAAAATACCATGTGCAGGTGCGCATGTACAGTGCGACTGAAACTTCGTGGCCCATGCGCAGAAGTCGGTTTTCAGCTCTCAAAAGAAATTTCAATCATTGTACTGTTGATATTTGGCTCTGTTGACTAATGAGTTTGCTGACCACTGCTCTAGATAGCCCTGAACTTGTTATTTTTTTTTTTCCTGTTATAAGAAATGCTATTTCTGTTTAAGTGCTCCTGGATTTGGAAATAATTCTCATGACTAATATTTGTTTGCCTGGGAAGAGCCAGTGTAGAGCTATGCTGCCAGTGGGTGCTCAGTGAAGATTAATGGATGGCCGTGCACGTCTGTGTGGGAGTCGGCTGCTTAAAATATGCTCAGTTCTCCGAAAGAGACAGAAATGGTGTAGGAAGATGAAATCAAAGGATCGTCACCCAACCCAGCTCCTGGAGTTTTGTACTGGACTTTATCACTTAAGGGTCTCAAAGGCCAGGGAATGTGGGGCCTGGTGTTTTCTTGATAAATTATCAGGAAGTGCGGTGAAGAAAAATTAGATACTAAGACCTACTTCCAAAATTAATACTATCAAATATGAGAGAGAGCTTGGTTCTCTGGCAAGGACTGAAGAAAATCAAATACTTTTTTAATTGACACATTTTCTATTATTATATACATGCAAAGATGATGAGTAATATGCCATATCAGATGGTTTATTCAAATTGTCAGAATCAGGGCTCAAGTGTGAGTAACTTTCCAGAGAACCTTCTGAGAAACTTAAGCCGTAGAAAGTGGCAGTACCTAGCCACACTATTCAGTCACCTCTGAAAACCTTGGAATGGGGGAAAAGTTACTTCCAAAGTACATGGTGGGACATTTCTAGAGAAAAAAGAAGGAGACCAATAATTTAAACCTCACTAAAAAAAACAAATGTCCATGCACTGCCTGGGTTTGTGCATTCAACTGAAAGACTGGGTCAGTCCTATGACTTGGGAAATGGAATCTTCACTGAGTGATTACTACTGAGCACCTTTCCAAACCTTGGCAGAACTGTGAGATGTTAGAGCCCTCACTTGCAAAATCAACCTTTGCTTTGGCATCAGAGAAAATGGAAAGAGGAAAGGCTCAATTACTGGGACCGGTGCCATAGGTCTTGGGCTGGGTTGGGATGTGCCAAAACCACCCACGGTGTACAGGAAGTGCACTGGCTGCCTTGGAAATGCTGTGGGTTTGTTCCAAGACCACAGTAAAGTGGATATCATAATAAAGTGAGTCACATGAATTCCTAGATTTCCCAGTGCATACGAAAGTTATGTTTATACCATGCTGTAGTCTATTAACTGTGCATTAATATATTAAAAAAACTCAATATACATACCTTAATTAAAAATACTGTATTAAAATACTGTATTAAAAATACTGTATTGCTAGAGCATGCTAACCTTTAACTTTATTGAGTCACAGTCTTTTCCCTGGTGATTGCCGCAAACCTTCAATGTGTACAAAACTCAGTATCTGTAAAGCTCAGTAACAGGAGGTGTGCCATACCGGCATTGGATGGCGGGACTTTGCTCTGAGCTCGGTCTCAGTCTCACCATTTGCAAAGTGAGCAGGTGGAGACTGGCTTGCGAGGGTCCTTACCAATTGTACTATTTTATGTTATCCTAGGGTGGGGGAGAAAGTTACTTTCCAAAGTGCATGGTTTCTCTATGAGATGAGCATTCTTCAAAGAGGAAACTCCATGTATCTTGAGATTTTTTTTATGAGAATTTATTTATACAATCCTACCTTTAGAAAACTCGATTTTATCCCCCACTGAACCCTTTTTAGCAATAAAGAGATCTCATGAAGTTTGATAATTTGGTGGTATCAGAGAACAGTTCATATCATTAACTCACTGCTCTCCATTGCTGACACTTCACTTTTTACTACCTTGTCCTCCAAAAGGAAGGTGACTTTTGAGAAGCAACCAGAACATGTGTTAGGAAAATAGGTATTGTGTCCAGGACAGAACTTAACTGTACCTGCTGCTTGAACATCCCGAAAATGAGGTAGCTCACGTGAATTGAAATATTCTGAAATACATGTATAATTATACCCAAGACATAGACACACATTCATAAATAATAAAAGTGAAAGGTCGGAGAAGTGGGAAGGAATATTTCCCAGCAGCAGGAGTGTCTCATCAGCCAGGCGGAGGTGCTGTGGAGACCTGGGCCAGGCTTAGCCCCACGGCCCGGCACTCACAGATGCTTCTCCCAGGAATGACCCGCAGGAACCGCTGACATTTCTTTTAAAAGAATAAATGAGTCTTTGTTTCCTTCTGCCTGCTCATTTGACCTTATTTAGTTTGAAAGCTGGAAAGAAAGAGTGACACCAGGAGGGTGGGGTCAGGGTGGCAGAAGAACCAGGGAAGGAGGCGTCCACGCTGTGGAGCCCACAGACAAGACCGCCTCCCAGGGTGTTAGTGTCTTGTTTGGCTGCTGTAGTCTTATTTGTTCCTGCTTCTCATTTCACATTCTCTCCCTGATGTAATAAATCTCCATCCTCCCAGCCATCATCCCCATATTGACAAGCAAATGTCATCTGTGTTTGATTGGCATCCATTGCTCCTGAATGCAAAAGTATGATTTACGAATCAATTCTACTTGTTTATTTCAAGCCGTTCTTGTGTGTCCTGTGTTGATGGGATAACTTGCCTAATATCCACTCCTGGGCTTTCAACTGATATTATAAATCCAGGCTGCTCCTTCTCCTGCTCTCTCATGGCATAGGGCTCTTCCTTCTCATATATATATATATATTTTTCTATTTCCCTCATCTCCCATGTACTGGCAGGAAATGTGCTATGGGGCTTATAGGACTTTTTCCATGTCTTTGAAAAAAAATCTTGCCCAGTACTTTAGTAAATGCTACTGAGACTTTTGAAGTCATTTTGACCAGTGATCATTTCTCATGCATGTAACACCTTCAGGCCTAATGGTGGTATCTCCTGCAAGACTGCGGGAATTGTAAGTAGAGCATGTATGTATACAGTCACCATTGGCAACACTTTTAAAAAGAAACGATCCCTCCTCCCTTTGTCTGGTGGGTGCGTTCACTTAAAATAATTGAGAAATGTCCTTTGGCTTTTCAACACACCTTACTGTTCTCCAAGTAACATCTCATATTCCATTTTAGAAGACTGGTGAGGAAAACCATCAGGTTAAACCACACACACACACACACACACACACACACACACACACACACCTACCATCTGGACAATTCTAAAAGGCCCTCCTTGTGTTAAAAGTGGCCTTTTTAAAAACACCTGAAGCACTGACTGTGGGTAAAAAATATTGTCAACCTAGCCACCCTCCTTTCAACCTTCTCCACCATCTTCTGATTGGGGCTGCTGGCGCAGTGACACAGGGGGCTGAGGTGTGACCCTTGAGTTCTGAAGGCTATTACAGGTCTGTCTGACGTCCAGTGAGAGCGCTGCCATCTCTGGGTTCAGCAAGGGAGTATTCAGGATCTCACTGTTCAGTCCTGTGCGGAGGGGGGCGGGGGGGAGAGAAACCGAAAAAAAAAAAAATTCCCACATTGTCAGAGTAATGCCAAACTCTGCCTGAGTGGGATGAGCGGAGCAGATGCTGCAGTGAGATGCCAAAGCGGCTCCCCTTCCTCTGCGCCTTGGGTGCCTATAAATTGCTCCCGCGCGTTTCCAGCCTCCTCTTCTGCTGGCAGGTGGTACCCGGGCAGAAGTCTACGCTCAGTCTCTCTCTCTCCCTCGGCTCCCGGCCGCGAGGCACTCGCTGCTGCTGCTCCTTAGCTCCTCTCCAGCTCCTGCGCTCCGGCCCCAGCCGCACTGAGCCACCGCGCCTGCCCTTCGGAGCCCCGGGGAGCCGCTGGCCGGCTCGCGCGCCCTGCGCGGGCCTTGGAGGGCGCGCAGCTATTAGAGTAGCGGTGGTTGCAAAGAAAGAAGAAGGGAAAAAAAGCAGGGGAAGAGCGAGCGAGAGAAGAGGAGAAAAGAAGAGGCAGAAAAAGGCAACTTCGCAGGGAAAGTTGGTGCGAACTGGCGCAGTCTGCAAAAACGGAAAAGTCGATCGCGGGCGGAGGCATAAAAGTGTGAGCGGCCCGGCGGGCGCGGCGGCGGCGGCTGCTCTGCCCTCCCGGCGGCGGGCGGCGGCAGCCACAGGTGCGAAGGGGCTGGAAGGAGAGAGAGAGACAGGAGGGCGCCCTGCGCACCCCTCCCCCCGCCTCCGCCCCCCGGCTCGGGACTTTGGCTCAAGTCACTAGGCGTCCGAGCGCCCTCCCCGGCCGCAGCCTCGCGGGGGGAGCGAGCGGGAGCAGCAGCCTCGGAGCGGCCCGCGCCGCCCGCCCGCCCGGGGGAGTTGGGGCTCGCAGGGGGTTGTTTTCGGCTCTGAAGAGGTCCCCGCCCAACCATCAAAATTTTGTCCAAAAGCAGGCAAGAGGATCGCCCCGCGCTGAGCCGGCTGGTGGGCAGCAGGAGGCGCCTGATCGCCGCCGGGGCGCTGGGGGTGGTGATGGTGCTGCTGCTGGTCATCCTCATCCCGGTGCTGGTGAGCTCGGCGGGCACGTCGGCGCACTACGAGATGCTGGGCACCTGCCGCATGGTCTGCGACCCCTACGGGGGCACCAAGGCGCCCAGCACGGCCGCCACGCCCGACCGCGGCCTCATGCAGTCCCTGCCCACCTTCATCCAGGGCCCCAAAGGCGAGGCGGGCAGGCCCGGCAAGGCGGGCCCGCGGGGGCCCCCCGGCGAGCCCGGGCCGCCGGGCCCCGTGGGTCCGCCGGGCGAGAAGGGCGAGCCGGGCCGCCAGGGCTTGCCGGGCCCGCCCGGGGCGCCCGGCCTGAACGCGGCGGGGGCCATCAGCGCGGCCACCTACAGCACGGTGCCCAAGATCGCCTTCTACGCCGGCCTCAAGCGGCAGCACGAGGGCTACGAGGTGCTCAAGTTCGACGACGTGGTCACCAACCTGGGCAACCACTACGACCCCACCACGGGCAAGTTCACCTGCTCCATCCCGGGCATCTACTTCTTCACCTACCACGTCCTGATGCGCGGCGGGGACGGCACCAGCATGTGGGCCGACCTCTGCAAGAACAACCAGGTGGGCGCGGGCGGGAGGCGGGCGGGCGGGCAGGAGCGCGGCCAGGGGCGGAGGAGAGGGAGGGAGCAGACCCCGGACATGGGTGGGGACCCGCGGAGACTGGGCGCCGCCGCGGCTCAGGGCTCCCGGAGCAAAGCTTAGGAGTGCGCTGCTCCACTCGGGGGACTCGGGGATTCGGAGTCCGAAGACAGAGGGGGACTCCCAGCGGCCCCGGGAGGGCGGTTTGGTCTGGGACCCGCACTCTGTGCTGACACCCAGCCTGAACCGGCGCGACCCTCGAGGGGCGGTAAGGGGAGCGGGGAGTCCGGAGCAGCAGTAAGTCCGGACCCAGGCGGTGGGGTCCTTGCGCACACGCTTTGGCGGGAATGGGAGGGCTGGGGGAGTCCAGGACCAGCGTGTCAGGGCGATCAGCCTGCACCGGGGAGGAAGACAAAGGGCCGAGGGAGAAGGAAGGGTCTCCCTGGAGCGAGTTGAAGCCAGACCCTGAGACCTGCAGCGTCCCAGAACGGGAAACACAAGTGGTCAAACCCCACTTTAGTTTTCAGCCAAGGAGAAGAAGGGGGAGAGGTAATGAGTGCTGGTAACAGAAGAAAGAGTTGAGATTCATGATTTAACACCGTAAAATAGGATCCCAAACGCACAGCCCAAACTCCACTTCCTGGACTGGGTCCTAGGACACACAGGCCAGTGGAAGAGGGCAGAAGAGGAGCCCAGGCAGAGACTATGGGTCTTGGCCAGCAAGCCCCAGGGCACCTGCTTGAAGGTCTTTCCAACCCCAGCCTTCCAGCTCACTGGGGCAGTGGCCTTGACCTCAACTGTGCAATAGCCCCCAATTAGCCCTGGGTCAGGAGGGCTTGCTCTCCTGAGCTGGCTGGCGCTACCCCAAGGGCCACATGGTTGCAGTTTTATAATGGGGCAACTTTTCCGTTTGCTTGAGAAATTCGCAGTCACTGCAAAACCCAAATGTGTCTTATCTCTTAGTCAGGAGAGGAAAATAATACCTGTAACTGCCTGAAAGTGGAATCAGACCCTCTGCACATGTTGAATCAGTGAGCATGCAGTTTGGACAGAGCTCATGGGCTGTGACCATGTTTATTGGGTGGTATGGTGAATGACCCCTGATCCTGCCATGGCCAACTTTGATCTAACAAGGTCTGTGGGGTTTGGCTACTTGCCCCCCTGAATTCAGACCTTTTAAACTATAACCCAGGCTTCTATCAAGCAGCATTGAAGCTGGAGTACTTCCAAAAAACCAAGTCATTGTCAGAATTGTTTCAGAAACAAAAGACAAATATCCTAACTGTATAAGAGATAGAAAGGACAAAAATAATAATAATAATAATCTCATCCCTTCCCCTTTCTATCACCCCTCACTTCTAAACGAATTTAGAAGAAAATAGCTTGGATTCAGGACTCTGTAGAACAGCAACAACAAAAAAAGAAGTAATGGCCACCAGGAGGCACTGACAGGGTTGTTTATTATAGTTAGTATGCATGAAAATAATATTAAGCTAAATAAAAATTATTTGCAGAGCCATGGGATAGTTGCAGGTAAATGGCTCAAAAGGGCATGACTCATTGTACCAAGAGAGACCTGTGGTGCCACCCTTAGAAAGGTTCACAAACACCCTCAGCGGGCAGGGATGATGCGCCCACTTATTTACAAATTGGCTGTCTTCGAACTCAAAGGTTAAGTCTGGGAAATACTACCATGCGAAAGAGATTGTTTTTAGATGTTCATTAAACTGGAATAAGATTCAAGTTTAACCAGCCAATGTATAAAAGTGTTCACATCTTTAAATATCTGGAAACGACAATGGCATGAACAACTAGGGAACAATATATTTGAATTACTTTACATGTAGCTATCTAGACTGCTGGGCCCAGGAATGTCACACTGATTCCAAAACAAAAACAAAAAACAACATTCTACATATGTACGTTATGGGCATTTTGTTTTTAAATTATTTCATTGTTCAGAATGTAGAATGCCCCTTTGTGTCACCCTAGTGGGTACATTCTTTGAGGGTCAGGAAAAAGAACAAGGCAAGACGGCTGACCTTAATGGTATAATGCTTTCAATTGACATTATTAAGTTGCTGCTCTGCAAAGGTGTGCAACAAGTAATTGAGAAAATAAATATCACAGCAAACAATATATTTTTGAATTCAGGATGTGCTATTTTGGAAAATGGTTATTACAATGTTAGTGTTAAGGAATTTTATCTCTAGAATAGAAAGAACTCTTTTGCAAAGTCTAGTCTGCACACAGCTGCAGATGAAAAATTTTATAGCATCTTTATCAATATTGAATAAATAGTTTTTAATTATGCCCTTGTCTGATCACTTCTTAGAATGGCAGTTTCTTGTTCTAAACCTGAGCTGACCTAATCTGTTTCCAAAAAACAGAAACTCAGAGACCCATGTCAGTGTAATGCTCTGTGGGATAGTGGGTTAGAGAAACACAAAAATTGAAGTAAAAATTCAGTTCACTCTAGGCTAGGGGAATGCCTCTGGGCCATCACCATTTGAGAAACGTTTATTTATGCTTTGTGTTAATGCACGGTCACAGATGGAAACATCAAAGGCCAGTAAATTAACCTGATGCGCCACTTAACCTTTTGTTTATGATTCCACAGAAGTACAATGAAAATGAAATTATGAGAGCATCAGTAGCAATTAATTAAATTAGCAAATGTTACCATAAATATTGTCTCTAATGATAAATCCTCACTAATATGATAATGCTAAAGCTACACAACCCATTACATTCTTACAAACATGCAACTAAAAGCATCATGGTTCTCATATTTGAAATGAAACCATCAGCCTAAACTTAATCTTGCCATTTGTTGAGACCCCATGACAGTGCATATTAAAGGTAAAAATTGGACTTCAAATAGCTTTACATAGAGACAGGAAATATTTAATGTTTCAATGCTTTTAGCAGAAAAATCTGAATAAAAATATTGCGTTTGAATACAATCACTTTAATGCTACTATTAGCCACTATAATGAAAACTTAAACAGGCTCAAAATTAGAATTATAAAATAATTAAAGACCAATTTCTACTCTAAGAATTTATTTGTTATGGCACCATAACAAATAAGAGGTATATTGGGAACAGTGAATAGTGTGTGGGTTGATATTCATTTATTAGTGAGATTAAGAAATGCCAGATTAATTACCTATTTAGAGGTCACAAAAAAATGCACTAAAGATCAAGCAGAATCTAAATATTTAGCTTATAGTATGAAAAGATATTAGAGTACATTTAGATGGAAATGGATCTATTAAACTAAGGGAAAGGATGCATCCTATTCCTGGAGAAAATGCTAAAATCAGTGCAGATTTGGGAACCTGAAAATAGGCTCCAGGGTGGATGCATTACCTTCCTCAATGGTTTGATGGCTTAAATGAAGAACTGTTGGAAGTCACTGAGCTAGAGACTGGAGCTCGAGATTTCAAGTGCCATTATACCTTGAAAGTACAAGCTGGTGAGCAGGAGTACTAAAGCCATGCAAGTGCATGGGAGTGTGGCAGTTACCTACTTGGGAAAGTCTTACAGTGCGGAATAGGTTAAAATCTTAGAGAATCAATTTCATTAAAAAGCAAGCACCCTGGCTTTTTTTTTTTTTTCTTCCACAAAGGAAGTGAAAACTATAAGGATAACTTCTAGTCTGTGAGGGTCACACTAATATATTTATAGGTTTTTGTGGTTACCCCTACTGAATAAAAATGGTAATAATGACATGGGTTTGTGGTTGTACCCTGCAGAATAATAATGTGTAATGCAAACTGCATTATATAGATTTTTAAGATTATTGACTCTGAATAAGTGATTTTAATGAGTCCTGGTTCCCAAATGCCTTCATATAGAAAACAGTGTTAAAGCACAATACCCATGGAACATGTTGTAAATGCCTAAAACAGTAAATTGTGTTTCATTATTAATAATAGCTGAGAAGTATATTAGGGATGGTTAATATATTCCTAATATGGTTAATTACTATTTTCTATTTTAATTTTTCTCATCCATTAAAAATCCACACAAAAAAGATCAGGTCATAATCATGCTATCCTCCTTGTAGATTTTTTTCCCCCTGGGAATTAGTGGCTAAACAAAATTAACAAGTCAAAGAACTCAATTCCTACAAACTTATTATTAATTCCTAGGAAATATTATCAAAGAACTCAATTCCTACAAACTTATTATTAATTCCTAGGAAATATTATCACATTAATTTGCATTGTTATTTAATGGTCAAAACAGATTACCTCACTAAATTGGTGTATACATTTCTGTCAATGCTTGTGAGCATAATTGATAGTATATTGCTATTAGTGTCAGTACAGTGTTAAGGAATTCTAAGTCCTATAAGCCCTTTTCTCCTTTTGCTATATGATAGCCAAGAAGAAAATTTAAAATACTACTCAAATTATTTTATAAGTTCAGCGGTGTCAAAGAGCCTTCTTCTTCTTCTTTTTTTTTTTTTTTTTTTTTTTTTTTTTAACTTTTTAGCATTAATGTGAGAACATACCCCATGAAAATTTAATTTGAAAAATCTATCATTTACATTTTGAAAGAAATGCTTGGAAATTCTTGAATTATGTCTCACTTTCTTCATTTTGTCAAGTGATAAATTCTGGCATATTGTACCCCAAGTCATGCATTATTACATAGTGCAGTTTTACAAACCATTAAATCACTTGCTGTGTTGTTCTGAAAACTATCATTATAATGGAATAGAAACAAGCCCCAGAGTAGATGTTTTATTAAAATAAATAAAACACAAGTCTGCCTATTGAAAAAAATTTTCCAAGGCAGAATCAAAATCTAGCTAAATCCACATGAAGCCTAATGTGAGTGGAGGATGTGACAGAACGTCCATGCTACTTGATATGATAGGCAATTTGTGTGCAGATGTCTATCACTCACTGAGATCCCAAGCTCAACACGAGTGCATTTGTTTTAGAAGCAAGCAAAGCATACATTTAGATTCACCAAAATGAGAACATTCAAACATTCTAGCAATTTGAGAGACATCAAATCATGGACTTTGGTTCCTTCTATAATTTTAGATATGTTGAAATTAAATAATTTGTTTAATTTCACACATCACAATCAAGCGATAAAAAGGCACAAAAAGAAAAAAAAATCCTGAAAAGTTGGGTGAGATAGCCAAAGATGTTTAAAAGAGTTAAGCTTCTGGTAAAGGAGTCTTTACCGGCATTAAAATTTGAAAGCCCCAAATTAAATGGTTTCTTCCTGTTTCCTTCATATGCAGTGGAGTTAGAGCAGTGGTATTTCTCTGGCTCTTTACCTACTGTGGATCTCATGTTCAGTAATTGTGGGGACTAGAGCTGAAGTTTGGATTGCACTCATATGCTCATCAACAGCTGGTTAGAACATTGCTATTTGGGTAAATTAAAATGCTAGAATTTACTGTTATTTCCACTTCAAGAAGTGACTAGGCCTAGAGACATAAGAATTAGGAAAAGTAATGATTTACAAAGAGAATAAGTTGGAAGTTGGTATGCACTTATGACAGCCCGAAGTGAGGAAAGCCTGCCAGAATCACCCTCACAAAAGCACCCTTTCCTTCTTCCCAACCCTCCTTTTCAAGGACACAGTTGAAAGGATTGCAAAGATGCCCGCATAAAACTCCAAGGCTAAGGTGGGCATTTTTGTGTCAGTTCTCTGACTGCTATGGCAGCACGACAGCTTCTGTTGCTCTGTGAATGGCCTAAAAGAAAACTCAAAGATTCTCTTGGACGAATTCTAATTCTTATCTGTTTCTCATAGGTGCGGGCCAGTGCGATAGCCCAGGATGCTGATCAGAATTATGACTACGCCAGCAACAGTGTGGTTCTTCACTTGGAGCCTGGAGACGAGGTCTACATCAAACTAGATGGCGGGAAAGCCCATGGAGGAAACAACAACAAATACAGCACATTTTCTGGATTTATCATTTACGCTGACTGATAATGCAGGAATTCAGCTCATTGATCTGAGTCTGGACTCTGGATTCATATGGCTAACATCAGTGAATCAAGGATCCCAGGGGAATGCCAGTTGTGGGGCACCTCAGTTGTGTATATGTGGGGGAATTCAAATGCTACCTGACTCACATCTGCATTCTCAGAAACATTATGTAAAAAAATATTAAAAGCAAGATAAGCAGATGTGTGATCCACTACCGCCAAAGCAAATACTCCTTGTTATTAGTGTCCGTGTGAATGAAGTCCTATATAGATCACAAATTTTTATAGAAAAATCTAAGACACTGAATTATTTCTTCAATATATATGATACTTTGGTGTACTGTGATCCTGCTGCTCTTATCCATGTCAGCTTTGGTTCTTGTGAGTGTACCTGCTTATTATGATACTTGGATTCCATTCATAGTGTAGGAAGGAATAATTTTACCCTGCAGGAGGAGGTTAATCAAAATAATGCTGCTTGTCCCCAAAGAAATTATTTGCCTTGTACTCTTGTGAACTTTAGAGCTAGACCTGGGAATGATTCAACTTCAAGCCTTAACCTGGAATTTTCTGGATCTGACGGAATTCCCAAGCCTGTGGTTACTTTCCCATTTTCTTTTTCCTAAGCATTTTCTTTTTTCTCTTTAATGGTGATAGTCTTTTAAAGTAAAGATTGAAATTGTATCATAGGATTACCCTATAAGTGTGAAAATGTGTAATATGTATGGTATTTAGAAAATCCCCTATGTGTCCATTTTGTCACTAGAATGTGTTTAGATTTACTTGGAAAGTCAGAGAAATCTATTCTTTGATGTTAAATCAGACTGAGGCTTTTGCCTTCTTTGGAACAAAAGATTATTCATAACCCAATGCACAAAGGTTTAATTTGAGCTGCTGCATGCATCACCAAGGGATCGCTAAGTAAGGCTTTCAAATAGTAACTGACTAAAGTTGTGGCCTGAGGTTATTTCAAAATGAACAAATTCACATATAATGAGTATGACAACAAAGTGTATATATTTTATAGAAATACATACACACACACACACACACATACACACACGGCTTTAGATCATAGGTACAGTGACTGCTATAGCCTCAAATTTTAATTGAAAAAAATATATGTGTATGCGTGCGCACATGCACACACATACATTATTTGAATTATTTTGGATTGAAGTATATTTTGGAAGACAAAAATATATGGAATAGCAAAATAATTGAAAAAGCTTCTCTTTTAAGAGTTATCCAGAGAATTAAACTGTATTAGGTTAAAATGCTCTATCCATGACATGTCTGTAAATTAGCCTATGACTTCTCTGTTACCCTCTGCCAATCAATACTTCTTACTGCATTCTGTGGCAGACTGTTAACATTAGGACTGCTGAAACAAAGTGGCTCTCCTTTGTAATGTTTGTAAATTATACGCATTTAAATTACCAATTTTTCTTTTTTTTTTCCTCAGGTGGATTGAAGCTGACAGTAAAGTAGATTTTGTGAGTAATGGAAATCCTTTCTCTCTGTTTAAAATACACTACTGAAAGCCATCTCTTTAAAACTAAGAAAAAAATTAAAAATGCATGCTGATAGATCTGAACTATCAGACAACTTCTTCTATTACAATGAAAAATCTGTTCCCCTCTCAGCTGCCTTTTGAAGACTCTTTGACAAGTAGATTTCAAAAACAGATATTTAAAAATCTGCTTGTTTTACCGGTGAAGGATATTTGCATTTTCTTTTCACTTAAAGGAATTAGTTCATTCTCCTGGCTCTTTCCTCTTGGGTACTTTCTGTTCTAACACCCAAAAAGCTTGATCATCTTTGATCTGCAGACTATCTTTTATTTAGCAAACCTCAACTCCCCAAAAGAGCTATGCATCTGAAGGTACTGTTTGCTTAGTTTAAATGCCTTAGCCTGAGTAACTGTTGTGATTATGTGATTAAAAACACTTAGCCCATTCACTAAAAATAATGATTAGTTCCATTTGACTTTCCTAATATATAAGATAACTCAGAAAGGAGTTGCAATGAATTTTATTTCTATTTAACAACATATACTTATCAAAGAATTGGCAACAGGGTTTGTAGAATTTTTATTTAATTTTAGGTAACAGCACACTGAGAATTCAAACAAAAGATTAACTTATAAAAAGCAGTGCACATCAACTAAGAGTTTTCACTGAGTTTTTAAAAGGCTTTATTTACATAAACCATCAGGGCTGGATACCTTTTATTTTTATTTTATTTATTTATGTATATATGTATTTACTTATTGATTTATCTTGAAAGTATGTATTAAAGCTGAAATAAAGGAAACAAAGGAAGGGCTTCAAGTGGAAAAAGCAACAGGAGAACCTGGGCAGGGCTGCTTTAGCTCACTAAAATGTCAGAGAAAAGGGAGTCTTGGAGACATTCAGGGGGTGAGCTGGGGATGAGTTGCATCTATCCACTGCTCCCCTTGTTGCAAGTCTCATGGGGACCTTTAAAGTTTTTTAAAAAATAGTACGTGCCTGAGAGAAGGTCATGGACATACTCCAAGGAGGGTGCCAAGGCTGATACCTTTTAGAGAGTTGGCTGTAGAGTCATATTGTCATTTCTAATATATTTGACCTTTTCTCCAGAAAAATAAGCATTATTTTCTTTAGTTAGGCCCAAGGAAAAACAAAGAAAAGGTAAAGAAAATAAAGGGACTATATAAATAGATATATATGGCAAACATTT